>NC_073625.1:128056739-128687739 GCF_029407905.1 Bubalus kerabau
CTTGCCTTATGAGGAAATGAAAACACAACAATATTAAGTTCTAGATGGGCCTGTTAAAAAAGAGACAATTAGGTGGCGCTAGAATCCCAGAGACAGGGGAGCCTGGTGGGCTGCCGTCTATGGGGTCGCACAGAAACGGGCAACGACTGAAGCGACTTAGCAGCAGCAGCAGCAGCAGTGGTAAAGAACTCGCCTGCCAATGCAGGAGACCCCTGAGGGGAAGATCCCCTGGAGGAAGTCTTGGCAACCCACTCCAGTATTTTTGCCTGGAAAATCCCTTGGACAGAAAAGCCTGGTGGGCTACAGATATAGGGTCAAAAAGAGTCAGATATGACTGAAGCAACTTGGCACGCATACAACATGTATTACCCAAGTTTTAAATACATGGTAGCATTAAATTAACATGTTTTCTGCTTAAAATAATCAGAAATTAAAATAACTGAAAAAAGATGCAATATTTTTATTAATATGAATAGTTTATAACCTAATTCAGATGTTGCTTAATGCTATGAATGTTGGATCTCCTAAAATCATTTTGTGAATTATTAGCTATTCTATGTTTTGGGAATACTGTCCTAATGAATTCAGTATAAATTCCTGTCAAAGTCCCTCTATATTTTGAACTCTCTCTTTTGTCAACTTTTTCCCTAAGTTTTATTTGCTATTTCCTGAATTGCACAACTTTCCCATACTGTTCCCTCTGCCTAGAATGCTTTTCCTTCCTATTGTTCTCTGTTGATATCCCATCTTTCCTTCAAGACTCATCTCACATATTAGCTCCTTCATCAAATATTTATTGAGACTCTTAACCAGAAGAAAACTGGACAGTATTTTGTTACTTCCTTTCTTGTATCATTTATCATATCCTCATGGACATTAGTATTATTTATAACACTTGTCTTAAAACCCCCCACTAAATAATCAGACACCTCCTACAATTTTAAGGTACATAAAATAGAGACCCTGTCATACTCATTTTTATATTTCCTGTGGAACCCAACACATTGCTTAACAGTAAGACAGGCTCAATAACCACTCATTGGATTTAAATGAAATCTTAACACAGACAGGGCCACTCTTTACCTCATCTGGAGGTAGATTCAATTAACATGCATTTTTGAGAAAGAGGAAAATATTACTATAGTAGTCCCCTGTGTCTTTTCCCTCTTATCTACATCATTTACCAAATGATGTCTAGTCCTTCAGACATAGAGAAGGAAACAATTTGAGGCAGCAGCTTAGACTGACTCATTCAGCTATCTCAGCACCTTTACTTTATAGGAAGATTAGGAATTTTGAAGCGCACTTTCAACACACAGATTTATTTATCCGGAAAGATACTTAAGTCTCTGGTAATGCTGGTTACCTCTAGAGAGGATAACTGAGTAGAAGAGGGAGAGGAAAGAGACTTACGTTTCACTGTATGTACTTTTTATCTTTTGAATTTGTCCACACATATATTTTTCTTACTTAAAAAACTTTTAAAATTAATATTTAATACCTAATCTTGGTCTTTTGGCTGGTATTTCATCAGCATCCACTGTAGAAAACAGAGTGCTGAAAAAAAGAGAAAAGAGAGATATATATGTATATATGCATATCCACACATATGCATTTCTATAAGTAAGCTTACTATTCATACATCATCTTCCATTCACTTTGTCAAGAGATCCAACTGATGTTTACGATATAGTAGGCCTCTAGTATTTGACGATGTAACACTATGGTTCAACTACATGAGAGAGATGCAAAACTCCCTATTATATAATAACCTGTAGTCTGGCTAAAATACAAACATGAAACCAACCAGATATCATTTACCTAGTAAAGGAATATAGGTAAAAGCTTAGGACTATGTTATTTCTTTTCTTTACAGAAATGATTTAAGAATAATTTCCTTTTGAAAGATGACACTCCCCACAAGAGAAAGTCATTTTCTACTTCACATAGAAATAGGAAACACAAGATGACAAGACGCCTTAAAAGATAGTTCTCAGCCAGAAAAAGGTGTTATATTTAACTACATTTTTATCATGGAAACTATATTACTAGTGATAACAAGAATTTGGAAATTCAAGAAAATTTTTGGGCCTATGCTTCAAGAAAGTTAAAAGTTCATGGTATAAGGGATGGTATGGGGAGGGAGGAGGGAGGAGGTTTCAGGATGGAGAACACATGTATACCTGTGGCAGATTCATTTTGATATTTGGCAAAACTAATACATTTTGTAAGTTTAAAAATAAAATAAAATTTAAAAAAAAGCTCATGGTATAATCATCTTTCTAAAGATGGACTTAAAAATGGTCTACATTTAAAAGTTATTTTAGATTAAGGATGTGTGGTAAAGAACAGGATTTTGATATACAAACCACTGTTTTCCTGACCAGTAGAGGTTCATAGTAAAAATAATAAAGGACGAGGGAGAGGAAATTTACAATTCTCTATTCAATAAATAAGTAGCAAGTGCCTATCCACGTCAGCCTCTGCACAAGGCCCTTGGGACAAAATACATAAACACTACCCTTACATACCCTAAGCATCATTTTAGGCACTTTACAACTTGTTCTCAAATGATCCCTATATCAACCCTGCAGAAAGGTAGAAAGAATATTTTGAAACCTTGCCCTCTCCGGAACACATGATGGAATTTTTAGTCCACAACTAATTCCTCAATGACCTGCATTCTTAGACTCACATAGTAAATAATCACCTTGCTCTCTCAAGCTCCAAGAAACCACCCTCCGACGATCTTGAGGCTTAATAAATGAAATTAACATTTGATCATTAAAAGTTGGGGGGATTATGTATAGAATTGGTATGGTATTTTATTCTCTAGATTAATTCTTAAAGAAGGTGGTAGACACTAGGAAACTGGACAAACCAACAGGCAAATGCTAAGAACAACTTTTAGTTTCCCCCAAATTTTAGAGTACAGATTAGTAATCTTTTAGAAGGAAATGGCAACCCATTCCAGTGTTCTTGCCTGGAGAATCCCAGGGACTGGGGAGCCTGGTGGGCTGCCGTCTCTGGGGTCGCACGGAGTCGGACAAGACTGAAGCGACTTAGCAGCAGCAGCAGCAATGCTAAAGCACAGGATCACTCTCCCTCCCTCCCCAGCAAAACACACACACACACACACACACAAACGCAAAGTTTGACAGCTGCCTTCCAAACAAGACAGCTACTGCGTCTTGGTGCTAAGAGAACAGAAAGTGTAGTCAAAACGGCTTTGCGCAAACTATGAAGTTCACTTCCCTTAACTGCACTTATTGCGCAGAGATGACACTTGGGAGTGTGTTTTGTAAACAATGAGCCACACAAACACAGTATTCCTTCAATTTTAAGTTTTCAACCTAAGAGCAGCAAAATATGATAAAAACCCCATTTGTTGATAGAAACCAGCTTGGACTCTAAAAGAAAGATATTCACATCACCGACCACTAGTCCCTTTCATCATCAGGAGTCGCATCTGCACAGCGCCGAGGAGCGACTACGTCACCGGGACACCCGCGACCCGCACCTCTAACGCCTCCGCCCAGCTACCTGTTTCTGCCGAGCGGGGCCTGCCTGGCTGGATCACGCTACGCCAGCCGAATCCGGGGTGGGGGAGGGGGAGAGCCAGGCCGTGGCTCGGCCCCCTCTCCTCTCACCTGTTCGAGCGTCGCCTCTTCAGGAGGGCCCTGGCAGAGGGCACCGGCCGGTCACAGAAACGGAAAATGGTGCCGAGAATCCTAATCAGCCATTTGTACATACCAGGCCCAAGCAGCAGCGGCGGCCGACACACCCCGAGACGCAAACCCCAGAGCTGTCGCCGCCGCTGCCGCCTTCGCTGCCTCAGCCACCGCCGCCAAAGCTCAGTCGCCGACTTGTGACGCGATCCGAGGGCCCAGAGATACAACGTCCCCAGGGCTACAGGCGGCCCCCGCGGGCCCCCGCTTCTGACGTCACCTCCTCCCGCCCGACCGGAAAGCATCTTAGCCCTCAGTCTGCGCAGGCGCAGCCTAGATCCCCACCTCCCTAGCCTAGCAACCTGAAAGCCTGGTCCTGGCCCAATGGCTCACGAGACCGTAAGGGCTGTGGGAGGGGTTTTCTCTTCGGCAGAGCCAGTCCTGAGGCTGCCCGCGGGACAAGGCCCACAGACCGCACGTGAGGGCTCTCCAAGAGAGAGGGAGTGCTTCCAGGCCTGAAACCTGGGTGGTTTATCAGTAAATAATTGAGTACACGTTAATTAACAAATGTTTACCCTACTGAAAGTGAAAGTCGTTCAGTCGTGTCCGGCTCTTTGTGACCCCATGGACTATACAGTCCACGGAATTCTCTAGGCCAGAATACTGGAGTGGGTAGCCTTTCCCTTTCTAATTTACCCTACTAGGCGCCCTTTGTTTTGCACATACTTTGTGCCTGGTACTTTACACGCAGTCACCTTCATTTGTCCCAGCAACCGCAGGCGATGCGGAGCCTTGTGCCCATTTCTATTTTTTACTTTTTGTGCCTATTTTTAATAAGGAAATCGAGGCATACAGCGATTAAGTAATTACCTAAAGTCAAAGAGGTAGCTAGTGGCATAGCTGGAATTTGAACTGCGATCTGTGTACCAGCGCCAGTCCCTCGCCCTTGAGGTCTACTGGGAGAGATATGATTACAAATTACAATACAGGATAATTGGGTGTAAGTAAACTACACTTCAATTAATTTTTAAAAAGATAATTGGCTGCTGTGATAAAGGTGGGTACAAAGTGCAGTAGGAACCAGAGAAAGGAAAACAGTCGGCTAGGGAAGTGAAGGACAGAACTCAAGGAAGGCCTCACAGAAACTTAAGGATGAAAAGTTACCTGCGGCCTACTAGTCTCCCTAGAGCTGGCTGCTGCTGCTGCTGCTAAGTTGCTTCAGTAGTGTCCGACTCCTAGCAACTCCATGGACTGCAGCCTACCAGGCTCCTCCGTCCATGGGATTTGCCAGGCAAGAGTACTGAAGTGGGGTGCCATTGCCTTCTCCGCCTAGAGCTGGCAGGGAGTGCTAATTACTCTCCCTCTCTTTTTTAGAGGTCCTAGTTCTGGTTAATTATCTACAACAGAAAATGACCCATCCTTTTTAATGGAAAATCCAGTCCCAAATCCACTCCCCTCCCCCAACACTCCTGAGAATCCTCAAAAGTTTTTATGCCCTACAAAAATCCTCTCTGTATGTACCTGATCCTTAATCTCATCCTCAATTAAGGTCATACTTCAGACTTGCTTGAACTTCAACACAGGCACTCCTCAGTACAGCTTCATCCTTTGCTCGATAAACACTGTTCCTGGATTCTGCTGCAAGCCACCCCCTAGAGTCCCAGAACCACCAGCTACCCTCCAGTGGCTACCTTCACACTAGTCTGGGGAGATGGAGGCAGTTTCTAGAGGCTAGAAGCAAATTCTAAGTGTGAACATGGGCTCCTCCTTCAATGCCCTAAAATATAGCTAACACGTGGCTGTTAGAGATAATGTGGAAATAAAAGGAGAATTGCAAAGCTGAAAAGATTTAGAAATGGCTATGGAGAAGGAAATGGCAACCCACTCCAGTGTTCTTGCCTGGAGAATCCCAGGGATGGGGGAGCCTCGTGGGCTGCCGTCTATGGGGTCGCAGAGTCGGACACGACTGAAGCGACTTAGCAGCAGCAGTAGCAGCATTACAAGGTACAGCATTTAGGGACTTCCCCATCCAGAGATTAAGACTCTGCTTCCAGTGCAGGGGGGCACAGATTTCTTACCTAGTTGGGGAACTAAGATCCTGCACGCCCCATGGTGCAGTAAAAAAAAAAAAAAAAGTACAGCATCTAAAGCCTACTGTCTCCCAAAATTTCATCTCTTCACTCTTCTCAGCAATTTCTACATGTCACCAACAGAAGACAATTGCCCTTCTACCCCAACTCATTTCAGGGGGGACTCTCAAGTTAACTTAAAAGGAGATTACCATGGGCATTATTCTGCAGGGCAGTTCAGCTGTGTCCCAACTGTACATTCCGCTAAAGAAGTTGGTCTTTACTATTGCCAAACCAAAAAGACCCCCTCAAGTTCAGGGAAGGAATTCTCCAACACCAAAGAGCGGTCTTCATTAAAACACAAGTCAGAAAATTGCAAGCCGCTTTAGAATAGCAGCTTCTCCCAGGTTCTGGCCACCAAGATTAGAGAAACATTGGCATCAAGTCTCAGAACAGTGTAGTACATCACCATGACACAATTTTTTTTCTTTTCCCGCCTCCTTCCCTGCACCCTCACAAACCCAATTCTGTAATGTCAGTCACCCGCCAGAAACAGTGGGAAGGCTGTGAAATTACAAACTTTAGTCAGAATCTCAGGACCTTATCAGCCAATAGTAACTCTGCCAGCCCTTCCCCACACCTACAGCCCCGTGTCCGTCTACTTCTCTAGCCACTCTTGGAAATGGAGAAAAGGTACTGAGCCTTACAGTCGCTTCCGCCTGGGTCTCATCTGCCGGTTGGTGCCTTCGATGTCCTGTTGTCCACAGCAGAGGTCTGGACCACTGCCCATCCACTGACCAAGGAGGGGGGTTATCCTTAACCCCAAGTCCACCACTGCCGCAGCCATTTCCAGACCCAGCAACTCTTCACCGGAGGCCCAGAGGAGAAGCCCAAAATCACATACAGTAATGAAGATACTGACATTTCTGTCCTTGGTTTGGATAATGTGCACCCGTGGACCATCAGAGGAGCTCAACCGCATTGCTTCAGATTTCGTAAGGTTTCCTAACTGGTTACCCTAGTTTTCTAAAAAGACCTCTTCCTCCAGCGGAGATCCTCTCCTTCAAGTCTTTCCATGGCCCCTCCCCCGTCTTCCTCAAACCCTACCTCCCCTCCCAGAACAATGAAGACCCAGCCCTCTAATCCATTCTTTAGGCTTGCAAATTTTTCCCTTTGCCAGCCTTCTCCGAGTGTTAAAAGATTTCGTCTCAACTTTGTTTCTGCTGACCCCTGTCGGAACAGACGTCTGGGCCATGTAATGGACATGGATAGGAGCCCAAAGATGAGATATTGTTGGTTTGGGCCTGATGTGCCTAATGTCTACCATAATTCACTACCCTGAAAATTAATTTCCTTCTGCAGACCAACTCCTCTGGCACTCAAGGAAAACATGCCCTTCTGATACTGTGACTTTGCATGTGTGCTTAGTCGCTCTATCATGTCCAACTCTTTGCAACTCCATGGACTGTAGCCTGCCAGGCTCCTCTGTCAATAGGATTTCCTAGGCAAGAATACTGGGGTGGGTTGCCATTTCCTCCTCCAGGGGATGTTCCCGACCCAAGGATAGAACCTGCATCTCTTGTGTCTCCTGCATTGGCAGGTGGATTCTTTACCCCTGTGCCACCTGGGAAGCCCAATGTGACTTTGATCTTTTTCAATTCATCTAATAACTTTGGCCTTATTATGCTGAAAGCAAGTACAGCTTTTGTGTCCTAGATTTTATCACAAAATTTGCTCACATTAACTGCAAATGGCTCGGCCTCCCTCATGTAGGGAAATAGCACCAGGCCCTACCTACGCCTACTTCCCCAACTGTAAAACAGAGTGTCTGTCTCTCAGATCTGAAACCAAGTAGGGCCCTGTGGATCTCCCAGGGATAGAGGCCTTTCTGTTTCTCATTTCTGGTAGGCAGACTCCAGCCATTATGACCTTCCTTGAGTTCCAAAGGGCAGATTAGAGCAGTTGCTAATCAAGGGAGGGGCAGCCAAGAAATCACCTGAGGCAAGACTAAAGGGCCTAGAGAAGATCTTCAAGATTAGGAAACAAACCACCTGAGATTAAGGGCATAGGGAGCCCTGTTCACACCCCAATCTTGTCAGGTGGTTTAGGCTCAAAGTTTTGCCCCAAGAACTATAGCCTGCCAGGCTCCTCTGTCAATAGGATTTCCCAGGCAAGAATACTGGAGTGGGTAGCCATTTCCCTCTTCAGGGGATCTTCCAGATCCAGGGATCAAACCCTCATCTCCTGTATCTCCTGCACTATAGGCAGATTCTTTGCTGCTGAGCCACCAGGGAAGACTATAATCTTGTCAGAGATGGGGGGGCGGGGCACCAGGGGGGGTTAATATTTATTTGGCTGTATTAGGTCTTAGTTGCAGCATGCGGGATCTTGACATCATGCGTCATTGTCATGTGGGACCTCTAGTTGTGGCAGCTGAGCTCCAGAGTGAGCAGGCTTAGTTGCTTCGAGGCATGTGGGATCTTAGTTCCCCAGTCCGGGATTGAACCCATGTCTCCTGCATTGCCAGGCAGATTCTTAACCACTGGAACACCAGGGAAGTCTCGAGACCCCACCTTTGACCCACTTTTATAAAAAGCCTCATTAAGTCCTCTGGGGTTGAAACATAGTTTTTCAAGTCAAAAACCTGGGGTATCTCCCTTTGCCTGCAAAGTAATAAAGCTATCCTTTTCTTCTTGGGTTTTTCTGGTGGCTCAGATGGTAAAGAATCTGCTTGCAGTGCAGGAGACCCAGGTTCGATCCCTGAATCAGGAAGATCCCTGGAGAAGGAAATGGCAGCCCACTCCAGTATTCTTGCCTGGAGGATTCCATGGACAGAGCCGTGACCTACTACAGTTTATGGGGCTGCAAAGATTCAGACACAACTGAGCAACTATAACTTTCTACTTCACCCAAAACTGTTTTCCAAGATTTGATTCAGCATCAGTGTACAGAGAGGCCAAGCTTTCAGTAAGAGATCTGTGGGCGCATTAAATGTGTTTATGTATATAAAGAGGCTACTTCAATGCCCAGCATAGCTAAGTGCTTACTATTAATAATCTCTTCCCTCTTTTTTTTTCTTTCTGATAACTAATAAGTCATTTAACTTGCCAGTTCTGCACCCTTTATTTCCTACACATCTGCCCCTTCCCCTCTCCAAATGTTACCAAGGCTGTTAGCCTTCAGCTATAATCCTCCCCCTTCATTGAGAAAACTAAGCTGCAGGGAAGTGTTATCTTACTGGAAGCCACCAGAAAAGAAGAGCCCTCCAAAATCTGTTAGAACCAACTAGGTCCAAGATGGTAGAAAGCCTCCAGTAGACCCTCCTTATTATGTTCATGGTAATATATTTGCGTGATAACACATCCGACAGTTGACAGTTGCTGTGGCAACAGCCAAGCAAGCCCACTGAAGGACTGAAATCCAGTGTTATAAAAAGACTGCTGTCTTCCCAAGCATAGCACATCCCTGTTCTCAGATACGTCGTAAATATTCCTCCCTCTTTTTTTTTTTTTTTCAGGCCATGCTTGCAGGACCTTAGATCCCAACAACCCATCCCCAATGCAGTGTAAGGGGGGAGTCTTAACCACAGGACCACCAACGAAATCCTCCTCTTCTTCTTTACTCAGTCCCCTCCTTTGACCTCAACCCTCCTATATATATGGTATCTCGGGTAGATTGAGAAGCTGAGTCTCAAGCCAAGTTCCTGTTTCTCATTCTCTGGCCATTGATTAAAGCATGTGCTGTTTCAGTCTCAGCATCAGTTTTGTTATTAGTCATGTGAATCCAAATAGAAAAAGAACCCTCCCCACTAAGGCAAGGGACTTTGGCTGGGCCAGAGCCCAAGTTGAGGTCTATAGGACCAATTTGGGAATGTTACCAAATTGCAAGTCCATGTGCCTGACGCACAGTTGAGGCCAATCAATACTAAAACATTAGCGTTTTGGACAGAGAAAGGTTTATTACAGGTTCATACAGGAGATGGGAGGCTCATGCCCTCCCATCTGAAAGTTACTGAAAGCTTTCAGCAAGCCCCTTTAAAAGCAGAAGCTAAGGGAGGCATGTGGTTAGTTGTTGCAGCCTTCTTGGTGTCAGATCCTTTGCTCTTGAGGTTGGATCATGGTCAGGTAACGATGTTCCTGCAAATCTCTGCCTGTTATTCTGTGTCCTGAAAAGAAAGGGCAAAGGTCCAAGGCCCAACTTTCCCCCTCCAAGGTCCCAGTCCTGGTTAAGAGGAGGCAGCTCCTTCAGGGGCAGGTTCCCACACCCTGCCCAGCTGTTATCCCTGAGGGAGCCAGGCATCCAACCCAACTGTCCCTCAGTCTCCTCAGGCCACCCAAATGGGAGAGACCAAGTCTCACACACTGCAACTCAGGCAGTCAGCCATTGCTACTAGGTCACAGAAACAGGGATGGGGGAGAGGTTCACCACTCCTCAAGGTGTAGGCCAAAGCTAGAGGAGGGCCTTAGTGAGGGCCCTGCAGGCCTGCAGGATGTAGCCCCAGTCTGATCCCTGGGCCCTCCAGTTCTTCTGCTGGCCCAAGACTGCGTGAGCTGGAGGGCCTCCAGGAGAAGGCCTGAATCTGCCTCTTACCTCACTCTCCACCTGATGACCACCACACCACTGACCCTTGGCTGAATCACTTCCCTAATGGTCCCTCATTACTTGTTGACAGGGCCCACTGCAGCACTGACCAATAGCTGAGCAGAACAACTAACGGTCACTCACTGACAGCTGGTTGCTTGTGGAGAGGGCCCACTGTGGCGCTGAGCAACGCTTGTTGCCTAGTAACAGGGTGCAAAGTACTGCGGCCAGCAATGGCTGCCTGCTAAGGGCTGTGCTCATCTCACTCTGTTACAAGAACACAAACCCATCCAAATCACCGTCCTTCGGGCCTGAGCATCTCTCACACCATTGCCGTAGCTGTCTCCCCTTCTACCCTGCCCCTCTTCTGTTTTCAGGTTTCTCTTTGTCTTCTCGTTGTTGTTGTTCTTCTGTTGCCAGTTGTTAAGGAAGGTAAATTTATATTATTGTTGTTCTTTTTTCTTAGTGAAAATAAATTTATAACTCATGCTTCTACTTTTCTGTTACTGAGCAACTATGGTTGAGTTGATTTTTGCCAAATTTGGGAGGTTTGTCTGGAGTAAGCCTGACTTGAAATATGTGGCAACCTTAAAATTTACTTTGGATGGCCCTAGGGAGAATATCAAAAAGAGAGACAAGTATTTCTGAAAGCAGCTGAAACTGAGGTGCAGACAGGTGAGGAGGAAAAGCCTGGCAAGAAATACCCTCCCAATTTAGACACTGTAAGCCCCTCAAAGTGTTCACGATGGTTCCAAACAGTCACCCAAGTCAAAAGTCACAAGGATAGATCTTCCAAATTCCAGGGGTGAACTTTTCCATTGAGATGTTTCTTGCACAGACAACTTTATGTGCATACTCCAGGGAATAATTGTCTAATGAAGGTGCAGGATTCTCAAGAGCAATGCTTGGGAAGCCAGCTGAATAAAAATAAAAACATGATGTATGGCAGAAACCAACACAATATTGTAAAGCAATTAGCCTTTAATTAAAAATAAATAATAACAAAACCTGACTCTAATAACAGTATTTTAAAAGAACAGTTTGGGACTTCCCTGGTGGTCCAGTGGTTAAGAATCCACCTTGCAATGCAGGGGAGGAAGTGATAGTTGCTCAGTCATGTCCAACTCTTTGCAACACCCCATGAAAGCCTGCCAGGCTCCTCATTCTCCAGGCAAGAATACTGGAGTGGGTTGCCATTTCCTCCTCCAGGGATCTTCCTAACCCAGGGATTGAACCCAGTTCTCCTGAACTGCAGGCTGATTTCGTCACCATCTAAGCGACCAGGGAAGCAATGCAGGGGACACAGGTTCGATCCCTGGTCGGGGGACTAAGATGCCACATGCTGTGGAGCAACCAAGCCTGAGAGTAACAACTAGAAAGTCCCTGCACCTCCTCAACAGGAGATCCTGTATGACACAACAAAGACCACCTGTGCTGCAACCAACTCAACACAGCCAAATAAATTTTTTTTAATTTTTAAATAAAATAAAACAATGGTTTAAGGTTCAAGTAAATCTATAAAACATGGTACCAATGGACTTGAAATGCTGAACATTCCTCTGAAAAAGAAAATTTTTTTTCATGAACTTTACTAAGTAAAAAGCATTTTGCCTATGTCTTGCCATTGTGCATACAGGTCTTGCTAGAGCAATCTCTCCTTGAAATGTTCTGAGCAGCATTCCAAAATCAAGTAGTTACTGAAATGACTGAGCTGAGCTCCCTCTGCTTTTGTTTGACAAGTTGTTTTCAAGGGAGTCATGATTTCTAAACCAAAGAGCTCAATTCCATGAAAAATACTTCTTAGGCCAGAAAAGTAGTATGTAGATATTTTCCTTCTTGTTTTATAACAAACTACCAAAAAATTCATATAATAATGTTACACAAATATATTATTAAATATTTATATAATTTATCACATTATTATATAGGATCATAAAATATTATTTATTATATTTGGATTATTGTTACCAAGTCCAAGCCTGCTCTTCTTCCTGCATGGTAGGCCAATAAATCCCAGAGATGAGATGTTGAGGCAAGGAATACGACTTTACTTGGGAAATCTGGCTGAGCAAGAAAATGGCAGGCTCAGATCAGATCAGATCAGATCAGTCGCTCAGTTGTGTCCAACTCTTTGCGACCCCATGAATCGCAGCACACCAGGCCTCCCTGTCTATCACCAACTCCCAGAGTTCACTCAGACTCACGACCATCAAGTCAGTGATGCCATCCAGCCATCTCGTCCTCTGTCTTCCCCCTTCTCCTCCTGCCCCCAATCCCTCCCAGCATCAGAGTCTTTTCCAATGAGTCAACTCTTCGCATGAGGTGTCCAAAGTACTGGAGTTTCAGCTTTAGCATCATTCCTTCCAAAGAAATCCCAGGGCTGATCTCCTTCAGAATGGACTGGTTGGATCTCCTTGCAGTCCAAGGGACTCTCAAGAGTCTTCTCCAACACCACAGTTCAAAAGCATCAATTCTGCAGTGCTCAGCCTTCTTCACAGTCCAACTCTCACATCCATACATGACCACAGGAAAAACCATAGCCTTGACTAGACGGACCTTTGTTGGCAAAGTAATGCCTATGCTTTTGAATATGCTATCTAGGTTGGTCATAACTTTCCTTCCAAGGAGTAAGCGTCTTTTAATTTCACGGCTGCAGTCACCATCTGTAGTGATTTTGGAGCCCAGAAAAATAAAGTCTGACACTGTTTCCACTGTTTCCCCATCTATTTCCCATGAAGTGATGGGACCGGATGCCATGATCTTCGTTTTCTGAATGTTGAGCTTTAAGCCAACTTTTTCACTCTCCACTTTCACTTTCATCAAGAGGCTTTTGAGTTCCTCTTCACTTTCTGCCATAAGGGTAGTGTCATCTGCATATCTGAGGTTATTGATATTTCTCCCGGCAATCTTGATTCCAGCTTGTGTTTCTTCCAGTCCAGCGTTTCTCATGATGTACTCTGCATATAAGTTAAATAAACAGGGTGACAATATACAGCCTTGATGTACTCCTTTTCCTATTTGGAACCAGTCTGTTGTTCCATGTCCAGTTTAACTGTTGCTTCCTGACCTCCATACAGATTTTTCAAGAGGCAGGTCAGGTGGTCTGGTATTCCCATCTCTTTCAGAATTTCCCACAGTTTATTGTGATCCACACAGTCAAAGGCTTTGGCATAGTCAATAAACCAGAAATAGATGCTTTTCTGGAACTCTCTTGCTTTTTCCATGATCCAACGGATGTTGGCAATTTGATCTCTGGTTCCTCTGCCTTTTCTAAAATCAGCTTGAACATCAGGAAGTTCACGGTTCACATATTGCTGAAGCCTGGCTTGGAGAATTTTGAGCATGACTTTACTAGCGTGTGAGATGAGTGCAATTGTGCGGTAGTTTGAGCATTCTTTGGCATTGCCTTTCTTTGGGATTGGAATGAAAACTGACCTTTTCCAGTCCTGTGGCCACTGCTGAGTTTTCCAAATTTTCTGACATATTGAGTGCAGCACTTTTACAGCATCATCTTTCAGGATTTGGAATAGCTCCACTGGAATTCCATCACCTCCACCAGCTTTGTTCGTAGTGATGCTTTCTAAGGCCCACTTGACTTCACATTCCAGGATGTCTGGCTCTAGGTCAGTGATCACACCATCGTGATTATCTGGGTTGTGAAGATCTTTTTTGTACAGTTCTTTTGTGTATTCTTGCCACCTCTTCTTAATATCTTCTGCCTCTGTTAGGTCCATACCATTTCTGTCCTTTATCGAGCTCATCTTTGCATGAAATGTTCCTTTGGTATCTCTGATTTTCTTGAAGAGATCCCTAGTCTTTCCCATTCTGTTGTTTTCCTGTATTTCTTTGCATTGATCGCTGAAGAAGGCTTTCTTATCTCTTCTTGCTATTCTTTGGAACTCTGCATTCAGATGTTTATATCTTTCCTTTTCTCCTTTGCTTTTAGCTTCTCTTATTTTCACAGCTAATATCTCAAAATAACCATCTTGTCGGGGTCTAGATTAAAGGTTCTTTTACAGATCCGAGACGTGGGGAGGTGAGGAAACAAAGTAAAAACACCGTCAGTTGTATCTGACTGTTTGCAATCCCACGGACAGTAGCCTTCTCTGTCCATAAAATTCTCCTGGCAAAAATACTAGAGTGGATTGCTATACCGCTGTACCCTCCTCCACGGCATCTTCCTGACCCAGGAATGGAACCCAGGTCTCCTGCATTGCAGGCAGATATTTTAGTATCTGAGCCATAAGGGAAGCCCTAAGCCTCTGTCAGGGGGTATATTAATTTCTTCCTTCCTGCCATCTACAGTTGGACAGGCTTCTAAACAAAGGCACTTTAACAGTCCAGTAGAGGGGCAGGGTTCTCTAAGGCAGACAATCAGGTATAATTATAATAACAAAATCACTCAGGATGGGGAACACATGTACACCATGGCTGATTCATGTCAATGTAAGACAAAAACCACTACAATATAAAGTAATTAACCTCCAATTAAAATTAATTAATTAAAAAAAAAAAACAAAATCAACAAAAGCAAGTCGAAGAAACAGTTTCAACATGGAGTCAGAATTGGTTTTTGCCTGTAACATTATTATATAATAGTAATATATTAACATATAAATAGTTGAAGAAGAAAAAAAATCTAGCTTTCCACTGTTTTGAAGACAAAATTCCAATATCCTAAGCATGATAAAAAGTTCTTCACAACCTGTCTTCAAATTCCCTCATCGTTTCCTATCTCCAAATTACTTTATTGTTACTTTATATACACCAAACATTCAATCCACACTTCTTTATGCCTCCAAGTTCATTCCCTCTGCCTGGAATACCTTGGCTCCTCCTTCTTCACCTTTGAACTACTACCTAGTCTTTGAAATTCAGCTCAGAGGACACTTCCTGCGTGAGGCTTAGTAGTAGCAGTGGCGGAGCTGCTGGTGGTAGTAATGTGTCTCCTTGAGGGAAGGAGCCATCTCCTATTTTTCCCTGATTATTATTTTTTAAAGTTTGTGTATTTTTGGTTGTGCTGGGTCTTCGTGGCTGTGCATGGGCTAGTCTCTAGTTGTGTTCATGCTTCTCATTGCGATAATTTCTCTTGTTGCTTCACAGGGGTTCTAGAGCATGGACTCAGTAGTTGAGACACTGGGGCTTAGTTGCCCCTAGTTGTATGTGGAATCTTTCCAGACCAGGGATTGACCCTGTGTCCCCTGCTTTGGCAGGGGGATTCTTAACCACTGGACCACCAGAGAAGTCCCTTTGTAATATTATTATTTTTTTTTTAATGGAAGCTCCAGAAATGTTCAACAAATGAAGGAATGAAGAAATGAAAAAATACAGGGATTTGGAGAAAGTTACCGTGATCTCTGAGGCTTCCCAGGTGGCTTAGTGGTTAAAGAATCCACCTGCCAAAGTGGGAAATGCAAGAGACACGGATTTCATCCCTGAGTCAGGAAGATCCCCTGGAGCAGGGCACGGCAACCTACTCCAGTATTCTTGCATGGAAAATCCCAAGGACAGAGGAGCCTGGTGGGCTACAGTCCATGGGACTAGTGTAGAGTCAAAAGAGTTGGACATGACTGAAGCAACCCAGCACACACGCATGCCTGAAACATGATCTCCTTATAGAATGAAAGTGAAAGTGAAAGTTGCTCAGTCGTGTCCGACTCTTTTCAACCCATGGAATTCTCCAGGCCAGAATACTGGAGTGGGTAGCCTATCCCTTCTCCAGGGGATCTTCCCAACCCAGGAATCAAACTGGGGTCTCCTGAATTATAGGCAGATTCTTTACCAACTGAGCTATCGGGGAAGCCCTTATAAAATGAATATGAATCAAAGAAATAGATATATCTTGCCAAACCTGGACCTGAAGTGAGAAATAGCCGGGCCACTGATGCAGATGAAAAGACAAAAGGGCATTACAGTGAGTCATACACCAACTTGGAGCCCTAGAGCAGGGCGGGAGGGGACATAGGTCAACTTTCCAAATGCTGAAGCCAATGAGAGTCATAAAACCACCTCCCTTCAGTCCCATTACATTTCCATACCTGTTTTTCCTGTCCAGAAGCTTGCTTGCCTCTTTCTACTCTGCTCTCTGTAGCAGGTGATTTCTAGATTAAAAAAATAGCCAGTACATAATACTAAACTGAAAATAAGGAAAATTCTGATGTTCTTGAGTTGTCATTTATCAGTGTCATAGTATTGAGAAAATTAACCATTATTCATTTTTATGATGAATAGCTGATGAGAAATGAAGCAATGGTTTTTCTTAGAATACCTTAAACTAAATAGTACCATTCAAATGGTTAGGAGTTGGCAGATCATTTGGAATTTTTAAAACCCTTTTATTTGGAAATAATTATCTGTTCATAAGAAGCTGCAAAATAGTACAGGGATGTCCCTTGTATACTTTCCAGTTCCCCATAATCATAGCATCTTACATATCATGTCATCAAAACCAGAAAATTGCTTTTGGTACAGTACATAGACCTCACTTAGATTATTTTTTTTTGGCCGCATAGTACAGCATGTGGGATCTTAATTTCCTGACCAAGGATCCAACCCTTGCTCCCAGCAAGGCCAGAGCCCTAACCACTGGGCCACCAGGGAAGTCCCAGATTTTACCATTTTTATATGCATTCATTTGTGCCTGTGCGTGTGTTGGGGGCGAGTGGTTCTAAGCAATCTTATCACAAGTGTAGATTCCTATAATCACTACCACAATCAAGAAAAGGAAGTAATCCACCTCTCAAAGATATTCTCTGTTCTGCCTTTCCTCATTCCTCTCCCCATCCTTTGGAAATGTTTTCTTTGGTTTTTTTTTTTTTTTGCTTATATTTGATGTTTCTCACTAACCCCTACAAAAGGGGTTAGTGCTATTGATTCTTGTGCTATTTTGAATGCTGGAAGTAGGAGCACACAGCTAGGAAGTGAGGGGAACTTCTGTGCCCCTAGCAGGAAAATCATTAATAGTAACACAAAGAGGCCTCCCAAGAGACAAACTTATTCCTATAACTGGCTAGTTTCCAGGAAAATGTACATTGGCTCCGACTATAAACACTTGGCATGGTACCAAAACTGATAGGAATTCAACAAATATTTATCAGGCAAGTTCACTAAGTCAAAAGGGGCAATGCATTCCATAAAACATTCCTAACAGAATGTGAAACAATTCCCCATTTGTTCTGGGAAGCAGTTGTTTTCAGGTTAGTAAAGCTGATTGCAAATGGAAAGAAACAACAACAAAAAGTTATCACCACTTATTTGGTTTTCCTATTTATGATTTTTAGTTTATATCTTCAGGCAGAAGACAAAAGCAGACTTAAGTGATGGCTAAAATTATTCACCTGAAACATCACTGCTAAAATGTCCTCTTCATTCCTGCAGTCCCACAGAGCTTCTCCACATGGTCCTTCTCAGTACTGTGCAGCTCAACTTTTGAGGGGAGGGAAAGGTGCAGAGGATAAGTAATAACAACAGTTACCAAGTGGTGAGTGCACTTACCTTGGTAGGAGCCATGGTGTTAAGAATTTTGTTTACACTATCTCATTTAATCCATAAAACAACTTGGTGAGATGTGCAGTTTTATCATCTTCATTCTACAGTTGAGAAAATGAAGAGTTAGAGAACTTAAATGCTTTGGTTAAGGCTAGTCAATTAGTGAATAGAAGACATGGGACTTGAACCCAGATCAGTAGACCACTGGTAGGGAATCTTGGCATTCATTAGGTCTGAGATGTGATGCAGAAAAACCTGTGACACACAATCCCCAGTGATTCTGATGTTCTGATTCCTTGGAGAGCATTGCTAGAATTTACTTCCTGCAAGGAATGGGGTGCAGACATGGAGAACTGATACACTTACATGACCGATGCTGTCACTTCATAAACAATGTTAAATGACTAGTGGATTTTGCCTATGCTTTGGATGTAAATGTATTCTTAAGTAGTTTCTGCATTTGTTCATCTAGTTTTCAGCTTTTTGGACCACCATCACAAGCCAGAGAAACTGTTGCAAACTCTTCCACCAGAGAAGAATTAAATTACCCTGTGGCTATGGAGCACAAATTTAGTTACTCCCTATTTTGAGGTACATGGATTCTTGCCTAGTTCTCTATTTAAAGCTTTTTCATCTATTTTTTTCTTGAAGAAGGAGAGAAAGGAAGAGGAGAAGAACAGAAAAGAGGGGAGAGAAGGGGGAGAGGAAAAGGAAGAGAGGAGGAGAGGTGGAGGAGAGGGACAAGAGGGAGGAGAAAGAAGAACTAAGAGAGAGATAGGAACTCTGAATGGCAAAAAAATAAAAATTAAGCTATATAGAAACATTTTAAGGTTTCTTTTAATCTGAAGCATATTTTTACAAATATAGGTACATGATTGGACTTATTAATAAAATGTTCTTAATAAAATCTAGGGCTTCCCTGGTGGTTAAGGGGTAAAAAGTTCTACTGCAATGCAGGGTTTTATCCCTGTGTCTGGAAGATCCCCTGGAGAAGGAAATGACAACCCACTCCAGTATTCTTGCCTGGGAAATCCCATGGACAGAGGAACCTGGCAGGCTACAGTCCATGGGGTCCCCGAAGAATTGGGCACAACTTGGAGACTAAACAACAGCAACAACAATAAAATCTAAAGACTGTCCTCTGAGAAATGAGTGTGTAAATAAACATAAAAGGTAATTTGGTATACACAGGCCAACAGAAGACTCACCAGATTTCTTTCATTCACAGAAACAAAAGGGAAAAATATCTCAGGTCACACCTGATTTCAACACACCAAGCCAAACGACTAATAAACCACCCACAAGGAATGAAACTATTTTGAACTCGTCATTCTGCAAATACGTATTATAATCTCTAGATCTGCATAAAATTGTGCAAGCAGAAATACACCTGACCTTTTATTGAAAGGAGGAGTCACATACCCTGAAAGGGTTGGGACCTGCCTGCAGTCCCTGGGGAACTTCCTGTTGTCACCGCACATCGTCGGGGTTAGTTATCTAAGCTCTGAGTGTAGAGGCTAAGACTCTGGGAAGAAAATCCTTCGTACAAATGTGACACACATGGGCTCCACTTTCCATATGCTGAGATTATACTTCCTCCTCAGTTTGATGTGCTTGGTGAGATCAGGTAAGTCATTTATTGAATAGTTTTCTTAATTATTTTTAAAAAATTTACTACTACTGTCTTTTTATCATCCTAGTTCCTTCACTAGACTTTCCAAGTGTCATACAGTTATTTTTTTTTCAGGAAAGAAGATATGGATTAACCTTCTTCTATTTCTGAAAAGACTTTCTTTTTCCTCAGTAGTAAAAGAAACTATTATTCCTTTCAATTAGCCTGTTCTGATGTACAAAAAGGAAATATGCTGAAAAATCTAGAGTAGTGTTGCTTTTTTTCATAGTTAATTTTTCTGTGCTTTTCTACTATGAATTAAGATCATTTATTTCCTGGGGATTTAAAATTTTTACGTTAATATCCATTACAGACAGTGTAGGTTTTTATAGCTTTCATGCATCAAATGTTTATTTAAATTATTTTCATTTAAAAAAAACCCATGATTTTATATGTGTAAAGCCTCTTGGAATGGTGTCTGGTATATTGATAACTTAAAATTATTGTACTTACAGGCATACATATATACAAAATTATTAATCATAATGAATAAATAAAAATTAACAGAGTAATGTTTGCAACAAAGTAACAAAAATTAAATGAAAAAATTAAAAAAAAAAAAGCTCAACACTTCTCAGCTTTTTAGAAGTCCAGTACTTTTTCACATAGTTTAAGTAATGAAGATTGGTATAATTTTTCTGAAGGGAAGTATGTTATACATTAGAACCCATAACGTTTGTTCATGTCCTTTGAACTAGTAAAACCATTGCTGAGAATTTGTTCTAAAGGAATATCTTGTAAAAGAAAAAAAAAAAGAATCTTTTATACAAAGATGATTCTATGTCATCTGTAATCTCAAAACTAGAAACAACAGAAATGTTTCTACATACAGGAATGGATAAAGTACAATGTAACAACTTTTTAAAATATGTAACCTTCAAAAAAAAAAGAAAAAAAATATATGTTACCTTCAAAATAATTCTGAGACTATGCAGAAATGTGCAAGCATGTTTATAATACAACATGTCATATTATAAAAGAAGTCAAAAAAGCAGAACTCAAATTTGTAGGTAAACTAAGATTACAACTTAGTTGTAAAATCATGCCAAAATCCTGTGTATATGCCTGTAAATAGTTTCAATGGGAAATGGAAAAATTATTTGTTAGTATTTCAGGCTTATAATAAATTTTTCTTAATTTGTGCTTTTGAAGTTGATTTAATAGTAAGTTAAAATTAAAATATTGATAATATTTGGAGAGGGAGGTGGGAGGTGGGGCTCAAGATAGGAGACTGGCTGGTTCATGTCAATGTATGGCAAAAACCACTACAATATTGTAAAGTAATTAGCCTCCAATTAAAATAAATGAATTAAATTATTGTAAAGAGACATTAAAATAAATTAATTAAAATCTATTAATTAAATTTTAAATGAATTGATTAAAATAAATAAATTAATTTTTAAAAAACAAAAAATAAAATATTGATAATATTTTAAATTGAGAGGTCACCATTTTAGAGTTTGTGTTTATTATCACAATTTTTTTTTTAAGTAAAATAGATTTAGAGATAGCTTAAGGGGAGTGGGAACTAACCTTAACACAAGAACCTGATGGTATTTTGTGGGTACTTTCTTCAAGTCTCCCATTATATATTTCAGTTACAAAGTTGGAACTTAATTTTTTGTGACCTGCCTTTTTAAAAATATCTTTTTTAATTTTTAAAACCAAGTATAGTTGATTTACAATGAATCTACCTGCCATGCAAGAGACACAGGAGACTCGGATTCAGTCCCTGGGTTGGGAAGATCCCCTGGAGGAGGAAATGGCTACCCACTCCAGTCTTCCTGCCTGGAAAATTCCATGGACAGAGGAGCCTGGAGGGCTACAGTCCATGGGTTCGAAAATAGTCGAGCAGGACTAAGCAACTAATCATGAGTAAGATAAGTTATTATAAGATAGTGAGTATAGGTCCCTGTGCTATACAGAAGATCTCTGCGTATCAGTTAACCTCAAATTCCCAATGTATCCCTCCCCTATCTGGTAACCATTGACCTGCCTTTTTGCGTGCTAAGTCGCTTCAGTCATGTCTGCCTCTGTGCAACCCTATGGACTGTAGCCTGCCAGCCTCCTCTGTCCATGTGATTCTCCAGGCAAGAGTACTGGAGTGGGTTGTCATGCCCTCCTCCAGAGGATTTTACCAACCTAGGGTCCGAATCCATGTCTCTTACTTCTCCTGCATTGGCAGGCGGGTTCTTTACCACTAACGCCATGTGGAAAGGTTTTCCTTAACATTATCTCATCAGTAAAGTCTTGCTTTAAGTCATTCCACAAGACCCACTGCTACCTAATGGAACCCAAGCAGATCAAGATACATCACGATAAACATCCATAGCTAGAAGGAAAATAATTATTGCTGTAAGCTAAATCCAGTCTTCTTAGTATCTGCAAAACCGTGATCTGAGAACTTTCATGAGGGAGGATATTAAATAATAAGCAGAAATTATCAATCACAGATACATTTACCTATTGTTTTTCCCTTCCTTGGCTTGCAGTCCAAAAATGAGCAAGTGATTAAGATGTGATTCTGAAATCCCAAGAATACAAGTCTTTTACTTTCAGAGATTTTTATTTTGTTACTCTAACCTTCATGAAATCATGATGGGAATTTTGGCCGTACTCTTACCAGAGTACGGAGCAATGGCTGGCAGACTCTACCAGAATCATTTTTGGAATTTGTTGAAAATGCAGACTATCTCCAGAGATCCAGACTCAGTGGGTCTGGAGTGAGGTCCTGGAATCTGCATATTAAACAAATTCACATTGCTTTTCAGCTTGCAGGTGGTTCAAGGAACAGAGGCTGATAAATGTTATAAATTTTTAAATTTTTTTTACAATTTTATCCTGGACTATAGTTGATGTACAATGTTGTGTTCATAAGTAATTTTTAAAGTTACTTGCTATCAAAATTTTGACCTATAGTAACTTGTGCAAAACTAGGTAGATATTTTCCTAAAGAATACCTTTGTGCCAAATCAGAGAAAGAATTATCTCCTCAAATATTGGAAACTCCCTTCAGAATGATTTATAACTCCGTGTGTGTGTGTGTGTGTGTGTGTGTGTGTGTGTCCGTGTGCGTGCGCGTGCATGCACGCCACTGTGTGACTCACCTGTGTCCAGGAGAAACAAAGGTGACTACGGGGTGGAGCATGAAGGTGCATATCTTTTGCGCATGATTAAGAGATAAGAGTAAGGAAATTTGGCATCTCGTTTGTTTTCTGGGTTATATCCTAAAGAAATTCAAGCTGGTCGTTAAAAGCAGAGACATCCTTCCAATGAAGAAGGCATTCAGCCCATTTTTTTCTTGCCTGCCTCTGCCAGTATAAAAGAGAAACAAAGATATTCCATCAATTTTGGCCCTGGCCAACTGTGAACCCATCTCAGTCTGGCTCAGGATGGATTTTTAATGCCAAATTCAGTGTTGTTCTCTGCATAAAAAATATAAACTGAGTTACTTTTCAGATTAAAAAGAAAAAATCAGTAGAATTTCATTGTAGGGACATGTCACCTTCCCCTTCCACTTCTCTCTTCAAAGTAGGAGTCCAACTCATTTTCTAATTTCTCCGAGTCAAAATTTCTGGACTAAAGAGATGTTTATTTCTGAGACTTTTGGAAGTTCCTGCAGAACAATGTTTTTAAGCAAGCTTAAGAGTGTGCTCAGGTGTGGGTTTCTGGAAAGCTCCTGGTTCCATCAGTCAACATGTGGTGGGCTGTGTGTCCTGGACACTGACTTGGCATCCACTGCCCAGAAGGCAAAATATTCAACAGTGTATTCCTTCATCTATGTCTGAATCTCAGGATTTTTAGGCAGCATCGAGTCAATATACCCTGTCTGTGGACCTCTGTTCTAAAGAAGTTATTCATACACATTTGCGTCATGTTTAGAGGTGGGGGAAATGAGAGCTGGAGCCCGCCTTGGAACCCAAAACTTGACAGGAAAGAAGTGTGAGTCGGAGCCCTCCCTGCTTTACTTCCTGACTCGATATGGTGCATCAGGGTGAAATTAGGTGGAATTTCACTGCTGTCACGGGGGTTTGGAGGTTAGTGAACTGAACTTCACCAATCATGGGTCTGAGAGAAATTGACACTTTGACTTTTGATAAGCTGACTCGGCCATATTGAGAGGTTTAATAGGAACCTGTCTTTGCTCGTCGACTCTCATAGAATCTCAGAGCCTTCTGTCCTCTTGCCCCACTCACAATTGCTTCATCAGTGGGGTATTTCCGCCTACAGTTCCATCATCTCCCTTCACAGACACCTCTTTGGATGTGAATGAGGAGTTTCCTCTTTCTGTAGGAGTTTTCCCCAATCAGACACGTGGGAGATGAAATCGGTTCTTCCAAAGGCAGGTAGAAGCCAAAAGCCAGAACTGAGCATGACCCCAAGATAGCATGGGCATTTAGCATCAAGGCAGTGTATCTTGCGAATACAGAGCCAAAGGATCCCTTGGAAGTTTATATCAGAAAGGAAGCGAGGTTGTCAGTGATCAGTCTGAAGGAATCACACTTTTCTATCCAACTGAGACTCACTCGAAATAAGCCAATCTAGGGAAATAGATTTCTCCCTGTTTTTTTTGGTTGTAGCCTAAAGAAATATAGCTGGTGCATAAAAACAAAATGTATCTTTCCAACCAAGAGGACATTTTATGTAACTAACTCAACTTTCTGTGGTAAAACAAAATAATAGTTATATTTAGTCCCTAAGGCTGAGAATAAGAGTAATTTGTTGTGCACAGAAACAGCTAGCTACAATCACTCCCCAACTGCCAACAGACTGACCAAAGTCAGGGCTTTATTTAGCCTGCAGTGGTAGAAAATGGAGGTCTGTCAACCTCCGTTTCCAAGGTGAAAGAAAGCAAACTGAAAAATGAAGAGCCTGATTTGATTGTGACTGAAAAATGAAACTTCTGCCCAGTCACCTCCAAAAGACTTTTAATCTTTTTTTCACTTTTATTTTTTTAATAATTTTGTCTATTTACTTTATTTTTGCATGTACTGGGTCTTCGTTGATGCTCGGGTTTTTTTCCCTCTAGTTGCAGCAAGTGGCATCTACTCTCTGCAGCATGTGAACTTCTCACTGCAGTAGCTTCTCTTGTGGAGCACGAGGCTCCAGGAAGCATGGGCTTCAGTAGTGGCAGTTCCCAGGCTCTAGAGCACAGGCTCAGGAGTTGTGCACAGGCTTAGTTGTTCTGAGGTATATGGGATCTTTCCGGACCAGGATCCTGTGTCTCCTGCATTGGCAGGCAGATTCTTCACCACTGAGCCACCAGGGAAGCCCCACCCTGTTTTTTTTTATTCTTTCCCTGAAAGTGTGAAATTATAGGAGCAATTTTTAAAAAATCAGTTTTATTAAGATATAATTCACATACCATACAATCCACCCATTTAAAGTGTTTTTTAATATATTCACAGATATATGCAATTGTCACCAGTCAATTTTAGAGCTCTTTCATGACCTCAAAAGGGAACTGAATACCCTTTACTGTACCCCATCTCTCCATCTCCTCCCATCCCCAAGCTCTAAGCAACCACTAATCTACTTTCTGTCTGTATAGATTTCCCTATTTTGGACATTTCGTATGAATAGAATCATATAATATGTGGTCTTTTGTGACTGACATCTTTTACATGTTATAGCATTTTCAAGACTCATCTGTGTTGTAGCATGTGGAACCATGTTTGTTACCTAAAAGGTATTTATTAGCCAAAAAAACCTGCTTGATAAAAAGGTGAAAAAACACCTACCTAATCAACATTCTAATTACAAGAGTAAAGTATGGTTATTTTCAGGTCTTTAAAAAAGATATGTTTCTTAATTTATTTTCCTGGCTGTGTCGGATCAGGTGGTAAGTTGCAGCACACAGGCTCTCTAGCTGTGGCACTCTGGCTTAGTAGTTGAGGCTCATGGGCTTAGCTGCTCTGAGGCATATGGGATCTTAATTCCTTGCAACTGCCCCTTCATTGCAAGGTGGATTCTTAACCACTGGACCATCAGGGAAGACCCTGTTTTCAGATATTTTAACTAAAAGAAATGTAAATTTCTTGGTATATTAATTTTTTTAGATTAGGGTTGTCTTTGGTGAGTAAGAAAGTCCTGGAGAACTTGTTTGCTCTTGTCCTTTCAAATCAGTTAGTTTGAAGATCTTAGAATTTCATTTCCTAAAGGAATGCTAGAGTGGGCTAAATGGCTAAGGAATAAGGGACCAACTTTATTTTAATACGAGCAAGTTGATGATCCAAATAGATTATTTGTTTTACCTTGTCAGGGAGAAGAACCTCACTTGTATACAGGCTAATAAAGCTTCTCTTTTCCAAATCCTTGGTTGAATTAAGGAAACTAAAATGATGGAAGGAAGGAATTTATTTAGCACTTGTTTTATGTCAAATCTCATACTAAGTGATTTACTTATTTAGTCTTCATAATCCTATGAGGTCAATACTATTAACCCAATTTATCAATATCATTAACAATTACTAGTTTTGGGGACTTCTCTTGTGGTAAAAAGTGGCAGAAAGTAAAGAGGAACTAAAGAGCCTCTTGATGAAGGTAAAAGAGAGTGGGAAAAGCTGACTTAAAACTCAACATTCAAACAACTAAAATCAGGTCATCCAGTCCTATCATTTCATAGCAAATATGAAAATGTGGAAACAATGTCAGATTTCATTTTCTAGGGCTCCAAAATCAATGCAGATGATGACTGCAGCCATGAAGTTAAAAGACACTTGCTCCTTGGAAGAATAGCTATGTCAAATCTAGACAGTGTTTTAAAAAGCAGAGACATCACTTTGCTGACAAAGGTCTGTATAGTCAATGCTATGGTTTTTTCTGTAGTCATGTATGGATGTAAGAGTTGGACCATAAAGAAGGCTGAGAGCAGAAGAACTGACACTTTCAAACTGTGGTGCTGGAGAAGACTTTTGACAGTCCCTTGGACAGCAAGGAGATCAAACCAGTCCATCTTAAAGGAGATCAACCCTGAATATTCATTGGCAGGACTGATGCTGAAGCTCCAATACTCTGGCCACCTGATGCAAAGAGCTGACTCATTGGAAGAGACCCTGATGCTGGGGAAAACTGAGGGCAAGAGGAGAAGTGGGCAACAGAGGATGAGATGGTTGGATGGCATCACTGACTCAAAGGACATAAATTTGAGATATGTTAAAACTCAGGGAGTTAGCAATGGACAGAGAAGCCTGGCATGCTGCAGTTCATGCGGTCGCAAAGAGTCAGACAAGATTTAGTGGCTGGAGAACAGCAATAACATCTGGTGGTCCAATGATTAAGACTCCGCACTCCCAATGTAGGGGGCCCGGGTTCAATCCCTGGTCAGGGAACTAGATCCCACATGCCACAACTAAGACCCTGCACAGCCAAATAAATAAACAGAAAAATAAATACAATAGTTACTAGTTTTTTGGCATCTACAATGTATCATGTAACACTTTAGATACTTCACAGGCATTTTCTCTCATTCTCTCATCAGACCTGACAGCCAGGCTGGGATTAGAGTGTGGCAAGTAAGGCACTCACCAAGTGCAACGTTTGGAAGGGACACCAAAATAGTAATCAAGATAAGTCAACTTATGACTTTTTTTTTTAGTGCAGTAAAATATTTTATTTTTGTAATATTTTAATGCAACACAAGTGATACTTTAATATCTAAATATTTCACTCTGTGATACTTTAAATATTTTACTATCATTTAATATTTAATGCAAATTTGGAAAACTCAGCAGTGGCCACAGGACTGGAAAAGGTCAGTTTTCATTCCAATCCCAAAGAAAGGCAATGCCAAAGAATGCTCAAACTACCGCACAATTGCACTCATCTCACACGCTAGTAAAGTCATGCTCAAAATTCTCCAAGCCAGGCTTCAGCAATATGTGAAGCGCGAACTTCCTGATGTTCAGGCTGGTTTTAGAAAAGGCAGAGGAACCAGAGATCAAATTGCCAACATCCGCTGGATCATGGAAAAAGCAAGAGAGTTCCAGAAAAACATCTATTTCTGGTTTATTGACTATGCCAAAGCCTTTGACTGTGTGGATCACAATAAACTGTGGGAAATCTGAGATGGGAATACCAGACCACCTGACCTGCCTCTTGAGAAATTTGTATGCAGGTCAGGAAGCAACAGTTAGAACTGGACATGGAACAACAGACTGGTTCCAAATAGGAAAAGGAGTATGTCAAGGCTGTATATTGTCACCCTGTTTATTTAACTTATATGCAGAGTACATCATGAGAAACGCTGGACTGGAAGAAACACAAACTGGAATCAAGATTGCTGGGAGAAATATCAATAACCTCAGATATGCAGATGACACCACCCTTATGGCAGAAAGTGAAGAGGAACTCAAAAGCCTCTTGATGAAAGTGAAAGTGGAGAGTGAAAAAGTTGGCTTAAAGCTCAACATTCAGAAAACGAAGATCATGGCATCCGGTCCCATCACTTCATGGGAAATAGATGGGGAAACAGTGGAAACAGTGTCAGACTTTATTTTTCTGGGCTCCAAAATCACTACAGATGGTGACTGCAGCCGTGAAATTAAAAGACGCTTACTCCTTGGAAGGAAAGTTATGACCAACCTAGATAGCATATTCAAAAGCAGAGACATTACTTTACCAACAAAGGTCTGTCTAGTCAAGGCTATGGTTTTTCCTGTGGTCATGTATGGATGTGAGAGTTGGACTGTGAAGAAAGCTGAGAACCGAAGAATTGATGCTTTTGAACTGTGGTGTTGGAGAAGACTCTTGAGAGTCCCTTGGACTGCAAGGAGATCCAACCAGTCCATTCTGAAGGAGATCAGCCCTGGGATTTCTTTGGAAGGAATGATGCTAAAGCTGAAACTCCAGTACTTTGGCCACCTCATGCGAAGAGTTGACTCATTGGAAAAGACTCTGATGCTGGGAGGGATTGGGGGCAGGAGGAGAAGGGGACAACAGAGGACGAGATGGCTGGATGGCATCACTGACTCGATGGACGTGAGTCTGAGTGAACTCCGGGAGTTGGTGATGGACAGGGAGGCCTGGTGTGCTGCGATTCATGGGGTCACAAAGAGTTGGACATGACTGAGTGACTGATCTGATCTAATCTGATCTGATCATGCATAGATGATATTTTAATGCAATATTTTTAAAAGATCAAAATCAACACAAATCTATGATGAAAAGAATGTCAAACATTTTACTAAGATATATTACTGATCATTTTACTTGTCGGTGTTATTGTACAACAGAAAAAATCATTTCTAATTGTCCTGCATTTCTGGCTCCGTGACAACTTACTTCCTTGCTATGTGGTTTATATTATAAGAGGTGACCACAGTGTATGAACAGATTAAATAATGAAGGGCTATTCTTCACTTGGTTCAAAATATGGGAGGATATTTTGATAAATAAATGTATACTTGTATAAATATGTATGGATTTCCCAGGTGTACTAGTGGTAAATAACCTGCCTGCCAATGCAAAAGACATAAGAGATGCAGGTTGAATCCATGGGTTGGCAAGATCCCCGGGAGAAGAGCTTGGCAATCCACTCCAGTATTCTTGCCTGGAGAATCCCCATGGACAGAGGAGCCTGGTGGGCTACAGTCCATGGGGTCGCAAAGAGTCAGACAGGACTGAAGTAACTTAGCACACACATGTAAAAGCGTACATTTACATGGTGTGTTTTTCTTTTGCCTTGGGCTCACTATGACTCTGCAAAGCACTGCCTGACAGATTGGCATTATTACGATCATTTTACACGTGCAAAACTGAGGCCTGGAGAGGTTAGGTAATTAATTAAGAGAAATCACATAACTCATAGGCAATAGCGTTGAACTTCAAACCTAGGTCTGTCTCCAAAACCTAGGCTCTTTCCAAAATTGTGTTGTGTTTTTGTGTTAAGACCTTAGACCAGAGTTGGCAAGGGCTTGCCTGGTGGTGCAGTGGTCAAGAATTTACCTGCCAGTGCAGGTGATGCAAGAGACAGGTTTGATTCCTGGGTCAAGAAGATCCTCTGTAGTAGGAAATGGCAATCAATCCAGTATTCTTGCCTGGAAAATTTGGTTAAGATATTAGACCAAAGCTGGCAAACTTCTGTAGAGAGCCAGATAGTAAATATTTTCAGCTCTGTGGAACAGTGGTCACTGTTAAAGCACTCAGTTTTGATTATACCAAGAAAACAACTAAAGACAATATGCTAATGATCATGGCTGGATTTGGCCATGTATTTGGCCCATGTATTTGGTCATGTATTAGATTATAATAAAGTATCTCAGGCACATATAATTTATCTCTGAAGATAGCTAGCTTTTCCTGACATCCTATTTGAATATGTTTCTTTTAATTTAACAGAAGGAAGACAGTAAATGATAATCAGGCCTGCAGTACACAAGGGTCTGAATTCATCAATGGATGGGAGACGTCACCCATCCAGCTGTAATTTTCCGATTGTAAACAGGAAATGGCATTTCAAAGGGATTGAATTTCAAAGTAGTCTGAAGAGTAAAGGCAAAGTTTCTCCCCTTTTAAATAAACTCTAATAGAAGAGGTTAAGCTTTAGAAACCAGTTTAACATGTTCTGCTGAGCTGTTAATACTACCTCTGAGCAAACTTGACTTTGTAACAAAACAACGAAATAACGAGGTTTGCTTTCTGAAGGCGTGTGTGTGTGTGTGTGTGTGTGTGTGTGTGTGTGTGAGTTGCTCAGTTGTAGTGAATAGCCCTTCCCTTCTCCAGGAGATCTTCCTAACCCAGGGATCAAACCCAGGTCTCTCATATTACAGGCAGATTCTTTACAGTCTGAGCCACCAGAGAAGCCCAAAGTAAAATGTAAAGAACTATATGAGGGTGAAGCAATGTAACAAATTTGCTATTCACATGTATCTACTCCTTACATGCTCTCCAAAGTGCCTGAGAATTTCAGGCCCAACAACAAGACAAGTTCTTGAGCTTGGTGCTGGGTACACACTACTAGACTAAAAACAACGCAGTGCCTGCCCTAGAGAAGCTTAAACTAATTTGTAACATAGTCCAAAATAAGATAAATGTAATATATTCTTTTAAAAATGGTGTTAATTCTGAGAGGAAAAGGATTAATAACTTAAGCAATTTTAAACAAAGAACTTTGGGGTGGAGTGCACGACCTATTGTTGTTTGCATATGATTTCCCAGGCTGTGTCTCCTGCAGATGTATTTCTAATAATTTCAGTCACAATGCATTTCATGCTTCATTTACTTTATAAACATTATGTCATACACTATATAGTATTTATATTAATCACTCTGAATGGCTGACTAATGTGTTAATAGATTGATATCCGTCTATCCAGGAAATATTTGAAGCAGGCCCTGTTCTTGGCACTGGGAATGTAAGAATGGACAAATGGTCAAATAGATTAGTTATCTTGGAACTTCTGTGCTAGTGGGGGAAGTTATTTCAGAAAAGGAAAAAATGTTTCAGGTTTGTGGTATGAAGAAACAGGTAAAATTTAAGGGAAAAAATGGAGTGGAATTCAACACAAGAAGGAAGTAGAATATCTATAAATCCTGGGGGAAAGCATATAAAGTCAGAGCATCATTTAGGCCAAGGAATTCACTTACAGAAGAGAATAATAACAGTGAATATGTTATCCACTAGCTACCCCACACTTATCCAACTTAAAAAAAAAAAAGAAAGTCAAGTTTAATTGTAACTAATAAAACTGCATCCAGGACCCTCTCGGAACAATCAAACAAAAGAAACAGGATAAAATTGTCCTATTGAAAAAATAAACAGTTTCTACCAGCTCCAGAGCCTGTGAGGGTTAGATCAAGGGCAGTTCCTCATTCCTAAGGCTGGTTCTGTCCCCCATGCAAGTTTCTTATCCCTTGAGCCCAGCTGGGGATGGGTGAAGGGCCATCCAGGAGCCCGTCTTGAAAGCAAGAGCGAGTCATTCAGGAGAAGGCCAGGCAAAGGACTCACTGTGAGCAATGATCTTGTACTTGCTAGAACTAAAACTACATAACCAGGGAAATACAGTTCTAGAAGATAAATTTTATATAAACTTCACCTTCCTTATTCATGGCAGTTCCTGTTCTGTAAAGGCGCTCAGGCACTGAGGTAGCAGTTACTAGACCATTGCTCGGAGGGGAAATAAAGGGTTAGGTTCTGGGGAGCCTCTGGTTACAGCACTTTTTTTGACTGATCAATCAATACATAATCTGATTTTACATGTGTTTCTGTTTAAAGACACTGTATTTAATATATATCATTGACTTGCTAACATTGAACTCATGGCCAGCACTATAACTCATAGCTGAACAAAGCTTATGTAACACATTTTCTCTGTAAGGTAACATCACAGCCTTTATGAGTTTAGAAACTCCAGCCAGCAGTTGAGGACTATGTTTGGGGGATTTTAAACAGAGAAATCACAAAGTAAAGGCACAAGAAGCAAAAAATGTGGCAGTCAGAGGCTAGGAAAAGGACATTTGTTGCAAGAGCTGAAACAAGAAGGTAGAGCGTTGGTGTGTTTGACCACTGCTGAGAGTGTCGCGTGGAGCAACTCAGATTTTTCGTTTTGCCACTCGGCACGGGTCTGTGCATGATTAATTTCAGGGGTTACAAATACATTTGGGTTTTATTTTAGGTCTTTAGATAGAGTGTTTACTACTGTGCTTTATCACTTGCAAATATTCTGCATTCCTATTTTATATGCATTAAATATTATGTAATTTTTTAATTTATTAAAAATAAAATTTCTGCCCTAAAGGGCTCCCAATCTGCTGCTGAGGTGTGGGTGGCAATCACACTCCTCTTTCCTCTGGGTTTTAACTAACTGAGAAACTGACCCGTGGCTAAAAGTGTCAGCTTTATTGTTGGCATAGCTGGATTTTGAAAAAGTGGAAGCCAAATCATTTTCTCCTTCTAATGCAAAACAGAGGTCCCCTGCTGACCTTTCCTCAAGTGGCAGGGTCTACCTGTCACCACGGAGGAGGATAGAGGAGAGAAACCATGGAAGGGAAAGGGAAAGAGGGGGCCCTCCTTCCTAGGGAGTGGAGTGGGCATCCCTGGGATGAGGCACACCCAAACCACTGAGATGCAGAGCAGGGGTGAGAAATGTTTGATTTGGGGGATTACAAATAAATTTTGAGTAGGTGAATTCACACGTATGAAATGCATGAGTAAAGAGGACTGACTGTATTTTGACAGAGGGAACCCAAAGTGTATGTTTGTGCGAGTGCATTTGTGTTTGTGTTCTTAAAAAAGGGTTAAGGAGGATATCCAATACAGGAGGCAATACGTGAGCAGTAGCTTTCTCATCTTTCTTGGTAGATTAGGAGGAGCTAGAATAGATAACACTAAATAGAACAGAAACTCTCTCTGAGTCATATACCAGTACATAGAGGCTCAAATATTTATTTTTAAACGGAAAAAGTAATCGCCAGAAGAGCTAGAAGTAATTTTATAACTAATAAAAATCAGGAGGTAGACACTGGATCAGAGAGGAGAAGTACTGAGTATCTAATGCCCTCATCATTCATATCAGAAAGTCATTAGACACTGTCTCCAGTTACTCAAGCAAGGACTGGAGCGCAATAAGGAAAGACAACTGTTCTGACAAAGATCAGCAGCCGGATTCATGGCAGAATTTAAAAATATGCTCCACAACAGTCTGAAATACAGTTTCCAGATGCCCCAAACTTCTTGCCAGGGGTTCACAGTAGAGCATAATTAAATCTGAATAAATATACCTACGTCTGGAGCACTTCTGCATGTAGTCCGCTGACCTACAATCCACACACTGACATCCCGTAAAATAGAAACAAAAGGATTTCATATAAAGTTATAGAGCTCAATTTTTTCTTGCCAGAAAAATTAAAGCGGGCTATAAACTTCCCAGCATGAGAACGAAAATACAATGGAAAAAAAAGCAAAAGAGCGACAGACAAAATCCACATAGCAAAAGCAATGGCCTTTTCCAGAGCGCAATGCCATTAAAACACAACTAAGACATTTAAAAATACTTGAAGTCACAGTGGTTCTATCAAGTGAAAAATAAATATTTATGTGTTCTGCCCTTCTTGCCTTTCAGTAACTGTCAACTTTAAGGGCTTCTAGAAAGGACTCAGCAGGCCAAAAAGATCACCCATCCTGTAGACATTAAAGTTGGCAGTTGCTGCTGAAAAACAGCTTTGACCCCAAACTTCAGGACGCATCTCTGAGCCTTGCAAGTACTCAGATACGTGGTTTTATGACACTTTGACCTAGTATTGCTCATTTGGCTCAAAATGAACAAACACAGTAATTAAGCAATCTCCTTCTTTGGAAAGGGCACTCTATCTTCCCCAATATGACCTTATTCATAATTAATATCCACCACATAACTCTCTTGGGCAGGTAGGTAGAGAGCGAAAGATGGCATAACTTCCCCAGGCCAGCTGGTGAGTCAGTCACACAACCAGGAGCAAAACCCAGTTTTACTGATGGCTACATCCCACAGGCTCAGCCCTACTTCGGCACTCTTCAATAAAATGATTAACTGGACAATTGTTTACTGTTGGGCTTGTTCTACAAGCAGCAGATAAGTTTCAGTCCAGGTTCTCCTGGGACAAGCAATCTACAGGAAGGGAAGAATAAAAGGGGCCAACTGATGGAGAAAATGTTTACATAGATGAATAAGTCCTGGGTGTATAATACACAGCATGGTAGTTAAAAATACTGTATTGTATATTTGAAATTTACTGAGAGTTGATTTTAAATGTTCTCTTCTCACACACACACACGGTAACTAGGTGAGGTGATGAGTGTGTTAACTAACCTTATTGTGGTAATCATTTCTTAGTATATATAATATAAAGTGATGTCATACACCTTAAACTTACTCAATGTTATTTGTCAGTTATGTCTCAATAAAGCTGAGAAAAAAAAAGAAAAAGATAGTATTTACATTGTGAGGAGGCCTCACTGCACAATCTACTAGACAGTATAAAGTAAAAGAAGGATGTGTGATTTGGGGGCTCAACTTTTTAAAATTATTCATTTATTTATTTATGTCTCCACTGGGTCTTTGTGGCTTTGCAAGAGCTTTCCTTAGTTGCTACAAGTGGGCATTACTCTTTTCGGGGGTGCACAGGCTTTTCACTGTGGTGGCTTCTCTTGCTGCAGAGCACAGTCTCTAGGAGCATGGGCTCAGTAGTTGGTCCACAGCATGTGAAATCTTCCCAGACCAGGGATCAAACCTGCGTCCAGGTGGATTCTTATCCACTTCACCACCAGGGAAGTCCCTGAGGCTCAATTTTTAACCATGTCTTTTCTAGGGTAAGAGATTTCAAAACCTCCTTAATTTTTTGTGTGTGTGGCCGTGCTGCGTACATGGGTGGCATGCGAGCGGCCTATTACTCATTACCGTCCTTAATTATTTTGCCCTCAAATTATCCCAGATCTGGTCAGTGGAAGCCCCTTCCAGTTGGTTCCTGTGTCCCTGTGACATGTTTTTAAACACTATCTCAATTTCTGCCATTATGAGATGCTCTAGACTCTTCTTTTTTTAAAAAAATTATTTCTTTCTTTATGGCTGTGCTGGGTCTTCATTGTTGCATGGACTTTTCTTTAGTTGCTGTGAGAGGGGGCTACTCTGTAGTTGGGATGCTTGGGCTTCTCATGCCAGTGGCTTCTACATTGTGAAGCACAGGTTCTAGGGTGCATTGGTTTCAGTGGTTTCAGGCTCTAGAGCATGGGTTCAATAGTTGTGATGCCCAGGCTTAGCTGCATGTGGGATCTTCCCAGACCAGTGATCAAACCCGTGTCTCCTGCATTGGCAGGCGGACTCTTTACCACTTAGCCACCAGGGAAGCTCTCTAAACTCTAAGCTCTCAGCTGTCTTAAGCTGTTCTCTTTACATCCCCAGCCTTTCTTTGAAGGCCATTCTTCGAGTCCAGTCAGCAGGGGGAATGCTTAAAGATGATGCTTGAGCAAAGAAGGAAAGGCCTGAGAAAGGCCACCATGGTTAACAGTTTCAGATGCGTTTGAAAGGTGTAGAGCCAGGCACACCATGTTCTCCACCACCACTGCAGTTGGGAGCTGTGGACAAGGAAAGATGCTTTGACCCCGTAGATTCAGTTACTAAGTCCTCTACTATGCGCTGGGCACTGTGATGGATATATGAGATTAATCATAAGCCACCATTTCAAGGAGACTGTGGTCTAATGGGATAGACATCCATATAAAGAAATATCCATAGTACATCCCTGGAAATGTCTTCATTGTGCTGTCAATGTGGCACAGAGAGGAGCTGGGGAGTTCTGGGTTGAAGGACAGACGGTAACTAAGGCTGGGAGAGTTGGAGAAGGCTTCACTAAGGTAACTTTGGGGTTATACCTTAAAAGAGGGTAGGATTTCAAAAGATGATTTTCTGAGTGAAAAAGAAGACACCACTTATGAACTCTAAATCAGATATGATGTTTAAACTTCATTCAACTAGATCCAGCCTCTTGCTAGGTACTGTAAGACACATGGAAAATACTCCAGTGAGTGTAAGACAGAACTCTTGTTTAATGTCTATCTAAGGAAAGGACTGTCATGATACCATCTAATTTTTATTTTCAGACACAGATGAAACATGTCCTTCATTTACCAAACTGAGTTTTCACAGTGCAGTGGTTGGAACAGGACTAAATGTGAAGCTGATGCTCTACACAAGGAGAAACCCAACCTGCGCACAAGCCATCAACTCCACAGTTTTGGGGAACTTGAACGTGACTAAGAAAACCACCTTTGTGGTCCATGGATTCAGGCCGACAGGCTCTCCTCCAGCCTGGTTAGAGGACTTAGTAGAGGGTTTGCTCTCTGTAGAAGACGTGAATGTGGTTATTGTTGATTGGAATCGAGGCGCTACAACTGTCATGTACAACCATGCTTCTAGTAAGACCAGAAAAGTGGCAACAGTCTTGAAGGAATTTATCGACCTAATGTTGGTAAGGAGGAATTCTCTTAGATGGTTCAGAGCCAAATTGAAATTGGCTCATTATCTGGATATTTAAAGCCAAGAGATATCTACAGTGATCAGGAGGGCTATTTTTGCAGTGCTTTGCAAATGTTATTTGAATAAGCCCCCAGGAGGTGAAGGGAAGGCCCATAGGTATGGTTGTGTGGGTTGTACACTGAACAGGGAATCCATCTAAGAGAGCACCATTGTCTCTGTAGACACTGTAGATTTATATATCTATTATAAAAAATTTCTAGTGAATGACAGCAAAGTGTCCTGGAGAAGGGACATCTTTTTCTAACTCATATAAAGTTACCTAACGGGTAGGAGAGGTTTCCTGGCTTCAATGCTCAGTTTCCTCAACTTCCATAGCTCTTCCTTTTCTTAGACCTGCCAAAAGTTTAGAGATCAGATTATCCAAAACCAAAACTGATATACCCAATCTGATAAAAAGTGATTTGACATCGGGACTATTTCAGAGAGCCACACCTGGTGGCCACTGTGGCCAGGGGTGACATAAATTTTACATGAGCTCCTCAGCTAAGCCACCGCCCTTGGGAAAGGGAATGTTAAAATGATTCATGACCAGCTATCCCAGGACTAGGACAATATGCCCTGCCCCTGTCTTCCTTCTTCCCGCTCTATGGTAGTTCATTAACCAAGCCAGCATGAAGATAAAGGAGTTCATTAAAATATTTGGTTGCCCTTCTCCTCAGTGGGGAAGGCTTTAAGATGTCTCAGCTTGGTTCCTAGCAGAAGCACGAATGGAGACACCATGGCATAAAAATTAAGGCAGGTTTGTATTTGGACAGACCAGTTTGAATTCTGTCCTACTCCCTTCCAGCAGCTGTTTGACCTTGGGAAAATGACTTCAGCCCAGTCAGTTAGTTTCCTCATCTGTATTATCAAAAGAATAGCATCTAGTTTGTGGGGGTGTTGTGACATTTTAATAAGATAATGGATATAAGGCGCTTAGAAATGTTTCTCCAAAGTCAACAGTTAGGAAATTTCTCCAGGTATTGTCAACTCCTTGACCCCTCACAATTTTTAACAATGGACCTTTTGAAATTCCAGGCAGAAGGAGCTTCTCTGGATGACATTTACATGATTGGAGTAAGTCTAGGAGCCCACATAGCTGGGTTTGTTGGAAAGATGTACAATGGCCAGCTGGGGAGAATTACAGGTAAGAATTACAGGTAAGGCTTCCTGTGAATGGGCTCAGGATAGCCAGCCTGTGGACTGTTTCCTGGGGGAGCATGATACAGGCAATCCAAGTCCTTGGGTTCCAAGTCAGCTCTTCTAATTACTTAACCGCTCAGAGCAAATGTCCTCTTGTGCAAAGGGAAGACCATAGTAATAACTGACTTCAGCAGTATTAAATTTATTATTTAATAAAATATGTGCAAACACTTTATAAATTGTGTATGCTATAGAAAAGTTTGGTGGTGACTTTATTTCTCTATGGCTACAGAAACAGCTATGTCCCATGTTGGGGATTTTGCCCCAAGCAGATGGCCTTCCTTTCATTTAATCCGAGATTGTTTGACCTACATATCTAATATAGCCCCAGGAATAGCTGGAGCCTTAGGGTAGGAAAATGAGATGGGAATTATGTTGTCTGGAGCTTACTCTGTGACTATCAGCTTTCAGACCAAGAAGAATAAAAACCCTCAGAAACACAGCAGGTGAAACTCCAAAGAAAGATCCCTTTGCTGGGTTCATTTGCCTGGTGCTCAGTAACTTTCTACAGTGACAGATGAAGGGCTGGGGGAGGCTTTCTCTTTCAGAGAGGCATGGCTTCTGGCCATCCGTATCTTTTCCAGAATTGATCCTTACCCTGAGATAGCCATTCCAAATCTAGGCAGTCTGGAAGGCAGAAGTGAATGGAAGGAGGGAGGGGAGAGGTAAATGATTCAAATCAGCTACAATTGAGAGGTAACCCTTTTAGAGCCACAGGACTGAATGTGGTACTTAACCTTGCATGTGGCCCTGGGCTAGTCTTCTGGCCCCACACCCCTGCCCCTTCTGTCTGTCTCTGTCTCTCATATACACATATACTCCACATTGGCTGGTGTCTTCTAACACTGGTACTTGAGGTCATATTTTTTCCTGGGCTATTTTTTTTTTCTGACTTTCACCTCAAATGCCAAGGTTGCCCTCATCTTATTCACCTGCTTTCCTAGGGAAGCAAAACATTTTTTCAGGTTTTAAAAAAGTATTTATTTATTTGGCTGTGCTGGGCCTTAGTTGCAGCACAGGGAATCTTGGATCTTTGTTGCAGCATTCAGGATCTTTAGCTGCAACATGCAAACTCTTAGCTGTGGCAATGTGGAATGGAACCTGGGATCCCTGCATTGGAAGCGCGGAATCTTAGTCACTGGACCATCAGGGAAGTCCCTCTTTTTCAATTTTTAAAATTATTACTATAATGTTTTAGAAAGCAACATGTGTTTACTTTTTAAAAATTCATTTTCCCTTATGGGTACAAAGGACAAATAGCTCAAATATGCTTGTTTTCTTTATCTGTTGGGAGCTTCTCCTCTGGGAGCTGGGACTTTTCCCAGTGGTGTGTTTAGAAGCTGATCAGCCCTCCACACAAACACACACACACACAAATAAATTTATAGCATTTACTGATTCCATCATGTAAATACTCCCACTGTGGCTGATTTTAAGCTACTGACCTGACGTCACCGATCACAAAGTTTGGGAAGAGATAAGCTAAATGGGCTGTCCAGTGCTAGTGTTGGGGGCTCTAGCCCATCATTGTCTTATTCTATCTACCCCCTAATTTTGCTCAGCCACCCAGCCAGCCTGTTCCCACAACTGCTTTGGATGGGAATACAATGTAATCTGGCCTCTGACCATGGAAATTTCCCAAGCCAGCCTCCCTTCCCTGGGCCCTCATGGCCCTGCTTTGTGACCTGGACTCAGCCCACAGTCTGCAGCTCAATTTTCTGTCTCCTCTGACTGCCCCATGTTCTCCAGTTCCTCATCCTCACTGAGCTCCAACATCAAATTCACCTCTTCCCAAGCGCTTGTCTCAGAGGTAAAGCGTTTCCCTTCCCCACTCACCTCCGACTGCCCTTCTTGAGTGGGATGACTGGATTGTGGGGCGGGAAAGACATAATTCACTCCCAACTCCTAAGAACTGGGCAGTTCTGCTTGTTAACTATCTAGGCCAGACTGTCTGCTTCCTCTCTTTCATTTCCCCTTTGTCTTCTGTTCTTGCTTTTCCTTTTCCTCTCCAGGCACATCTCCTGGTATTACTTTTCATTAATTTCTTCAAATGAAGATGAATGGATTTAAAAACATTTCAAGTACCTACATCACTTGATAATACATTAAATTTGATTCTTATAAAAATCATCTTGGAGTGTTGGATACAGTACCGACGTGCTGAATCAGGATCTCTGGTCTTGGGATCCAAAAGTCTCTACTTTTATTTATTTTTTAAAAACTAACTTAAGCCTAGCTTTCTTATCTTTTTAAAAATAATTAATATAATATATTTATCTGGCTGCACTGGGTCTTTGTTGTGGCATGTGGGATCTAGTTCCCTGACCAAGGATAGAACCAGGGCCCCCTGCACTGGGAATGTGAAGTCTTAGCCACTGGACCACCAGGAAGTCCCAGGAGTCTATGCTTTTCACCAGAAGATTCAGGTGGTCTGAATACCACACATTAAAAAATGACCACAGATCTGTGTTGTTCAATATAGTAGCCATGAGCTGCATGTACCATTGAGTACCTGAGATGTAGCTAACACAAACTGAGATGTGCTGTAAGTACAAAGCACACACTGGATTTTGAAGAAAAATATATTAAAATATTTTGAAAAATATATTAAAATATATGAAATGTCTTATTAAAAATGAAAGATATATTAGAATATATTAAAATATGGAAAAAGTGATGAAAAATATATTAAAGTTTATTGAAATTTGAAATTTATGAAAAAATATATTAAAAACAAAGCTTAAATATATTAAAAAATTTGGATTTTTTTATATTCATTACATGTTGAAATGAAATTTTACTGCTATATTGGGTTAAATAAACTGGGTTAAATAAAATGCATTATTAAAATCAGTTTTCTTTGTTTTTTACTTTTTAAAAGCGGTTGCTAGAAAATTTTAAACTATATATGTGGCTCACATTATATTTCTATTAGATAGCACTTCATGGTGACCTTTGAAATGGGAGTGAGGGAGGCCCCTAAAGCCACCTGTAAAACACTGGACGTTTGTCCTGGGAAGAGGTCAGAGGTCCAGGGCTTTCATCAGATTCTCAAGCTGGTTAATTTTGTAATCAAAGCCAGGGATCACTAGTTAGACACTCTGCTGGTGACCACAGAGCAACAAGAAAGCGCTCCATTTTTGTTGGTTTTGTTTCTGTTCTATAAAAATCTCAGTATTCTGGATTCGGATCTAGGAATGCCTTGGTAAGCCTTCTGAAGTAGCAATTAATTCTACCTCTGTTTTGCAGATAAGGAAACTGAGGTTCAGAGAAGTGAAGTAACCTGCCTAAAATCACACAGCTGGTTAATGCTAGGTTTGGGGCTCATGTCACCTCTATCCGACTCCAGTGATCTCTGCTCACACAAAGTATGCAGCTTTTTAAGGATAGTTTGTGATTTCTGGCTGACAGTGTAAGCTGATCATTTGCTATGACTTTTCTCTAAGGAGAGCATATGTTTACTGTGGCAGTCCTCATTTGTGTCTTCAGTCCTGGCATAATTATTGATAGCAGCTTTATCACTTTTCAAATTGCCCTGGTTTGGACTTTATACAGTAAGCCAGTCTTTCAGCCATGGATCTGGAGGCAGCTATAAACTGAGGCTCTTACTGTTCATTTTCTCAGATAGTAAGCGCTGCCGTTTTATGTGAGGAGGGGGAGGCTTCCGCAGCAAGGTGTTTCTGAGGTTCTGAGTTTCTCATGCTTGATAGAGTCCACATGGGGTCTCACTGGTAAGATGGCTTATTATGTCGACCAAGCAAACAAAGAATAAATCACAGTGATCCTTGAGACTGACCAAATTGCCCAAATGGCATTCTGTTATCTCACTGGCACCTATCTTCTCAAAGCTGTGGAATCTTCTCAGATTCCAGACCTCCAGCTACATGACCATCCCCTCAGAATTTTTCATTGGTGGGGTGTAAGAAGGACTCTGTCAGAAAGGGAGGATGCTGGTCCTCCTTAAGAGCCAGTCACCCTCTTTTTCCTCTAATAAATTTCCCTTTTCTTGCCTGACTGCCTGGGTCGCTCTCTTTTTCTCTGTACTCGCCTTAAAATGCTGTGCTGATATCCTGTGGACTTGGGTACCTGGTTATTGATCCACCCCCTCCCACATCAGTTTCAGTTGGGAGCAGACAGAAGAGGAAGAAAAATTGGGGGAGAAAAAGACAGGGAGATAAGAAAAGGAGGCAGATAATGATATACCTCAAGGAATCTAGGGTGTTAGCTGAGGAGAAATGGAGAAACTGGGGCTAGAACCAGGACTGCTGAGGCAAGGATGCTATCTCTTGAGTTTTATAGCACTGGGGATAGGAGATGTCATTTAAAATGACCTTCATAGATAAAAACTTGGGGACATCCCTTGAAACCTTTTCCACTCCAGGTAAGTTTCCAGTTAGTAGGACTGGAATGCAAATCTAGGAAGTCAGGAAACACCTGGAGTTGGAGTAACAGGCAAATTTCATCTTGGAGTACAGAATGAAGCAGGGCAAAGGCTAATAGAGTTCTGCCAAGAGAACATACTGGTCATAGCAAACACCCTCTTCCAACAACACAGGAGAAGACTCTACACATGGACATCACCAGATGGTCAACACCGAAATCATATTGATTATATTCTTTGCAGCCAAAGATGGAGAAGCTCTATACAGTCAGCAAAAACAAGTCACAGTCTGAGCTGACTGTGGCTCAGATCATGAACTCCTTATTGCCAAATTCAGACTTAAATTGAAGAAAGTAGGGAAAACCACTAGACCGTTCAGGTATGACCTAAATCAAATCCCTTATGATTATACAGTGGAAGTGAGAAATAGATTTCAGGGGCTAGATCTGATAGACAGAGTGCCTGATGAACTATGGATGGAGCTTAGTGACACTGTACAGGAGACAGGGATCAAGACCATCCCCATGGAAAAGAAATGCAAAAAAGCAAAATGGCTGTCTGAGGAGGTCTTACAAATAGCTGTGAAAAAAGAAGCAAAAAGCAAAGGAGAAAAGGAAAGATATACTCATTTGAATGCAGAGTTCCAAAGAATAGCAAGGAGAGATAAGAAAGCCTTCCTCCGCAATCAATGAGAAGAAATAGAGGAAAACAACAGAATGGGAAAGACTAGGGATCTCTTCAAGAAAATTAGAGATACCAAGGGAACATTTCATGCAAAGCTGGGCTCGATAAAGGACAGAAATGGTATGGACCTAACAGAAGCAGAAGATATTAAGAAAGGTGGCAAGAAAACACAGGATAACTGTACAAAAAAGACCTTCACGACCCAGATAATCATGATGGTGTGATCACTCACACTCACCTAGAGCCGGACATCCTGGAATGTGAAGTCAGGTGGGCCTTAGGAAGCATCACTACGAACAAAGCTGGTGGAGGTGATGGAATTCCAGTTGAGCTATTTCAAATTCTAAAAGATGATGCTGTGAAAGTGCTGCACTCAATATGTCAGCAAATTTGGAAAACTCAGCAGTGGCCACAGGACTGGAAAAGGTCAGTTTTCATTCCAATCCCAAAGAAAGGTAATGCCAAAGAATGCTCAAACTACTGCACAATTGCACTCATCTCACACGCTAGTAAAGTAATGCTCAAAATTCTCCAAGCCAGGCTTCAGCAATATGTGAACCGTAAATTTCCAGATGTTCGAACTGGTTTCAGAAAAGGCAGAGGAACCAGAGATCAAATTGCCAACATCCGCTGGATCATCGAAAAAGCAAGAGAGTTCCAGAAAAACATCTATTTCTGCTTTATTGACTATGCCAAAGCCTTTGACTGTGTGGATCACAATAAACTGTGGAAAATCCTGAAAGAGATGGGAATACCAGACCACCTGACCTGCCTCTTGAGAAACCTATGTGCAGGTCAGGAAGCAACAGTTAGAACTGGACATGGAACAACAGACTGGTTCCAAATAGGAAAATGAGTACATCAAGGCTGTATATTGTCACCCTGCTTACTTAACTTTTATGCAGAGTACATCATGAGAAACGCTGGGCTGGAGGAAGCACAAGCTGGAATCAAGGTTGCCAGGAGAAATACCAATAACCTCAGATATGCAGATGACACCACCCTTATGGCAGAAAGTGAAGAAGAACTAAAGAGTCTCTTAACGAAAGTGAAAGTGGAGAGTGAAAAAGTTGGCTTAAAGCTCAACATTCAGAAAACTAAGATCATGGCACCTGGTCTCATCACTTCATGGCAAATAGATGGGGAAACAGTGGAAACAGTGGCTTAATTTATTTTGGGGGGCTCCAAAATCACTGCAGATGGTGATTGCAGCCATGAAATTAAAAGACACTTACTCCTTGGAAGGAAAGTTATGACCAACCTAGACAGCATATTCAGAGAAGAGTACTCCAGTACTCTTGCCTGGAAAATCCCATGGACAGAGGAGCCTGGTGGGCTGTAGTCCATGGGGTCGCTATGAGTCGGACACGACTGAGCAACTTCACTTTCACTTCTCATTTTCATGTATTGGAGAAGGAAATGGCAACCCAGTTCAGTGTTCTTGCCTGGAGAATCCAGGGATGGGGGAGCCTGGTGGGCTGCCGTCTATGGGGTCCCACAGAGTCGGACACGACTGAAGCGACTTTGCAGCAGCAGCAGCAGACACCATATTGAAGAGCAGACATTACTTTGTGAACAAAGGTTCATCTAGTCAAGACTATGGTTTTTCCAGTAGTCATGTATGGATGTGAGAGTTGGACTATAAAGAAAGCTGAGCACAGAAGAATTGATGCTTTTGAACTGTGGTGTTGGAAAAGACTCTGAGAGTCCATTGGACTGCAAGGAGATCCAACCAGTCCATCCTAAAGGAGATCAGTCCTGGGTGTTCATTGGAGGGACTGATGTTGAAGCTGAAGCTCCAATACTTTGGCCATCTGATGCGGAGAGCTGACTCATTGGAAAAGACCCTGATGCTGGCAAAGATTGGGAGCAGGAGAAGAAGGGGACGACAGAGGATGAGATAGTTGCATGGCATCACCGACACAATGGACATGGGTTTGGGTGGACTCCGGGAGTTGGTGATGGACAGGCAGGCCTGGTGTGCTGTGGTTCATGGGGTCGCAAAGAGTCAGACACGACTGAGCGACTGAACTGAACTTGGGATCTTCTGGTGTTTAGTGTGTGGTTACATCATCATAGGAGCTACTCTCTTGTTTTGGCAGCTGTTTCATAATGATGGTGAGGAACATCCCACTGACATTGTCCAAGAGCAAGAAATCAGTTCAGGCATTTATGGGGTGGGTTAATTGTACCAGAACTGACACACACAACTTTATTTCCCTCCTCCATACCTGGTCTAATGCCTGGCCTGACCAATGAGTCTCACACTTTCCCACTCAGTTTGCCAAACCCAATTAAAGGAAATAAAAAGCTCAGCAGAGAGAGCTGGTTGCATTTGTGAGACTGTGGCTCAGGTTAAGACACTTGAACCTCAGTTCATTCACATGTAAAATAGGAATGACAATAGCTACCTTGCCTCCCTCCCAGGCTTCTGATGTAAGCTGGTAAATGTGAATAAAAATGGAAACAATAAAGGAGTTTTTTTAATAACAAGAAAGAGAAGCGAAGTTCTAGGTTATTTAAAATGGGATAAACGTAAGTACTGTGTTTACTTTTTATATGCACTCTTGGATGCTTTTTTTCCTGAGGAACCAGTCTATCCCTGTCACTGGTCCCCGTTTGTCTGTGCACTCCCTACTGTGGGGGCCCACACAGGTGCACCTCCAGGGAATTCCTTGGCAGGCCAGTGGTTAAGACGCCAAGCTCTCACTGCCAAGGATTTGGGGTTGGGGAACTAAGATTCCACAGGCAAAAAGAAAAAGGTACACTTCCGGAGGGAGTCTGGCTGCATTCTCAAGGGGGTGCTGCGAGGGTAACCACCTCCACTGTGGGAAAAGGCTATGGGGCTGTGGAAAGGAGCCCGACACAGCAGGATGGGAATGTGCGTGCCTGGCCACCGAGGGTGCCCTGCAGCCTATGAACCATCCTCACCGGGAGGGATCAAAAGCCCGCTGCAGGTGACTCATGGCGTGGGGCTGCCAAGCCAACTCTGTTTTCCTTGCAGGTCTGGACCCTGCGGGCCCTTTATTCAACGGGAGACCTCCAGAGGACAGATTAGATCCCAGAGATGCACAATTCGTTGACGTCATCCATTCTGACACAGACGGTAACATTCCTGTCCTTGTGGGTCAGTGACCATCCCCACCCCCACAAACTCCCAAAGAGCCTCTCCCTGTGGGGATGCTGCTTGCAGAGGTGGATCAGGTTCCTCCAGATTCCTTCTTTACCTAAGGGGCAGACTTCCAAATCCACAGGAAGATTGAAGGGAAGTGGTTTTATGCAGGCATCTAGGACCTCCTGAAAGAGTGGGGGTGCCCTTCTCATCATCTCTTATTTGTAAAGTGATCGTCTTGACCCATCAGTGAGAGGCTGGTTTGCACACCATGGACAAATGTTTCCATAAGTGCAACTCAGTTTGGATCATGATTTTCTGTGTTTTTGTTTGTTCTTTCTCATTATTTCCTTAAGTTGAAAGATTAAGTTAAGCATTGTGTGTCTCCACACAGAATATTTCCTAAAAAAAATATATATATATATATTTTTTTTGGCTGCTCCGGGTCTTAGTTGTGGCATGTGGGATTATTTCCTAAAAAAAAATTATGTATATATCTGGGTGCTCCGGGTTTGGTTGTGGCATGTGGGATCTAGTTCTCTGACCAGGGAGTGAACCTGGGCCCCCTGCACTGGAAGTGCAGTCTTAGCCATTGAACCACCAGGGAAGTCCCCACACAGAGCATTTGTGAACTGTCTATACCTCTCCAGCTCTCTGTAGATCTTCTGGCTATTTCTGTCTTTCACGGTGTTGATTTCATTTCTGATACTGGGTACATAACGTGGCGGTTGGGCTGATGTTAAAGATGGGTCTTTATATTCAGATGTCTGGGAGGAGAGCTGGAGTAGGCACTTAGGGAGAGCTGAGGGGACAGAATGACAGAGTGTTCATTCAGTAGTACATCCCCTTTGTGATACAACCACCTGAAAAACCCTTGACTGGCTATCATGGGCACTCTGGGGTGGTACTGTGTGCCTTAGAATAAATGTCTCTGTGAAATAGCTTGTTTTACTATGTAGTGTGTGAAGTGTTATCCATTTGGATGCAGTACCTCAATGACATTTCAATTCTGGAGGGTGCAGAGTAATTTATTTTTTGTTCTTGGAAAGAAAGTAAAAGAGGAAAAAGTATGTTTTGCAGTCAGGCAGAGGTGGACTCAAACCCCAGGTTTTGTTCTTTCTGGTGATGTCATGTTTGTTCCGTAAGCCTCTGAGCCCCAGAATCTTCATCTGTAACTTACTTCAAATGAACTTACCAATGGTTACTCTTCAGACATTGCAAATATTAGAATAAAATGGTATAAAACCCTTAGTATCACACCCACGGATACATGTAGTGTCTCAATACATAATAGTGGGCTTCCCAGGTGGCGCTAGTGGTAAAGAACGCCTGGCAATGCAGGAGACATAAGAGATGAGGGTTGGATCCCTGGGTTGGGAAAGTCTCCTGGAGGAGGGCATGGCAACCCACTCGTCTTCCCCGGAGAATGCCCATGGACAGAGGAGCCAGGCGGGCTCTAGTCCATAGGGTTGCAAAGAGTTAGACATGACTGAGCATGCAAGATTATTTATTGCAATGATACATTATACATGTGTGTATACATACATATATACATTCATATATATAATCTTTTAATCAAGGATTTTTTGATTACTTTGGAGATACAAGGTTAAACAGAATAAGCAATTATTAAATCTATCTATAATTTTCTAGGTCTCCATTTTCTAGAAGAGTTTCCAACCTTTTAAGCACCCTAGATCCCCCAATTGTAAGGGTTTCTCCTACCAAGTGAAGGTTTCCTGTTTCTTATTCATTAAACACTTACACAAAAGCAATTAGAGGCTTAGGAAGCACCCAGCAATAAGAGTGTTCCAGCCAAATATAAACATGAGACTTATCATTTTATCAGCGAGGCAGTGAATGAGGGCCAAAACTCTCATTTTCAGAAATATCAGACATAAATTCTATTGCCAGCTTCCTACTCTCTTACTGGAAATCCCTGCTTTCTAGCTATATGGTTGCTGTGCTGCGGTTAGTCACTCAGTTGTGTCTGACTCTGTGATCCCCTGGACTGTAGCCAGCCAGGCTCCTTTGTCCATGGGGATTCTCCAGGCAAGAATACTGGAGTGGGTTAACTATCTGGCTAACTTTGGACAAAATATTTAAATGCGTATAATGACAACAATAGCAGCAATGACAAGAATAAGACAATCCCTGCCTATATCATTACAGGCAAATAAGCTCTGAGATGGGAAGAGTTCAAAGCAGTATGAAAGCACAGTATATTCTCTTTTAGCACTGGGCTACGAGAAACCATTAGGAAACATAGACTTCTACCCAAATGGAGGATTGGATCAACCTGGTTGCCCCCAAACAATATTTGGAGGTAAGTACAGATCTTTATATTGTGCAAAACAGTGGTTTTTAAAGGGTGTATTTTAAAAATCTGATTATCATTCTATGTGGGTTTTTTTTTTTTTAATATTTATTTATTTATTTGGCTGCTTCAGGTCTTGCTTCATGTGGGATCTTTCTTCGTGGCACTTGGACTTTCTTTTCTTGCTGCGAAGCTCGGCTGTCTACTGAGGCACTCCAGTTCTGGAGCACGCAGGCTCAGTACTTGCAGCACACAGGCCCGGCTGCCCCATGGCATGTGGGAATATTAGTTTCCCCACCAGGGATCGAACCCTCATCCCCTGCATTGCAAGGTGGATTCTTAACTACTGGACAGACCACCAGGGAAACCCCAATGTGAAATTGTTTTTTTTTTTTAAGATTTATGTATTTATTTTTTGGCTGTGGTAGGTCTTCACTGCTGCACTCAGGCTTTCTCTAGTTGCAGTGCATGGGACTTCTCATTGCAGTGGCTTCTCTTGTTGCAGAGCCCTCGGGCTTCAGTAGTTGCCATGTGTAGGTTCAGTAGCTGCGGCTCATGGGCTCTAGAGCTCAGGCTCAGTAGTTGTGGAGCAAGGCTTAGTTGTTCTGTTGCATGTGGAATCTTCCTGGACCAGGAATTGGACCCGTGTCCCTTGGATTGCAAGGTGGATGCTCAACCACTGGACCACCAGGGAAGCCCTGTGGAATTGTTATTAATTGAAAACAAATTTTCTGAGATGTTAGAGGTGGTCCAACTATGAATTTTAAATAAAACATTGCTACTTAAATATACTACTTTAAAAAAGCATAACCATATGATTAAAAACTATTATGAATTATTTCTCTCTCTTGAAAAGGTATGTTTTTGACTTAGACAGTCCATATTTGACAATCTCTCCTAGAGGAATAATGGAAAATGCAGTAAAAAATTGGAGTGCAAAGATGTTCAACACAGAATTATTTATAATAGTTTTTAGAAATAATCTAAATCTCCAACATAGGAAAATTATTAAATAGCATGGCGCACCCTAAGCAAAGGGATATAATTCTTAAAAAACATGTTAGTTTAATGAAAATATTTCCAATATGAAATATTTACAAAGTGAAAAAGAGACAAAATTAAACAGCATAATCTTAGTTTGTTTTTTAAGTGTATATTTGGACATGTGTAAGTATAGAAAAAAAAGACTAAACATTAAATGCTCCAAATAATTATTAGTGATTTCTGGATATTGGATTTCTAGGTGATTTTTAGGTCATAATTTCCTATTATGTTATATTTTCTGAATGAACATATGTTAGTTTTACAATGAGAAAAAACTCACAAAATAGGTAGTTAGAGGACAACATTAAAGTGTGATGAGGGTACAGAATTTAAAAAAAAACTCTAAGTGCTCTGAATCTGTATTGCACAATTGTTAGATAAAACTAAACAATCATGGAAATAATTCTAGAAAAAAAATGATCTTGGTACCAAAATAATAGCTGTATATGGTCCCATGGAAATGCTGTAGCATTTGAAAATGATCCAGATGAAATGGCGTAAGTAGGGCAACCATATTGTACTATAAATAGTGTCTGTTCAATTGTACCATAAATGGTATGTGTTCAAATCCTGTCCCGTGTGCTGTAGTGTAACAACATCCATGAACAGCCAAAGATAATGTGCTTTGCTTCTAAAGGACATCCTCCATGGTGCTATTAACTTCATTGTTTCTGCAAGTGGAGGTTCCAGGAATGATAATTAAATGTTGATTTGTCAGATTTTACTCCAGCCAGCTTGGCTGCATGCTTCTCTCTTTTGCCCAGTTTATTTCTTTTTGTCCTTCACTAATTCCTTCTATGGACATATGTGGACTCTGGAGGAAGAAGAAACATTGATCTGACTCCAGCACCCGTGCCTCTTCAACTACTGGCTCATAATTACAACTCTTCTCTTGATGTGGTTCACTGTCTGTTATTTAAAAATTCTTCTCTGAGTACTCATCTTTGGGACCCAGTTCCCACTTCTACATGACTTCACCATCTGACCTATCGACCTGCTGACAAACCTCTCCGTGCTCTAGTCCTTCCTCAGCTCCAAGTCTTCTGTGCTTCATCACCCTCCTCTCAGCATCGCACCACATGGCACCCACCAAGCATTAACCTGCATTTGTCTGTCACCTCTTCTTGCCCATTTATGGCTTTCCGTGCCACATCCTATTGTTCAGCTCCTCTCACTTCACCTTTCACCTTTGTAGCAGAACTGGAGCCCCTGCCACTTATCTGCTGTCATGAGTGCCCTGTGCACCCCCAGGCCCTTAGGTCTCTGCCATGTGAGCCCCTGTCTTTGCTTGGGCACATTCTAGAGAAGTCATGGATTCTTCTTGATCGGATACAAGGCCCAGGCAAACTCGCTCACTTCTCCATGGCCCTCAAGACCCTCAGAAATGCCAGAAAAGCCTCGTGCTTATCTCCTGCTGACTCCCTTATGATCATTCCTTGTGCTTCTATTCCAGATACCTCCCAAGCTGTAAACCCTCACCTCTCAGAGCTGAGCTAGGTTTGACTTTTGTACCTTGATCAAGGTCCCACCTGTAGGAGCCTTTTTATCTATCTTAACCTTGGATCACAAAGTTGGTCTTTACATCCGTTTCTCCATCCAACCCTGGGGGGAAGCACCCTCCATGCTTTTTCACAGCTACCTCCTCTCTTTGCCCTCCTTGGGGTCTTTCTCTACCAGTTTCTCCGCAATGCCTTCTTTCTCTGATATCTTTACTGGTTTAAATGTGCTTCTTTCTGCTAAAAACCTCCAAGGGATCTCTGACTACCCTGACATTTCAGGGACAAAGGAAGGACAAAGTCAAATCCTTGAGCATCTCTGAGTCTCAGTGTCCTGCCAGGTAAAATGGGTATAATCATGCCTCTCTTGTCACTTACTGTTTGTCAGCATAAACCTTGATCTATTGGGTTTTGTAAGGATTAAACTGAATTAAGTACACTGGAGCTATTAGCACAGTGCCTGGTGTGTAAGAGACATAATCAATTATGTGGATGAACAATATGCAAGGGACTTCCCTCGTGGTCCAGTGTCTGGGACTCTGCACTCTCAATGTTGGGGGCCGGGATTCAATCCCTGGTTGGGGAGCTGGATCCCACATGCCCCAACTAAAGATCCCATGTGCCACAGCTAAGACTTGGTGCAGCCAAATAAATTTTACAAAGAACAAAAAATAATATGCGATGCACTGTTTACTACTAAATGCTACAACTATTCTTTGATTATTCCTTATACAACCAAGGGATGCAGTACTTCAAGTGTGACCACCAGAGGTCCGTGTACCTGTACCTGTCTTCCTTGAAAAAGAACTGCGCCATCACCGCGTATCCCTGTGACTCCTACCGGGATTATAGGAACGGCAAGTGTGTCAACTGTGGCGTATCACAGATGGAGCCCTGTCCCATTCTGGGTAAGTCCAGCCAGCAGTTTCCCACTCTGATTAACAAAGAGCTAATTTCTGGTAGAATCTCAGCACCATTTTAACCGTCTAAAAACGGGCCTGAATATCCTGTGTTCCATCTAACGATGGGCCTGAATATCCTGTGTCTTAATTTCCTTAGCTTTTTCTAGCCAATAGTTCTGTGAAGTACTCTGGAGTCTCCTGATACTAAAGAATGTTAGAAAAGCAATCTATGTAGGATTTCATCCAGAACGGAGTGCCACCTCCCTGGATGCTTTATTCTAGCAAGAAAAAGGAGGTTCCACAAGAGTTTCACCTTAGGCAGTCTACTCCCATGGGGTTAGGAACACCCTTCTCCAGGCATACAACCTCTCTGTTAGGGGAGGGTCTTACAGGGTGACCCCTTCTAACAAGTCATATCCGTTAATGTTCCCACATCACACTCCGGTGTTCTCTGTATGTACACAAACACAGGGTGAGCTGGAGTAATAACCATGGAGGCTATTTGGATATTTGCTAAGCGTTAGTGGAAATATCGGAGAAGGCAATGGCACCCCACTCCAGTACTCTTGCCTGGAAAATCCCATGAACGGAGGAGCCTGGTAGGCTGCAGTCCATGGGGTCGCTAAGAGTCAGACATGACTGAGCGACTTCACTTTCACTTTTCACTTTCATGCATTGGAGAAGGAAATGGCAACCCACTCCAGTGTTCTTGCCTGGAGAATCCCAGGGACGGGGGAGCCTGGTGGGCTGCCGTCTCTGGGGTCGCACAGAGTCGGACACAACTGAAGTGACTTAGCAGCAGCAGCAGCAGCAGTGGAAATATTCCAGGTGGTGATGACTTCGCAACTAAATGGTCGTGACAATTTTCTAATTGTCCCCAAAGGAAAAACTCAAGTTAACATCAGGTTAGGCTATAGACAAGGGGTTCTCAACCTTGACTGTATATTTGAATATGGAACTTTTAAAAAATACTGATTCCTGGGTCCCAGAATGCGGAGGCCACTCCCTAAGCAGTGGGAAAAGGGGAGAGAGAGGCCCCAGTGCCAGCCCTTAGCCTCATTCCTGCTGGCACAGTCACAAACAAGGATGTTCTCTTGCCTCTCGACATAGTCACATGGCCATTCCAAGTTCTGTGCAGTTTAGGGGCCCAATTATAGTTATTCAAGAAAGCACGCTGTTTTGCAAAAGTGATGCTGCTCTAGGTATAAATCTGAATCTGTTTTAAATAATCTAGAAAATGAAGGTATTACTGAAAAATACCAGTGCTGTTTTTAGTCTAGGACTTCCCTGGTGGCTCAGTCGGTAAAGAATCTGCCTGCAAAGTGGGAGACCTGGGCTCGATCCCTGGGTTGGGAAGATTTCCTGGAGAAGGGCATGGCAACCCACTCCAGTATTCTTGCCTGGAGAATTCCATGGAGAGAGGAGCCTGGTGGACTATAGTCCCTGGGGTCACAAAGAGTCGGACATGACTGAGAGACTAAGCACAGCACATTTTTAGTTTTCAGTGTGTGTCACTCCCCACACCCCTGCTCCTGAGAACCAGGGCTGGGTGATGTGATGTCAGTAGAAAGAGGGGAAAAGTCACTGGAAGGTCCTTTTACAAGCCCCAGCTCTTAGGGCTAGGGTTGTGAAAAAAGTAAGGGGGCTGCTGGGGAGGGGCATGCCCTGCAGGTCCTCACCATGGGGGTGGGTACGAGGGTGATTGTCTCAGCGTTGGTGGTGGCAGTCAAACCCGCTGTTCAGTCTCCCCAACTGCTTTTATGTTCATAGAACACATGTTGACATTACATTCTTCTGACTTGTTTTATAGGCTATTATGCTGATAACTGGAAAGACTATTTAAGGGAGGGGGATCCTCCTATGATTAAAGCATTCTTTGACACAGCTGAGGAGAAACCCTTCTGCAGTGAGTGGTGAATGTGCTTGTTTGCTGTTGCCCGACTCTTTTATTTTTGGAATGTCTGAATCTCAGCTTCCTGGTTACTTCTTGGCACATGAAGGCCATGGTGAAGCATGGACTTTGGAGCTGGAAGGACCTAGGTTGAATCTTGACTCTACCACACAACAGCTGTATGACAAAGACATTTAACCTCTCTGAGGCTCAAAGTTCTGCTTGGTAAAATGGGGACAATCATGCCTACCTTCTGGGTTGAAAGAATTAAAATCTCAACAAGCCATAGTGGTTAGCTCCACTGGATGGCCATTCTAATTACTAAGATCTTCCAGAAAATTTGCTTGAGACATGAGGTTATGACTAGGAAAAGTCAGCTGTCAGCCACATCTATAGGCCAATTCCAGCTCCAAAGTAGCCACAGTGACCTTCTAAAGACATTGAGAGGTTGGGTATTCAAGATGGAAGCTAAATAGGCCAGCAGATGATTAGATGCCCTAGGAAGCAAGTAGGAATTTCCCTGGGTAGATGTACATCTTACAATCTTATCTCCCTTTTCACTTTCCCTGGGAGTCTCCCTTATAAAGCGGGTTGCACATCACTAGGTTTCCCTCCTCTTTTGGAGCATGTGTAGCAGCTCAGGGTTTGGTATCTGCCTGATCCAAATGGGACAAGTTCCTGAGTAATAACAGGCCATGAAACAGCAACTCCATGGCTGACGTTATTCCCTTGTAGGACTGTCATCTCCCTGAGCCTCTTTGCCCTTCTCTGAAAGTCTGACCCAGAGATAGTAAATTTGACTATCATGGTGGGATCCCCATCTTTCCAGATCATTCTCGACCTTGGGGTAGGTAGGAAGAAAGAGTAGGTAGGAAGAAAAGTTCTCTGGACATATTATGTGCCCTCGTTCATTCAGTAGGAATTAATGGGTATCAATTGGAGACGGAAATGGCAACCCACTCCAGTATTCTTGCCTGAAGAATCCCATGGACAGCTGTCAGGCTACAGTCCATGGGGTCACACAGGGTTGGACACAACTGAAGCGACTTAGCAAGCAAGCAAGCAATGGGTATCAATAGGTATTTCTGCTGGGATTACAAAGGAATCATTATCCCTTCCCAGTTATTGTTGTAGCATTAAAATATTTTAGCTTTTTTTTTTTTTAACCCCATAAGACATCACACAGGCAATATTTGCATGGATATACACATTCATTTACCACTTTTTTGATTATCATTTTTCTTGTATTTTGTAAATACAGTAAAGTGTGCTGACTAATGAGGGGAGAATACCAGAGCATGATAAGAACTCTGAGAGAGACCTGACTTAGTCTGAGCATCAGTGAAGGCCTCCTCGAGGAAGTGCATTAAGTCAAAACCTGAAGGATAAATTGGCAAAGGGGAAAAAGCCCAGACACAGGAGAGAGCGTGGCAGTGCAGGTGGCATTATGGCATGACTGGGCAGAGATGACGGAGGCTGGGTAGGCTGGTGGACATGACCCAGACTGCTAAGGCCTTGTTAGCTGGTGAGGGTCTCCACATGGCCTATTTAGTTTATTCTGAAGCTGGCAGAAATTGTGGTGAATCATTCATACTTGGCAGTAGGCCATGAGACTTCAGTCAGTAACGTGGGAACACTGATCCGAGAGTGGTGCCTGAACATGGCAACTGGATACCATTGAGTTCTGCCATCACTCAGGCCATCTTTACCAAAGAGAATAGAGAGAAATATTGGAAAATTCTGCCCTGAATCTTTGCAGAAAAACTAGAGAGGAAGGGAAAAAGAGACCTAGTTATTATGTAGGTCAGGTTTTCAGGAACTGAACATTCAGGAAAGCATTTGGGAATATTTCTCTCACACCATGCTTTCTCCCTGTTTTGAAGTATATCATTACTTTGTGGATATTATAACCTGGAATAAGAATGTAAGAAGAGGATCCATTACAATCAAGTTGAAAGACAAAGCTGGAAACACGACAGAATCCAAAATCAATCAGTAAGTTGGGCTAGGATTATTTGCAATTTGCTACTTTCTTTTTTGTTCAGGGAAGTTAAATTCCAAATATAGCAACTTTTAATCATAGAACTGTACGTGGCTTTGTCCTGTGAAAGATATAAAGGGAATATGTTGCTTTGTGGCTCTTGATCTTTCAGACTTTTTAAAAATGGAACTGGTGCAGAAATTTTCTTTCTTTCTCCCTCCCTTCCCTCCTTTCCTCCCTCTCCTCCTTCCTTCCCTTTTTTTCCCCTCCAAATTCTTTCCCCATTTAGTTTGTTATATAATATTGAGCAGAGTTCTCTGTGCTATACAGTAGGTCCTTGTTGGTTATCCATTTTATTTTCTAAATAACTTTATTTATTTATTGTCCGTGCTGGGTCTTCACTGCTCTGCGCAGGTGAGTAGGAGCTACTCTCTAGCTGCGGTGTGCAAGCTTCTCATTGCGGTGGCTTCTCTTGTTGTGGAGCACAGGTGCTAGGCATGTTGGCTTAGAGCTTAGTTGCCCCACAGCACGTGAAATTTTCCCCGACCAGGGATTGAACCCGTGTCCCTTGCATTGGCAGGTGGATTCTTATCCATTGTACCACCAGGGAATTCCTGGTTATCCATTTTAAATATAGCAGTGTGTACATGTCAATCCCAAACTCCCTAACTATCCCTTCCTCTCATTCCTCTCCACTGGTGACCATCAGTTTGTTCTTTAAGTCTGTGAATCTGTTTTGTAAATAACTTCGTTTGTATCATTTCTTTTTTATCATACCAGATTTCTCTTTCTCTGTCTGACTTACTTTACTCAGTATGACAGTCTCTAGGTTTGCTTAAACATTTAATTACAAATGTCATCCCTGCTCACTGTAAACGATTTAAAGCAGTAAGGAAATATGTGACATACAAGTCCAAACCCCTGCCACATCCCAACCATCCCATGCCCAAAGGTACCCATTCACACACATACATTTCTATTCTTTTCTGAGCTCATAATATACATATATACACAAACATATATATGTATGTCTCTGACACTCAGAAAATGTATTTTGCAATAGAAAATTGGAAAAATCCTAAAAGTCCAATGATGGGGAAATTGTTAAATATTTCCATATAATAAAACATTATTCAAGTATTGAAGTTATTTATGAAACATTAAATGAAACGCTTATAATGCACTAAGTGGAAAAAATAAAGTTATATTTTATAAAATCATATACAGTATACAACTAGCACAACAATGTCAAAATAATGAAAAAGAAGCAAGTCAAAATAAGTTAGATTGCCCCTTGGGTGGAAGCGATATGAGTTCTTTCTAAAGCTTCTCTTTCCTTTTCAGTTTTCTGTGCTGTTGTACATATATAGTTTTAAAAGAACTAATAATTTTTTCTTCTATTACTTCTATAAACAAGAAAAAAGGGGGGAAATCTCCAAACCTTTTAATTTAAGCAAAAGCATTTGAGACTCATTTCATTCATTTACTCAGGAGATGTTTCCTGGGTCCTTTTATCTTCTGGACGCTTGTCTTGTCTCTTGGCCTCATTCATAGAGGACCATGTAGAAGGTCATCTGAAACTGGCGATCATCTTATGGGCTGGCTCACTGCGCAGATAAATAGGGAAGGTGTGGGGGTTCTGTTTGGCCATACCATGTGGCTTATGGGGGTCTTAGTTTCTTAACCAGGGATTGAATTCGAACCCTCAGCAGTGAAAGTGCAGAATCCTAACCACTGGACCTCCAGGGAATTCCCTGTAAATGACTTTTTCAAATGCATCCTTGGAACATAATAATAACAGCCTTTGTTTATTGAATCAAGCACATTACAGACAGTGGTTAATGTAGCTCTCACTAAAACCCTGTGAGATGGTATTACTATCCCTATTTTTATATATGAGGAAACTGAGGCTCAGGGAGGGCAAGGGATGTGGCCAATTTCACACTCTTTTCAGCATCAAGATCCCCCAGTCCATGTTTTCAGGGAGGGAACTGCTAGGGGCCCAATCTTGAGAAACCAGTCTCAGATACTTTATAGGCTTCAATGAGAAAGGTGGGCAGAGCCCTCATCTGGAGAGTCTAAGAAACAGCAGGGAGACTGCAGTTCTATGAGGAGCAAAATTTGGTTACATATTTGCTTTACATGTCTTGGAAATTTGAATTTTATATAGTAAATTTCTCCCAAGTAGGAATGCCTATGGAGAAGGAAATGGCAACCCACTCCAGTACTCTTGCCTGGAAAGTCCCATGGACGGAGGAGCCTGGTAGGCTGCAGTCCATGGGGTCACTAGGAGTCGGATGCGACTGAGCGACTTTACTTTCACTTTTCACTTTCATGCATTGGAGAAGGAAATGGCAACCCACTCCAGTGTTCTTACCTGGAGAATCCCAGGGACGGGGGAGCCTGGTGGGCTGCCGTCTCTGGGGTCGCACAGAGTCGGACACGACTGAAGCGACTTAGCAGCAGCAGCAGCAGCAGGAATTCCTAAATTTGGAGGCTCCTTTCTCTCTTTTATGAAGGCTTGTTTCTTGATTAAGATAGAGAGCTTAATATCTTTTTAAAGGCATGTTCAGTCATTTCTATTTTAGTTAGTTTGTGAAAAAGTCACCACCGATCAGAGAATATATGGGAAAAAAGTAAATAATTGTTCTATTTTGTGGTAAGATTATGGCTACTTTTCTTTCTTTTGCCAGGTAAACTTTAACATTTTAGTATTCAGTATCTTTACAATTTAAGAAAAGGAAAATAATATTAGGGTATGTACCTTGAGTTTTGGGGGCTTTCTGGGTAGCTCAAATGGTAAAGAATCTACCTGCAATGCAGGAGACATGGGTTCAGTCCGTGGGTTAGGGAGATAACTTGGAGAAGAGCATGGCAAACCCACTTCAGTATTCTTGCCTGGACAGTTCCATGGACAGAGGAGCCCGGTGGCCTCCAGTCCATGGGGTCATAGAGTCAGACATGACTGAGCGACTAACACACACACACACACACACCGCTTGAGTTTATTCAGTCTTACCAGACAGTGGGGACATATGAAGTCACATTCAAGGATATTACTTGCCTGTTGATTCTACCTCTACACATGATTCAAATGTATTTCTTATTTTTTTAACCTTAAAAAATTCAGATATAATTCACATACCATAAAATTCACCTTTTTAAAGTTTGTAATTCACAGGGTTTTAGTATATTTACAAAACATGAAACCATCAATACCATCTAATTTCAGAGCATTTTTGTCATTTTAAAAAGAAACCCCATACTTGTCAGTAGTAATTCCTCATTCCTTCCTCCTGGCCATCTTCTGCCAACCACTAATCTGCTCTCTGTTTTTATAGATTTTTCTATTCTAGGCATGTCATATGAATGGAATCATACAATATGCGGTTTTTGTTTCGCTTTACGTGGTATTTTTAAGATTCATCTATGTTGAGGCATTCATCAGTACTTCATTCCTTTTTATGGCTGAATAATATTCTGTTTTATGGATATTCCATATTTTATTTTGATCCACTGACCTCTGGCTCAGCAAGCTTCCACTGCACAGTCTGCTCACTCATACCACATTTTATTTACCCATTCACCAGTTGAAGGATATTTGGGTTCTTTCTGCTTTTGGCTGTTATCAATAATGCTGCTATGAACATGTATGTACAGGTTTTTGTGTGGACATAGGTTTTCATTTTTCTTGGGTATATACCTAGGAGTGGACTCTCTTGTTCATACAGAACTTTGTGTTTAACTTTTCAAGGAACTTCTACCAAACTGTTTTCAAAAAAGGATGCACCATGTTACGCTCCCTCCAGCAATATATGAGAGTTCCATTTCCTCCACATCCTTGCCAAGATTCTAATCGTCAGTCTTTTAAGACTTTTCTTTTAAATTATAATTAAGAAACCCATAAAATTTACCATCTTAATCATGTTTAAGTGTACAGTTTCTTATTAAACGTGTTTACATTGTTGTGAAACAGATCTCCAGAACTTTCACCTTGAAAAACTGAAACTATATATCCATTAAATAAAAATTTCCATTTCCGATAGCAATCACCATTGTACTATTTTTATGAATTTGATTGCTTTGGATACATTATGGGATTCCTGGTGGCTCAGTGGTAAAGAAGCCACCTGCCAGTGCAGGATATGCAGGTTTGATCCCTGCATCAGGAAGATTCCCTGGAGGAGGGCATGGCAACCCACTCCAATGTTCTTGCCTGAAGAATCCCATGCACAGAGGAGCCTGGTGGGCTACAGTCTATGGGGTCACCAAGAGTCAGACATGACTGAAGCGACTTAGCACGCAGCACATGAGTTGAATCATACAGTATTTGTCCTTTCGTGATTGGCTTTTTTCACCTAGCATTATGTCCTCAAGTTTTGTCCATGTTACAGCTTGTGACCAGAATTTCCTTTCTTTTTAAGACTGAATAATATTCCAATGGGCTTCCCTGATAGCTCAGTTGGTAAAGAATCTGCCTGAAGTGCAGGAGACCCCGGTTCGATTCCTGGGTCAGGAAGATCCACTGGAGAAGGGATTTGCTATCCAGTCCAGTATTCTTGGGCTTCCCTTGTGGCTCAACTGGTAAAGAATCCGCCTGCAGTGAAGGAGACCTGGGTTTGATTCCTGGGTTGGGAAGGTCCCCTGCAGAAGGGAAAGACCACCCACTCCAGTATTCTGGCCTGGAGAATTCCATGGAGTGACTTTCACTTTCACTGTCAATATTTCATTGTATATATACATAACATTTGGAGAATGTTATGGCAACCCACTCCAGTATTCTTGCCTGGAAAATCCCATGGACAGAGGGGCCTGGTAGGCTACACGCCATGGGGTTGCGAAGAGTCAACCATGACTTCACTTTCACTTTACAGTTTCATGCATTGGAGCAGGAAATGGCAACCCACTCCAGTGTTCTTGCCTGGAGAATCCCAGGGACAGAGGAGCCTGGTGGGTTGCCGTTTATGGGGTTGCAAAGAGTCAGACACAACTGAAGCGACTTAGCAGCAGCAGCATACATCACATTTTGTTTATCCATTCATCCATGTCTGTCTTTTGTTACAGCCATTCTCATGGGCATTACATGATATCACATTGTGGTTTTGATTTGCAACTTCCTATTGACTTCCCTGGTGGCTCAGTTGGTAAAGCGTCTGTCTACAATGCGGGAGACCTGGGTTCGATCCCTGGGTCGGGAAGATCCCCTGGAGAAGGAAACGGCAATCCACTCCAGGACTATTGCCTGGAAAATCCCATGGACAGAGGAACCTGGTAGGCTACAGTCCATGGGGTCGCAAAGAGTTGGACACGACTGAGCAACTTCACTTCACTCACTTAATGATTTAATAATGTTGAGTATCTTTCATGTGCTTGTGGGCCATTTGCATAGCTTTTTGGAGAAATGTCTGTTCAGATCCCTTACCCATTTTTCCTTTTGTTAGTCAGTTGTGTCTGACTCTTCGCAGCCCCGTGGACTGTAGCCCTCCAGGCTCCTCTGTCCTTAGAATTCTGCTTGCAAGAATACTGGAGTGGGCAATCATGAAAAGGAATGTATTTGAGTCAGTTCTAATGAGGTGGATGAACCTAGAGCCTATTATACAGAGTGAAGTAAGTCAGAAAGAGAAAGATAAATATCGTATTCTAACGCATATATGCGGAATCTAGAAAAGTACTGAAGAATTTATTTACAGGGCAGCAATGGAGAAACAGACATAGAGAATACACTTATGGACATGGGGAGAGGGGAGGAGAGGGTGAGATGTATGGAGAGAGTAACATGGAAACTTACATTACCATATGTAAAATAGATAGCTAACGGGAATTTGTTGTATGTCTCAGGAAACTCAAACAGGGGCTCTGTATCAACCTGGAGGGGTGGGATGGGGAGGCAGATGGGAGGGAGGTTGAAAAGGGAGGGAATATATGTATACCTATGGCTGATTCATGTTGAGGTTTGACAGAAAACAACAAAATTCTGTAAAGCAGTTATCCTTCAATTAAAAAATAAATAAATTAAAAAAAAAAAAAAAAAAAGAATACTGGAGTGAGTATCCATTCCCTTCTCCAGGGGATCTTCCCAATCCAGGGATCAAACCCGGGTCTCCTGCATTGCGGGCAGATTCTTTACTGTCTGAGCCACCATAGAAGCCCATTTTTCCTTTTAAACATACTTTATTTTTTAGAGCAATTTTAAGTACACAGCAAAACTGAGCAGAAAATACAGTGATTTCCCGTATTCTTTTTGCCCCCACATAGGGGCAGCCTCCCTCAGAACCAAAGTCTGGCACCAGCATAGTGCATTTGTCACAACTGAAGAATCTACGCTGATACCTTATTCTTACCCAAAGTCCATAGTTCACATTAGAGTTCATCGTTGGTGTTGTACATTCTATGAGTTTTGTCAATTGTACGATGACATATGTCTGTCATTGTAGGATCACAGAATAGTTTCACTGCCCTAAAAATCTGTGCTCTGCCTACTCATCCCTCCTTTCCCCAGCCACTGGCAACCACTGACTTTTTTTTTTTTTTTTTACTGTTTCCATAGTTTTGCATTTTTCAGAATGTCAAATAATTAGAATCATACAGTAGGTAACCTTTTCAGATTAGCTTCTTTCACTTAGTAATAAGCATTTAGAGTTCCTCCTTTTTTTTTTTTTTTTTTTTGTATTACTTGACAGCTCATTTTCTTTTACCTTCATTTCCTTTTCTATTGTCTGATGTATCATGGGCTTCCCTGGTGGCTCAGTGGTAGAGAATTTGCCTGCAATGCAGGAGATTTGGTTTCTATCCCTGGGTTGCAAAGAATCCCCTGGAGAAGGGAATGGCAACCCACTCCAGTATTCTTTCCTAGGAAATCCCATGGCCAGAGGAGCCTGGCAGGCTATAGTCCATGGATGGCAAAGTGTCGTACATGACTTAGCAACTAAACAACAGCACCAATGACAAGCTGGTTTATCACATTTTATTTATCCATTCACCTACAAAAGACATCTTGGCAGCTTTTTAAAAATTAATTAATTTAAAAAAAGTTTTGGCCGCACTGAGAGGTTTGCAGGATCCCAGTTCCCTAGCCAGGGATTGAACCTGCGCCCTCAGCAATGAAAGCACACACAGCCCCAACCACTAGAACCCGGGGAATTCCATCTTGGCAGGTTTTTTTCCTCCAGGAAAGTCCCCGTCTTGGTAGTTTTGGATAAAGGTGTTAAAGATATTTGGGTGCAAAATTTTGTGTGCCTTACCCATTTTAAACTAGGCTAATTAGCTGTTTATTTTTGAGTTGCAAAGTTCTGTATATATTCTGGCTACAAGGCTTTTATAGTTTTATGTCTCACATTTAGGTCTCTGATCCCTTTGGAGTTTTTTTTTTTTCCGGAATATTTATTTTTGTGGCCACTCCCAATCTTAGCTGTGGCATGGTGGGACTTTCATTGTGGCATGCAGGATCTTTAGTTGTGGCATTTGAACTCTCAGTTGCGGCACATGGGATCTAGTTCCCTGACCAGAAATCAAACCCTGGTTCCCTGCATTAGGAGTGAGGAATCTTAGCCACCCGGCCACCAGGGAAGTTCTGTCATGTCTCTTTTTAAAATTCCTTTGTTAAGAAATTTTGCTTCTGCAGCTTTTCTTGGTTGTTATTCAGTCAGGTGAATATAAGTCTTCAATGCGTGGTGTTCCCTAAAGCACTGGAAAACAGACTTTTCCTCAAGGCAATTTTCAGTTTGAAATAGCAAAATACTCTTAGGCTGCAGCATAAGGGTGATATTCTGGCTCTTCTTGAGAACATTATGGGAAGTCAGGCTGCTCTGGCCACTTTCGCCGCTTCCCTAGAACAGGAGCATTCAGTGGCGGACTTCCTTTGGCTCTCTTTCCTTTTATGGGACATTGTTTTGGGGGTCTGTGCCTAAATGTTTTCCCATATCCCTTGGCAGTTTGAAATTCCACAGTGAAACCTTTGACTGACAGTCACCCGCAAGTGCTTCCTTACCGGTCGCTTGAGTGCAGTACTGCTTGCATCACATTTTCTTCATGTAAGCACATATTTGTGTGCTCTTTGACAATTCTGAGAAATCTTGGTAGGTTTTAACATTCTGATCTTTTGTATTTTTTCCTGTTTCTTTTGGCAGTCAGCATTTTGGATCCATCAGGGTCTGGTGCAGAGGGGACGGGCAGGTGGGCTGCCTGCCCCCTGTCTGCAGAGCAGAGGATGCCCGGGTTCTGCCCGGTGCACACGGTTCCCCTGGGATGATCGCTTCGGTGGTCCCAAACCCTCGCGTTCACTTCACTTCTACCGGCCTCCTCCCACGGGGCCTCCTCACTCGCACCCAGGCCAGGTGGAGGAGCCTCCTGCCTTCAGCTGCCGCACAGATGCCGCGTGGATCAGGCGGCTGTGCCACCCCGCCGCCAGTACCTAGGGCACCCGCGCATCTTCCCGCCTGCATCCTTCTGCCTGCAGCTAGCGGTCATAAAGCCCGAAACCCGTGGCTTTCCCCGTTCCCTTTCAAATGCCTTTATCATTATTGTAATTATTTTACTATGTGCGGGAATTCTTTGAGGATCTGAGTAGAAGTAGATTGCTATAGAAGGGATTTGTGTTTGCGTCAGTCTAGTTCCTGGAGATAGCATCAATCTGGGACGGCTTTACTTTTTAAACCTGAGGTTTCTCGGACCAAGTACTTCGAAGTGAAACTGCTGACCCATGTAAGCAATCTGTATCTTAGCTTCTCATAGTGTCAAGATTTGAGGGGGGAAATTTTCTGTCCCCTGAGGCGGTAGAAGGTTATTTATTTCAAATTCATGTTTAGTTCACTCTTGGCCCCCAGACACCTCCTATTCAACTCCTGACCTTGAGGAGCCATAGGCTTTGTTTCATGTCCTACTGCCCTGCAAGGCCATGAATATTGAAGCGCGAGCTTACCAAGTTCCAAAAAAGACCAACCTAGGGTGACTTCAGTATTCCCCTTATCTATTTGGATTTTTTTTTTTTTCTCATACAAAGTGCCATACAAAGGCAATTTTAATTTGCTAAGACAAAAGAAAAACAAGAAACAGAACAACCTTTTTCTTACTGCTACATCTACCATCTTAAAAAAATGATACCGAGAATTTACATAACCTATTTCCAGGTGTTACTTAAACAAAAGAATACGTGTAAGTATTTTTGAGTAAGAAAAACCAGTCGCAAACAAATAAAATTAGAACCCAGAATCCTAATTTTGGCTATGAATTTTAAATTATGTTTTAACTCTCTGACCTGAAAATGTTATCTTTACTGAAACGTCACTGTATAATAGAAGCAGACAGAAATCCACTGAGCCTTTGCAGAAACATTTAGACTTTACTCCTGATGCAAATTACCTGCAAAAAACTAACTGCTTATAAAGGATGTTTGAAGCTACATCAATGATTTAAAAATAAGCACACAACCAATGTAAAAGCAAAGAATATTCCTTTTTCAGGAGAAAGGTCTTACGTGAAGCTATCTTCTTGAAACATGTTTGATGTCAATTCTGGGTGAACCAGGATGGCCGCTTTCTCTCTCGCTCAATGATCCTCTTGCCTTGCTCGTGCTCGGAGGGCGTCTCCCCCGAGTACAGCACCACAGTCTCCACAGTAGGAGCCTTGAAAGGGCCCCCCTCTTGCTTCCCTATCTGTCTTCTGATTTCTGCTGTTTCCTTGCACACCTTCTCATAGCAATAGCCACAGAGGACATGTTTCTGTTTCAGGTGACCACATTCAGGACAAAAGTCTATATTGTTCTTAACTTTAATAAGCTTATGAGGCTTTCTTCTCCTACACTGGTTCACTTCAATGCTGCACCTGTTTTTAGGAGCTGCCATCCAAAATATACTATCCAAAAGGCTGGACGTCTCCGTACTTCCACTGGTATCATTTGTTGGTTCTGAAAATATAGCTGGACCTTGGACCGCTAACTCTGGTCCCCAGGGAGGACTGGGAAAACCTGGTCGGCTCTGCAGAAGTTTCTGCTGCAGCTGCTTCCAACAGTTCCGGAGAAGTCCTCGGGCTATGGGCAACGGCGGAACAAACAGCACCAGCATGATAGGCGCCATGTTCCTCGACCGAAAGCCCTCTATTTGGATTTCTGCTTTCATGTATTTTGAGGGTTTCTCAGTATTCTTTCCTTTCTTCTTAGTTCAATGCAATTTAAAAGGCTTTTAACTTTTGTTGTTGTTGTTTGTAATTGTATTTCCTCTTATGAGTTATTTACAGGGTATTTAGTGCACCATACTGCCAGAACCCATAGTTCACTGGCTCTTACTCTATTTATTCTTGTAGGAACCCAGCCTTGGTTAGTGCCTCCCTGTGTATCTCTAGACCTCGCTCTTGGTGGAAGAGGGCATCTTACCTGCGCTCACAGACAACCCTGATCAGATCCAGGCCTCCTTTTTCCTGTCCGCCTCCCTAGCACCCCCACTGGATTCTGCCATCTGCAGGTGGCATCACCTCCTCCTGGAGTCCCTACCTTTTTCTGGTTCTACAGCTGCCCTTGGAGAAGTGGGAAGGATCCCTTTTTCCATTGCTAGACTCTGATCAAGGAGGACTAGAGTTGAACTGTTTATAACCCTTTTTGGTTAAACCACTCCTTTCCTATTGTTTTTTTTTTTTTTCCTCTTTATTGTGAAAAATTAAAGTTTACAGAAAAGTTGCAGTAGTACTATGAGCTTTTTCTTTTTCTGAACCATTCTATAGTTGTCACCAACATGCAGGCTCATCAACCCAAAGTACCGTAGTGTGTGTGTTCTACAAATAAGGACCCTCTCCTACATAACCACAATTGACCATCAGAATAAGAGAATTTCATTGATCCATTGCTACCATCGGATGCTGATCCTGTTTGGAACCAACAGACTGGTTCCAAATAGGAAAAGGAGTACATCAAAGCTGTGTATTGTCACCCTGCTTATTTCACTTATATGCAGAGTACATCATGAGAAATTCTGGGCTGGATGAAGCACAAGCTGGAATCAAGACTGCCAGGAGAAATATCAATAACCCCAGATATGCAGATGTTACCACCCTTATGGCAGAAAGTGAAGAAGAACTAAAGAGCCTCTTGACCAAAGTCAAAGAAGAGAGTGAAAAAGTTGGCTTAAAGCTCAACATTCAGAAAACTAAGATCATGGCATCTGGTCCCATCACTTCATGGCAAATAGGTGGGGAAACAGTGGAAACAGTGTCAGACTTTATTTTTGGAGGCTCCAAAATCACTGCAGATGGTGAGTGCAGCCATGAAATGAAAAGACGCTTACTCCTTGGAAGGAAAGTTATGACCAACCCGCTGCTGCTGCTAAGTCACTTCAGTCGTGTCCAACTCTGTGTGAACCCATAGACAGCAGCCCACCAGGCTCCCCTGTCCCTGGGATTCTCCAGACAAGAACACTGGAGTGGGTTGCCATTTCCTTCTCCAATGCATGAAAGTGAAAAGTGAAAGTGAAGTCGCTCAGTCATGTCTGACTCTCAGCGACCCCATGGACTGCAGCCTACCAGGCTCCTCCATCCATGGGATTTTCCAGGCAAGAGTACTGGAGTGGGGTGCCATTGCCTTCTCCATATGACCAACCTAGACAGCATATTAAAAAGCAGAGACATTACTTTGCCAATAAAGGTGCATCTAGTCAAGGCTATGGTTTTTCTAGTAGTCATGTATGGATGTGAGAAGCTGACTGCTGAAGAATTGATGCTTTTGAACTGTGATGTTGGAGTAGACTCTTGAGAGTCCATTGGACTGCAAGGAGATCCAACCAGTCCATCCTAAAGGAAATCAGTCCTGAATGTTCATTGGAAGGACTGATGTTGAATCTGAAACTCCAACACTTTGGCCACCTGATGTGAAGAGCTGACTCAATTGAAAAGACCCTGATGCTGGGAAAGATTGAGGTGGGAGGAGAAGGGGATGACAGAGGATGAGATGGTTAGATGGCATCACCGACTCAATGGACATGAGTTTGAGTAAACTCCAGGAGTTGGTGATGGACAGGGAGGCTTGGCGTGCTGCAGTCCATGGGGTCCCAAAGAGTTGGATACGACTGAGTGACTGAACTGAACTGATCCTGAGACCCCATTTCTAGTTTTACTAATTTTCCTAATAAACATCCTTTTGTAGCAAAGGGATTCAGTTCAGGATCCCTGGCTGCATTTGGTAGTCCTATTTCTTTAGTTTTCACTTTGGAACAGTTCTTCTGCCTTTCCTCAACTCTTTTGACCTTGACACTTTTGAGAATTACAGGTCGATTATTTTTAGCATGTCTTCAGTTTGGGTTTCCCTGATGTTTCCTCATGATTAGATTCAGGGCATGCATCTTTGACAAGGACACCTCAAAGGTGGTCATGTCTGTCTCAGTGAATCCTGTTAGGAGGCTCACAATTTTGGTTTGTTTCATTAACATGAATCAATTGATTAAGGTGATTTCTGCCAAGTTTCTCCACTGTATTTTGTGGCTGGGTACTTTGAGACTATGTAAATTGTCCATTACTCCTCAAACTTTTACCCACTAGATTTAATGTTCTGTGGTTGAATTTTTACTCTTATGGCTGCCATATGGTGATTTTTCTAAGTCAATGTTTAGGAAAGGCATTTTCTTCTCACTTATTTATTCATTTCTTGGTTTATATCAATATGGATTCATGGATTTTTATTGTATTAGTGGAGACTTATCCTCAGTTGGGGCTTTCCAGGTGGCTCAGTGGTAAAGAAAGGAGATAAGGATCCAATCCCTGGGTCAGAAAGATCCCCTGGAGAAAGAAATGGCAACCCACTCCAGTATTCTTGCCTGGAGAATCCCATGGACAGAGGAGCCTAGTGGGTTACAGTCCATGGGGTCCCAAAGAATCGGACATGACTTAGTGACTAAACAGCAGTAGGAGCAAAACTGAAACTCTATACCCATTAAATAACATCTATTTATCCCTTCCTCTATTCTCTGGCAACCACCATTCTACTTTCTGTTTCCATGACTTTGACTACTTTAGACACATCATATAAGTGGACTCAACAGTATTTATTTTTTTGTGACTGGTTTATTTCATTTAGCATAATGTCCTCAAGGCTCATTCATGTTGTAGCATGTGAGAGGATTTCTTTTCTTTCTAAAACTGAATTAATATTCCATTGTATGTACAAATCACATTTTAAAAATCTGGTCATCCATTGATGGCCATTTGAGTTGCTTTCACCTTTTACCTATTATAACAATGCTGCTATGAACATGGGTGTGCAAATATCTGTTTGAGACCTTGCTTTCAAGTCTTTTCAGTATACACCTAGAGGTAGAATTGTTGGATCATGTGGTAGTTCTACTTTAAATTTTTTGAGGAGCCTTCATACTGTTTGTCATAGTGGCTGTACTATTTTACATTCCCACCAATACATACAAGGGTTCCAGTTTTTCCATACTTGCATCAACACTTACTGTGGTTTTTGTTTTTTTCTTACAGTAGCCATCCTAGTGGGTTTGAAGTGATTCCATATTCTTTTGAACATCTCTATCATTCTTCGAGTATTTCTTACTTTTCGGCATACACATCATTCTAGGATCACTTTGTGCTTTCCCTGCCCGAGCCCTGAAATCAACCATTTCTCTAGGGAGCCTTAGTTTCTTTTTTGTGGAGATGGTGTTTGGAAACCAAAATCTGGGCAACCTTTTAGATTAGCTCTATGTGTAGCACTTCAGCTTTCCACAAGACTGACAGTGAGGCTGGGGCAACAAGCACCTCCTCACCCCCATCTCCACCTCCAAACTAAGGATTCATTTCTGGAGCAATCATTTCTCCATAGCCTACTCTCCAGCTCCCCAGGGGGGCAGTACCCAGCTAAAACTCCATTGGACACACCTTAGGCTCAATTTGGGATTCCAGTTGTAGGAAACATCTCCACACACTTAGAAAAAATTGTTGGAACCTGTGATGTAGCTATTTTAATTTGAGGTTTTCCTTGAGAGGTAGAACTGAAAAAATATATGCTTAAGCACAACTTCTAAATTAGTATCTAGTTTGGCTAAAAACTATACCTATGCATCTAACAATGCAGTTCAGTGGAGAAACCATAATTTTGAATTCATCCAGAACCTAGTTTTTCTTCCTGCACTGCTATAGATAAGCCCTGTGACCTGGGAGAGCTTAAGCTCTGCGAGCATCTGTTTCCTTGTCTGTAAAATAAAGACAGTAATACCTTGCAGAATTTTTCAGGGGACTGGAGATATGTATCAAGAGAGAAGGAGGCTGTCTGGCCTATAGCAGGTAGGCAGCACACACCTTTCCAGTGTCATAGCATTTCATCAGTCCTGGGGTCAGCAGCTTCACTTCTGCTGATCCTTTGGAAAGTCACCTAGTGCAGGCTATGGGGTCAAATGGCTACCCGCTAATGAGTGATCTGTAGGCTTCAAATGGTTTTCTTTCATTGGTAATTTAGATTCACTTAAAAATATATTCTTTCTTCCTTCCAGTGAACCTGCAACATTTCAGAAATACCACCAAGTGAGCCTGCTTGCAAGATTCAATCAAGATCTGGATAAAGTGGAAGCTATTTCCTTGGTGTTCTCTACAGGATCTGTAATCGGCCCGAGGTACAAGCTCAGGATTCTCCGAATGAAGTTAAGGTCACTTGGCCATCCAGAGAGGTAAACTGAGGCAGGGTCTGACAGGCTCTTGTTTTCTAAAGATGTTATTGACTCCTGTCCAACTTGCTTAGTCTGATGTTTCAGCAGGATTTCAGTAATCACAATGAAAGAAGTGAGGGGTTTTCCACAACTAGATTTGATTAAATAAATTTCCTAGGGACTTCCCTAGTGGTCCATGGCTGAGGTCCACTCTTGCAATGGGGATCTGGGGGGGCCAGGTTTGATCCCTGGCCCCACATGGGGCCACATGCTGCAATGAAGACCCAGAGCAGCCAAATAAATAAAAATAAATTGAAAATAAATATTAAAAGATAAGTTGCCCAGTAATCCAAGAAAAATTTACTGGGATGCACCTAAAGATAAATGGGCCAATAATCCAAAGAAATAATGTTGTTATATGTTTAAACAATTCTTCCCTAGCACTCCACCCATGTTTTTTGCAAGCTGATACTCTGTTGTAGAAAAGAAAGCCTCATATAATTTGGCAAACTGATAAAACACAGCCCAGCATTAAAAAAGGTACAGAAAATTTGAAATATTTTATTGCATTGATACAAGATAGAAGTACATATTAATATTAAATTTGATAACTGCACTGAGGAGGTCTTTGTTCTTAGGAAAAACATGCTGAAGTGTTAATGGGTAAACAACCCATTCTCACTTGGTTCAGAAAAAATAAACAGTGTGTATTTGTATGTACAGAGAGAGAGGCAAAGACAAAGGGGGAGAAAGAACAAAGCTGTGATGGTATGTATGCTTTGTGAGTAATGGCACACTTACATATAGTCCTTGCAGTCAACCTGTGGAGGAAGAGACAGAAAATGATGTGAGCAGTTATTGCTTTACATTTATAAATTCCTTTTTCCTGAATGTTTAGGATACTTTAAAACATTTAATAATACAAGTCCCACCCCCTCCTACTCCCCAAGGATAGTCATTATATCTTAAAACTGGAACTTTAAAAAAAAAAGATTTTTATTTATGTATTTTTGGCTATGCTGGGTCTTCATTGCTGCACATGGGCTTTCTCCGGTTGTGATGCTTAGGCTTCTCACTGTGGTGGCTTCTTTTGCTGTGGAGCATGGGCTTTAGGCCCATGGGCTTAATTGCTTACACAGCATGTGAGATCTTCCTGGACCAGCCATTGAACCTGTGTCCCCTGCATTGGCAGGTCAATTCTTAACCACTGGACCACCAGGGAACCTCAAACTGGGACCTTTTAATACTTCTTTCCTGGTTATTAAAGGAATACATATTCATTTTATAAATCTGAAAAGTACAAAAAGTGTTAAGAAGAATATCATAGATAATGTCATTATTCAGAGGCAACCACTGTTAAAATTTTTGCTTAATTTTTTAAATCTTCTATTTTTAAAAATCTAGTTGAAATTATGTGGTAAATAAAATTTAACACCATGATTTCTTATTTTTAATTAATTTTTATTGACATATAGTTGCTTTACAAAGTTGTGTTAGTTTACTTACTGTTGTTGCTATGACTTTGCTTATTTACTGCAAGCATTTTCCTAGAACATTAAAAATAATTGCTAAGTAATTTTATATCTGAGAGAGATTGTACAATTTGTTCTACTAGAATAGGGTATTTTTATCATTGCATTGACAGGGATATTTCATTTTGTTTTTACAGGCCCCAGTTGTGTCGGTATGATCTTGTACTGATGGAAAATGTTGAAACAGTCTTCCAACCTATTCTTTGCCCAAAGCTGCAAATGTAATTGTTGTCAGGACACCTGAGTACCAGTAACATCAAGAATGCTACAACTGCAGGCTTTTTAAAGCTTCACTTCATCTTTTCCTCAAGGCACAAAAAGTATGGAATAACCAGGGTTGGGTTTTTTTTTTTCCCTTTTACAGTAATGTCCTATGGATGTCACACTGCAAAATGTCAAACAACCTTGGATTATGAAACAGTCCTGGGAAGGGAGTCTCTAAGTAGGGCAAATCAGAAATAGCTAGGTTCCCCACGGCCCAGCACCGTGTTAGGCTGTGTCCTGGGGCCTCCTTTGTTCCGACCTGTCGATTCTGCTGCTTGTCACTCGGGAAGTTCTGCCCATCACAGTGGCCATCCAAGCATCTTAAGGGAAGGACTGTCTGGAGGCCTCACTTTGGACTTGACTCCATGCTCCCCATGCCAGATCCTTCCAGGTTTTGCACAAAGAAGGGAATGGAAACAGACCTACCTCACAGGGCTCTCGTGTAGGCTTGGGAGGCAAGACTGTGAAGGGTTCTTTGAAATCCCCTGGGTGCCACTTCTGTCAGTGGCTTGATACATGTGAATATGCTTTTATTTATTTTGATATGGCTTATCTAATGTGCAACAAGAGAGCTTCTCCTTATCAACACCAGCTTCTCTCTTAGGCTATTTGCTTTAGGAAGGCAGAAAACCATACCCCTGGCTTCCTGCCTTGTTTAAAGTGGATTAGTGCAGGAGGAGGTAGGGACAGACCAAGAGGGCAGCTGCTTGGACTAGACAGTAAGTGGATGAGGGAAGAAGAGCAGATGAAACAGAGGGGAAGCCCTGCTCAAAGGGACATGGAATAGGGCAGGAGGCAGGAGAGGACGTGGAGCTTGTTTTTCACTTAAGGTGAAGAATCATCACTTTACATGCAACCCTCATTTTAAGCAATACTTAAGAAAGGTTTTTGTTTTTCTTTTTTATCAATGTAATCTGTAATTATTGAAGGAAATTTAGAAATGCACAAATGCAAAATAAAAATATGCTATCCATAGTCCCAGGGCTTCCCTGGTGGCTCAGTGGTAAAAAAAGAATCTGCCTGTCAATGCAGGAGACGTGGGTTCAATCCCTGGGTCAGGAAGATCCTCTGGAGAAGGAAATGGCAACCCACTCCAGTATTCTTGCCCGGGAAATCCCATGGACAGAGGAGCCTGGCAGGCTACAGTCCATGGGGTCTCAAAAGAGTTGGACACGACTTAGCCACTAAACAACAACAATCATCCATCCATTGTCCCACCTGTTAGAGGTAATCTGTGTTACTCTTTTGGAGTGATGATAAACCACCTATTTGTTAACATGTGAATTCAAAGCACTAACTTATTTGCTCTTGGAGCATCTGAAGCTTCCAGTCTGAGGAATTCTCAGGTTTCTCTAGGAAGAGGCATGATATATGAATCTGGAATGACAACGGCCAAGTCAAGAGGTCCCCCAAGGGCCAAGGTCAGAGGGGTCAGAACCACAAGAGGGTGATCCTTGAGCAGATGCCCAGGATGGAGACAGGGCCAAAGGGTGGACAGCATCCCTGGCCCAGCTGTGGCCACTGCAGGAAGGTTCCTGAAAGTCACAGGTCCACTAGCCTCCTCCCCATCCAAGTGACTGCTCTTCTACTGCTTTCTGTGAGAATAGTCTTAAATGGAATCTCTGTTTCATAAACGATGGAACTCTGTAAATATACTGTGTGGCACGTCTTATCTTTATTTATACATACACAGCAAATCCAGAGTCTGTTCCACTGAAGTGTGGATGCTTGCAGCGAATGTCTGAACTCTGGAAGGAGGAAAGTTCAGCGATGCTCCTGCCCACCTGGACGTTTTATCAGCCTCCCATGTTTCCAGCAGAGGTGGACTTAGAGATCTGGGTGCTCATAGGCTCTGATTTCTTTTTAGAGTTCAACTGGTCCTGTATTCTGATTAGCATAGTTACTTTTTTGTCCTCTTTGCCTTCCTTGGTAAGCGGGGGATCAAAACAGTGGAAAAATGCCAGGAACAGCATTTCCATCGATTTATAAGCTCCTCAGGCCAGTGGGTTTCTTTGAGTTTCTTCTCCTGGCATCTCCTAGCATGGTACCCACCTCACTGTGGGGTGGGAGGATGCATGAGCAAATAAATAAATGAAAGAAGTTTGGTCCCTGGAGTGGAGGTGGATTTCAGTGAGTTTCATGTGATAGTGATCAGGTGAAATGAAGGCAGTGACAGGCGTGACCACTCTCAGAATCTTTCTTCCCAAGCCCCTGGAACTCTGTCTCCAGTTATCCTTGCCTCTCTTCCTTCTCTTTGTCAGTGTATTCATCTGAATCCCCAGCAAAGATGCAGTTAAACTATAGCCTACCCTGTCCCCTCTTCTATTCACCTGTATCTCCTCCTACTTAGCATCCTGACCTTCACTGGATGGTTATTTCCTCAGGGGAGTGTCCCCGGCCCTCATTTTTCCATAGAGTGTGCTGGACCCCCCCCTTCCATAGCCATTTTTATATATTTTTTTAAACACGTATGTGTATGATTATTTGATTAATGTCTGTCTTCTCCACTAAACTGATCTGCCAGGCACAGGCTGTGTGCCTAGTGTGATGCCTACAATGTAGTCTGCGCTCAGGAAATATTAAATGAACACTGTCCATTATTTTGTAAGCCCTATGGAGTCATGCTCAGTTGTGAGGAAGGACCAGCCCTCCACCCCCAGCTACAGCCCATTTCCCTGGGGGCGCCCACCCTTCTCTGTCTTGGACCTCTCTCCCAGGCACCTTTCTTACTCTTATCTCTTTTGTCTCTGTTGGTCCACTGCCCACTTCACGGGCTTCCTGGGCGAGCGAGTTTGGCTCTTGTTTTCACTCCTCATCACAACTTTCAGGTGGTCCCCATACCATCCTGCAGCAAGCTCACCTATCCTGAAGACAAGGAGATTTTGCCCTCGCCCACTCCCCTGTTTCTGCACCTCAGCTAAAGCCCTCCAGGATCCTCAGGCACTTCTGGGGGACTCTGAGCCAGGCTTGGTCTTCCACGGCTCTCTTCTACCACCCACTCTGCCACCAACGTTGTATGTGCTTCTGGCGCTGCTGGTATTCAGCCATATTGTAATCTATTTCCATGTTGGCATCTCTTCCAAGGCTGTGAGCACCACGGGAGCAGTTGCTGCTTATTTGTCTTTGCTACCCTGGCACCCACCACAATGCCAGGCACAAAGCAGGAGCCCAACCGATGTCTGTTGAGCAGAATGGAGTGGATTTGTCCTCAGGGACTTGAGGGAGCCACCTCCATTCTGGCTTTGACATCAAGATGCTGCTGCTGCTGCTGCTGCTAAGTCACTTCAGTCGTGTCCGACTCTGTGCGACCCCATAGATGGCAGCCCACCAGGCTCCCCCATCCCTGGGATTCTCCAGGCAAGAACACTGGAGTGGGCTGCCATTTCCTTCTCCAATGCATGAAAGTGAAAAGTGGAAGTGAAGTCGCTCAGTCGAGTCTGACTCTTAGCGACCCCATGGACTGCAGCCCACCAGGCTCCTCCATCCATGGGATTTTCCAGGCAAGAGTACTGGAGTGGGGTGCCATCGCCTTCTCCGAGAGATCAAGATATTTATTTCCAAAACTTCCCACCCTCAGACCCCTATCCTGTGTTCTCATTCCTGACCTGGGATGCCAGCAGCAGAAATCCACTCATATTAGCCTGGATTTTATTAGACAGAGGACTTGTGGAACCTGAGAGAGAGCTGAACCATCAGACATCAGGAAGAGCAGGGATGGTGGCCACCCTGGAGCCTTCAGCAACAAGAGTCCATGGGACTTTATTAACCCTGTGCTCTGCCGTGTGTCTCTCTGCATCAGCTCCACCCACTCCACAGGGCAGCTGTGGGTCACTGGGGTCCTTGGGATCATTGGGACCACTCACTAGGTGGTCCAATTCCAAAGTCCAGGGAGAGGATTTGGCCCTTGGGTCTTCCTCTTGGGGCAGGTGTCAATCCTGTTCTTGGAGCAGGAATGGGGACGCAAAGCCATGTGGTCTGCTCAGAGCTAAGCCAGAAGAGGAGGGTGAGCCCTAAGACAAAGAGCCACAGGGAGTGATGGGCTAATTCATTCTCACTGGAGCTTCTTGGCTTTTCTTCCTTCCCACCCCTGAACCATTACCCCGACCTGCTTCCCAGTCCAACATGTGTCCCTGGTGGTGGGTTGCTGCTCTGCTTTACAGGCTGCCTGGCATGTGCTGTAAATGAGTGGCCTCAGTGGAAGCTGTGCAGGCTGCAGCTGGCTCTGCAGGTGCTTGGCTGGGGGCCAGAAGGGAAACCATGATCATTTTGGAGGTGGGCTGGTAGTGGGGAACACAGTCCAGGGTTTCTTCCCCAAAGCAGACGGGTTGACCAGGAGAAATCAGGAAAGGAGGCAAGGGGGGATAGGTCAGGGGCAGCAAGCAGGGGCTTGGGCAGTGAGCCTATAGGAAATTAGGTTTGTGTCTTCCAAATGAGCTGTCAAAAGTCCCTTTCCACCTGGTGGTGGCTGAGTCCCACAGTCCTTCAGGTCTCCCTGCTGGGTTTTTCCATGGACTCTGACACAGCACTGGTTCCTTTCTAACAGTCTTTCTGGGGCCCTTAGTACACTCTTCCCCACCACCCTCTCTCTCATGCAACATCCCTGAATGAGCTATCTTGTTCTCTTTCACTGCTTCTACTATTTCCTTAGCAGGCTTCTAATCTCAGTCTTTTCTGCAAAAGGCAATATAGGGTAAGCGGGTAGACTCTGTTGTCTGCTGGGATGTGACCTCCGTCTACTGAATTCTCTTTGCCTAAGTTTTCCTTCTCTGGACTGTAAAGTGGAGGCTTTTAAGAGCCCCTGCCTCATGATATGATAAATAAATACATTCATGTGTGTAAAAGGTTTCCTGTGGGGTCAGCTGTGCCTAGACTCAATGAATGTCAGCCGCTATTACTTTCCCTCTTATGGTCTCCCTAAGAGACCTCCCCCTGTCCCGTTTCAACAGTCTCCTCTAGACAGAAAGTATGAATGTTTAGCCCAAGCTCTGGATTTTCACCTGTGCATTGAGAGGTGGTGCCAGTGCCAGGCGGAGCAAGGAGCATGGGCTTGGAAGGGACCAATGTTTAAGATGCAGTCCTGCTCGACACTCACAGCTCTGGACTTCATCAACCCTTAAAGTGACTCCATGTGAACACCTGCTCAGCCATCATCCATAAAAGGGATGATGATACTTGCTTTTCTGGAAGCTTGGCCACATCATTTCCTCTGTAGCAATGTCATGCTCTGTAACTCTCCATACTCTCCCCCAACCAAAGGCAAAGCGAAGCCCTTGAGAACAGGAGCTTTTCTTCCTGTTCTCTGCTGTGCACATTACTGGCACAGGCTCAGTGTCATTATTCATTCAGTTTCTCTCCTCCTATATGCCTTTGACTTCTCAAAATCAACATGGTCCAAACCAAACAACCAGTAGTTTCCTCCCTAGGCTTGTCCATTGATTTAACCAACTATTATTAAGTGTGTAATGTTGAGCACTCTGGACTTTGAATCCAGTGATCTGAGTTCAAATCTTGGTAGGACCTTCTTTAGTTTGGGCTTCCCTGGTGGCTCAGACGGTAAAGACCATGCCTGCAGTGCAGAAGACCTGGGTTTGATTCCTGGGTAGAGAAGATTCCCTGGAGAAGGAACTGGCAACCCACTCCAGTATTCTTGCCTGGAAAATCCCATTGACAGTGGAGCCTGGCAGGCTACTGTCCATGGGGTCACAGAGAGTCAGACATGACTGAGCGACTTCACTTTCTTTCTTTCTATTAAGTGCCAATGAAAAGCCAGGCACAGGGTTAAGGGCTGGGACAGACACAGGATGGTGAGACTTTGTCTCATTTACAGAAGTGTTCACTGTCTCCTGGAGAGATGGGTGATGACACTGGAGCACAGTATATACAACCACAGGAATAAAGACACTTCACAGGCGGCCCTAAGCACAGAGAAGGATCAGCCTTTTAGACTGCAGGAGCTGGAGAAGGCTTCTCAGAAGAGGTGACAATTGCCCTGTGTATTGATGAAAGAGTAGGAGTTTCAGGCAGAAAAGTTTGCCAGGGAAGAGTGTTGTCATAGGCACAAACTAACACCATGTGTGTTCAGCTGGAATGTGAAGGGAGGAAAAGAATGGAAGGCTGAGAACAGTCCCACACATGTTTTAAAATGGAAAACTTTGCATATACATAGAAATAGGGAAAATGGTAAAATCCACCTCCCTGCACTCATCACCCAGCTTCAGTAATTATCAACTCAATGGCCAATACTGTTTTGTTTATATCCTTACTAGCCATTATTTTCAGATTCAGGTCAAGAAGGTGAAGTTTAAAATCTGTATTGTCTTCAACAACTTCGGCAAGATAAAGATGCTAATAAAGCCTTTTTCTGAAAGAAGTGGAGTTAAAAAGTCATTGTTTCTCCCTTCTTCCCATTATTCTGATGCAAATCCCAGACATTGAGTCATTTCATTTCCTTCATGCAAATCCCAGAATTTTGAAAATATAAAATACATCTTTTTTCTTCTTCTTACAAATGAATCATAATATAGTCTAACACTGCAACTTGTTTGATTTTTATCCTACCCATCTCTCTGGCTACTGTACTGTATCTGGATACACAGAGCTGCTTCCCTTTTTCAATAAGCTGCTTAGGATTTGTTCCATTTGTGAATATACCATAATTAACCTCCATAGTCCCCAAATGATGGGCATTTGGGTTGTTCCCAATATCCTCATATCAAAACAAAGCCGACAGAATACCCTTGAACATAACATCTTTGTCTGCCTAAGGGCCTATCTATGGGTTAAATTGCCAGACGTGGGCTTGTTAGGACCTTGTACACTTTGAATTCTGACAGGTGCTCTTTATGTAGCCCAAGAGGAGCTTTGAATATGACAAGGATGTTTCTGTTGTCCAGGCTTGTGACATTTTGGAGTCCTCTCTGTCATTCTCCATTTAATTAGCCATGTCCTACCAACTCAACTCTTCCCAGTCTGTCCATCTTCCTCCCCACTACTGTGGTCCTGGCTCAGGCCTGCATCCTTTCTCATCAGCTACCAACTCAGAATGCAGTCTAATCATCTGCCAGGGAAAACATCCTAAAGTGGGAACTAAATCATTCTCTTGCTTAAACACCTCTGTTGGTGTCTCCTCATGTACAATATTAAAAAAAAAAAAAAAATCCAACTACTTAGCTGCTCTTCCATGCTTTCCAGTTTGTTTCCACCTTGTTTCCACCTTCTCATTTCTCACCCCTTTAGGCTTCACAGAAACTAGATGCTGGCCCCTTACTGGGGTTCTCAGTTCACCTTCTCTTTCGTGTCTCTGTTGTGGAAATCTTGCTCATCCTTTACGGTAAACTCAAACCCCACCTCTTCCATGAATCCAAGCAGTACCGAACCACTAGTTTTGGACCTAGGGTGACTTGGATTCTAATTGTGGCTCTCTTGGGGGATGTCATCTAATCTGAGACTCGGATTTTTCATCTGTTAAATGAAGACAAAAAACCAATCTTGCAGAACTGTTGTGAGGATTAGGGATAATGGGCACATAGTAGGAGTTCAATAAAATGAAATTTCGCTTTGATTATCCCACCGCACTGGACTGGAGCCTCTGGTTCAGCTGGTGGTCAACAAGTCTTATTTTGACCACTAGACTGCAAGCTTGCTGTGGTCAGGGTTCCTGATTCACCCAGGACGTACTAACGCCTGGCAGGGACCCAGCAAATAAGTGGAGAAAGAGACAAACTATAAAAAATATATACAGACGGAACGAGGACAAAAGCAAGAGTAGAAGGAAAGAAGGTTTCTGCCGGATTCTAGACCCAGGGGCCCGCGGAGCCCTGGCTGGGGGTGGGGCCTGGTAATGAAGGCGGGGCCTGGAGCAGACCCCGCCCTTGTCCGTCTGCTAACTCGCTCCCCTGGCGCAGCCGGCAGGCAGCGAGGTTCCTGGCGCTACTTCCAGAACGCTCCGTGGCCCCGCGAGTGCGAGTGCGGGGGCCGCGATGCACTCCCTACTCGGCCTCCTCCTGGTCTTCGCCGGCAGCACCTTCGCCCTGTACTTGCTGTCCACGCGACTGCCTCGCGCGTCGACACTGGTCTCAGCCGAGGAGTCTGGAGACAGGTGCGTGGCGGCGGTGACTGGGTCCTAGGTTCGGGTCAAAGAAAGGGAGCCAGGTCCGAGGATGAGGTCTGGGAACCGGAGATTCGGGTTCCCGGATCGGCGGCGTCGGAGGCCGGGATTTGGGGTTCAGTCCTGGGACTGGAGATCGGGCCGCGTCTACACGGTCTTGGGCAGGCCGGTTGAACTGGAACGGGCTCTGGCCCTGGCTGGGATCTGCATGCTGCAGGCTGCGCGGGAGTGCTGTTTGGTGCCTTCTGGTTTTTTTTTTTTTAGTTGCGGAGGGAAACGCGGCGCCTTACTTTGGGCTGATCCTGCTGGAGCACCTCTGCTCCCCCCATTGGATCGCCATTGAGCGATGTTCCCGTCGCCTTCCCAGGCCTAGGCCTGACCCCTATTTGCATCCCACCCGATGTGGACCCGCAGCCGGTTCGTAAAGACTGCTTTCAGCCTCCCTCCTTCATCTTCCCCAATTCACTTCTGGTCAGATCTGCCCTTGGGACTTGAAGGCATATCGGGCTTGAGGAAAACGTTGATGGACAACTTTAAATTATTCACTAGTTATCGACGATCTCTTCTTGGTTGTCTCAGCTTTTCCTTTTACTTACCCACAGTGTTAGGCAGGAGGTGGTACAAATACCTGGAGAAGGCAATGGCACCCCACTCCAGTACTCTTGCCTGGAGAATCCCATGGGCGGAGGAGCCTGGTGGGCTGCAGTCCATGGGGTCGCTAGGAGTCAGACACGACTGAGCGACTTCATTTTCACTTTTCACTTTCATGCATTGGAGAAGGAAATGGCAACCCACTCCAGTGTTCTTGCCTGGAGAATCCTAGGGACGGGGGAGCCTGGTGGGCTGCCGTCTATGGGGTTGCACAGAGTCGGACACGACTGAAGTGACTTAGCAGCAGCAGCAGCAGCAGGTACAAATACCTACTGGGCCGGTTTGTCGGGCAACTATTTGTAAAGATAATGAAGATGTATGTTACTTATGTTTGAATATTAGGACAGCTGTTTTCAGTGACTGTTGTTTTGCTCTAGCTGGGAAGGCTGTGCTGTGGATGTCAGAGTAAGAGAAACATTCTAATGAGAACCAGGAGGGTTTGCATGTAATTGATCATCGATGGATTCCGGAGTTGTTCAGATGGCAGAGGCAAGGTAGCTTTTGTACAGGGTAACCCTTGTACAGGGATCAGAGTACACTGAGGACCATATAGAGAGCAGGATGAAAAGCAGGCTGGTTGAAAGGGTTGGTTTCAAGCCTGACATATTATCAAGAAGATTATGTTTATGGTGTGGGACAAATACACTTTCCTAGGGAACCTTTAATTGGCTTCTTTGTGATTGATAAAGCAGTTGTTTTACCTAGTAACTTAGAAGTGTGAAGTTTGAATTGTCCTTGGCCTAAAGCTTAGGGGGGAGGGTTTACCCCTGGAAAGGAAGGCAATTCAGGGCGTTCAGTACTTGCCTAGAAATTAATCCATTTGCCTCTTAGGAATAGTTCATAAGGACCACAACTTCTTTATCTATTCATCTGTCAATGGACTTCTAGGCTGCTTCCATGTCCTACCAAATGTAGGTAGTGCTGCAATGAACATTGAGGGTACATGTGTCTTTTTCAGTTATGGTTTCCTCAGGGTATATGCGTAGTAGTGAGATTGCTGGGTCATATGGTAGTTTTATTTCTAGCTTTTTAAGGAATCTCCGTACTGTTCTCTATAGTGGCTGTATCAATTTACATTCGGACCAACAGTGCCAGAGGGTTTCTTTTTCTCCACATTCTCTCCAGCATTTATTGTTTGTAGATAAAGAAGCTGTGGATTCTGTAATAATACAGAATATTCTGTAATAATTACAGCTGTGGAAGCTGTAATATACAATGGAATATTACTCAGCCATAAAAAGGAACACAATTGAGTCAGTTCTAGTGAGGTGGGTGAACTGGGAGCCTGTTATACTGAATGAAGGAAGTCAGAAAGAGTAAAACAACTATCATGTATTAATGCATATATATGGAATCTAGGAAAATGGTACAGATGAACCTATTTGCTGAGCAGGAATAGAGACGCAGACATATAGAACAGATTTGTGGACACAGCGAGGGAAGGAGAGGGTAGACAAATTGAGAGAGTAGCAGTGAAACATATACATTACTAGAAGGCCTGGCGTGCTGCGATTCATGGGGTCACAAAGAGTCGGACACGACTGAGCAACTGATCTGATCTGATCTGATATGTAAAATAGATTGCTAATGGGAAGTTGTTGTATAACACAGGGAGTTCAACCCTGTACTCTGTGACAACCTAGACAGGTGGGATAGGGTGGGGAGTGGGAGGGAAGTTCAAGTGGGGGGGGGCATATGTATACTTATAGCTGATTCATGTTGTTGTATGGCAGAAACCAACATAATATTGTAAAGCAATTAGCCTCCAGTTAAAAATTTTAAAAAAGACTAGTCCATAAAATCTGAGAGCTAAGAGGGAACTTAGTGATTATCCACCATTAATCTCTCCTTTTTCCAATAAGGAAACTAAGGCTCAAGGACTAGCCTGAGATCATACCATTGGATAGTAGCAGAGTTCAGATGCTACGCCAGGTCCTTTGCTTCCAAACTGAGGCTCTTCTTGCCTCTGCTGTGTTATGAATATCAGGTCATCCATCATCCTAGCCTCCCACATCTCTGCTGGTTCCCAGCAGACCAGATGATGGGCACATTTAAAAATCCGTTTTGGAAAGAAGACACAGCAAGTGACTTTATTAGGTATGAGGCTGTTTTCAACTCGTGTTTCCATCTGATTTTCCAAATCTCCAGGTCACTATGGTTTCCTTCGGACCTGGCTGAGCTGCGGGAACTCTCCGAGGTCCTTCGAGAATACCGAAAGGAACACCAGGTCTACGTGTTCCTGCTCTTCTGCAGTGCCTACCTGTACAAACAGAGCTTTGCCATCCCTGGGTCCAGCTTCCTGGTCAGTATCCTGCCCTCCTCCTGTGCCTGCCTCCCAGGAAGCCACGTTCTTCTTTGCAGAGGGGCCATTAGGCTGCAGAGCCTACAGTCCAGAGGACAGGCCAAAGTGGCTATTGTTTGTTGACAGCTTTCCCTGCGTCAGGCACTGTCCTAGTGGCTCTACCCGCTCGACCTTATTTAGTTCTCCCAAGAGCCAGTAACGGGCATTTTACAGACAAGGAAGTGAATGGTGAGGAGTTAAGTAACTGTCCCTGATGATGAGGCGAGGACGGGGTAGGGCTGGGGTCTGAACCCTCGCCCCACCCCCCACCCCCAGCTCCAGAGCCTGCCTTTCCTCTCAAGTTTGCTGCTTTTGTTTCTAAGGATTTGACAGCTGTGGAGCACCGTCCTTGAGACCTCTCCCCTTCCACATGTTGGTTTTCTTTTAAAATCTGTTTTTTCCACTAGTCCGTGAGTTCCTTGAGGGCTGGGCCTGTTCCTTGTTCACAGCCTGTGTGTTTGCCTGGCACAGGGAAGTGCCTTTGTAAGTGTCTGATGAACAGATGCAGGTTGTTCTTGCTGCTGTTAGGCTGGAGAGGGTCGGGGAACCTCCCTGGTTTGGTGGGGATGAGTCACTCTGGTTTTCCAGGCGGCCCCCTGTCTCTCGGGAGCTGCAGTGTTAGATCCAGGCTTGCGCATGGGCTCTTGGATGCTTCTAACCAGCTTCCACCTCAGGTGATACAGGAGAATTTGTGCTGTCCTCCCAGCAGCATTGTAAGCTGGTTGGTATAAATGTATATGTATATTACAGCTTTGGGTAGGTTTAGATCCCAGCTGTGTAACAGTGAGCCAACCATTTAACCTTTCCAACCCTGCCTCCTCATCTGTAGAACAGAGACTCTCCTACATAACCCCCTGGGATTGTTACATGGGAGAATTAAATGACCTAGTGGGTGCAGAAGGGCTGACACAGTGATGGTGCGCCTGGCACACAGTGGCTTCAGCACTGAGCAGGCAGCCTTGAAAGCTTCCTTCTGTCCTGCTTCTCCCTCCTGCCCCAACATTCAGCTCAGGCCGGATCTGCCTCAGCAGTGTCTTTGTTAGCAACTGGAAGAAAAGCAAACATAGCCACGCCAAGAGAGATGGGAACATGTGTGGTGCCGGAGGTCAGAGGCCATCTGTCTCCTGGGGTTGCCCCCATATCTCTTTCTCTCTTGAGCTGATCCCTCTGCAGGGCAAAGAGCCAGCTGCTCTCTGGGGGTGCATCTTATCTCTTCTTCATGTGGCCTTGGGCACGATACTTAATCTCGCACTGGTAGAATAGGGTGAGGCTGGCATACCACACAGGGTCATGTTGGGGATTAAATTGGACGTGTTGTCAAGTCCTTAATACATTGGAGGTACTGAGGAGATCCCTGCCTTCTCGCTTCCAGGTCCTCCTTTTATTTTCTGTCTTGGATTCCATGTTTGGCAGGATGATGTCTACCAGCCAGACTGCATTTAGGAAGTATTGGTTCGCTTTTCCCTTTTGGTTCATCATAGGCTTTTTTGAGTGTCAGCTAGAAATCTGGTCAACACAAAACTGCCAGGGTTAGCATACCACAGAGATGTAATTCCTGCAGAAAGGAAAGAAACTAGACCTTCTGTAAAGCTCATGTGGTCTAACTAAGGGGAAATCCATGGTTTGTGTCCATTTAGAATAGCAAAAAATAACTTGTGAGCTTTCTTTCTGCCTCCCCAGAGCCTCAGGGTCTGCAGGACCTATCACAGCCCATGTGGAAGGCTGGGTGTTAGATGTAGATTTTCCCATTTAATTCTGTCTTGTCCTCTGAGGTTTTAATCCTCTTCCCAGTTTTAAGGGTGAGAAGACTGAAGCCAGGGTTGTAGTTCCCAGCTCTTTCATCACCTTTCATTCATCTCTTTACAATGGGAATAGGGTTTTTTGTCCAGGAAAATCACTGAAGGAGGAGGGAACCTAGGCCTCCCATGCTCCAAGACGAGACGGCTGGCAGTTGGCGGATGTCCTCATGCAGAGCGTTTGTTTCCTTTGCAGAACGTTTTAGCCGGCGCTTTGTTTGGGCCCTGGCTGGGGCTTCTGCTGTGCTGCGTGCTGACCTCAGTGGGTGCCACAGGCTGCTACCTGCTCTCCAGTGTTTTTGGAAAACAGCTGGTGGTCTCCTACTTTCCTGACAAAGTGGCCCTGCTGCAGAAGAAGGTAAGGCTAGAGGGTACCTCTGAGTGCTGGGTCCCTAGAAAGTCATGCATGGCCCTGAGGGGAGTGTGGTGCAGGGGTTTCCCACAGTCCCCCCCTGCCCTGCCGCAGGAGGCTCCAGAGGGTCTATTGATGTCTCCTAGAGATGAAGACCTGAGCTCAGCCTCCAGCTCCATCACTGCCAGCTCTGTGTCTTAAGGCAGGTTCCTGACTTCTGAGCCTCAGGCACCTCCATTCTGGGGGAGGTGGGGGCTCCACTAGGTCTTCGTTGTGGTCCCTGGGCTCTCTAGTTGTGGAACTCTTGCTTAGTTGTTCCTCAGCACGTGAGATCTTAGTTCACCAGCCAGGGATCAAACCTGCATCCCCTGCATTGGAAAGGAGATTCTTAACCATTGGACCACCAGGGAAGTCCCAGGCACTTCCATTTTAAAAATGAGGAAAACAGTCTCTGCCCTGGAATTTACAGAATATGAGAAGTATCTAGAACAGTGTCTGGCACCAACAGATTTTTCACCAGCTGGAGACTCTCCTGCTTCTTAACGGCCTTGTCTTCTCTGGCTTCAGGTGGAGGAGAACAGAAACGGCCTGTTTTTCTTCTTACTGTTTCTGAGACTTTTCCCTATGACGCCAAACTGGTTCTTGAACCTCTCGGCCCCAATTCTGAACATCCCCATCGTGCAGTTCTTCTTCTCTGTTCTTATCGGTAAGACGCGGCGTGTAAATCTGAGTCTCACAGTCGTCATGGGCACGTGCCTGCTTCTGTGAGCCAGGCTTACGGAGAGCATCATCCAGCCTTGTCTAATGAAACTGTTCCTGATAGCAGGTCTACTTGGGCTTGAACGTGAGAACCCATAAAAATACTTCTGGAAAAAATAGGGATTGTTCATTCTATACCTGTATTTAATGCCTACTGTGTGTTTGCACTGTAGCTAGGCCCTGGGATTGGAAGAGTAATCTGTGTAACACACGACTTGGCCCATAGTAAGGGCTCAGTGAAAGCAGAGTTCAGGTTTGTGGGTGGAAGAGAAGGTGGAGGCAGGAGAAGGTCAGAGCAAGGGCTTCCTGTTTGATTTTGGCCCCTATTTCCATTAAGATCTGCCTTAGGAAGAGCTAGTTCCTTCTTGCTGTTTGACAATTGTATGACCTTCAGCAAGCTCCTTACCCTCAATGAGCCACGTGGCCAAATGTGAGGCTAGGATGACAGCAGTGTTTCTCGAAGTATGAGCTTTGGACCACGTTCATCTGAATGGGAAAACGGCTAACATCCTGTGAAGTCAGTGACTACGGTTTTCTCCACACTGGAAGTAAACCACCCCACCCTCTTCAAGCCTAAGGCAAGGATCGTCTCTCTTAAACCTTCTTTAGAAATGGAGGGAAAGACTACTCAGGGCTCTGGGTCAAACATGACAGATCTGTGGTTGAGCAGTTGCTATAAATAGGGAATTCCTGAGAGAAGCTGAGATCTTAAATCGAAGCAGAATCAACCACAGCTAATTCTGTCAGACCGGCTCTTAGATGAGAGTGCCTCCGTATCTCTATTAGCAGCCTGTAATTAACCAGGTGCACGAGGCTTGGAAGGACTCCAGAAACCGGGGTTCTAGTTCCGCCTCTGACAGGTTGTATGACCTTGATGAGTCTCATCTTGAGGCATCATCCACTAGAGAAGAGGAGTGGATCATCAGGGGGCCCCAAACCAATCAGAGTCTTGGGAGTGGGAGTCGGGAGAGGCTGTTAGAATGCAGGTTCCTGGGCTCTACCCCCAGACCCAGGGGACCAGAGTCCCTGGGGCACAGCCCAAGGGTGTGTTTTTAACAGCTTCACGGGGGATTGTGATACAGTCAGCCTCTTGGGCCACCAGTCACTTTTGGGATCCAGTGGATTCGATGACCTCTTACAGACAGTACAGAGTATGAAACAGTACTACTACTTCTAAGAAACTTGTTTTTATCTTGGGCATAACTGCACAACTCATAATGCTGATGCTTCTCTTTGCTTGGGCTGCTGGGTACTCGGAACCAAATCTGGGGACACTCCTAGCAAATGAGTGAACTTTATGCATTTTTGCCTTAATTTTGTTTATTCTTCATTCATTTTGTTTTATTGTTTTGTTTCCCCCTATTTTAAAAAAAAAGTTTAAATCTTATTGTAGTGTGTGTGTGTGTGTGTGTGTATATATATGTGTATATATATATATAGCAAACCATCTCAAGTCCTTTTGTTTAATGAGGCAAATGTATGTGGGAAGCGAGGAAAGGAGAGGAAGGAATGGAAGAGAAGAAGGGAAAGAGGAAATACGTTTAGGGATCAGAATTGCGCAAAAGTCACATATGAAATTGGAGTCACTGTTGTGAATTACTGGTGACCTTTCTGAAGCACTACTGGTCTTCGTTTTCCTGTCCCAGAGTAACAGGATTTCCCTTTTCTTCCTCCAGGTTTGATCCCATATAATTTCATCTGTGTGCAGACGGGCTCCATCCTGTCCACCCTCACCTCTCTGGATGCTCTTTTCTCCTGGGAAACTGCCTTTAAACTGCTGGCCATTGCCCTGGTGGCCTTAGTTCCTGGAACCCTCATTAAAAAATTTAGTCAGAAAGACCTACGTTTGAAAGAAACAAGCAACACTCACTCTCTGAATAGTAGGAAGGTCACGTGATCTGGGTCTCTTGGGTGCTATCTCCCTGGACTCTCTTGCTTAAGTATGTAATGGATGTGGTCCTCTGAAGCCCCTCATTGTTTTTAAATTATTCTCAATAGGTGATGTGGACACTAGTCTTCTGTGTGCTCTGTCCTGTCACTAAGGACACTGTGCTCTGGAAGGTGAATCGTATCAGATTCTCAAACCAACTGAGATTTAGCAAGACACTCTGCAAAATGGATGGCCTCTCAGGAAATCCTGTATGTGTTTCATTGAATAACAAGGAACTCAGGGTAGTGTGTCAGACTTGCCTCTTGCCAAGCCCTGAGCTGTCTCGGGAGAGGATGCTGACGGCCCTTGTCTGGCGTGCCTCTTCCACGCAGGGATCAGCTGTCGTGACAGGTTTTATCCTTTTTAGGTCCCTTGTGGACATGATAAGTGTAGATTAATGACATGAACCTACATCGCTGACACACTTCCTGTTAGTCTCCTGAAGAGTGTTTCTTCAGTACATGTTTTTTTTTTTTTTTTTTTTTTGCTGATGACCTACCTCTTGCATTAATCAAGGGAAACAAGCTGACAAACTCCATACAATTTCCATGTACAGCTCAAAAGCACAGTGATTGCTGTGAAGCTCTTTGTGTTCAGACGCACTGATGTTACCACATATGTCACATCTCCTCTTGGTTGCATGTCCAGACAATTCAGCTGATTGCAATCAGGCTATTAAATATCAGCAGAGCTCACTCTATGTTATGAATATGTTCTGGAGAAGTGCTTACCTATCTGTGCAGAGCCCTCGACTCACCTGAACCAAATGACCATCAGTACCTTTTTTCTAGTCTGTCCTTTCTGTGTGAGAATGCCTCCTCTGTCTTGCTGGGAGAATGGACTCAGTACATGGTACCAGCTGGTATGCAGGTACCAGCCTGTATACCCTCCAAATGCTTTTTTTTCATTTCCTGAGAATAACTGAGGGATAATTCTGTTTTATCTTTCAATTCAGGGGAATTCAAGGAGAAAACTTGGCTTTGGATTACTTTGTTGTGTTGTGTTTTAACAAATCTGTAGCTGTCTGCTTTCTATAGCTGTAGTGTTGTGACTGGCACAGATCAATTCAGTTCCAAGGACAAAAGGACCTTGGCACCTAAAATGACCAGCTGTGGGATCCTGTGCCCCACAGGAGTAACTCATCATTTCTTATCAGAACTCTTGCCCTTGGGCACCATCTGCTGGCTTTTGATTTGACTCGGCCAAGAATCTTGCCAAGGCTTAATGCAGATCAGTTGTCCTACACGAATTCTTGGGAATACTTGTTCCCTATAAAGAATGAATTCCCAAGCAGTGTTTTTTGGACACAGTATAATCCAAAAAAATATAACAAGGACTTCATTTTTAAGCATGTGTTGCTTTAAAAGAAGCTTGAGAACAAGAATGGGCATGAGGAGGACACCAGCTGGACTTGGAAATCCATGGCTCTTTGTGAAGCTCTGTGGTAGAAGGGAGGGAAGACACTGGAAGCTCTCCGCACTGCTGGAAGCCTGTACCCTTTGCCCTTTACCTGGATCCTTGGGTTTGTCTCTCTCCTTCCTCCCCCTTGACTTCGCAACAATGTGCCTTAGCAGTTGTGACTTTACAGGCAAAGCAGTTTCCCAAATAAACGGATATATGTATTCTGTGTGCTGTGTGTGCATGTTGCTAACTTTGCCAGTGGGATTCGGGATTGGCTGAAATCAGACAGTCCAATGTGTTGTCTTAGCTTTCTACTCTTAGATTTCTCACCAGTCGTATGCATTGGAAGATTTTCATTTTTGCCTTTTCCCTCTTAATCACATTTGAGACTCGGGTTCTCATACCAGAGAAGTAGCTGCAAGGTGGGCAGCAGGAAAGCTGTGGGGAAGGAGCAGAGCGCCTGTCTTGGATGTGACAGAATAATCATGAAGAGACAATCACACAATGATGGTCGTCTCTTCTTTCTGTGGATGTGTCTGATGAAAACGCCACAGAAACCAGCTTTTCTCACCACCTATTTTTCTGGGCTGCAGGAAACCCAGTAATGTTAAGTTTTCCTTTCCCAGACGAATTCTAAAACTTGTGAAGGTAGCTCTCAGGACACAAGCAGTCTCTAAGGAAAAGACAGGACAGAAAACAGTGAAGTACACACTTTTTGTTTAATTCCATGCATTTGTTTGCTTTGATGGTCGCTCTTGTTCCCATCACTGTACAGTTGGTCGATACAAAGGGAGAGCCGGCATCAGAACCCGCACAAGGAGCAGGAGAACTAAGACCACAGAGGACGCAGATGAGGGAGTTCATTTTGAGACTTGACTACAAAAAAGGAAGTTAATCTGCTTCAAATTGAACTCACATTTTATTGCAATCAAGAATCCAAGTGGGTTGTCACACTCCAGAGTCTGAGAAGTGGGCACTCTGGAGGGAGCGAGCTCCTCAGGTGACACGGTCAATAAAGGGCACCTTCCTATTAGCCTGCACCTTTTGGTGGGGGTTCCCTCTGACCTGCAACCCCTGGAGGACCCCGTGTGCCTGGTCACCAGGCAACAGCCTATGGCCAGGAGCCAGCATTCCCCTGAGTGCTGTGAAGTGGCTCTGGAGAGCAGGCCTGGGACTTGGCTGGAAGTCTTACAGTACCTTTTCTGGTGGCTGAGATGGTAAAGAATTTGCCTGCAATGCAGGAGACTTGGGTTCAATCCCTGGGTCGGGAAGATCCCCTGGAGAAGGAAATGACAACCCCCTCCAGTATTCTTGCCTGGAGAATTTCACGGACAGTCCATGAGGTCACACAGAGTCGGGCATGACTGAATGACTGGTGTTAGCACTTCCCTTGCAGTGGCCTTGCTGTCTGCCAGGGGACCTGGCTCTGTGTGAAATTCCGCCAGTGTGCTCTGGTCACGTGACAGGGAAGCCGCCACCCCACTCCTTTTGTGTAACCCTATTTCTCAGAACAGTGAGCTCCCCTCTTCTGCCACCTGTCCCTGAGAAGTGTTCCAGTTTCTACAAAGGTCCTCCACTTGGCAGTCTAGTCCATTCCAGTTTGAACAGGTGCTGCAGTATTGGCTGTAACATGCAAACAGGCGGACTAGTGTGACTTCTTCTGTGCTAGTCTGTGTATGTTGGTAACACTGGTGGTGTGAGTATATTAGGCCATTTTTTCTATGAAATCAGCAATGAAGAAGATTCTTGCTGCCTAGAAAGGCACTAAATTCATACTGACAGTACAAGTCAAAAGTCTTAAAAAGGATGTCACATCATTTTGGTACCTCAGTCTCACAGAATCTAAGGAAGAAGCAAGCAACTGGGACTTCTTAATTAACCCTCTGTTTATAGAAGGTGGTAAGGAACAGGCTCATTTAACACAATGAAATGATGTAATGAAGAGACATTTTGGAATTCAATAGCAATCATACACCAAAGGGGCAGTGGGTGGAGGCATGGAGCCTTTTTCTTGCCTTTCATGCTGCCCCTTGGCCACAGGGTGGAACCTGGAAGCAGCATACTGGTACATCCCATCATTCTCCCATGTGGGCTAACTCAAGATCTCAAACCACCTTAGGAAATTATGAGCTTAAGGTTGGGACAGCAAATAGATCTCCCCTTGCACACCAATTCCAATCAAGTGGTAATTATTGCTCCAAGTGCTGTATTGTGAGAGGTTCGGAGGGTGTGTCCAGGCTCAGCAGGAAAGAATATGGTAATTAATAAATAACATAGTTTGGGATATCGAGCGTGAAGACAGTAGATGGTGGTATGTGGTGGTATTCTGGTTTCTGGCTTGGTAGAAAAATGAAACACAATAGAGCAAACTCTACTAGGAGTAGAGCAGGGCAGGAATTCCTTGGAATTTATAGAATTCAGTTGCAAGAAGTTCAAGTAGAAACATTTTAAGAAAAGGGGGTGGAGAGAGAGACATAAGGGCATGGAAGAAAAAGGTAAATCTTTTGATCAATAAGGATACATTCACATTGAAAAAAACATCAGTGCTCCACAGTGGGAGAGGGCTTTTAAAATTAGGTTGTACCAAGAAAACCCCAAACCATCAAGTCTATTATTACTTGGATAAGAGGCAAATTCAGTACAATGAGGCCCTGAAATGGAACTCCAGTGTACTAATTAAATACAACTAAAAATATCTTTAATTCTAGAAGGATAGATTTGTTGATACCAAAGTTTTTAAATATCTGAACTTCAAGTAGGTCATACCAAACCATCTTACAGCACAGCTAGCTCTTCACCTCCCTGGGAAGGTGCTCCCCACAATCTAGCAAACAGGTCTAAACTTTAGCAGTGGTAAAGTCTATGTTAACTTCAAAGGGGATGCAGGCTTTAGCAGTAGTAAGGTCTATTATAACTTCAAAGGGGATGCAGGCTTCTCAGTCCCTCTGCTAAGCAATTTTAAGAGGAATTGTTGTTCAGAGGACAGGAGCTAGAAATAGATGCGAATCAGAATCAAATGCTCATCTGCAACACAAATTAAAACTCATTATCTTCCAGTCAGTTAAAACCAGATGCTAAAGGAATGTGGAATTCATCCCAAGGGGATTAAACGTTTGATCGACAACGAAGCTTGAAATCATAGTCCTGGGAGTTTCCTTAAAGTGCTGTCGCCCAGTTGTCAGACTGAAGAATTAGCTCTTAAATTCCCTGAGCTCTTCATTCCACACTCTTCAGATGACTGTGGAGTTGTTCTCAAAGAAACACACACCAATTCAAAATTGTCTTGGTTACTTCAAAGCAGGCAGTGAAGGGTAGCCTGGGATAGAGAAGGCATTTCTCTAAAGACACTGTTCTTCTCTGAAGCCTCTAGTCACTTCTACTAAAGAAAATAAGCAAATGTTCAATGTTGAACTTTATTCAGCTCTTGACCATACAGTGAATGACTTGAAGATTCAACACTGTCTGTGGCCCTAAGATGCTCTTAACAGTCAATCCAGTTAGATATATGGCATTATCATGACAGACAGTCCAGATGGGAATTCAAAAGGTATCAAAATGATGAGGTATTGGAGTGGATTTTCCAGAAAGATCATCACTGAAAGGGATAAGACACGTTGACCTTCATGTTTCTCTTTGGCCACTATAGGTGGGCAAGGCCTGGATAAGCTAAAGGGTCAGTGTTTTATGTTGGATAGAAAGAGGATACAGAGTTATAGCCTCTCTGTTCTCAGAAGTAATGAGCCAGAGAGATTCATAGTACAGTGTGGTCTGAAGTCAGAGGATAAAACATGGGCTTTAAAAGGTGCTTTTCCAGCTCTGTGACTGACAGATTAGGCCTCAGGCTAGAACTTTCCTAATCATCACCACAGCTAGGCATTTTTTTTTTTTTTTTTGTCATGCCATCTATTTCCTCTTTTTAGTCTCCTAACTAGGAGGAAAAAAGGTTGGTTTTAAGGGATTTAGCAGGAAGGAGCTTACAAACCATGTTGCCAGTTCTTGAAACTATCCCACAGGCCCCAGGCAGGTTCCCTGTAGGCCTGTTTCTCTCAGGGCATTAAATAATTCTCTTGTGCTTCTAATGGATCGCATGATTTTATTTCTTAAGAAACTTGAGAAAGTGTACAGCTTTGGAACTTTGTCCACCACTCAGTCATCTGCCCACCTAGGAGCTTTTGTGATCAAGTCAAAATCACAGCGTTAACCACTGGGCCTCAGGGCAGTACCCGCATCCTCAGATGATTGTTGTTGTATACAGAAAATGAGGGAATACAGCTAAGACGAATACCAGGGAGCTCCCACATGGCAGTTCCATTTTCATTCCTTCATAAAAATCCATAATAACTCATGGTTAGCAATCAACACAATCACTGTGCTACACCATAAACCACACATTCTGATCGACAGAAAATGAGAAGGATAATAATTATTATAAAATAAAATAACAATGATAATAATGCCATAACTTAAGATCTTTCATGTAGTCCAGCTACAGAATTCATACAAAATGGAATAATTTAATGAAACAATACTGCTCTCTGTATAAGTTAAACATTTTCCTTCATCCTACCTAAGAGCTATAAATTATAGACACTAAATTTTAAATCAATGTCTCAACATAAAGTGTAAACAAATGGAGGGATCAAACAAGCAAAAGGAACTGCTCTAAATTCCCTCCTGCTTTTGCTTTTTGGCTGATGCAATCAGTGACACTTGGAGGAGGGCGATGCTTTCACCTCTATTGGAAATGGTTTAAAACCTGTGTGTATAAGTCTTGCCTGATGTCCAATCTGATGCAGCGTCGAAGAGTTTAAACCATCCTCTCTAGGTCTTGAGCCGAGAAAGGGTGTTTGGCAGTGACTAATCCTGGAGACAGAAACTAGGCCAACATCTGTTTTTATATCAAATTCTAGATTAAAATTTCCTTAAAGCTGAGGCACCATGAGATACCTTGGTTTGTTTCTCAGAGCCCATGATCCTGGAGACAGAAAGGACTCAGGCCTTGGACAATATAAAATCTTTCCAATCTCTGCTTAGCATCAGTTGTTCTTTCTAAGAATTTCCAAATCCAATTATTCAAATTTGCATGGAGCCAAATACATTTTACAAGTAGCATTTAACAGAAAAGCTATTATGGTGGGGGAGGGGCTGCCTTTTGCAAATTGCCTGTTTTGCCTTTTTTCTGACTGTGGCAGCCACTCACGAAAGCTTCTGGGGTTAGAATGAGTTAATACAAACATAGGGTATGGTCTGGGACTGGACATTGGGCAGACTCATACACCTCCTAGCTGCCTTCAAAGACTGTTCCATTTAAGTCAATAAAACTCTAGAAGACAAACAACCTGGTCCCAGGGAGCGGTGCTTCCCATCTTCTCCACGTAGTTAAACTGAGACATTCTGTGAATGTCCTTTCACAAATTGCACATTTGCTTTTCCAACACTGTTGTCTTATCCTCCTCTCTTCCTCAGGCTCTCCCTCCCCTGCCCCCTTTTTCCCTAAAAGACATAGTCAACAGGTGGGAAGGAAGTAGGATACAGGAAAATGGCACTCCAGTCTGAAAAATCAACACTCTGGTCAAGGTAACACACTCGCCAAGGTCATGACACTGGCAGCATTAAAAAGTGGAATATTTGTCAAGGACAAGGTTGGACTCTACCTGTGTCTCACTACCAAATGCTGCTTAAAACTTTAAAGATGACATCAGCTTCCACATACACAGTTTTGAATACATACCCTCAAAGACCCTGGATACAAGTAACTGGTCACCAAACTTTTCTAGGTCTTTGCATCACCCATCTGGACAAGCTGGCTGAATTTAGTGTGGTCTGTTCACAAGTTACCTGGAATTGCTTTTCTTCTGCTGCTCTTTGTTTTCTAAAATGCTCAGTATGTCTTGCTTTGGCTCTTCTTCAGTCACTTACAGCCAAAAGAACTGGTCCCCTGTTCAAGTAGCAATAATACCTCCTGGTCCCACAAACTCCCAAGGATGTTGCTCCTAAATTTCACTTTTTTCCTTTCCTCCTTTTGCTCTCTTTTTTTTTTTTTTGCAAGAAATTATTGTCTTTTTCTCTATCATATATAGTTCACTCTTTACAGTACAAAGTGTTAAAATGTCAAACAAAAATAAATATCAATGTTACAGTAGCTAGAATATTCAATAAAATAGATCCCTGCCATTCTTGATTGAAATGTTCAGTGAGACTTAATTTCATTTGGATATTTTTCTCCAGAGATTTGCGAAGTCTCATGTTCCTGTTATTGCAGCTCATTTCTAGGGGTAAGAAAGATGGGGCAGCTCTCCTCCCAGACACAAAAGCAGGAGGAGAGTGGGAAGAGTCGGGGGGTGGTGAATTTGAAATGCCAGTATAGTCATGAGATCTTCAGGGTGGGTGTTCTTTCATTACCAGGTAGCAGAGCTGTAGTGTTTATTGGTCCTGACCGTGGCATCAGAACACTCCCCATCTGAAGAGTCACAGTCCGATTCTTCAAACTGCATAGGATTCTGCAAAGTCAAGACAACATAAGACCTTAATTCCTTTCTCCAATTACTCAGTAAATGTATTTTGAACACCTCCCACGTGACAGGTCCTGTGCTGGGTTACTGGCTAACATACATGAGACAAGACCCTGTCCTTGTGGGGCTTATGGAGAAAGAAGACTTAGAAAGATGACGATGACAATGAAGAAGAAGACAGTGAAAACAGTGTCCCACAGTCCCACATATATTGTTCACTATGTTCCAGACACTGCTGTGAGTGCTTTAACATCTATTAATCCATTTCATCCTCTGTGAAATAGAGGCTGTTATCATGCCTGTATATGGGATATGGGAGCTGACCTACAAAGAGGTTAAGTGGCTCGCCCCCCATCACACAGTGAGTGAGTGGAAAGGCTAAGGTCGGCATCTGGGCAGTCAGACTCCAGGGTCTACGCTTCCAACCATGATGTGACCCATCCTCTGAGAAGGCAGTACTGTATGTTAACTGAAGTGGTACGTGTGCTCTGATAGCACGTAGGGGCTGGTGTGGACCTAGGGGAGGGAGGCGGATACCCTCAACTAGGTTGGGAGACAGGGTCAGAAGTGATGCTTGAGTTGAATCTCGGGGTGAAGGGTTCCTGAGCAGTTTTATGTTTGTGCTTCATTTGGGAGAACTACCCCATTTTGGGAAGCTCTATTATCTCTGTAGTAAGTCCCCTACATACGAATGAGTTCTGTTCTCAGAGCACATTTGTAAGTCCAATTTGTTCATTAAGTCCAACCAAGTTAGCTTAAGTACCCAACTAAAACAATCAGCTATACAGTACTGTACTGTAATAGGTTTATAATACTTTTCAAACAAATAATACATAAAAAACACACAAATAAACATTTTTAATCTTATAGTACAGTACCCTGCAAAATACAGTAATACCAGCTACATCACTGCTGTTTTTATGCTTGCTTCCAGACATCCTGGGCTTGACATATCAATACTGTACTACTGTACACTATATAGTGCTGTACAGTAAAATTACACAAAAGCACAACCACTAGGAGAAGGACACACACACATGACAGTGTACGCCAGACACAGGAGATAACTTAAGTGATGGACACGCAAACATGAAAGCTGGCAACTTAAAGGTCCATATATAGGAGACTTACTATACTTCTACTTCCTTCATAGAGGAAGTTATTCTATCCTATATGTGTGTGTGTTAGTCACTCAGTCGTGTCTGACTCTTTGCGACCCCATGGACTGTACCCGCCAGGCTCCTCTGTCCATGGGATTCTCCAGGCAAGAATACTGGAGTGGGTTGCCATGACCTTCTCCATAATTGTAAAGGCCCTAGGGACTTGAGCATGTTCTAACACAAAGACCTCCAGGAAAGGGGACAGTGATGAGAGGAGAAGAGAGGAGAAGACCTCACCTCATAGCCACGTTCCTCCGCACACAGCTTGCCCAGAGACATCTGTGTTTTCACGCGACGCACGGCACACTCCTTGTCAGAGAGCCCGTCCGAATGTGAGGATATCTCAATGGGGATCTCCGGCGTCTGGGACAGCAGGTCATCAAGCTTCTCTGCCAGGCGATCTTCGAGTTTATCTGCTAACTCATCAGGGCTGTTTGAGTGGTCACTGGTATTTCCTTCCTCGCCATCAGACACAGAGAAATTCTCAGAGCTAAAGGTGGAATATGACTGGCAGCTGCTGATACAGCGATGGGGCCTAGAACCACAAAGAACCAGAGGAACTTAGTCCTGGGAACGGCTGTTTTTCTTGTCTATTGGTCGCAGCCTTGGTGGGAGGTGATCTAGTTTTCTGCTTGCCCCGGAGGGAAAGCCAAATCCAGAAAGGAAGAAACTATTTAAAGCAACAGAGAGGGAAATCTGCGTTCCCCCTTTCATTTGGTTTTCTATGCTTATGTGGCTCCACACAACGCTCCAAAGCTGATGGCTACCGCTGGTCTTTGGCGGTGACTGCATTTCTCACTGGGTACAGGGGCCTCGGAAGGCTGAGTGCTGTTACCACCCTGTGGATCGACCCCTAACAGAAATGAGCTTGGAAGGAATGTTGACTCTGTAGCTGTGGGCACTGTCCAGCAGTAGGTGCTCATTCCAGGTAAAGTCGGGGTTTAGCTCTCATGAGACAAAGCTTCTGGGGAGCAGGGAGGGGATTTATAAACCTTCCTCATTTCTCTCCCATTGTTTACAAAGGAGCCTAGTAAATAAGAATGCTGTTAGCTTACACTGTCTTAAAATAACAAAACAAAGAATAAAAATGAAGACTGCCTCTCCCTCTGTTATTGCCTGACCTTCCTGTATTTCTTAGTACAAAGCGATTCCGATGGCCTGTGATCTGAGGTTGGCTAATGACCAGGCCAGGTGATGGGCTGGAGTGATAGCATCAAGAGTCCAGATGGAGGAAGCCCAGGTTGGAAAGGGAAATTAAGGTAGAACTCACACAGCTTCTCAAGTCTGGTAACCCAGAAGGGAGACAAGGGGAAAATGTTATAATAGAAAAAGCAAAACCATGAGGTTTAAAACAAAATTTGTATCATAGCAAGAAAGAAAGGTGGGGAGCCATCAGGTGGGCTGAGTTAATGGTGACCATAGGAACAAATGCTGGAAGTAATTGTGATGCCCATAAAATGGGGTCAGAGGATGAAAAGACAGTTATCCAGGGTCAGTCTCACTGCAGAGGAGAAAACATAGTGCCCAAAGAAACAAGGTGGCAACGGCAGTGGCAGAATAACCCAGGGGTGAGAACAGACTTCAATTTTGTGCATGGCATATGGGCCCAGAATACAATCTACCAAAGTACGGGGAGTCCCTTGGTCTCAGGAAATTCCTGGTTCTGGGCAGGTACACAAACCTTCTTGGGGTGTTCTTACAGTCTTCCTCTTCAGGAACAGAATGTCTATCAGCAGAAAAGGCCTCCTGGGAGGAAAACTCCTTTCAATACTTCTACATGAGAGCAGCTGTTAATTCTACGGGTAGGGTTGTGTGGTCCTTCTTTGGTCCTACAAGCAAAGTTCTTATTGCTGGCTAGGCAGGAAGCTGTTTCTAAGGATGGGCTGAAGGAGGATCAACTTATTTAACTATACTTAACCTGCTGCTGCTGCTGCTGCTAAGTCACTTCAGTCGTGTGTGACTCTGTGCGACCCCGTAGACGGCAGCCCACCAGGCTCCGCCATCCCTGGGATTCTCCAGGCAAGAGTACTGGAGTGGGGTGCCATTGCCTTCTCCAATGCATGAAAGTGAAAAGTGAAAGTGAAGTTGCTCAGTTGTGTCTGACTCTTGGCGACCCCATGGACTGCAGCCCCCCAGGCTCCTCCGTCCATGGGATTTTCCAGGCAAGAGTACTGGAGTGGGGTGCCATTGCCTTCTCCATACTTAACCTGGTAAGGTATAAAATCCAAGGCATGGGAAGTGCTATGGATTGAATTCTATCTTCTCCAAATTTATATGTTGAAGCCTTATCTACAGTGTGACTGAATTTGGAGATGGGGTCTTTAGGAGGTGTGTGTATGTGCTCAGTCACTTCATTAAGGTTAAATGAGGTCATATAGGTGGGGCCCTAATCTGATAGGACTGTGGCCTTATAAGAAGATGAAGATCTCTTATGCTCTTTCTCTCTCCCCTACCATGTGAGGGCATAGCAGGAAGGCTGCTGTCTGCAAGCCAGGAAGAGAGTTTTCACCAGGAATCTTCGACTTCCCGGCTCCAGAACTGGGAGAAATAAATTTCTTCTGTTTAAACCACCTAGTCTGTGGTATTTTGTTACAGCAGCCTGAGCAGACTAATACAAGGAGGTACACTAGAAACCAATAAAATTACCCATAAAACAGCACAGCCATCTCTCATAAACCGCCCACTATATTCTCCATTATAACCTTGAGTCGTATTTATTTTCCCCATCTTTCAGTTATTGTCTAGTGAATTTGGATAAACTAGGATCTGCAGTGCATAGCCAGCTACCAAAATGGCCAACAGGAAAGCATGAACACAGTGGGTTCAAACTCCCCTATAAGGGGCTGTTAGAAAGTGGCCTGTGATGGAACTGAAGGTGTGGCAAACTCAGGGTTCTCCCTGCTTATGCTGAAAGCAATCACATAGGTTTATTGGTTTTACCTCTGTCTTCGTGGAAATTCAACTTCACTATCTACTTCCCCTTCTTCCTCTTCAGAGGAGTCATCTCCACTCTGAGAAGAACAAGGAGAAAAAAGTCTTATTTCTCTTTCTTACATTCACACACACACACATGTGCACACACATATGTACACAGAGACCCTGTAAAAGATTTAATTATCATCAGAGGCACTGAGAGGTAGCTTGCTGAGTGTAATTTTGAAAAGCATACCTCCTCACTCATTCGTATAGCAACTTTCCCTGGGTGTCCATCTAGGCCTGCACAATGCTGGAGGACGCATAGAACTGGGTAAGGCTGGGTTATCTTTGCCCTCAGGGAGGTGAAGCCTCCGTGAGAACGTCCGCAGGTGAGTAATCAGGAGGGGAAACCAGAGACGAGGCCTTAGATTTGGGGGTGGTCTCTTGTAAACACCGTCACTAGTGGTTCTAGGCTCTGACACAGAGACTTCAACAAGAGGTGATCTTTCAGTTCTTCAAAGCCCAACAACTACTTCCCCTCTTTATGTACCAATCACTTTTTCTCTAGTATTACAGCTGTTATGCTTACATCATCTCTACTGCTAAGACACATCATTTAAGGTTAGATCCCATCTTGTTCTGTTGTATTCCTCCTCCACCATTAACACAACACTGCATACAATACAGATGCTTAACATACGACTGAGTCAGCACGTAGGCATGGGTAAGAGAGTTCTGGCTGGGACATCTGAGGCCCCGTCACTGCTTGGGCTCTGTGGTTGATCTGGAAGGGTGTGTAAGTGTCTCATCTGAGAACACAATCTTCCCTTGAGGGAAGATTCCATTTCCCTTCAAGGGCACAGGAACAGCCCCACTTAAGATCAACCATCATTAACCACAGCACCATGATGCACAGGATTACAACAATCCCTTGGGAGGTAAGTAAAGTGGGTCCAAATAACTGTACCAAAAACTGAGCATAATTTGTTACACAATTGCTTCTGTTGTTTATGTTTCGGGTTTTTGGCCACGAGGCATGCGGGATCATAACTCCCTGACCAGGGATAAAACCTGCACTGCCTGTGCTGGAAGGCTAAGTTTTAACCACTGGAATGTCAGGGAAGTTGGAAGGATAATTTATTTTTAAAGTCAGTTCTAATAATCTATCGCTTTTACCCATTTGTCTTCTGATATGCGTTCTGAATAGGAAAGACAGGGATGGAGCTATTCTGCCTGCGGAGACAAGCATGTCCCCCTAAAGCACTCCTGGGAGTGGATCTTGGTAGAGAGATGCTGAGCCACCCTGTGGAAGCGTAGTTCTAGGGAGGCCAAGCGTGTGAGGAGTGTGTTGCGTGGCCTGCAGACCCACAGATGCCTCAAAATGGCACAGGATAGTTCAAAGATACATGTTACTTGGGAGTGGACTGGGGAGTGGGCTGATGGGTTTCTTCTGGGGGTGATGAAAAGATTCTAAAATCAGTTGTGCTGATAGCTGCACAACTCTGAATAGAAAGAACTGAGTTGTACACTTTAAACGAGAGAACTGTATGGTAAGTGAATTATATCTCAATAAAGATGCGACCAAAATATCTGACCCCATAGGGGTCAGAGCCGCAGAGAATGAACTAGCCCAAATCCACTGCACTACCAGAAACACGATGTATCCCCGGGAATGCTCAGTAAATAGCAGCACTGTATGTGGAGGAGGAAGCACAGCTCTGAGACAGCGGCCCTCAGCTTCAGCTTCTTTCCTAGGAAATGTCTAGTTGACCAAAACATGCTCGTTTGCATTTCAGACACTTTCCTTTCTTCAGTGGAACTCCCGATGAATGAAGATGACGTGAAACGATGGTTAGAACTGAGTGGGTGTTTTCTGTGTGCTAAACACTTTTCATATATAGTGTTATTTTTAACTCATTAGCAAGATGAGCTCATATTTTTGGAATGTTGCTGTATGCCAGGTTCTATTCTAAATTCTTTACATATTAACTCATTTAATCTTCACATCAATCAGTGAGGCAGGGTCCACTATTAGCCCCATTTTATAGATTAGAAACCGATGCTCAGAAAGGTACTAAGTGGAAGAGCCTGGCTTTGAACTCAGGTCTGTCTGACTACCAAGCTTGTGCTCTTACATAAGGTAGGAGACTCAGCCGGACTTCCAGCTAATAAACCACAGGCAGCCAGTGGGTGAGGAGGAGAGGAATAGGTTTTGGTGACTGAGAACTGGCTGGGTCTTGATGGTTAATAATGAAGGTGATGTTTTTCTAAAATATACTGGGAAGAAAGTGAGTTCCATGGGGGATTAATAAGCGTTATTTTTAAAAGGCAGTATGTCAAATAAGTGAGGGAAAAGATGGCTTAAAGGAGGTTACTGCACGATTTCTCAAAGCCTGCTACTGCTACTGCTAAGTCACTTCAGTCGTGTCCGACTCGGTGCGACCCCATAGACGGCAGCCCACCAGGCTCCCCCATCCCTGGGATTCTCCAGGCAAGAACATTGCAAAGCCTAGGATTTGTTAAACATGTACTTAGGAATCTCTGAGAGGGAATGTTTCCAAAATCTGTTTTATAATGGGATCCTTCCTTCTTGCAACATCCTTAGGACTAGGCTAGGATAGTGGATTCCAACCTATTTTGATTACATAGCCCTAATATACAGCTATTTTTCTACTTATAAATTATATATACTTGAATCAGTGCCCTGATTCAGGAGTTGTACTCTTTAGTCTATCACCTAAGCAGTGTGGAAAGTATTAAAAGCAAAAATACTGCTATTTGTGCTTTTGTTATCTCATCCTTTTACAAAATGCATACTTTGTATATATATTCTATAATGCATAGCATATGATAGGCTTCGACATTCCTCAAAGGCAGTGACACAGTGCTGTTGTCATTACACCTTACCTTCTGAAGTGGCCTTGTTTTGCGAGGTAGCACTGGGGGAGTGATGTGATGAGAGGCGCCAAGGGATGATGCAGACCGACAACCGCTGAATTCATTTTCTTCCATTTTCTCAGAACCCTGGGCATTTTCCAAGAGGGGATTGTGTGCTGGTGGCTTGAAAAGGTTGGGGCTCCTCCCCACCGGCTTGGCCGAGGGGACGTCTAGGGACCCATGCTGTTCTGGCCTGCACTGGAGGCAGGGGTCATAGGGGTCAGCCTGACAACAGCCCCAGGGGCCAGCCTGGCCCTTGTCAGGCTCAGAACTTCTCCAACAATCTGCCGCCATGGCCGTGGAGATGAGGTCAGGGCTAGAGCCAGGCATCTGTCTTTGAGAGTGGTTGCTGAGTGGGCTCCGCAGGGCTGCTGCAGGACCAAAGTACCTCAGGTTGTTGGCGCAGGTGGCAATGTCCTGTCCGTGCATATTGAGTCTGGGATGGTGACTCTGCGACACGGCAGGTGGGGGTTGCTGGTATTGCTGCTGCAGAGGATTATGGTGCTGGGGAGATGGGTACTGGGGCTCAGCTTGGTGGAGGGAAGTGGGATGGGGCGAATCCTCCTGGGCTGGCTGGTTTTTCAAGATGGCCGCAAAGTCACCGTGGCTGCCTCGGCTGTTCCCCCGTCGGTGGCGTGGTTTGCTCCGATATCGGCTCTTGCTGCTGGAGGAGGACAGTTTGGGACTTCCGGATAAAGGGGATGCCGTGGGAGCCACTTCCACACTGGGGATACCTTCAGATCTCAACAGATCTGGCCTGCAAGGAAAGAACAGGTTTGGTTTTAAACATATGAAAACTCATTCAAGTTCGAGGAAAACTTGGTCTGGTGGTTGCCAGAGGTGGGGTGATGGGACTAGGGGGTGGGTGATATGGATGAAGGGGATCAAAAAGTATCAACTTCCAATTATGATACAAGTAAGTCATGGGATGTAACAGCATTGTAAATGGAGTTGACAATACTCTATTATGTATTTGAAAGTTGCTGAGAGAGTAAATGGGGCTTCCCAGGTGGTGCTAGTGGTAAAGAACCTGCCTGCCATGCAGGAGATGTGGGTTTGATTCCTGGGTAGGGAAAATGCCCTGGAGGAAGGCATGGCAACCCACTGCAGTATTCTTGCCTGAAGAATCCCATGGACAGAGGATCTACTGGCGGGCTACAGTCCACAGGGTCCCAAAGAGTTGGATACAACTGAAGCAATTTAGCATGCATGCATGCATGCACAGGAGAGTAAATCTTAAAAGTTCTCATCACAAGAAAAAAATTTGTAACTATGTATGGTGATGGATGTTAACTGAACTTATTGTGGTGATCATTTTGCAATATATACATATGTTGAATCATTATACCATACACCTGAAATTAATAACATGGTATATGTCAATTTCCATTATTTAACCCAAATTTCCAATTTGGGTTAAAAAACCCAAACCCAGAACAGCTGAAGAGAGGTAGGAAAGCAGAAGCCCCTGCCACCCCCAACAAGGCTCTGGCTCCTCATCCTCTCTCCCCTCACAGTGGTCTCAAAGACACCTCTATTCAGGCCCCAGGGGGTTCTAGACCTTGCAGGGAAACTGCAGGTGCAGTCCTGCCTTCATCCTATGTGATGAGGACCCCAAAACCCTGACCATATTGGCTTCTGGTCTCACAGCTGATTACTGGTAGAATCTAGATGAACAGTCTCTCCTAATTGCCAGTCTGGCTTGTTGGACAGTCGGAGTACAGCCTGAAGGTATGTACAGATCACCTGGGAGCTTGTTAAAATGACTGCATAGGTGTGGGATGGGACCTCAGAGCCTGCCTTTCTAACATGCTTTCAGATGATCTCAACTGAGGACCACATTTTGAAAAGCCAGGCCTCCCAGCAAATCGTAGGCATCAGGCAGCAGGAGATGGTTTTTTTCTTCTCTTCCAGGAGAATTTCAGTTAAAGACTTGTCTTAGTACAGAAGTTCCAGCTATCACCAGTATATGATGAGGTGGATAGGGTACTGTGGGGTTATCAGCATCTTCCTGTCTCAGATTCACAGCACTGTGGTCAGTTGGCCAACCTGTGCCACAGACAGCATCTGGGGAGGTCCTGGGGCTCTCTACTGAGGAGAGAGAGCCCTCCAAGGCCCAGTGAGGGCATCTATCAATATTTACGCAGTAACTGGCTATGGCAGGATCTAAAAGAGAACTTAGGTGAAAGTGTCCTAAGATAGGTGGAGGCTGCTCAAGCTGGCAGTGCCAAATCACAGAACAACACTGATACAGCACACCCAAGTTTACAAAGAGCTTCACAACACACAAAGTACCGCCTTCCTACTATTGCAATGCCCATTTTACAGATGAGAGCACTGAGGGATCAGAGAGGTTAGTTGGCTTGTGTCCATCACAAAGCTAGGAAATGGCAGAACTCACAGCTTGAAGCCAAGTCTTTGGACACCAAGGAACAGTTCTCCCCCATTCCAAGCTTCTCCACGTTATAAGGCATTTAAACTATCTTATTAGACTATACTCAATTGTGATGGGCTTGGTGGATCCATCATGGTTCATCTTTTTCTGTCCCTAACTAAACACAAACTGAGGCTAAAAGATAGTGGATGGTTTCTCCTCTCTGATCGCCTGAGGCCACTGGCCTGCTGACTTGATAATCACTGGACTGTCCAAATAATCTGAAACATAAATCCTCCAAAAGGCAATCAATAGAACTCTCTGCAGCTCTAGTACCCACTCTGAGTTGCCTTTCTAGACAAGTTCAGCTCATCGACTAAGCATCTGCTGGTGCTGTCAAACTTTCAAACACATTTCTCACAGCTGAAATAAAAGTAAACATGACCTCATACTGTGAAAAATGAAACAGTACTATTGTCTCCCAAAGTGCTTGGTGTTTTAGCTGTTGGCAGACTGCAGAGAGGAGTCAGCAGGTGAAAGCTGTGCCTAGTTCATATACCAAAAGAAGGGAGGTGGTGGGATTCCTGGAGGGGGTTGCCAGGTGCCAACTGAAAACAATTTCTCTAGAGCTTGACCAGAAGATGGTGAGGTGTGGTAAGTAAAAGCAAACCTGGGATTAGTCCATGTAGTTATCCCTCAGTGGTTTAGATTTACATTAGTCAGGCTGTGCTGGGATGGTCACTGTTCTGAAAGTCTTAAAATACATGCTTGGTTTGCATTTTCTCACTACCTTTAGTCTTACTGCATTTAAGGCACAGTCTTTCTTTTGCATTAATTTAGGATTGGGTCAGCACTCCATTCATTGGGAGGAATTCCTCTAGCAGAGAGTTTGATTTAAAAAAACTGACTGGAAGAGCATTCTAAACATTAAACTAGCAAGGAAAATGTGTTGTAATTAGGGGAAAGGGCATCTTTAAAAATTTTTTTAAACTTTTTTTTTTTTGAGCAACTGTGATTTCCTAGGTGATTTCACACGCCGTCTTATTTAAACCTCACAAAAGTTCCACACAGGAGTGGGGTGAGGGGAACCAGATGATTAGATATAGGTAATTATCAAAGTGCCTGCTTTTGTTTTGGCGGTGGATTTACAGCCACTTATTACATTATTAAAAAGAACTAAATGAATAAATAAAAGTGAGACATACATAGACCCATGATGCATATTATACAGAACTCAATTCTGTTCACTAGGGGGTCAAGAAAAGAAAAAGAAAGTACACCATTTTACCCATGGCATTGAGAGAGATCAACCGACATATTCCAAATCACACAGCTTCTAATAGGATTTGAATCCAGGCCTGTCCGGCCCCCACTTCATTTCTCTTCACTGTTTCATGCTAAGATAATAAATATTGATGCCTTAGACAGTGATAACTGTATTCCCGGAGTCCAGGACACACACTCTCCCACTTCCCTACTCTGTATCCAGAGGCAATACCGTGTGGCCACACTCACCATCATCTGATAATGTATTTTAGGGGCATATTTCCCCACTTATCTCAATAGTGTCAGTACAGATGCTCACCGCTTGGCCTGCATCCCAGGTCTGTGAGGCATGCCTTTCCTCTTCATGAGCTTCTCCATGGCATTGGGGTGGATTATTGGACGAACAGGATGTCGTTTGTAGGTCCCAGGACACTTCTTCTCCACGGCCTGCTCACGCCTGAAGAATGAAAGAAAAGGCCATGTGTCAGTCTTGCCTGGAGAATCCTACGGACAGAGAAGCCTGGCAGGCTACAGTCCATGGGGTCACAAGAGTTGGACGCGACTTGGTGACTAAACCACCAGTCACCCCAGAAAAGGTGGGCAGAATGTTTTCACAGGTTTACTCCACCCACAGAGTCTGGCCACACTTAACAGATATAGGCTATCTGAATAACAAGGCTGCTCTTCAGGTTAAAAAGGAAGAAAAAACAAAACTAAATTCAAACTAACCTGACTTCATTTTTTTTTTCTTCAGCTTGCAGATGGGACTCGGAGGCCAACCCTCCCTTCCCCTGACACGCCTCATGAGATACCAAGCAAAGGTTGAAGTCCTACTTATTTTCAGGAGCTGCTATTAGTCAGGACCCCAGAGTTTCTTGCCATTCTCAGGAAAACACTGAACCGCTTGCAGCAGTTGCTTTTCTTCCCTAGGGGGCGGTAAGCTCCCACTCATCCACACCAAGCTCCTCCTGAAATGAAGACCCCCTTCCCTGAGCCACTAGGCAGGTTGAAACTGCAAAGTGCACGGTCCCCTAGAACCAGCTCTGTGGCGAGTCCACTCAAATGTGAGCCCCACCGGGGCAGGGACCTGTGCCTGGAACATCTCCCAAGCAGTGTTGGGTGGATGAATAAAACAGCCACCAGTTTTGAGTAGCAGTAACCTGGACGAGTGTTACATCTTGGCCGACTGACAGACCCAAATCAATCAGGACAAACAGTGGTCCGGGTACGTACTTGATGAGCTCCTTTTCCCGCATCTCTAGCTGCAGCATGATGGCACTCAGTTCCATGTACAAATTATTAGCCCGCTCAAGTTTCCGCTCATAGTGCTCACGAATATCCAAAGCATGCCTATCAAAGAAAACACAGGAGCAGCGAAGCTGATGAATGTGGGGGAGAGCCAGGGTCAGCTCTAATGAAGTAAGAACAGGATGGTTTATCTCAAAAGCACTTGCCCAAGGGCCCTCTAAATTTAAGGCTCGCTTGTCTGATGTAGTGACTCAGACAAGGTGGAGTGGGAGATGAGAAGTCCAAGTTTTCCACTTAGTTGATTGTTAAGGGCCATATCCACTCATACAGAATAGCCAGGAGGTAAAATCTGAGTCCAATTTATGTATAATTTGTAGCCTTTGTCCGTACACTATTTGGCAATATCTTAATAAGAATATGCTACATGTTAAGGGAAATATGCAGTTAAAGCTAACATGATAATCCCTCATTTATACTTATCCATAGTATAGATCTTGTTTGGGCTCCAAAATCACTGAAGATGATGACTGCAGCCATGAAATTAAAAGATGCTTACTCCTTGGAAGGAAAGTTATGACCAACCTAGATAGCATATTCAAAAGCAGAGACATTACTTGGCCAATAAAGGTCCATCTAGTCAAGGCTATGGTTTTTCCAGTGGTCATGTAAGGATGTGAGAGTTGGACTGTGAAGAAAGCTGAGCACCAAAGAATTGATGCTTTTGAACTGTGGTGTTGGAGAAGACTCTTGAGAGTCCCTTGGACTGCAAGGAGATCCAACCAGGTCCATCCTAAAGGAGATCAGTCCTGGGTGTTCATTGGAAGGACTGATGCTGAAGCTGAAACTCCAATACTTTGGCCACCTCATGCGAAGAGTTGACTCATTGGAAAAGACCCTGATGCTGGGAGGGATTGGGGGCAGGAGGAGAAGGGGACGACAGAGGATGAGATGGCTGGATGGCATCACCGACTCGATGGACATAAGTTTGAGTGAACTCCAGGAGTTGGTGATGGACAGGGAGGCCTGGCGTGCTGCGATTCATGGGGTTGCAAAATGTCAGACACGACTGAGCAACTGAACTGAACTGAGTCTAGTGGTTATCTGTGTTCTACCCCTTAATAGATTATAAGCATCTCGGGGTCATGGACTACCTCTTATAAATTTCTGATCTTTCCTGTTACCTAGGGCAGCAACTGAATAAACAAATAGCATTGCTCCAGGGATCTTTGTTGCAAAGATACGATAAAGGAAGATAACAAAGGTGCAGGGAGACAGTAAGAAAGTGATACAAAGGAGGACTGACTTTCAGGGCAACTTTTAAAGAAAATAACAATAACCAGCAGAGGTGACAGGTGTGTAGAAGATGAAATGATTCACAGAAAGGGTTCCTATTAAACATCTGAAGACTTGGGAGTAAGAAGGGAAGTAGGAGAGGTCGGCTGACCTGAGCTCTTCTCTGCGCCTTCGAATAAGTTCTTCATCTAATCGGTGGATACAGGTTCCTTCACTCTTGATCTTCTCAAAGTGCTTTTTCACTTCTTCTCTCCATTCAGCCTAGGTGAGGACAAATTAGGTTTTGTTAACTCCAGGAGTTTTAATCCTTGATATAACCATAGGACCCTGTACAAGACTCCACCCCCACCCACCCCATATGATTATACTGAAGAGCCTTATAGAATAGATGTTTGATAGTAAAATATCTCACATTAATGTATCTGCACACCCTACCCAACTCTTCACCCCATTTTCTGTGTTTAGTCTAATACTCGATGCTGTCTTGGCCCCAAGAAACATTACAGCTGGCATGCTAGCCATCATCTCTGGAATAAAGCAGCTCAGTTTTAAATCAAGATTGTGGTGGAGAGGCCTGGCTAGAAAGAACAGCTCTGATAACCATATGGTACAAGCATGTGTCAGTCAGAATATGACCATTTTTACCCTGGACCAGAATTCCTCCTGGGCTTTGTTTACAAAAATATCTCGAGAAAATATTTAGTATAGAAGATCCAAGAGGCATGAACAACAGAAGAAAGGGATAAAAATATGGGAACTTATACAGGAATCTGTGGGCTTCTCAGGTGGTGCTAGTGGTAAAGAACCCGCCTGCTAATGTAGGAGATGTTAAGAGATGTGGGTTTGATCCCTGGGTTGGGAAAATCTCCTGGAGGAGGGCATTGCAACTCACTCCAGCATTCTTGCCTGGAGAATCCCACAGACAGAAGAGTCTGGAGGGCTACAGTCCATGGGGCTGCAAAGAATTGGACATGACTTAAGTGACTGAGCATGCATGCATGCATGCATATAGAAATTTGGGAGTGAGAAAGAAAAGAGGGAAGGAGGAGGAGGAGAAAGAGCATGGTCAAAGAATTTAGTTGTCTGGAAAAAAATTTAGGAGAGGGATGGGTATCTAATATGTGATTTAAGTTTTTCAAAACGTAAGCCTCTTCCAATTTCCTAAATCTTTAGTAAAGCCTCTGACATTCACCTTGACTTTGGATGAGTGTATTTATTTGGTTTTGCTTTTAAAAAAGAAAAATAAATAAAGACAGGTACTGAACTGCATCTTTGGGTCAATGACAGGACAAAGATAAAGGAACATCCAAAAGATGGCAGGGATGGGGGTCTAAAAAGCAGAGCCAAAGTGTCCATGTAATTATAAATCTCTCGAAGGTCACTAAAGTATTAAAGAGGACATTGGACTGTTCCATAAGGCATGGTGTTTCAGACTAATTTCATCTAAATTTTAGGAGGCAGGAAAATCTCTGCAGGAATATAGTCTATAGACCATTTCTAGAAAAACAGCTAAAGGAGAACCTTCCTCAAAGTATGTATGCACTACTATCCCAAAAAGCTAATGAGATAATCTAAAATAATTTCCAGTGAAGGCTAAATATGTAACTAAATGTTTCTAACTGTATTGTCTTCCACAGCTCTTCTATCCTTTTAAGATTCATAAAGATGATCTCTCTAGACCCTGGAAGAAGTTATAGTTAAGTAATTGTGAAATTAGAGAAGCTTTCTCCCCAGATTTGCTGTTTCTCATTTATTTCTATAGAAGAAATTATACTATAATTATTTAGAAAGTGTTCATTCTGCTTATCTGTTTATAATATGTTAGATCTTCATATATATATATACATGTTGACTGACCATTGGGAAGAGATTTCTGTCAGTTGATTTTCTGGCATCAAATCTGCCAAGCAATGTCATCAAAAAGCCAAGATCTAGAATGTGAAGCCCATTGTTTGGCAACAGCCTTTGACAATGGTGATGGCGGTGGTTTGGTTGCTAAGTTGTGGCGGCATCCAAGCAGTAAACACAGGTTTGGTTGAGCCCAGGTAATGCTGTTCTCTTAGCCACCAGATTAAAGTCACAAAGAGTAAGAGTATTTGAGTTTTAAGAGGCCAAAGACTGACAATCAAGGGTGCTGCTACTGCTGCTAAGTCGCTTCAGTCATGTCCGACTCTGTGCGACCCCATAGATGGCAGCCCACCAGGCTTCCCCATCCCTGGGATTCTCCAGGCAAGAACACTGGAGTGGGTTGCCACTTCCTTCTCCAGTGGTTGGACCTAAAACAGATAAGGGAGGGGGCCAAGGGTGGGTCTTAAAGCATCCTCTTTTGTGAAAATCATGTCAGTGGATCCTGACACTTAAACAGGCACCAAGAATATCTCCCTCTAGTGGTGAGGGATCCGATATCGCAGATCCAATTTTTCTAATTCTAGAGGAAATAAACCTCCTGACACCTGGCTCATGGAATGTGAAACTTAAAAGACAACCCTCTCAAGATTGAAACTTATTAAAGTAGATTTACTCAAAAGAAATTCCCTTTGTGGGAAAACACCATGTACTGATTAATAATAATGTGTTTTCCTCAAAGGTACTGTGTTACAGGTAGATGTTAATTTTGGAGTTCCATCCCATATACTTAGAATATTTATGTAATAGGAGTTCCAATTTGCACTTAATCTTCAATTTAGAGATGTCTGGGCATATCTAAGAAATGGAGGTGGGCAGGCTGAAGTCAGTTTGCACAGAGATTAAGGAGTCTCTGAGAGAAAACAAGAGGGAAGGAGGAGTCCTGGTGACTCTGACCTATAACAGTCATCAACATAGGAGTGGAGAGGCATTTCCTACTGTTCCACTAAAATACCAACAAAACCTTGGGCCATAACTAGCACTATTATGTGATCTGTAACAAAATGTAACTCAACAGGGAAAGGACCAGTTCATTGCATAAGCACAAGAATGTGCAAATTTGGAATCTGGAGAAGCCCACGGCTTTAGTTACTGCAAAAAATAGCAGCTCCTGGAGGGTGACGGCAGTTCCTTAAGGATAAGGCAGCATCCCACGGATGCCAGCTGGGGACTACAGTCTCTCAGCAGAAAACAGTACTAACCAATAAAGTAACACTCAGCAGATGCTAGCTGGAAGATTGCTGTTCTAGACAGAGTCAGAGGAAAGGACGTGTGTGTTAGTCGCTCATTCGTGTCTGACTCTTTGTGATCCCATGGACTGTAGCCCACCACGCATCTTTGTCGATGGGATTCTCCAGGCAAGAATACTGGAGTGGGTTTCCATTTCTTCCTCCAAAGAATCTTCCTGACCCAGGGGTCGAACCCAGGTCTCCTGCATAGCAAGCAGATTTTTTACAGTCTGAGCCACCAGGGAAGCCACAAGGAAAGGAGGGCAGACATTAATACGAGGCTATCTGAGATCCCTACTCTTTACTGGGGATTCCCCCAAATCACATGTAGAGTGGAGGGAGGGAGTAGGGAGTGTTTCACAAGGTATGTAAGTCCAGTAAGCAGGTAAGGGAAAAATACAGTGAAATCTGGGTTATTATTATAAATGGAATCCTCTTTATAGCACAGGTAAGGCCTGGGAAAGGCTGTAACATTTAGCACGTTTTCATCTTTTCAGATATTTAACCAGTTCACTGAAGCTCTTGCACCCATATCTTGCTCCTCCTCTCTCTCATAACAGAGGTGTCAAAATGAAGCTGAATTAATATATGGATGGATGAATAAGACAGATGATATCCATACAATAGAATACTATTCAGTCATAAGAGGAATGAATTTGTGACATGCTACATCATTAAAGTTCAACATTCAGAAAACTAAGATCATGGCATCTGGTCCCATCACTTCATGGCAAATAGATGGGGAAACAGTGTTAGACTTTATTTTCTGGGCTCCAAAATCACTGCAGATGGTGATTTCAGCCATGAAATTAAAAGATGCTTACTCCTTGGAAGGAAAATTATGACCAACCTAGATAGCATATTAAGAAGCAGAGATATTACTTTGCCAATAAAGGTCCATCTAGTCAAGGCTATGGTTTTTCCAGTGGTCATGTATGGATGTGAGAGTTGGACTGTGAAGAAAGCTGAGCACCGAAGAATTGATGCTTTTGAACTGTGGTGCTGGAGAAGACTCTTGAGAGTCCCTTGGACTGCAAGGAGATCCAACTAGTCCATCCTAAAGGAGACCAGTACTGGGTGTTCATTGGAAGGACTGATGCTGAAGCTGAAACTCCAATACTTTGGCCACCTCATGCGAAGAGTTGACTCATTGGAAAAGACCCTGATGCTGGGAGGGATTGGGGGCAGGAGGAGAAGGGGACGACAGAGGATGAGATGGCTGGATGGCATCACTGACTCAATGCACATGAGTTTGGGTGAACTCTGGGAGTTGGTGATGGACAGGGAGGCCTGGTGTGCTGTGATTCACGGGGTCGCAAAGAGTCGGACACGACTGAGCGACTGAACTGAACTGAACAACATAGATGAGCCTTGAAGACACGCTAAATGAAACAAACCAGACAAAGAAAGACAACTATTGTATGATTCTACTTCAGTGAAATATCTAGAGTAGGCAAATTCATAGAGATAGAAAGCAGAACAGAGATTTCTGTGGGGAGTAGAGAATGAGAAGTTAGTGCTTAATGAAATAATGAGAAATTTTGAAAATTGATAATGGTGATAGTTTTATAACACTGGAATGTGATTTCTGCCACTGAATTGTACATTTAAAAATTGTTAAAATAGCAAATTTTATAATATCTTTTACCATGATTTTTATAAAGTAAAGAAAAAAATAAGCTTAGCTATGAGAAATGAAGAAGCAGGATGTTGAGGGGCTATGCTGCTGCTGCTGCTAAGTCGCTTCAGTCGTGTCTGACTCTGTGCAACCCCATAGACGGCCTCCCACCAGGCTCCCCCGTCCCTGGGATTCTCCAGGCAAGAACACTGGAGTGGATTGCCATTTCCTTCTCCAGTGCATGAAAGTGAAAAGTGAAAGTGAAGTTGCTCAGTCGTGTCCGACTCTTAGCGACACTATGGACTGCAGCCCCCCAGGCTCCTCAGTCCATGGGATCTTCCAGGCAAGAGTATTGGAGTGGGGTGCCATTGCCTTCTCCGTTGAGGGGCTATAAGTAGTAGGAAATCTTAGATTCTGAGTCAGAAAGGTCTTAACTCTTGGTTAGTGCATAAGTCCTCCTTACTGCCTCCCCCAGTGAGCACCAGCCTGTTTCTAGGACCTACTTGCTCATGATTAAATTACTCTTAAGGCAAAACAGTCTATCCCTCTAATGAGCTATCTGTCTCTGCAACTCCCAGCCCCGGAGTTTCTGGGTGGTCACAGTGGCACTGGGTAGTCACGAAATTACACTTGCTCCTTGGAAGAAAAACTATGACAAACCTAGGCAGCATATTAAAAAGCAGAGACATCACTTTGGCAACAAAGGTCCATAAAGTCAAAGCTATGGTTTTTTCAGTAGTCATGTACGGATCTGAGAGTTGGATCATAAAGGAGGCTGAGTGCCAAAGAACTGATGCCTTCGAATTGTGGAGCTAGGAAGACTCTTGAGAGTCCCTTGGGTAGCAAGGAGATTAAACCACTCAAGCCTAAAGAAAATCAACCCTGAATATTCATTGGAAGGACTGATGCTGAAGCTCCAATACTCTGGCCACCTGATGTGAAGAGTCAACCTATTAGAAAAGACCCTGCTGGGAAAGAAGGCAAAGAAGAGGGTGGCAGAGGATGAAATGGTTAGATAGCATCGCTGGACATAAATTTGAGCAAACTCTGGGAGATAGTGAAGGACAGGGAAGCCTGGTGCGCTGCAGTCCATGGGGTCACAAAGAGTCGGGCACGACTTAGTGACTGAACAACGACCACAGTGGCACTCAAAATGGTGCAAAGACGAGGGCTGTAGAGGAGCTCAGAAGCAGGGCACAAGAGGCACCGAGCAGCTGGGACCTGGGGCCAGGCTAAAATGTTTTCTAAAGACTTTATCAAATGTAATTGAACACCAGGAGCAATAATTGTCTACTTGGAGAAATGGGTTATTGTCTGGGAATGAAGCAATAGCTTTGGCAGAATCTAATATTGTCCTGAAATTGGTTGCTTTGTTCATCTGTTCTATATATGCTGCTGCTTTATACAAGTGCTGTTGATGAGAAACAGATGAAGCATGTTCTCTCAGGAAGACATCAGCTGGGTTCTTGGCAGCACCTTTGACTGATAGTTTGGGGGGAAGGTACTGGTTGATGACTGATGCGGAGAGAATTCTGGCAGCAGGCAGGAGGCAAGGCCTCAGGTACAAGAGGGCTATCAATAAGCAAAACTATGTGCTAAAAAACTAGTTCTTGCCCATCGTGGGAGGATGATTTGTCAAAACACAATTAATAGGAGCTCCCTAGCTGCCATTCTTATCCATCTCAGGAGTTCATCAGAAAAAGCACCCAGAACATACAACCTCAAAGAAGGCTTAATCTTTATAGCTTTGTGGGAGATGAATAATAACATCTTGCAATCAAACAGCTCTCTACAGTTTCCAGTGCATGTTTATTATCTGATCCTCATCAAAACTCCACAAGGAAGGGAAAACATGGTTATCTTCACTGTTTAGATGAGTTAGCTGAGGTTTATGGAAGTTTAATGACTTATCCAAGGTCATAGGACAGGGATTTATGCTCAAAATCTGTTACTTTTCTCAGTACCTCCCTCATTAGTTCACAAATACTTTATTATCATTAGCCAGAGATGGTCTGAATTTCAGACCCAAGCAAATCAGCTTGTAAATAACTGAAAAATTCTAGGAACTAGCAAGGGTATTTTGGACTATTTAAGGAGAGGTAAAATTTTACACTGGGAGGAAAAGGTGGTAGAATTTATGAATATTAACACATGTCCTATGCACTGTTTTTCCTTTCCATTCCTTCTCCCCTTCCTCTCTTTTCAAATTCTTGTTCTAACAGAACCTTCTCTAAGTTCAATTTTAATGCTGCACAGATTAATAAAAGTGAGTTTATACAAGTAAGGATACCGACTGTAGGTACTACAGTGTTATACATACGTTGGGCACTCAGAGAGTGTGGCCCTGGCTTCAGAAGTGATATTCTGGGAGCACACAAGTAAAGTCTGTTTAGAATTTGATGTTTTCCCAGTATGTACAGTCATACTGTCAATGACTTGTGAGTTAGTACTCTCATGAAAATTGCTTTTCAAAATTATGGTACGTAGAGTTTTCTTGTAAAGGAAGCAAAGCTATGATTGATACTGTATCCTGAAGTCTGAAAAATTTTCTAGAGACTACTCATTATTATGGGCTTCCCTGGTGGCTCAGATGGTAAAGAATCATTCTGCCATGTGGGAGACCTGGGTTCAATCCCTGGGTTGGGAAGATACCCTGGAGAAGGGAACGGCTACCCACTCCAACATTCTTGCTTGGAGAATTCGATGGACAGAGGAGCCTGGTGGGCTACAGTCCACAGGGTCACAAAGAGTCAGACACAACTGAGCGACTAACATAACTCACACTCATTATTACTCTCTTTCATTTCACAAATGGCTTAAATCTTTTTCTTAATGTAAGGAAATATTTGAAAGATATCTAATCCAGTAACCAATACATACATGTATTTGTATAGGTAAGTAATGGTTTTAATAGTTCTAAGGGAATTTACCTGAATGAGCATCAAAGAACATAGGAAATGTCATGAAGTTATCCTCTCATTTTCTGTAAAATCAAATACTTTACTTACATAATAATTCCTCAGAAACACTAAAAAACTATAGGGACAAGCCAGACTATTCAAAGACATGGTGTGGGGAGAGCTGTGTTTGTGGTCACAGAGAATATGTTAGAACTTTGGGAAACAGAGGAAAAGTCTCTGATTTATTATTCCTTAGAAAATCTTGAGCCTTAAGTAAGATATTCCCAATATCTGATGGGTGGACTGTCTCTCTGCTTCTCAGACACCAGAGAAGCACATGCCCCAAGCCTCTGGTTAAGCCAGTTAATAAAGCATATTTGGGGCCTTTTTTAACCCCCAGTGATGATGCCCCTCCCAGTCCAGTTTGCTTTCAAAGCACACTTTCCTGGTAGGTAAATGCATCACCCAGTGGAGTTGGGGGCTATCAGGAGTAGACAGAGACACTAATTGGTAACAAAATGTCTTCCCTGAGAATGAATCTTTTGAAATGATACTGGAAGTCAATGTAGAGATGGAATTCATTTAGCAAAAATTCATTTTAGAAAGTGAGACAAAGCTATTTGAGAAAAAATTGGACAATACTATAAGCATAAAGCTATAATTTAAGACCATCACATTTATTTCAGAAGCCATAGTTTCCTCCTGTTTTCATCCTATTTTACTCCTATTGCCATAGCCTGGGTTCTGGGAGGGGTAAGTAAGGACCTCACATTTAAAGATCCCCCCACAACTCCCTATCCAAATGGATAGTGGTAGACCACTGGCCCTTATGCCATTTATAGTATTTTTATTTAATGGTCACACACTTATCACTAATACAACTATCAGGAGGTGAAGTCTGTTTCTCAATCTGGGTTAGCCTGTGACTTGCATTGGCCAATGAGACACTGGCAACTACAATGCACCCAGGCTAGAAAATCACCTGTGCACTGGGGCTTGCTCTCCTGCTGCATTTTTTACCTTGAGAAGACCATGTGAACAAGCCCAAGTTTGCCTGTTGAAGGATGAAGGGCCACGTGGAGGAAAACTGAGGTGCTTGAGCTAACAGCCAGCCAAGGCGGGACTAGTGACTGAGGCCATTTGGAACCAGCCAGCCTCCCAGCAGACCTGGCAACTGACTGTAGACACGTGAATGAGCCTAGGCAAGGCCAGGTGAGGGACCACCCAGCACAAATAACCAACCCACGGAACCATGAGCTCAACAACAGTGTACTGTGTTAAGCCATATGTTTTGTAGTAAAGGCTAACAGATACATTAAATTACATTTTATTTGGTGCTGCTGCTGCTACTGCTAAGTTGCTTCAGTCGTGTCCGACTCTGTGCGACCCCAGAGACAGCAGCCCACCAGGCTCCCCTGTCCCTGGGACTCTCCAGGCAAGAACACTGGAGCGGGTTGCCATTTCCTTCTCCAATGCATGAAAGTGAAAAGTGAAAGTGAAGTCGCTCAGTTGTGTCCGACTCTTAGCGACCCCATGGACTGCAGCCCACCAGGCTCCTCAGTCCATGGGATTCTCCAGGCAAGAGTACTGGAGTGGGGTGCCATTGCCTTCTCCGTATTTGGTGCTACTAGGTGAAAAGGTTAGAGAAAAGGTTCTCCTGGGCCTAATTCTGTCACAGGCTCTCTCTGGCCTTTAACTTTCCTCCACTTTACTTCAGCTTTTCTAACTTTAAGGAAAGCAATACTGTCATGAAGGTTAGCAATAATTTTAATTCAAATGTATGTACACTACAGTTTTCATATCTTCTTTTCCTCTTTCTTCTCCAACAATTTTACCAGAACCCACTATGAAGATGATATTTTACTACAAGGTATTTTCAAATAAGATAATTCATATATGTTAAGTGCTTAAAAAACCCTCCAAAACTCCAAAGTGTTAAAAAAAAAAAGCCAAAGTTGTACGTGTGGCGTTTATAATAATCATCATTATTGTTTCACAATGAGTCGAGTTATGTAATTGTTCTAAGAATCAGAATGCCCTCTTCTAGGAGCTGCTACTCCTCCTCATTGAGAGTTCCCTGTCTGTTTAGCAGGACCTGGAAGAGTTTCCAGACTTACCTGAGACTTGAAATAGGTTTCTTGTGGGGTGGCAAGTACATCTGCAGATGCAATGTCCAAATGCATGAGCGTCTGCCGAAAAGAAGGTCGGTTGCGAGGTTTACTCTGCCTAAAAGTTAAAAAAAAAAAAAAAATAGCTTGTGCATTTCAGAAGTTGTATCCAGGAGGATAAAGATTTTATTCTACTTTACCAAAAAAACACAAAAATCAAAAAACAACATTTCTGACTCCATGTGTGGCTATATCTCAGGTAGTTTTGATGTACTGAAGAACAAAAGGAAAATGCAATTATGAGATGCCTCTAATGATGAACTAGAAATCTCTAGAATCTGTTTGATAATATTGATCCCTGAGAACTGGCAAAGTGGTGATAGCTATCATTTACTAAGGCCTACTGCTTCAAGATATCAGACCAAATTATTTATCATTTTTAATTAATCATACTATCCCCATTTCACAAATGAGAAAACTGCTACTTAGATGACATGCCCCAAATTACACAGCTAGAAAAGGGCAGAACTAGTGAATCCAAAGTTCTCAAATTCCAAGGCTCCTAGACTTTACACAAAGTAAGGTTATTCATTCCAAATACACGTTAGAGACATCCCTGCTGTTTTAAATATGGTTTAGAGAAGTTTTAAATATGGTTTTGAGGAAGAAGGTAGAAGAGAATATTGGGAGAAACATATTTCTTACCATGTCTGCTTCATAAGGATTTTGAATCCATCAGGGCAAGTGGAAGGAACTGGAAGGTGTAGGCTATTGCTTCCAACCCCCCAAATAATGGCTGAAGAGTCTACATCTTTGTACGGAATCTCCCCTGTGAGCAGCTCCCAAAGCACCACTCCAAAAGACCTATAGTAGCCCCGGGAACAAGCACAGACGATATTTCAGAATGACTGATTTGTATTTTAGTCATTTAGTAATTTTCAATCAAACACATAAAACTCTAATATTTCTATAGAAAAAATAGAAACAGCCAGGAAAACTCTGAAGAAGAAAATTAATGAAGGGTAACAAATATTATCAGATATTAAAATATACTACAAAGCTTCAGAAATTAACAGTGGTGATGAATAATCAGCTAGGCTAATGGAAAGGAACAGAAATCTAGAAATAGACCAAATACATATAGGAATTGAATATATGATGGAAGTTACATCTTTAAACCAGTATGGAAAAATTGGTTATTCAATAAATACTGTTGGGACAACTGGGGAAAAAATTAAATCTATACTTTATCTTACACTAAGATAAATTCCAAATGCATCAAAGATTTAAATGTGAGAAATGAAATCCTAAAGATTCTCAAAGAACATATGGAAAAAAAAAATCTTATTAAGAGTAGTGAAAGCTTTTCTAATTAAGAAATCCAGAAGTCATAACAGGAGAGACTGACCAACTGCTTAAAAGAAAATCTTGACATGGAAAAACCCTCTAACATAAGCAAAACAACAAAAGTGAAAAGTATCTGTAATTCATATACACAGAAGGATAATTTCCTTAATATATAAAATATTCTTATAAGTTGATAAGAATAAAATATCAGAAAACTTAGTAAAGGATTAGTGTGTAAATAAGAAATTACAAATGGGTGTGTAAATATATGAAAAAAGTACAACCTTATTTATAAGAAGAGATATGCAAATTAAAACTGCACCTAAGACACCATTTTTTTTAACCTATATGGTTGGCAGAAGATCCCAAAGTGGAACACATTTTGTTGGTGAGCCTGAAAAAACTATTATACATTTCTGTTGGGAACATAAATTGATGTGATCCCTAATAAAGACACTTTGGTAATAATTACCCAAATTACAAATGAACTCACATTTCTACTTTATCTTATTTACTTAAAAATTATAGCCAGTTTTAATATAGGCTATTATTTTGGTTTAAATCTAAAAGTTACTAGTTGCCAATTTTAAGAATGGAAGAAAAGCAATTACAGGAAAATATACTGTTAATAGCAGAGATTTGGAACCTCAGAAGAAAAGAAAATAAAGATGAACACCTCTCCCTGCTCCCCCCAAAAAGTATAGTCTATCAGGACTGTTTAATAAAAGGGCAAATAGCCCTGTATACCTCAAAGCATATAACTGTATCACAGCAAAGTACATCACTAATACACCTGATGATGGTCTGAGAATAAGTAAACTTCGTTTACCATGTTTTATTCAAGAAGGAAAGAATTATGTAATATATTCCAGAAAGACTCTTATACTAAATGGCTATTTGAAGTAAACTTTTAGTTTTCCAGAAAGTTCAGCATATTCTCTTGATAGACCCCCAAAACTGATGATTTACTGAGTGGATACTCACCCCAGTTCCTCCTCTCCCAATCCTTCTTACCAAGTGTCATCACACTGGGTAGTACCTCGGGTTACATGAGACTGAAATCAACTAGAACTGAGTAATACTAAAGAGTATTTTGGGTGAGTAGAAGTGTTGAAATAGGAAGCACTAATAGGGTGAAAGTGGGATCAGGCTTTTTGGTTGGGACAGATGGCACCACTCACCATATATCGACTTTTTCAGAGACAGGTTCATTCCGTATCACTTCTGGTGCCATCCAGGCAACAGTGCCAGCGAAAGACATCTTGGTACTCTTATCACTGAGTTCCTTAGATGTACCAAAATCTGAAATTTTTACTGCATCTGTGTGAGTCACTAAAACACTTTAAAAGAAATAAAGAAAGCATTCAGATCATTAGTACTAATGAAAATCATGACTAACTGGCAACTGAAGATTTTGTTTGCTGACTCCTACGTTGCAGAACTCAGCTCTCTAGTTCCAGTACTACTGGGGCCTTAGGTACCCACCAGGAGCAGCATTATTTATACTTGTGAGCAGCACAGCATACTGGGCTTGCTACACCTGGTTTTATCCTGCCTCCACCACTTGCTAACTGTGTGACCTTTACCAATTACTTAATTCTTCTAAGCCAGTTTTCTCATCTGTAAGATGGAGACAATTCAGGTCACAGTATGTTATTCACAATTCAAACATCTCTGAAAATGGTTTATAAATATTTTCTCATCTGTATAAAACAAACTCAATTTACTTATCCCACTTTGTGCGACTATCAAAGGCTTTGCCATGGATTTATGAATGTGTATGATTATAGGGTGTTGCCCTAGACTTTGCTGGGGGTGTAATGTAATGCCCTATGCTACCTTCTGAAATCATCTGACTTCAGGAGTTTTGGATAAGGCATTATGAGTCTGTAATTAATGGTCTCATAAAATTTTCATTTGAATTAAATGAGAGAAGCTATGTAAAGCACCCATCTCAATAAACATTGATTCTCATCCTTGCCAGTCTCAGACAATCCAATGGGAAAATCACTTCTTTTAAAGCACTGTTTAATGGCCAATTAAAATCATGCATGGAACCATGACACACAGGATTCATTAATATAAAAGGCAAGTAAGTATGCTGGGACTCTGTTAATGTTGCTAAGGAAAAGCAGGAATAAATTTAAGCTCAGATTCTACATAAGTCATGTGTAGAATATTTTACTTGCTATAATTTGTTATTTATATAATTTGTTACATATTTTACTTGTTACAATAGTGATCTGGGATGTGACCTGGGGCAAGCTGCTTTTGCTAGCCTCAGAGTATAACCTAGTACCAGGCAAATCCAGAGTCCTAGCACCCTCACACACTGCCTGAATTCACTTGAAATAACCTGTTTAGAACATTAGAATGTTAAGGAGTTAGGGGTTCAGAGGCTTAATGATATAGAGAAATAATTTGAACAGTAAGTCTTTTTTTTGGGGGTGGGCAGCAATCCACACAGCTTGAACCTGGGCCACAGCAGTGAAAGTGCAGAGTCCTAACCACTGAAGAGCCAGAGAATTCCCTAAAATAATTCTTAAGGAGAACAAGCTGATTAAGAAAGAGGCCATTCAAAGAGGTCTTCGGCAAGGTATCTTGTGTGCTTTATATGTATGCAGTGGATGACAGAAACAGCAGATTGTGTTAAAAATGTGAACAGAAGGAATGAACACTATAATAAAATTTTTGTGTAAGGAAAGCAAAGATAAGGTTTTTAGTGAGCTAAGGACTGTAACAAACATTGTTGAGAATAACAGTGATAAATTAGAGCTGCTTTGCAGTTGATAATCAAGGACAGATTTGTATCTCCCATGGAAGAGGGGCAGGACTCACTGTGGATCCCTCATCTTATCAGGACGAGGAAGGATCTCAGTTCTGGGTTCAAGCACTACCTCCATGACTTTGGGCTCTGAGCTCTAGATTATCTTACATAAAATAAGAATAATGATACTTATTACATCTCTTCCACACATTTTTTTTTGCCAAAATTAAAGCAGATATGATTAAGTATTTTTAAATGTTGTAAATCATGAAAGCACTATGCAAAAATGTTTGGGGAAAAGATTCTTTTCTGCTTATCTAAACAAAAATGTGATGGAAAATAATGAAAATAATGTATAAAAATAGGAGCCACATTGAAATGTACTTAATTTCTTTCCTTTCTTCATGCACTTTGGGAAACTTGAATAAGCATTCCTCTTAAAGTGGGTTATTGGGAACCAAAGAATCATTCTGAAAACAAAGATTACTAGAAACAGCTCTGCTTCTCTTAAATAACAAATTTATGTTGTTTAATGGACACTGTGGAACTTTACTTGTTTATTTCTTTGCTTAGATTCTAGGAAGCTCAAAGCCAGATTCGTAGTCCACTTGTAGTGACTGTACAGAAACTTATGGCATACATTTTGTGGACAAGCTTTAGTTAATGTTTTCACTTTCTCTTTGCCTCTGGTTTATTTTTTAATCCATTTTTATTCTGTTGTATATATTTCTGAAACTCAGTTTTGGAAAATTGGTTTTCTAGGGGAAGCACACTAGGAAAACAAGTCTTCCAGTGGGAAAGTCTGGCATTCATTATCTGACATGATGGAAAATGAATTCTTTGGTTAATAATGTATTTTGTTTCATAGTTGTACAATTACAAAGCAACAAATAGGGAAAACCACGCAGGTGCCTGGACATATCCGTCATATAGGTAAGTAAGGAGGCTAATAACAATCTCCAAAATATGTAAATAGAGATATCCATTCTGCTTATTTAAACTGAACTGCAAATAGTCTAAAAGCTTCATTATGATTGATAAAATTCCATATTTCAAAACAATAAAATAAAATGACTGAAAAGTTAGCTCCAGAACTCACTTAGGTGATTTGAGATCACGATGAATAATTTTATGAAGGTGCAAATAATTCATTCCACTTGCAATTCCCGTGGACCAGTCTACTAACAATCGAGGTGTGATTTTCCTGCCAGCTCGCAAAACCTCATAGAGTTGTCCATGGGCACAGTATTCCATGATGATACAGTAACATGGGGCCTGAGTACAAACACCCCTTTCAAGAAAACACAGACATATACATGAACACACAGATCACATAAACGTACATGTATACATATTTATAACTTTAAAAATATTTAATAAATTTAATAAGACAGGTTTTCTATCCAAATTATTTATAAAATGCATATATATCCCGATTCTTAAATTACCATTTAAATCCCTGTAGTCTACATGTTTCTTTGTTAGCACATAGACAATTTTAGTTTGTTTTGTTCACTTCAGATATCTATTGTTGTTTAGTCGCTAAGTTGTGTCCAACTCTTTTGCAACCCCTTGGGCTGAAGCCTTCCAGGCTCCTCTGTCCATGGGATTTCCCAGGCAAGGACACTGGAGTGGGTTGCCATTTGCTTCTCCAAGGGATATTCCTGATTCAGGGACTGAACCTGTGTCTCCTGCATTGCAGGTGGATTCTTTACTGCTGTGCCACCTGGGAAGCCCTCAGGTATCTATATACTATGCTGTATCGGTGCTTTTTCTGTGGGACCTTGTCATTCTAAAACAAAGAGCATCTTTCTCTGAGACTTGTGTAGGCTGGACACTGTTCTTTTAGATTAAGAATAATTTAAGTATCTTCCCTTAAAAATTAAATGGAAGTTTTATATATAATGTACAGAGAGAATTCAAGTAAAATATTTCTATTTTTACCATTAAATTTGTTGAATTTTAAATTACTCAAATTTAAGATAATTAGACTGAATACCAAAAGAATCAATTTTCTGTATTATAAATATCTGAAAAACATTTGTTTAGAATAAAAATAATGTCACACATTCTATTATACACCTATGCAGCCTCTATTTTCATTAATTCCTACATCTTCTATGAAGATTTCCCTGATTATTCCAGTCTAAAAAAATCTTTCTCTTCTCTAATTTCCTATGCTGCAATTATTTTTTTATATACTATTTTTCTCTCCCTCTACAGATTATCAGCTCCTTGAAGGAAAAGGTCTTCAAGTTCTTTTCTTCCAATCGCATGGCTTAGAAGTTCACAGCAAGTTCTTGACAAAAATTTCTTAACTTCACCTGAACGTTCTTTGCTGATAAAGCCTTTGCACAAACAGAGGCAGAAGCAAGGGGTAGGAGGAGGCATAACAACACAAAAGAACACCTTCTATGAGTCAGGTATGCCTACGTGTTAGTTAACTGCCTTATTTAATCTGCCCCAAATCACTGTATGATAGATACTATCTTTTCCACTTCTACAGGCTAAGGCTTAGAGAGGAAAACCGACTAGATCATACAGCTAAACACGACAGAGCTCGGGTTTGAATCCAAGCTGTCTAACTTCAAAGGCCATGTGCTTTCCACTCACTACACTACACAGCCTCCTTTCTTAAAGTTTGTTAAAGTCTGTATAGACAAGCATACTGGGGATTCTTGTATTAATACTGTTATCTTATAAAAGTGGGAAAATCATATTAACTTTACTTCACAGTTCTGCTCTGAAAATAAGAAAAGATAAAAAATTACCATGAGCAATTCTCTGTTGTCTTATCTCTTAATGATACGTATGCCCTCCTCCAAAAGAATATCATTATTCTACCTACAAGACTCCCAGCTAAAGTCCTCAACCAGCTACCAATTCATGTCCTATCTCTTAGGCTGCCATAAGTGGTAAAAGGATTTAGAAGCAGTGGCTTGTGAAAGTCTTAAAACAATGGCAGGTTATGAAGAAGTATAATTAGTTTTCATTTTCCCTGCCTTGATGTGCCTGTCAAATGCCACCAAGCTATTTCTATTACTTTCCTATCATTTTCTAAGCCCCCCCCAGAATTCTTATCTTGATTAAAAAAATTATTATTTTTGGCTGCACTGGATCTTCGTTGCCGCATTTGGGCTTTCTCTAGCTGCTGTGAGCGGGCGCGTCCTTGCAGGGCGGCTTCTCATTGCAGAGAGCGCAGGCACAGTAGTTGGGGTGCACAGGCTTAGCTGCCCCATGACATGTGGATCTCCCCTGACCAGAGATTGACCGTGTTCCCTGCATTGGCAGTCGGATTCTTAACCACTGGCCCACCAAAGAAGACACTCATCTTGATTTTTGAAGAAAAATTTTTTTTCAAGTTTCTGTTACTTGACTTTCAGGAAACCTCAGTGGAGCACAGGTATAAAGCAACTACAAATAGACAATTGAGTTTTTACTACAGAGAAATGATGAGTAAGGGCAGACATAATGTAATGCACTTAAGAACAACAAAGCAAATATTTGTTTGAAACTACTCAGCATCCTATTCAACTATGTTTAGCTTGTCAGACAAACATCGTCTAACAGTGGTATTCTATATACTTTTCATCTTTCTTGACTGACAAATGAGAAGTAATCATTCCATCAGCCCTGTACTATGACAAGGCTTCTTAGTAGCTATAAATAACAGCTTTATAATCACTTCTAATTGCTACCTTTTCTTCCCTTTGGCACCCAATTCCATTAGGAACAGGCAGGTTGGGTTTTCTTAAAAGATTCCTTAAAAAATTAGAAGAAAAAGAGAATATCGTATTCTTTTCTTGCACTTCCCTTCTGTGCATGGTTTCTACTAACTTCAAAAGAAGCTGAAAGTACAGAAATCAGTATCCAGAGAGACGTACTAACATCTAATCATGCTTTAATATCTTCCAGACGCTCCTGAGTGATTCACTGGCCAGGCAACACAATGGCACAGATGGCTGCAAACACAACACTGCACCATGCCTCAAGAGCCTGGTGTAATGGGCCAGGGACACAGTCTCACTATTGTTTCCCATGTAGAGGTAAAGACCTTTCAAGCATCTTCAGCCTAAAGAGTTGGACACCAATAAAGCAATCCTTATCCACAATGCTGAAAACTGTACATGCAGGTAGGAGGGTCAGAGGGTAAGGTGGGGAAAAGACTCTGAGTAAAAAGGAAGAAACAAAAGAAAAGAGGAAAAAATCCAGCTTCTCACACTCGCCTTCTGAGGACACATTTCTACCTTCAGTTATCCACAACATCTTGCTAGAAAGCCCTCAGGCCTGAGACTCACAGCCTAGTTTACTTCAGGAGGCCAAAAAGCCATGCTCATCCATAGAATAGTCTATGTCTCAAACCCAGTGATTTAAGCTTAAAATTTAGTTAAGTAAAAGGCTCTTCTTTCCACTTATGAGGGTATACCATGCTATAATGACGATCCTCTCAGTGAAGTAAAATGAAGGAAAGGAGGGAGTTTCTCCACCCATTGTCTTGTCAAACTTATCATCTCGGGAAGGATTATGATTGGTCTCTATAGTATTTTGTTTTAGTCTCACATCCTCCTGGCCCTCTTAGGGCAACCAATAATAGAATCACTACAGCAACTGAAGTCTCTCCATGTCCTCTGCAGGGATGTTCCTTCTACAAGGAAGTGAATCCAAAGACTCCATTTAGTATCCCAGTATATAAAGTTTCTTTTCTTTTCATACTTCTTTCCCTTTCCATAAAGGGTGTTGTTTGGGAATCAAAATTCAACCTTCAGTTCAGTTCAGTTCAGTTGTGTCCGACTCCTTGCGACCCCATGAATCGCAGCACGCCAGGCCTCCCTGTCCATCACCAACTCCCGGAGTTCACCCAGACTCACGTCCATTGAATCAGTGATGCCATCCAGCCATTTCATCCTCTGTCGTCCCCTTCTCCTCCTGCCCCCAGTCCCTCCCAGCATCAGAGTCTTTTCCAATGAGTCAACTCTTTGCATGAGGTGGCCAAAGTACTGGAGTTTCAGCTTTAGCATCATTCCTTCCAAAGAAATCCCAGGGCTGATCTCTTTCAGAATGGACTGATTGGATCTCCTTGCAGTCCAAGGGACTCTCAAAAGTCTTCTCCAACACCACAGTTCAAAAGCATCAATTCTTCGGTGCTCAGCTTTCTTCACAGTCCAACTCTCACATCCATACATGACCACAGGAAAAACCATAGCCTTGACTAGACGAACCTTTGTTGGCAAAGTAATATCTCTACTTTTGAATATGCTATCTAGGTTGGTCATAACAACCTGTACCCAAGATTTTTATTCCTTGCTTTGGGGATACGATTCCAATTAGAAATTGTTGCATGACATGTTTAACTTTATAAGGAGAGTTTTCTTAAGGAAAGGATCCCTCTAGGGGGCTGGAAGAAGTCCCTCCTAGGTTAGGGAAGGGGGATTTGTAAGTTAGTCCACTTTTTAGCTATAGCCTCATTGGTCATATTATTTTCCTATATATGAACTCAATATATATTATATAAAAATATACCAAGAGGCTCCAATTTCTAATCTTTCATCCTTCCTAAAGGTTTTCTTTCCCATTCTTCACCTTTCTTCCTCTTAAGCTGCACATCATTCATTTGTTCAAGCCTAGGACAAAATTTTCAACGCTGGTAAGAGAAGGAGCTCAAGGGAAAGGTACAGGCAGAAGAGAGTACACATATCCTCTTGAAAGGGAAGGGAAGTGAAGTGAAAGTCGCTCAGGCGTGTCCGACTCTTTGCGACCCCATGGATTATACAGTCCATGTAATTCTTCAGGCCAGAATATGGAGTGGGTAGCCTTTCCCTTCTCCGGGGGATCTTTCCAACCCAGGGATTGAACCCAGGTCTCCTGCATTGCAGGCGAATTCTTTACCAGCTGAGCCACAGGGGAAGCCCATAAAGCACATATTCTCTTGGCATTACCAAATCTGGTGCCTTCCACAAATTTACCTCTGAGGATCCCTGTCAACATTACGAAAATGAGGGTCTAAACTAGAAAGATATGTTCACACTCTCTTTGAAAACAACCACTTTGTGAAATAAATGTATCATTTGACTTACTATAATCACAAATTCTATTATTAGATTTAGAAAGCCAGTTTTGGCCTTCCTTGAAAAGGAATCTGGCAAAACCTGAGGCAGGGAGAAATATTCTGAAGGTGCCTGTTACTACAAGCTAATATTTCAGAAGAGACACTTATAGAAACTAATAAGAAAATACACCTCTATTTACAAGGAACTAATTGTTCTCGGATCACTTCAGATGCTAGCTTTGTTTTCTTAATTGAACTTGAAGGTGTTCAGGTTATCTTGAAGAGGCCTCTGTTATGCTATTGATAAATTACATTGATTCAGCAGATCTGACTGCATGGCAGGAGTTCACCTTCTCCCTCTCTGTCCCATGTATCTCCCTCCCTTCCAAGCACTGTGTGCTCTGGCAAAAAGAGCTATTAGACTATCAAATTCTCAAAAACATGATTCTAATATAATAGTTCCTTGGTATCCTCCCAAAGCACCTAGAACATTGCTAAGTCTGTAGAGTATTCTTAACATGTCTTTTAAGTCAGGAACTTACATATATGTACTGAGGGAAAGAAAATCTATTTCTTTAAAAAAAAAAAAAAAGCCTTGACCTACTTGAAAGCGATGATGTTAGGGTGCTTCAACTTCCTCAAATGCTTGATATCCGTCTCATTCTGTTCTCTCACTTTCTTGATGGCCACCTCCTCCGCTCGGAACTTGCCCAAGAAGACAGCTCCCTGGGCTCCACTACCCAGCCACTGCAGCTCTGAGATCTCCTCAAATGGCACTTCCCAAGTATCTAGGCACACAAGTGAGAAACAAGCATAAAGAGAGCCTGGAATCTGCTCAGGGGCCATTCTACAAGGCCACTCTGCAGGGACCAATTTCACCATCACCCAGAATGACCTCAACTTTTGTCTCTCACCTGGTAACTTGCTAAAAGATGGAACTTTTCTATGGGTCTTGATATCATAGAGATATTCACATGTATTAGTTTGTATAGATTTTAACCAGTGAAATCCTGCAGATGGGAAATCTCCAATATAATCGCCTCCAAACAAAACATATCCTGACACTCCCACAGCCCCACCTCCTCACTTGAAGCTTGCATGTTCAGTCAGTTCACCTATCTGTCTCTACGTCATTATCCCTACCTTATTACCCATTACAAGTGTTGCTTTATTCCTCTCTGAATTTCTAGTGCAGGTGCTCAATTAATCCTTGTTGAATGCATTTTCAGTGATACTCTCCTGAGGACCTAATGATGTATAACAATTAAATTAGTATTTACCTTTTATTTAGTACTTACTATATGCCAGACACTAGCAGAGTGCTTTAGGTCTGTCATATGTTTAATTCTTACAACAATCGTACACGTCTGGCCATGTTATGGTTACTTAAATATGAGAAAACTAAGGCAAAGGGTAACCAGGCCTTAAACAACTGAAAGTCAAAATTGTTAAGTGGCAGAACAGGGCCAAGGGCCTTGGAACTGGCTTGAGTCCAGGGACAGTGTTTTTTCTGCTATACCACGTTCCTTCCCATGAAGTAATTGAAAGAGAGGGTCATTTATTAGTCTTGATAAATTTACACATATAGATGCACTATTTGCCAGTTTCTCTTAAAGTTTAATTTCTGTTTGCACCAAAAATGTAACAGGGGTCATTTCTAAGTGGTGGCACTATTGATGATTCATGTTATGTCATTTATCCTTTTCTGTATTAAAAAATTTAAGCTATAAGCCTATATTACTTTTATTTTATCAAAGTATAGTCGATTTACAATACTGTAACTTTCAGCATATATTACTTTTATAGTGAATAAAATACTATTTAAAATAGATCAAAAATTCAATCAATATGTGTTTTAATTTCATGAAACTTGAAAAGAAGACTATAATCCATTGATTATCCGTTCTGCCAGTGCATTATCGCTGCACTGGACAGAAATGAACATCAAAGAGCTAGGAGCCCCGTGGGGTGAGGAGAAGATGACAATGCTGAAGGTTGTGAGAGATTCTTGTCAGATCACCAGTCACTTCAAGGCTACAGTTTGCAGAGCACTGAATTAAGGAGTGTTGAATCAGCTTTGAAGATATTCTGGTCTTGAAAGCAAATCAACTCACTACCTATGTTGATGAAGCAAAAGCAGAAAGAGTGGAAGGGAACTACATTTCTCTCTTTTCTAGTTTTCTCTACTTCGAGAGAAAAGAAATTCCATAGATTCTTAATAAAATGTGTTTTCTTGTTAATGGTTAAAACATGACCTTCCAAATATAATAATACATAGTACAGAAAAAACTACAGTGAGGGAGATTAATAGCATGGGCATTTGTCCCATTCTTCTGGTATGACCAGCATTAAAGGTTTCTGCTCTACTGAAACTGAATAGATGCTCTACAAAAACAAACCTCTCTAAAACACAAATAGCTCACAAATATGAAATCACCAAAGGAACAAACAATACCAAGTAAAATTTGGGTGGAAACAGTAAATTACAGTCTTGACTGCTTTGAGTTACCTTTATGGCATCTAAGAGTTTTCATCCTCATAGGCTAACTTGTGTGGCACACATGGGACCCAGGTATACTGAAAAGAGTTACTCATTAGTGGTCCAGCAAAGAACTGAACACAGAGCCATTTTGACCATCCTGGGGGCTCAGTACTAGCAATGGATTTTGAGCAAGAGCATAACTGGGCAATATTTTTCCAAATAACTCCATACAAACTCAGGTTACTCTAATTTTTAATACATAATTACTAAAATTAGACAAACTTTAGCTGTTTTTCTCTATTTACTCAATCTTTATTTACTCTTGAGTACTAGAAAACATTAGAAAATTCTAGAAAGAAACAGAAAAGCATATATTTTATCTGAAATTCCAACCCATATTCTGTTTTCATCTTATTTTAGTCTTTGTTTATATGCATATTAGAGAAGGAAATGGCAACCCACTCCAGTGTTCTTTCCTGGAAAATCCAATTGACAGAGGAGCCTTGTAGGCTACAGTCCATGGGGTCGCAGAGAGTCAGACACGTCTGAGTGACTTCCATTCCGTTCTGTATATGCATATAGCTATGAAAGAGTGTATGTGATGTACAGTTTTTTCTATTTTTTCATGTATTATGTATTCCCCATATATTTATAGTTTTTATTTATAAGATTAACAGCTCTTTACTGTATCCTCTTACCTTTGATAGTACTTAAGTATCTCTATTTTTTTTATTTGCTAATTTAAATTTGATACTTCTCTTTCTTTATTATTATTCCTCAAATTCAATCCTTAAAGAGTATAATTTCCTGGTTCTTGGTATACATTCCAAATTGCTATCCAAAAGAATTTTGCTAGTTTTTGCTGACATTAGTAAAGCATGAGTCTCTTTTACTACAACTTTGCCAGCAATGACTATTGCCAATTATTTTTTGGTGCTAATTTAATTAGGTATAAAATAGTGTTTTATAAGTGTGCATTATTTTAATTGCCAGTGATGTAGAATGTTTTTTCCACATTTGTTTAATACATCTTCTTTGTATGAATTATCAAATTTACCCCTTGCCCATTTATTTACTTGGGTTTGCAGTTCTCATAAACTTGAAGGAGCTTTCTATTTGGTACATATGAAGAGACTTCTTACAAAAGCATTTTTCTTTTAATTTTATGTTTTAAACAAAATACTTTTATAGTTGCCTGTAATTTGCTTTGTGATTTCTTCCACTGTCTAATCTATCTTCTAAGAGTGATCTATAGTTGATTTTTTAAGCTTAACCTTTGCATCTGAAGCTTAATTTGTTGCAGGATGTGAGAACTAATGCAAACTAATTTTTTAATATTGTTATTTAGTGATTTAAAAAATTTGTTAAATAATCCTTTCTTTTCACATCATTTTATAATGTTTATATTGTAACTTACTATATATTTTTATAAATAATTCCTATTATTTGATATTTTTATAAAATAAGAAATAAATGAATTATTAAAATACAAATGATAGGAGGGAGGAGCAGGATATGGGTAGGGGATTAAGTGGCACAAACTATTATGTATAAAGTAAATAAGCTACAAGGATATATTGTACAGCACAAGGAATATAGCCAATATTTTATAACAACTTTAAATAGAATAAATATATAAAAATATTGAATCACTATGTTGTACACCTGAAACTAATATAATATTGTAAATTAATTATACTTCAATTATAAAATAAAAGAAATATAAATGATAAAAATATCTGGCAATCAAATATCAAAGATTGAATTTATAAAAAATACTAAAAATTTTCTTGACCAACAGTAGCTCATACCTATGTTAATTCATCTATGCTCAACCAAATCTAAATTATCCATGGAAAAATAAAGGGGACAGCACTGGTAATTCAGGAACACAGATGTAAAGTAATACTTTAACCACCTTTCTGTCAATTGTTTCTACTAGAGCTGATTCCCAGAAGGAAAACTGATTCATGGCATTTTGTTCTCTCTGTCCAATTCCAATGTCCTGATCAATACCTAGTAGGGAGCCAAGGAACAGGAAAATGGCAGCAAAAAGAATGTCAGCAACAAGATTGTACAAACTGGGGGTCTGCATCACCGAGAAGCAAGATAGCTAACCTCATTATGCTGGACACTGGCTGGGCTCCCTCCAGGGCCAGTCCCAGACTTTCCACTGCTTTTATATCTGTCCCATTGGTACTTTTCCCCAGCTTTTATCTTCTCTCTGATTCATCACTATGACTACAATCTTAATTCCAATACCCATCATGATGCCTAGGGCTGAGAAAAAGCCACAAGCCCACTCACTTTAACATGTAAGTTCTCCTTTGTTTATCTAGACAAGTCTATAACAATACTTGTTCTGAGACTGGGAACTATTTGGCATTAAAAGATTTCAATTCTACATACTACCCTACTTGCACTTAACCACCAATATACTAAATGGGAGACAAAGATATCATTAAAACTTTTTTAATTGAGTGAAATTTCCTCATAATACCAAATGCAGGGACACATCTGTTATATGTACTACTAGCCTTTGGTTGACTGTAATCCAGGATTAAAGATTAGCTCCCTGATCCTGGAGCTGATAAGAAAAAAAATACACTTAGGCTGGTGAATCTGTTGTACAACCCACAGCAACACCCGCTCACAGTAGGATATCCTGTCATCTGCTGAAGATCTGGGCAGCTGCTGCAACCTTATAAGTTTAAACTGACCAAGCATGTTTCTTATTTGTTCCTGAAATAAGCCTTTCTGAAGGTCACACAATCAATTAGAAGAAAAATTAAATACAAGGTTATATGCTGCTGCTGCTGCTAAGTCACTTCAGTCATGTCCGAGTCTGTGCGACCCCATAGACGGCAGCCGATCAGGCTCCTCCGTCCGTGGGATTCTCCAGGCAAGAACACTGGAGGGGGCTGCCATTTCCTTCTCCAATGTATGACGTGTTGGAACTCTTTGTGACCCCATGGACTGTAGCCTACCAGGCTCCTCCATCTATGGGATTTTCCAGGAAAGAACACTGGAGTGGGTTGCCATTTCCTTCTCCCTACAAGGTTATATAACAATAAAAAAATTTTAAAGGCTTCTTTAACAGACATAGGATGTGTCTGTTAGCCTTCTTTATAAGTCTGAACCTCAATGTTGTGTTTGGATCCTGAGATCTCCACATTTCCACCAAAATAATTATTAGACTGGACAAATTATGACCCTAAAAACCAAATGAGTTTATCATATAAGCAGATATTAGTAGGTTTTGTGTCTAAGCACAGAAGAAGGAACTTCTGAAAAATAATAAATTAAGGGTGGTTATCTCTGGGCTGTGGGATGATAAGTGACTTTTATTTTCCTCTTTGGGTTTGTCTTTATTCCCAATTTTGGCAACACACTCCAGTATTCTTGCCTGGAGAATTCCATGGATAGAGGAGCCTGGTGGGCTACTGTCTATAGGGTCACAGAGAGTTGGGTACGACTGAGCAACCAATACTTGTATGTATTTGTATTATTCCCAATTTTTAAAACAATAATACTGTTTTACATAGGAATCCCCAATCTCCATGTGACAAGGAATAGCTTTTTAATTTCCTTGAAACCTTAAGATAATAGAGGTAACAAAAGGGTAGAATGCGCAAGGCAAGGAGCATGTATGAAAGACAGAAAGACAGACACCATCTATGGACTGAGAAAGAATGCTATGGTTGACAAATCCTGGAATGCATATCAGGAATTGACAGATTTACAGGTAAATCCCAATATACCTATGGAGAAGGGGTATAGATGAGGAGGCTGGTATCAGTTTAAGAGAAAGCATTTCAGAGTCAATTTTTTTAAAATGTAGAGTTGATTTATAATGTTAATTCCTGCTGTATAGCAAAATGATTCAGTTTTATATGTGTGTGTGTGTATATATATGGAATTATATATATATGGAATTATATATATATATATATAACCCTAAGCCTATACATATATATACACAATCTTTTTCATATTCTTTCCCATTATAGTTTATCCCAGGAAATTGAATACAGTTCCCTGTGCTATACAGTGGAACCTTGTTGCTATCCATTCTCTTGATATATGTCATAGTTTACATCTACTAACCCCACATTTCCAGTTCACCCCTCCCTACAACCCCCTCCTTGGCAACCACAGTCTGTTCTCTGTGTCTGTGAGTCTGTTTCTGTTTTGCAGATAGGGTCATTTATGCCATATTTTAGATTCCACATAAAGGTGATATCGTATGGTACTTGTCTTTCGCTTTCCGACTTCACTTAGCATAATAATCTCTACTTGCATCCATGCTGCTGCACATGGTGTTTTGTTCTTTTTTATGACTGAGGAATACTGCATTGGCATTATTTCATTTTTTTAATGAGTGAGTAGTATTCCACGGTATATATGTGCCACATCTTTACCCATTATTCTGTTGATGGACACTTAGGTTGTTTCCGTGTCTTGGCTATTGTGAATAGTGCTGCTATGAACACAGGGGTGCATGTATGTTTTTGAATTATAGTTTTGCCCAGGAGTAGAACTGCTGGGTTATACGGTAATTCTATTTTTAGTTTCTTGAGGAATCTCCATACTGCTTTCCACAGTGGCTGTACCAATTTATATTCCCACCAACTGTGTAGGAGAGTTCCCTTTCTCCACACCCTCTCTAGCATTTGTTATTTGTAGACTTAATTTTTTTTTTTCATTTTTAATTGGAGGATAATTGCTTTACAATACTGTGTTGGTTTCTACCATATATCAGCATGAATCAGCCACAAGTATACATATGTCCCTCCCTCTTGGATCTCCCTCCCATCTCCCACCTCATCTGACCCCTTTACGTTGTCACAGAGCACCAGATTTGAACTCCCTGCATCATACAGTAAATTTCAACTGGCTATCTAATTTTACATATGGTGATGTATAGGTTTCAATGCTATATTCATTGCAGCCTGGCTTATAACCACTGAAAATAGTAAACTGTCAAATGAGAAGATTGCAGTGGAATTTACCAATGAATTTGGAAAAGTTTCAGGATACAAAATTAATATACTGAAATATGTTACATTTCTATACACTAACAATCAACAATCAGAGAAGGAAATAAAGAAAACAATTTGATGCAATTACAACTGCATCAAAACAAATAAAATATTAGGAATACATCTGAGGAGGTAAAAGACATGTACTCTGAAAATGGTAAGACATTGATGAAAGAAATCGAAGGCAACACACACAGAGGGAAAGATACACCATGCTCACGAACTGGAAGAATTAATAATGTTAAAATGACCGTACTACCCAAGGAAGTCTAGAGATTCAGTGCAAGTCCTGTCAAAATATCCATGGATTCTTCATAGAACTAGAACAAATAATCCTAAAATTTGTAAGGAAACACAAAATATACCCAATATCCAAAACTATCTTGAGAAAGAAGAACAAAGCTGGAGGTATCATGCTCCCTGATTTCTAACTGTCAGACAAAGCTATAGTAATCAAAGCAGTATAGTACTGGCACAGATATCAATGGGACAGCACAGAGAGCCCAGAAATGAAACCAGACTTGCATGGGCAATTAGTCTACAAGAACGGAGGCAAGAATATACAAGAATATACAACGGGGGAAGAGACAGCCTCTTCAATAAACGGTGTTGGGAAAATTGGACAGCTACACGGATGAAAGACCTAAATGTAAGATCTATGAAACCATAAAAGTTCTGGAAGAAAACATTGGCAGTACGTTCTTTCACATCAATCTTAGCAATATTTTTTTGAATATGTCTTCTCAGGCAAGAGCAACAAAAACAAAAATAAGCAAATGGGACTGTATCAGACTAAAAAGCTTTTACACAGTGAAGGAAACAATAAAATGAAATGGCAGCCTGGTGAATGGAAGATCGTATTTGTAAACACTATTCTGATAAGGGGTTAATATCCAAAATGTACAAAGAACTCAAAACAACATAAAAAAGAAAACCTGATTAAAAAATGGGCAGAGGATAAATAGATAGCTGAATAGATATTTATCCAAAGAAGACATATAAATGGCCAACAGGCACATGAAAAGATGCTCAACATCACTAATCATCAAGGGTTGGCCAGAAGTAGAGAAAAGGGAGCCTTTGTATACTGTCGATGGGAATGCAAATTGGTGCAGCCATTATGGAAAACAGTATGGAGATACCTCAAAAAACTAAAAATAGAACTATATATAGAATTACCATATGACCCAACAACTCCACTCCTGGATATTTATCTAAAGAAAACAAAAACACTCTTTAGAGACCTAAATGTAAGACCAGAGACTATAAAATTCCTAGAGGAATGCAATCCCATGCAGAACACTCTTTGGCATAAACTGCAGCAATATTTTTTTTTTGGACCCTAAAGTAAAGGAAATAAAAGCAAAAATAAACAAGTGGGACCTAATTAAACCTAAAAGCTTTCACAGAGCAAAGCCAAACCATTGACAAAACAAAAAGACAACCTACTGAATGGGAGAAAATATTTGCAAATATGCCTGTTAAAGGATTAACATCCATTATATACAAATAGTCCATACAACTTGACATATATATACATACACACACACATACATATACGACACAGTGGAATACTACTCAGCCATAAAAAGAACAAAATTATGCCATATGCAGCAACATGGATGGACATGGAAGATGTTATGCTAAAGTGAAATATGTCAGATAGGGTAAGACAAATACTATATGATATCACATATATTTTGGACTTTAAAAAATACAAAAAACAAATGAATATAACTAAAAAGAAGCAGACTCACAGATATAGTGAACAAACCAGGGCCTACCAGTGGAGAGAGAAGGAGGGGCACTATAGAGGTGCAAGAATAGGAGGTACAAACTTCTGGGTATAAGATAGGCTCAAGGATGTAATGTACAATATGGTGAATATGACCAATATTCTGTAATAACTGTAAATGGAAAGCATCCTTTAAAAATTGTATTAAAAATTAAAAAACAAACCCCTCAAATACCCCACTCTTTAGAAAAGATACATGCACCCTTACATTAATTGCAACATTATTTACAATATCCAAGATTTGGAAGCAATCAAAGTGTCCATGAGTAGATGAACAGATAAAAAAAGATGTGGTGTATATATATAAACACACACACACACAACAGAATATTACTCAGCCATAAAAAAGAATGAAATCTTGCCATCTGTGACAACATGGATAGACCTAGAGGGCCCCATGCCAAGTGAAATAAGTCAGATGGAGAAAGACAAATACTATATGATTTCACTTAAATGCGTAATCTAAAAAGTGAAACAAATAAGCAAACAGCAAAATAGAAACAGAACCATGGATACAGAGAACAAACAGGTGGTTGTCACAGGGAAGGAAGAAGGGGTGAGGGAGTAATAGGTGAGGGAGATTAAGAGGTACAAACTTTTAGGGCAAAATAAATGAGTCATAGGCGTGAAATGTACAGTGTGGGGAATACAGTCAACAATTATGCAATCTCTCTGTGTGGTGACAGACAGTAGCTAGACCTGCCATGGTGATCATTCTGAAACACACAGTGCATGTGTGCTCAGCTATGTCTGACTCTTCGAGCCCCCATGGACTGTAGCCAGCCAGATGCCTCTGTACATGGAATTTTCCAGGCAAGAACACTGAAGTGGGTTGCCATGTGTCAAATCACTATGATGTGTAGCAGGAACTAATATAGTGCTGTAGGTCAATTATACTTCAAAAAGAAACAAACTCACAGAAAGAGAGATCAGTATTATGGTTACCCGAGGTGGAGAGTGGGAGAGGGGGAATTGGATGAAGGCAGTCAAAAGGTTCAAACTTCCAGTTATAAGATCAAGGGTATGTAATGTACAATTTGATAAATATAATTAACAAAGCTTATGTTATATTTGAACATTGTTAAAAGAGTAAACCCTGAGTTCTCATCCAAAGGGAAAAACACAGAGGATAACTTAATTACAAGTACTAAATTGTACATGTTCACACAATTTAATATTATGGAGACATTAAAAATGATGCTGAAAAGTATATTTCATGGTATGGGAAGGGTTCACAATATGAAATAAAAAGGAGTTACAGAACAGTATGACTTTTTAAAAGCATACATACACACAGATATATAGGCTAACATAATATATGTGCCAAAACACTTAGATTGGTTATTTTCAGATTGGGGAATCATAGATTATTTTAACTTTTTTGGGCGAACTTACTTGCAGGTTCAAAATTTTATATATATATCTTACTTTTATTCTCAGGAAAAACTGTTTCAAGAATATAAATAAAGTTATAAAGAACACTAGGGCCATGTGTTCTTTTTACTTCAAAAAGAGTAAGGCTAGAATTGGAATATATGAATATACATGTTATACAATGATGGGAGTTAAAATTTTACTTTTTAAAAAGCTGTGGGACCTAGAAATAATAATGTTTCTCAAGAATGGTTAGATATTTTGTTCTTTTCTCAAAATGTGAGTTTTTTGAGCTTGACTATAAAATTTAAAATATTCATTTTCGCTATTAACTAAGATAGTCCTGCAATCTTCGGAGGCAATACCATGCCATTTCTGTCTGGTTTTGAATTAGTCCAGTGACCATCAAACTTTTGACTGTAAAAAACTGTTAATAAAAAATATGGAATATGTGCCTACTATGTGATTTATTTACAAATTATGTATCTGTACAACTTTATTAAAATACTAAATATACACGTGAAAACATACATGAGAATAGAAATTTAAAATGCTGAGTTAAAAGGAACAGGAGCTCTAACATTTTCTTCCTCACAATGTCATGGATTGTCTTATATATACTCTACTCCAGACATCACTGGATAACCACAAAAGATGGGCTTCAACCAAAAAAGACCAACTGTATGTCACTCTGCTCCATTCAGAAGGTCTACAGGAGACTGACCTAGTGTATTCTTCTGGCTCTAGGTCTTTAGTTTATCAAGGTTTCCCAGTTAATGGTGGTGGGATGTTTACACAGGAAGTATCTTGCTTACCTTGCTGCTGCAATTTGTAATCAGTGGAATATGCCTTCCCAATGATATTCCATACAGGCCTTAAGCATCCAAATAGTCCTTCAAGAAACCCACCACTGCCGCTGCCCGACCTGCTGAACTGAATCTTGATGTCTTCAGTTCCACTTGTGCCCTCTCCATCCACAGTGTTGCTGTTCCCATGAGACATGGCCATCTCCGATTCATCTTGTTCCCTTAGCTGAAGAACGCTGTTCTCAAACTGGTCCCTGGAATCCTCACTTATGCTTGTCAACACTGTTGTGGTGATGGGGCTGTTCGTGCCCTCAGCTAGCTCAGTTTGCACCATGCCCTTTTCCTGCTGGTCCTTAAGAAGCTTGGGGGAAGCGTGGCTCCCCATAGGTGCGAGGTCATCTTGTAGTCCATTGAAGGTTTTGTTTTCACTCAAAGGCAAACGTGGAGAAGAGGAGCAGCTCAGGTGCTCCTGAGGGTTGGCCATCGTGCCATGAGTGTGCCCGAGGTCCTGAGATGACACTCAGAGGATCATTACAGTAGAGTTCCGATGTAAGAGGGGGCGTCAGAACCTGGGGAGAACAGGAGGAGGACGTGAGATCACCCTGTCTTTAGTCAGTCACACTACTACACTTTTGATTATAACAGTAAAAACGCTGAAGCAAAGGGGATTGGTTAAACAGTGGTGTTGATCCATGTAATGGAATACTGTGCAGCAGTTAAAAATCATGTTGTAGAAGAGTACTTACTAACATGAGAAAATGTTCATGACATATTAATATAAAAAATAGGTTAGAACAATATATACAACATAAGCCATTTAAAATTTTTATTATTTAAAAAGATACACAAACACATGTATAAGAAAAAAAGACTGGAAGGATATATGCAAAGAATTAATAGCTGTTAATTCTAGGTGGTTAGATTTGGGAGGGATTTATGTTGTGTTTTTCAAGATATTCTAAGCATTCTGTATCAATACACTTCTATAGGGTGAATGTCTTCCCCTCACTCCACTTACACGGTGAAACTCATCTGTGATGCTGTTTGGCGGGGGGCCTTTGGAGGTGGTTAGGTCCTGACAGTGGAGCCTTCGTGAATGGGGTTACTGCCTTGTGAAAAAGACCCTAGAGAACTCCCTTGCTTCCGCTGCCACGTGAGAACATAGTGAGAAGGCGGCTGTTTATGAAGCAGGAAGCGGGCCCTCACCAGACTACGAAACGTGCAAGTGCCTCAGTCTTGGTTGTCTCAGCTCCCAAAACTGTCAGAAGTAAATGTCTGTTGTCTGAGCCATCTACTTTCTAGGATAAAACCCCAATAATCTGATAAGCAGTATTTGCTAATTTCCCTGGTATAAATACTCCCACCAAGTCAGGTTTCAGGCTCGTAACAATAGCTTAACAACCTGCCTGCAGTTACTAAATATTTGACAACTGGCTCTTACAAACTGGTATACAAGCCAGCACCAGCAACATTATCTTTGTGATGGTGTCATTTTCATTTTAGAGAAGTAAGAAACTTCTAAGGCTACATACTGAGTAAGTGGTAGAGCAAGAATTACAATCTAAGAATTCAGATTCTCAGATTTCCTTGAATTCTTTATAACAAGGCACCTGTTATGATAACCCTTCATTCTGTTAGAGTACTTTACAGGTTAAAAAATGCTATTTCCTGTGACCTTGACCTAAACACTTGATTGCCTGTGTAAGGAAGCCAGAGCATGGAATCGTTATTCCTGTCTTTTCCAGAAGAACACTAAGGCCTAGAGAGAGGTATATACTAAAGGTCACAGAGCCAGGACCTAATCCCAAACTCTCTACTGTACCATGTGGTCTCTGTAAGACATAATTTCTTTCTTTCATAGTTTACTTTCTTTCAAAAGTTCAAAGTGTTATTCGCTCAGTCATGTCTGACTCTTTGTGACCCCATGGACTATAGACCCGCCAGGCTCTTCTGTCCATGGAATTCTCCAGGCAAGAATACTGAAGTGGGTTGCCATTCCCTTTTCCAGGGGATCTTCCCAACCCAAGGATTGAATCTTGGTCTCCTGCATTGCAGGCAAATATTTTACCATCTGAGACACCAGGGAAGCCCCAACACAGTTTAACTTAAATCCTATTCGAGTCATGCATGTGTGCTAAGTTGCTTCAGTTGTATCTGACTCTTTGCGAACCCATGGACTGTGTCGGGAAGATCCCCTGGAGAAGGGAATGGCTACCGACTCCAGTATTCTTGCCTGGAGAATTCCAGGGATAGAGGAGCCTGGTGGGCTGTATATAGCTCATGGAATAACAAAGAGTTGGACACAGCTAAGTGACTAATGCTACTTAAGGAGTTAATAATTACACCGAGGGAATTACCTCCTGCCCACTCTCACCCCCATGACATTCATGCCACATTCTGGTTTACAGGGAGTAAGAATGGGGACATGAGAATGTAAGGAAGATGTGTTTGACACTGACAGAGGAAAGGAAGTTAAGAAAGAATAAGAGTGTGAGCAAAGGCAGAGAAAAAGCGACCAGGGCATGTGTGGGAGAGCTGGTCAGCCAGAAATAATGAAAGAGCCAGCTGATGTTGGACAGCGGTGTGCAATAAAAGTAACTCCTTCACATACGGCTCTGAAAGCTCATGAAACAATACAGACAATTCTTCCCTTTAAAGAAATCAGAGAGGTAACTTTAACAGGACAAAGTTAGGTTAAGTGAGACAAATTCCAGGGCGTGGAGAAATTTAAGGGCTGGGAAGCTACCTGGGAATATAAGGTTGGGGAAAGAAAGAAAGAAAAAGAAAAGCTGGAGCCCTTCATTATAGAAACAGCTGTTTGCTGAGTTGACCCCCAGCCCCATGCTCCCCATTTCCTTCCTTTTGTGTTCCTCTCTAGGCTCTGACATTACTGATCCCTTCATTTTGCATTCTTGCTGATCTTCTGCCATGACCTTCAGCTGTCTTTTGCCTTTGGTCCCTCTGACCTTGCTCTGCTTGATATCTTTCAGGATCTCTGACTTCATGCTATCTGACCTGGCCACTGTCTGAGCAGTTGCTTCCAATCTGTCTTTGCCATTGGGATTCATGGTTATCCTTTACAGCATAGGGCATACATTATGCTGTTGGCTCACATCAGTTGATAATGCAAATACCCAAATGTATATGTGAATTTCAGCCAAACACCTATTTGTGCAAAGTGTCCTTTGGACTCAACTGCAGAATTTTATATCAACTCCTGGTAAATTTCCATTTTGTCCACTTCTATTCTGAGTTTCTTCTCCTTGATGACATCACACTGAAATTAGCTCATATACAAAAAGTTAGAAAGACATGAGTTTGTTTTGAATTGTAACCTCTTCTCATTTCTTCTTTTTTTTTTTTGGCCACACCTTGCACCTTGTGGGATCTCAATTCTCCAACCAGGACTGAACCTGGGCCACAGCACTGGAAGTGCCAAATCCCAACCACTAGACCACCAGAGAACTCCCATCTCTTCTGATTTCTAAGAGGTTAGTAGTGCACGTGAAGTGGACCTGCTCACACAGGCACTAGGAATGAGTCTAAAAAGAGAACTTTAGCATGGTCATCACATACAGTTTGATATTTAGGAGGTCAAGAATAACAGGACCTTTAAGGAATATAGTCCAACCTACCTTTCTCACATATGAAATAAAATCCCAGAGAGACTGTTGGCTTGCTCAGTACAACTAGTTAGTGGCAGAGTTGGAATGAGTTCTCTTTCCTTATCCTATGGTCTTCCCCTAGTCTGGTTATTTATTCAGACAAATAGAAACAAATAGTCATGATAGCATGATCACTGATGACAAAAGATGATAATGCAATGCTATTCTAGATGCACTAAAGCTACATCCGAAAAAGCACAAACATCCATTTAGAGAGATGACCCTGCATGTGTCAACAAAGCAGTGAAGGGCACCCAGCTTTTGGTGATCCAGCTGCTCTGGGAGCAGGCAGAGGCGATGGAAACCTCAAGATGTGTATAAAGATGTGCAGTCACAGAGGCTTTCCTCTGTTCACCAAGAAATCATGTCCAATCGCAAGCAACAAAGGCAGAGAAATGGAGGAGCACAGAACAAAAGGAAAGAAATCATCACCATGACTATATTCAAATACGATCAGAGCTGACTCTACATGTAAGAGTGTAGGAGGATGAAAATATCTAAATTTTACCTGTGTTTGTATGTACACCCACACACTGCCACTGCACAGTGAAGGAGCTGGTAAGTGGAACCTAAGGGAGCAGAAGCAGCTCCACCATCTCTGCCTCTCTCTTTGTCCTCTCAGTTCCCCTCTCTGTCCAGACTGGGCTCGTGTACTCTCTTGGGAACTGACTGGATCTTTCAGTTCATGAGAAGTCGAAGCTAGAATTTATTAGAAGGGGATGACACGAAACGAGGCAAGAATTTTAAACACTGAGAGTCAAGTGGAAAAAGATAAGGAAGAGCAGAGGTGCAAGAGGGCAAGGTCAGCCTGTGCCCTTATCAGGACAAAGATCTATGGGCAAGGCTGTAGGGGGAGGTGGTGCTGCCTCTGCCCTTATACAAGGGCTCCTGAATCTGCAGGAGTACAAGGCAGCACCTCCCTCTCTGCCCTTCAGGCACACTTCCTTGCCCTGTGAGCTTCTCAGCCTCAAAAGGAGGAAGTGGTTTGTGTAAAAATTAGTAGGCAAGGGTTGGCGACAGGGGCAGCTGTGCATTTGCCAGGGCACTGCCAGTTTCTGGAAATTACCTTGACTTCATGCCAAGATGAATTTGGCACCGAGAAAAAGAGGAAAGGAAGAGGTCAGGTGGCCAAATGGTCCTTGAGTTCTTGTGTTTTTATTATATGATACAATTGTCTCCATGTTGCTAAAGAGGATAATTTTATAATAGATCCGATTTTGAGCTTTATAGCATAAATATGAGCAAATCAAAGATTTTGGAAATTTTTGCCCCACAAATGAATAAAATTCAACTGAATTCAATGAACTGACAAAAATTGAATAAAATTTGAAAGTAGGCATGATTGCTAAGATTTTTTGATTGAGCTCTTCCCAAGCTGTCTTCTCTTCATTTGGCATTGTTTTGCCTTAAAATGAACACAATACTGCTATCCCAACTTTCTGGTTACTTTTCAAAAATGATTACTTCACATAGCAGTATTTAGAGCATAAGTGAAGTTTATGCTATTAAGCCATTTAAAAACTGGGATTAAGTTACTTGCTCATCAGATCAGATCAGTCGTTTAGTCGTGTCCGACTCTTTGTGACCCCATGAATCGCAGCATGCCAGGCCTCCCTATCCATTACCAACTCCTGGAGTTCACTCAGACTCACATCCATCGAGTCAGTGATGCCATCCAGCCATCTCATCCTCTGTCGTCCCCTTCTCTTCTTGCCCCCAATCCCTCCCAGCATCAGAGTCTTTTCCCATGAGTCAACCCTTCACATGAGGTGGCCAAAGTACTGGAGTTTCAGGTTTAGCATCATTCCTTCCAAAGAAATCCCAGGGCTGATCTCCTTCAGAATGGACTGGTTGGATCTCCTTGCAGTCCAAGGGACTCTCAAGAGTCTTCTCCAACACCACAGTTCAAAAGCATCAATTCTTCGGCGCTCAGCCTTCTTCAGTCCAACTCTCACATCCATACATGACCACAGGAAAGACCATAGCCTTGACTAGACGAACCTTTGTTGGCAAAGTAATGTCTCTGCTTTTGAATATGCTATCTAGGTTGGTCATAACTTTCCTTCCAAGGAGTAAGCGTCTTTTAATTTCATGGCTGCAGTCACCATCTGTAGTGATTTTGGAGCCCAGAAAAATAAAGTCTGACACTGTTTCCACTGTTTCTCCATCTATTTCCCATGAAGTGATGGGACTGGATGCCATGATCTTAGTTTTCTGAATGTTGAGCTTTAAGCCAACTTTTTCACTCTCCGCTTTCACTTTCATCAAGAGGCTTTTTAGTCCCTCTTCACTTTCTGCCATAAGGGTGGTGTTATCTGCATATCTGAGGTTATTGATATTTCTCCTGGCAATCTTGATTCCAGCTTGTGTTCTTCCAGTCCAGTGTTTCTCATGATGTACTGCATATAAGTTAAATAAACAGGGTGACAATATACAGCTTTGATGTACTCCTTTTCCTATTTGGAACCAGTCTGTTGTTCCATGTCCAGTTCTAACTGTTGCTTCCTGACCTGCATATAAATTTCTCAAGAGGCAGATCAGGTGATCTGGTATTCCCATGATGGAGAGCTCTATACAGTCAGCAAAAACAAGACCAGGAGCTGACTGTGGCTCATACCATGAACTCCTTATTGCCAAATTCAGACTTAAATTGAAGAAAGTAGGGAAAACCACTAGACCATTCAGCTATGACCTAAATCAAATCCCTTATGATTATACAGTGGAAGTGATAAATAGATTTAAGGGCCTAGATCTGATAGATAGAGTGCCTGATGAACTATGGAATGAGGTTCATGACATTGTACAGGAGACAGGGATCAAGACCATCCCCATGGAAAAGAAATGCAAAAAAGCAAAATGGCTGTCTGGGGAGGCCTTACAAATAGCTGTGAAAAGAAGAGAAGTGAAAAGCAAAAGAGAAAAGGAAAGATATAAACATCTGAATGCAGAGTTCCAAAGAATAGCAAGAAGAGATAAGCAAGAAGATCGCTGCATTTTTCAGCGATCAATGCAAAGAAATAGAGGAAAACAACAGAATGGGAAAGACTAGGGATCTCTTCAAGAAAATCAGAGATACCAAAGGAACATTTCATGCAAAGATGGGCTCGATAAAGGACAGAAATGGTATGGACCTAACAGAAGCAGAAGATATTAAGAAGAGATGGCAAGAATACACAGAAGAACTGTACAAAAAAGATCTTCACGACCCAGATACTCACGATGGTGTGATCATTGACCTAGAGCCAGACATCCTGGAATGTGAAGTCAAGTGGGCCTTAGAAAGCATCACTATGCACAAAGCTAGTGGAGGTGATGGAATTCCAGTGGAGCTATTCCAAATCCTGAAAGATGATGCTGTGAAAGTGCTGCACTCAATATGCCAGCAAATTTGGAAAACTCAGCAGTGGCCACAGGACTGGAAAAGGTCCGTTTTCATTCCAATCCCAAAGAAAGGCAATGCCAAAAAATGCTCAAACTACCACACAATTGCACTCATCTCACACGCTAGTAAAGTAATGCTCAAAATTCTCCAAGCCAGGCTTCAGCAATATGTGAACCGTGAAATTCCTGATGTTCAAGCTGGTTTTAGAAAAGGCAGAGGAACCAGAGATCAAATTGCCAACATCCGCTGGATCATGGAAAAAGCAAGAGAGTTCCAGAAAAGCATCTACTTGCTCACAGCAATAACTAAAAAAAAAATCTTCCTGGGACAGATGTTTATCATGGTGATCTTGATTTGAACTTAAAAAAAATTAACTGCTTTTTCTAACAGAACTGCAAAATTTTAAGTATAAGATTATCTAAAAATCAGATCAAAAGAGTGACCTACAATTGTGTCTTCACCCCTAACTTGCTGCCTTAACTGTGAGCCGTCTACTGAAATTCCTATCTGAAAGGACAATAATAGCCTCACATTGACCAAATGCACTGACCTACCTTGTCCCATCTTCTTTATAACATTTCATCCAATAATCATGCATTAAAAAATATTGATTCAGTGTGTACCATACACCTTATACTTTTGGTTAAGATTATGAATGTTTAATAATATTAAACAATGCTGGAGCCAGCAAAAAATAAAAATTACAAAAAGGCAGCCTCCATGTTGACAGATTACTTAATGAATACGGCCTTCCCCTGACAGCTCAGTTGGTAAAGAATCTGCCTGGAATGTAGGAGACCCTGGTTCAATTTCTGGGTTGAAAGATTCGCTGGTGAAGGGATAGGCTACTCACTCCAGTATTCTTGGGCTTCCCCTGTGGCTCAGCTGGTAAAGAATCCACCTGCAATGTGGGGGACCTGGGTTCGATTCCCTGGGTTAGGAAGATCCCCTGGAGAAGGGAAAGGCTACCCACTCCAGTATTCTGGCCTGGAGAATTCCATGGACTGCATAGTCCATGGGGTTGAAAAGAGTCAGACACAACTGAGCGACTTTCACTTTCATCTATAAACACAATCATGATTAAAGTTAAAATAAGCTTATAATGTAAGTTTTTAAATGAATAAACATGCTTCATTATAGAGCTTCCCAGATGGTTCAGTGATAAAGAATCCACCTGCCAATGCAGGTGGCAGAGGTTCGATCCCTGATCCAGGAAGACCCCACATGCCACAGAGCAACTAAGCCCGGGCCCCACAACTCTTGAGCCTGTGCTCTAGAGCCTGGGAGCCACAATTACTGAAGCCCTCCAACTCATGCTCTGCAACAAGGGAAGCTACCACAGTGAAAAGTCTGCGCACCACAGCTAGACAGTAGCCCTGGCTCGTCACAACCAGAGAAAAGCCCAAGCAGCAGTGAAGACTCAGTAGAGGCAAAAATGAATAAATAAATAAGTGAATTATAAATTTTTTTTAAAACATGCTTTATTACATAGTTACAAACTATAATCTTAATTTAAAAACCAGCAACTTGTGAGGCTTCAAATACACCTAAAATCAAATGCTAAACAAATTTCTTGACCAAAGGAAAGATTTCTCTACAACCTCCATAAATCTATGATAAACAATATATACTAAGTGTTACTATTCCAGAATAGAATCAACATTTTCTGACTTAAATCTGACTTGCCATATGAAGAAGGAAATTAATAACAAAATAAATCCACTTAAAAGATCTTAAAAATAAGATATAGATACATATGCCCTTAAATATTTAATACTAATGAATATAAAAATAATTATATAAGCATTTCAAGAAAGTAGGAAAGCAGGTTTAAAAGATTAACAGTGGTTTTCACTGCTGTTTTTAAATTTTTTCTATGTTTTCCTAAATTTCTAGTCTTAGCAAGAATCAATTGTTTATTCAGAAATTTTCAATCCAAATCTTTGCTTTTTAAAAATGTTTTCTGCTTATTTATTGGCTGAGCCACGCATACAACTTCTGGGTTCCTAGTTCCCTGACGAGGGCTCGAATCCATGCCCTTTGCAGTGGAAGGGTGGAGTTTTAATCACTGGACAGCCAGAGAAGTCCCTCTATATTCTACTTGTCCTTGAATATCTTGCTCACAATTTCTAATGATAATTCCTTATGGAAGGTTGTCTTTGTGACCCTAAATGCAAGTTTTTTTTTCCCTAAATGCAAGAGTTTTAGTGCATTAGTGTGTAAGCCATCTGACCTTAGAACTTGGAAATCATCACGATTGAATTAGATATGCCTTTGTCTCTTTATCTGTCTTAAGTTTCAGTTCTCTTATCTAGATTATTCTGCTTTTTCCAGCTTGATATGATTCTTACTAGTAGAAAAGGTAAAAACAAAATAGGAGTCATCAACTTTTGTTTCCTTATTGCATTAATATTCTTATAGTATTAATATTCTCCCAATCAACCAATTCAGAACTTTTAATGTACTTTATCATATAGAGAACAATATTGTGAAGGGTTAAGAGGGAAAGCACTGGAGGAAGACAGACCTAGATTCAAATATTAATCATTAACTTGACCTCACTCTCTCTTTAAGCCCCAAATTTCGTTTTAAGTGGCGATAACAACAGAATTCATCTCATAGAATATATTAGATGTTATATGAGATAATGCATATATAATACATTTAACAATCACACAGTGAATCCTCAAGACTTCTTAGTGATTCAAACCTTTAACTAGAAAAACTAGAAAGAAAAGATATATGTCAATATGCTCAATACATATGTGAGATCAAGGCATGTGAAAAGAAGGACAAAAGAAAGACAAGAAAGCTTTCTTAAGTGAAAAAATGACAAAAGGGGGATAAGGAAGGTATAGCTCAATTTACATAGAAATTGAGGCACATTCATTTGAAATTATAAATAAAAGCACAAAGAACCCAAAACAAACACGGGTTAAAAGGGCAAAAGTAAGCTGGAAAACAGAAGAGGAAAATCCCAAACATGCAATTTTTTTTCATATTTAGTTTCCTTTGTCTTTGATTTAACTGCAGCAGCTATTTTTTACACTCCAGGTTTTAATTAGGTTGAAGGAAAATGAGAAGTTCTACGTAGCTATAATAATTGGGAGAATATTAATACTATGTAGTTCTAATATTTGGGAAAAAAAGTATATAACTCCAGTTATTTTAACATTACTATATTAAATTCAGAGATAATTTTATTGATTCAAGAAAATATCTCTAGAAAAAGATTGCTTATGTTTTAAACAGCAATTACAACATAGGAGAACCACGACAGAACTGTGTTCCCAAGGGAGATTATAGAATTTTCTTCCCTAGCGATCGACATGTTCCTATGTCATATTGTGTACATATGAAGACATGCTCTCTTTTAGGGAATGCCTAGTTCTACTCTTGTTTCACCCATCTTCCTGGAAATGTTACTGTCTTCAGGCAGCTTGCCTTTACTTTCTTCATGAAGGCCCCATCCCTAGGGCAAAATCTAAAAAAGTTTTTTATGGCTCTAGGCCTACAGAACTTTGTACAATAGTAGCTTCCCACAAATGTAGAAAAATCATAAAAAATAATCCTTAAGTGATAAACAATATTGTAGTAAAATGTATGCTCGAGATTCAATCTGCCTGGTTTGAATACTGACTCTGTCCATGGGGAGGTTCCTTGTGTGTCTCAGTTTCTGCAGTCAAAAACTTGAGTACCGACCTCACAGGGTGGTAATGAGGGCTAAATGAAATAATACTTGCTTTATGTTAAATTAATAAACATTATTCTAAAGTAAGAGAATATATTCATAATTAATAATAATATTGTTGTTTTCAGTCACTAAGTTGTGTCTGACTCTTTGCACCTCCAGGAACTGCAGCACAGTAGGCTTCCCCATCCTTCACTATCTCTGGGAGCTTGCTCAAACTCATATCCATTGTGTCAGTGATGCCATCCAGCCATCTCATCCTCTGTCATCCTCTTCTCCTTTTGCCTTCAATCTTCCCCAGCGTCAGGGTCTTTTCAAATGAGTCTTTGCATCAGGTGGCCAAGGTATTGAAGCTTCAGCTTTAGCATCAGTTCTTCCAGTGAATATTCAGGGTTTATTTTCTTTAGGATTGACTGGTTTGATCTCCTTGCTATCTAAGGGACTCTCAAGAGTCTTCTCTAGCACCACAGTTCAAAAGCATCAATTCTTTGGCATTCAGCCTTCTTTATGGTCCAACTCTCACATCAGTATATGACTACTGGAAAAACCATAGCTTTGACTATATGGACCACATGGTTAAAGATCAAATGAGCACATATCTTTTACAACAGTTTTGTCCTTGGTCATTCCAGGGATAATCATAGAAAATGAGAAACTTAAAGTTATCCCAAAGGATGGCTATTTTTTTATAAAAAGAATCATTCATTTCCAAAGATATAAATAGAGCAGCTTAGCCCAGAAATTAGCAATGGCCCAGCCTGTATGATTTGACATCACTATTTATAGACTCCGGGTTCGAAGACCACTTTGACCCACTCTCAAAATTCTCCATGCTTTGTCTAGTTTGCAAAAAGAAAATCTTTTGGATGTAATTTTAACAGTTATAGATATTGAAAGATTAATAATCACCTAACTAGGAGAAAGTACAAGTAGCACAAGTTATTAATTTGATGCTGAGAATAAAAACATATTTAATAGGGATTTCTCTGGTGGTCCCTATGCTTATACTATATAACATGAAAATGAAATTATTCATTGCCAGCTTAGTATAATAGGGTTACTGAAGAGCTTCCGTAAGACTTCCAGTGATGTACATGGAATTTCCAGTAAGGCTGTAGATCCTACAAATGGTTTCTGGGCAAGTCTTGATTGTAACTGGCAGGCAAGAAGTTGTCAAAGGTCCTTTTGCTATCTTTGCATTGCTTTTTTAAGTCTTGCTTAGGGATGGTAGAATTATAGATTGTTAGAATTGGAGGGAGCAGTCAGTGGGTGATGACTTCTATTTTTAAAGAGAAATAATTCTTCCTAATTAGTTTGTAAATTTGGTGGGGTAGAATCCAAGTATTATTTATCTCTGTACCTTGTCCCTCTTCATTTGCTCCCTATCTATAGTCTTACACCTAGTATAGGACCTGATATAAGATGATGCGGTTTACTTTTTGGAGGAGAGAACTTCACATGCACACATACACACACACAAACACACATACACACACTGAGTAACTTGGTAAACAATGCATTAATAACAACAGCTAATATTTACTGAGTGTGGTGACCCAAGGACCAAAGAGCAGATAAAACCAAGGAGGGTCTTGGAATGCAGGAACAGAAAAACCAGACCCTGATCATCCTTCCCTCTCCCATGTTGTAACTATTAGCGGATTTCAGGTCCTCCTGAGCAGTGTAACCTGTCTCTCCTCCTATCCCACACAGGGAGAAGGTATTTGCCTTACTCTTCCCCCACCCAGCATACATGCTCACGCAATCAGCAAATGACCTGCAAGACCCCTATCCCACTCCTTGTACCCTGGGTATAAAAGTGGACTAAGAACCCTGTTCAACCTCAGTTCTCCCTTGAGCTGGCCCACTGTTCTAACAGCACCTTCCACTCTAATAAACTTTATTTCCCTCTCAGTCTGTCTCATGTCCGGAAATTCTTTTCCAACTTGCGCCCGGACCACGACACTGAGATTACTGTCAAACACTGCTCAAAACACTTTTCCTATATTAACTTCTCTAATCCTCACATCAACCCTTGTGAAACTATTATCACTCCTATAGCTGACAAAGCAATTGGGGCACAGAGGGCCTAAAAAACTCACCAACAGCTGCTAAGTGGTAAAGACAGTAGTTGAACCCAGTTTTATTCCAATTCCAGAGCCTGAGCCTAAGTCTGAGCTGAGTCCAAATCCATGCTTGTTTAGTCTCAACACTCTACTGTCAATATTATAATGGGCTTATATTTAATTAAGAAAGGCCTAAAAAAATATGGATTAGACTCACATCTTACCTTGAGGTTAAGTTCTACATTTATGATAAAAGGTAAAAATTTCTAGCAACAAGTAAAGACAAGTGGAAAATTCTAAAATATGTCCACTCTCTATAGAATTTCCTCCATTCTGTTTTAATATTAAACTTCTATACTTGCATCATCCAAACAGTAGCTTCTAGGCATATGAGGCCATTTAATGTACAATTAATTAAAATTAAATGAAATAAAAAATTCTGCTTCTCAGGTACATTAATCCATTTCAAGTGGTTGGTAACCACATGTGACGAATTACAACCATACTGGATAGTACAAAATAGAACATATCCATCACCACAGAATGTTCAGTTGGACAGCAGTTCTCCGTATGATTCATTCATATTAACAGATTTGTTTGTTGTGAGAATTAATAAAGATTAAGTTTTCCTTTTGTACATAGGAATTTGCTAAATGCAGAGAATTCCATTATCTCCTTTAAAATAACATGTGTGCTACCAAATTTTAGTAATGCCTGTGAATGAAATGATTTAACTACAGCTCATTCTAATCATGGTTCATCAGGATCAAATTAAAGAGATTATTTAAAAACAATTTTTCAAAGGACCATAGTCATTTGTCTAAAATCTTCAGAAGAGCCAAATGATTCATTTTCAAATACTTAAAATAGTTTCAACAGTCATTTGTGAAGAATTTTAAAATTGAAATTGCGATTACTGCTATTATTCTCATAATCACCATTCCTTAAAGTTCCTAATCACAGGACTACTGTAGGTGAAGGCGGAAAACTACAGGGAGGGCTAACCGAGGGCAGGCTGAACAGGACCAGAAGTTTCTACTGAATCACCATCAACTCTCACCACTTCTCAGAGAAGACTGTACAGATAACCAGGATAAAGATTCCAGAGAGCACAAGAACTCCAGACTCTGGAGCCAATGTTCAATTTTAATAGCAAAGTAATTAAACCTGTACTAGTGAAAGATCCTACTGCTTTAGACATTTGAAAGTGAAAATCACTCAGTTGTGCCCAACTCTTTGTGTCCCCCATGGACTATACAGTCCATGGAGTTCTCCAGGCCAGAATACTGGAGTGGGTAGCCTTTCCCTTCCATAGGGGATCTTCCCAACCCAGGGATCAAACCCAGGTCTCCCGCATTGCAGGTGGATTCTTTACCAGCTGAGCCACAAGGGAAGCCCAAGAATACTGAAGTGGGTAGCCTGTTCCTTCTCCAGGGGATCTTCCCGACTCAGGAATTGAACCAGGGTCTCCTGCATTGCAGGCAGATGGATTCTTTACCAACTGAGACATGAAATTTAATTTCTCCTTATTATTGTTTTTGCTCACAGAAACAGTCCTGAGCTTTATTTTTTTTTAAGTCTAACAGGAATTTATTAGAATTCTTTGAAGAATTTTAGGTGAAATTTTAAAGTACTGAAATTTTGAGAGCTCTTACAACAATGCAAAGAAGATATCCATAAGATTTGAAATGGAATGAAATTCAGATTTCACATTGACAAAGAAGAACATTATTTTCATATGAGGTTTTATATAAAGTACCTAATGAGAAAGATAATTTTAAGGTTTTATGGTAGTCAAAGATACTGATAAAACATATAGACAGACATATTGAATTATACACAAATCATGAAACCACTTAAAAAGTTTCCTGTGTGATCAATATGTTACAGAGTCAGAGGAAACATGAAAATGACATTGCATCAATTTACATTTTAATTAAACTCAGAGTGATACAAAAGCAATTTGTATGAAAAGCTAAATCTTAGAAAAAGTTGTACCACAGAATCATCAGCTTTTAGATATAATAAATTTTTCAGAAGTATATCTCAGTGTTGTTGCAGCCCACCATATTCTTAATAGTCCTAGCAAGAACTGAATTTTTCTAATGATTTTCAAAATTAAAATTATTTGTGATATTGCATTTACCAGGAGTGATTGACACTGATTTCAGTTATATCAATTGAAAATAAAATTTCTAAAAGCAAATTTCTGATGACCAAGTAAATGAACTGGTAAAAAAGTCTCGAGTTTTAATTCTTTAAAGTAATGATTCAATTAAGATGATACTCTAGAAAATATGTAATAGGACATTTTGAGCTTTACCAGGAATATAAATTTGAAATTGGCAGAGATTAATCATTTTTCACCTGTCTCACATCACTGTTTCAGAATGTGAATTTAATGTGCTAGAGAATAATCCAAATTCATCATTTAATTATTCATTGGTGTAGTTTCCATTTCTACCCCCAATATATAGCTAAAATTTACAAACTACTAAAGGATCCTATGGTTTTTCCAGTGGTCATGTATGGATGCGAGAGTTGGACTGTGAAGAAAGCTGAGCACTGAAGAATTGATGCTTTGGAACTGTGGTGTTGGAGAAGACTCTTGAAAGTCCCCCTTGGACTGCAAGGAGAACCAACCAGTCCATTCTAAAGGAGATCAGCCCTGGGTGTTCTTTGGAAGGAATGATGCTAAAGCTGAAACTCCAATACTTTGGCCACCTCATGCGAAGAGTTGACTCATTGGAAAAGACTCTGATGCTGGGAGGGATTGCGGGCAGGAGCAGAAGGGGACGACAGAGGATGAGATGGCTGGATGGCATCACCGACTTGATGGACATGAGCTTTAGTAAACTCCGGGAGATGGTGATGGACAGGGAGGCCTGGCGTGCTGCAATTCATGGGGTCGCAAAGAGTCAGACACGACTGAGCGACTGAACTGAACTGAATTGAAAGGATCCTTGGTAAGTCCCATCTGTCCAAGATGAGGATGACAAGGAAGGATATCAATAAATATTAAATATTTACTCTAAGTGTTAAAATAATAAATGTACAAGACAGTTCTAATGGAAAGAAAAATAAATGCAGAATGATAAACTACTTGTGATAATAAACAGTACGTAGTACCTCAATACAAAGATTAATATTATAGGATGGAATTTAAAGACATATTTAGTTGCTTCCCTTCAGAAATGATAATTCAATAACTCATTACAAGTGTACATTTCCAATCATGTGTTCCTAAAAGTTGTATATGAGTTAATTTATATGAAATCCATTTATAGAAAAGACATAACCATAAAGAAAACAGAAAAAATGGCTAACAGGGAAGGGATGGGGAAAAGGGGACATAGTTGGGCTTTTCTTTTCCTTAATTCCAGTACTGAGATCTGCAAAAAGCATTCCTAAAGGCAAAGATCCAAGCTGTCCTGAATAATGGCAGAATCACCAGAACACATCAATAACCTTCCAACAGGCTCCTTGGCGACTATCAGTGTTCTAAGGACACTGATACTTTTCCTGACACTTTTGCTAGAAGGCCTCGGACAAAGACAAAGTCCAGCTAGTTGTGTAAGATGTGGCAAGCTTTGTTAAAATGCAATCACACCGCTTTAGAGTTACAACTTTCCATTTATGCATATATTAGGATTAATTTTATATTCGAATCCTTTAACAACCTTTAAGATAGAGATACCTCTGGGTGTTCCCAAATGAAAGTTAATAAGCATCAGTCCATAGAATTAAATAAGTTAAGAGTTTAACACAAAGTTACATGTCTTTAGAATCTAAAAGCCATTCCTAGAGTTTTCCAAAGCCCCAGAATCAGTGCTGATTGAAGGCAGAGGTAAAGATCTAGGGTCAGGTGGCAGAAAACGGTTGAGGAAGGAGATGTTAGTTATATCCTAAGGGTTCACAAACACATAATAAACTCATGTATCCTTTTCCTCACTTACTGAGGCAAATCAAAGGGCCCTTCCCATTAAATCTTTAGGGTTTCTATTGTCCTTTTTTAATTTTCTTTCCTTTCTAGGCATGTAATCAATATTAATTTTTAAACATTATTTTATTGGATAAAACTTTTGTGGGAATACACCCCACATCTCCTCAGGGAAGATCCCACTCCACTCTATAGTTTGACTTTCATTTGAAGAATTTTTCCACAGAGTCCAAAAAAAACAAGCAGTTTCTTTAGCAAGAATGGATTTTGCAATGGGGCATCAATTCAACCTCACTAGACTGAAATAAATTGAGCACCAAAATTTAAAATATGAAAATAAATACCTATGAGGAACCAGTCCTTTTGCCTAGTGAACAAAACAGCCTTCTTCTCATAACCACTGAAGTGACAGCAGGGTGAGGATGGTCCACCAATTGTATCAGTACCTTGGAAATTCACCCAGTTACAACGCCTCGGACAATCCAGGTTTTTGCATTAATGATACATTCTGTTAGCCTACACGTTTCACCCCACAGTACAAAACTAAAGGCATGACTGGCTGTGGTCACAGGGAAACTCAAAGAAGAGTCTGATTATTTTTTAACCCCAGTAGATTCAGGCTCTGATTCTGATTTATTCTCTCTTTCTCACTCTCCTTACTTAGAACCTAGGCAGAATCAAGAGAAAAGACTAAAATCTCAAAATTGCTAGGATTTGGTCTGAGAGTCAAAGGGTAAAATAAAAATGTATTTGGGGAGAGGAAGGATAAATTAGGAGTACAGGATTAACAGATACATACCAATATATATAAAACAGATAAATAACAAGGATTTACTATATAGCACAGGAACCTATACTCAGTACCTTATAATACTCTATAATGGAAAAGTTTCTGGAAAAAAAAAACAACTGAATCACGTTGATGTACACCTGAAACTAACACAATGCTGTAAATCAACTGTACAGCAATACAAAATAAATTAAAAAAGAATATATCCTGAAAAATCACCCTACAGCAGCTCAAACAGATTGTCTTCATTCTTTTGTACATGTTTCAATTACAATAAATATGATCGCTGCTTTATTTGGGCTTCAAAAAATGTATTTAGCATACTCCTAAATAGGCCTGCCATTTTACTGGCTTTATTTAAAGTCTTTTCTCGACACGGCAGTATAATTTAATTAAGGGAAGGCGCTACAAAAAGAAAAGTTGAAAACTAAATTGCAGGCTAGGGATGGCTAAATTGAGAGTCAAGTGGTACCCTAGGCTTCCTGTTTTTCTGACTTCAAAATGTTTTAGGTAATTTTTCCTGACTACTGTGGGGCCCTCTAGTCTCTTTTAACTTTTCCACCATTGGACTCTCACTACTTTTCCACCTAGGGTAGCTACATCATACAGTTGTAAGGGGCTAAATTCCCAATGACAGCCCTGTTTTTATTATTTCTTTCTTCTCACAAATGACTCTCAAAGTAGAAACTATTTTTAACAAGGTCAATGGATTATTTCACTTTAGGGAATTACAACCAAGTGCTTTAAACATACGAGATAATATTGTAAAGGAACTAGAGTTATCCTTCCAATTAACTCACTGCTATGGTCTAAATATGTCCCCCCTAAAATTCAGTGGAGCCTCTGGGAGGTGCTCAGGTCATGAAGTTGGAGTCCTCATGAATGAGATCAGTGCCCTTAAAACAGAGGCTCCAGAGAGCTTCTTTGCCCCTTCCACCATGTGAGAATAAAATGAGAAGTCTGCCACCCAGAAGAGGGCCCTCATCCAACCATGCTGGCACCTGACCTCAGATTCCCAGACTCCTGAACTGTGAGAAATAAATTTCTGTTGTTAAAAGGCACCCAGTCTGTAGCATTTTGTTACAGCAGCTGGTAAAGATTAAGACACTCACTCAGGAAACATACACTAAGCATGTGCCAGACACTGTGTTACCATGCCATGGATGATGGAATAGAGACAATTTAGAAAGTCCTGCCTTCAAGGAATATACAACCTAATGTGTCATATAGGCAAGTGAATAAGTAACTAGAAAGTGAGGCAGAATTCAGAAAGGGTTTAAGAGCAGTATGAGCCATGACACAACAGTGGGTGCGATAGCTAACTCTGATGGAGAATATCAGAGGAAAGCGTCACAGAGGAAGAGACACTCATCCAACAAAGTGCAGTCTTGAAAGAACAGCAAGAGTCATACCAGTGGGAAAAGGGTGGGGGATGAGGGAGGCAGAAGTGCTACTTAGAAGAAGGCATACAGCCCTATCAAAGAGAATTTCATAAAGAAAATAATGGAAGGTAAGAATATAAATGACATTTTCCAGTTTGGAGTAATTGGAGCAAAAGGTACATGGAGGGCAGTAATCAGCACAGCTATAACAATGTTCTTGATTCTTCACGACCCCACGGACTGTAACATGCCAGGCTCCTCTGTCCTCCACTGTCTCCTGGAGTTGGCTCCAATTCATGTCCACTGAGTTGGTGATACTATCTAACCATCTTATGCTCTGCCATCTCCTTCTCCTTTTGCCTTTAATCTTTTCCAGCATCAGGGTCTTTTCCAATGAGTCAGCTCTTCACATCAGGTGGCCAAAGTATTGGAGCTTTAGCAACAGTCCTTCCAATGAAAACTCAGGGTTGATTTCCTTTAGAATTGACAGGTTTGATCTTCTTGTAGTCCAAGGGACTCTCAAGAGTCTTCTCCAGCAACATAGTTTGAAAGCATCAATTCTTCCGCACTCAGCCTTCTGTATGGTCCAACTCTCACATGAGTACATGACTACTGGAAAAACCATAGCTTTGATTATAAGGAACTTTGTCAGCAAAGTCATGTCTTTGCTTTTATTTTAATATAGCTATAACTATAGGGTAGTGTAAAACCATGAAAGGTTTTGAATGCTGGACTAACAAGTCTCTTTTCTCTCATCAGAATAATTTGGCTTCTTAAAAAATTACTAATTACTTGTCAATGATAAGAAAACTTCCTATGCAAAAACCACGAGAATTAAAATGAGAAAAATATATAGCTTTTGAAGTCATGCTATCACATTAAATAGTGGAGGTGATGGAATTCCAATTGAGCTATTTCAAATCCTGAAAGATGATGCTGTGAAACTGCTGCAGTCAATATGCCAGCAAATTTGGAAAACTCAGCAGTGGCCACAGGACTGGAAAAGGTCAGTTTTCATTCCAATCCCAAAGGAAGGCAATGCCAAAGAATGCTCAAACTACCGCACAATTGCACTCTTCTCACACGCTAGTAAAGTAATGCTCAAAATTCTCCAAGCCAGGCTTCAGCAATACGTGAACCGTGAACTTCCAGATGTTCAAGCTGGTTTTAGAAAAGGCATAGCAACCAGAGATCAAATTGCCAACTTCCACTGGATCATCAAAAAAGCAAGAGCGTTCCAGAAAAACATCTATTTCTGTTTTATTGACTATGCCAAAGCCTTTGACTGTGTGGATCACAATAAACTGTGGAAAATTCTTCAAGAGATGGGAATACCAGACCACCTGACCTGCCTCTTGAGAAACCTATATGCAGGTCAGGAAGCAACAGTTAGAACTGGACATGGAACAACAGACTGGTTCCAAATAGGAAAAGGAGTACGTCAAGGCTGTATATTGTCACCCTGCTTCTTTAACTTCTATGCAGAGTACATCATGAGAAAAGCTGGGCTAGAAGAAGCACAAGCTGGAATCAAGATTGCCGGGAGAAATATCAATAACCTCAGATATGCAGATGACACCACCCTTATGGCAGAAAGTGAAGAGGAACTAAAAAGCCTCTTGATGAGAGTGAAAGAGGAGAGTGAAAAAGTTGGCTTAAAGCTCAACATTCAGAAAACGAAGATCATGGCATCTGGTCCCATCACTTCATGGCAAATGGGTGGGGAAACAGTGGAAACAGTGTCAGACTTTATTTTTGGGGGCTCCAAAATCACTGCAGATGGTGATTGCAGCCATGATATTAAAAGACGCTTACTCCTTGGAAGGAAAGTTGTGACCAACCTAGATAGCATATTCAAAAGCAGAGACATTACTTTGCCAACAAGGGTCCATCTAGTCAAGGCTATGGTTTTTCCAGTAGTCATGTATGGATGTGAGAGTTGGACTGTGAAGAAAGCTGAGAGCCGAAGAATTGATGCTTTTGAACTGTGGTGTTGGAGAAGACTCTTGAGAGTCCCTTGGACTGCAAGGACATCCAACCAGTCTATTCTAAAGGAGATCAGTCCTGGGTGTTCTTTGGGAGGACTGATGCTAAAGCTGAAACTCCAATACTTGGGCCACCTCATGCGAAGAGTTGACACATTTGAAAAGACTCTGATGCTGGGTGGGGTTGGGGGGCTGTAGGAGAAGGGGACGACAGAGGATGAGATGGCTGGATGGCATCACTGACTCAATGGACATGAGTTTGGGTGAACTCCGGGAGTTGGTGATGGACAGGGAGGCCTGGCGTGCTGCAATTCATGGGGTTGCAAAGTGTCGGACATGACTGAGAGACTGAACTGATACATCTCATTAGCAAAAGAACATTCTCTGGGGGCATAAAATTGAGGCAGAGTTTTCCTTAAGTCATTCACTGGCACAAACACATTTTTCAGAGCCACTTCTAGAAATTTGACAGTAGACAGAAAGAAATAAACATGCTGGCCTTTTAGCAAAAAGGGGCATACCACAGAAAATCAACATACTGAAATGTAGTGAGAACATCATCTAATGGCTTATGATAATTTCATACATTGCTATTTATAATAAAACCAGCTACAAAATTTTCAGAGCTAGTGCAAAATGAAAACGTAAGACCTCTGTTCAAGAACTAGTAAGAATTTCAAGATAGAGACAGTAGAGCATAAAACCAAAAGCAGGGACCCAGGCCAAGTGCCCCATGAAGCTGGCCTGACTGCCAATTCTAACTTTTAATGATAATCCAATATGATAATCCAATTAGTTTCCACAGCCTGATATGTGTATAACAGCTCTTATATTCAAGTGTGAACTTTCAGCACCAATTTACCCCCCAGAATTTATCCCATCCCCACCAATCTGCTTTCCTCTCCACCTTCCCTAGCAATGGTAACTACAAGAGAGCTCTTCTCATAGATGTGCTAACTTCTTCACCTGGTTTTATAATGCTGTTCTGCTCACTGAAAACTCAGGCTTTCTCTTCATAATCTTTTATGCTGAAAATTTACCTTCTTCATAAAGTCTTCTACCATAAAGGAGGTGAGGTAGTAACTTCTCAACCACATCTAGCACTGCATTGATGTATTGTTTAGGCTACTATTTATGCAGAATATTAAGTGTAGCTGCCACTGCTGCTGCTAATACTGATGATGTGGTTGACTGCATGTGTATGGTGCTGGGCACTTTAAGTCCTGAAAATTAATCAGTGGATGATCTTGTTGCTATCTGATTTCCTTGTTGTTGTTTTTTTTTTAATTTTACTCCTATTCCTGAGCGTATTAACACCTCCCCCAAAGAAAAAACAAAGGGAGGAAGGGGCAAAAATCACCCAGGTCAGACAATTTTGCTACTTGTCAATAGGGCTGGAAAGAAAACATTGTTAATGACTTAAAAAAAAAGATTTAAAACAATCACTTAATTACAGGTCCCATATTATCTGTGCATTTTGCTTATTCTCCCTGACATTCAATGGATAAATTGACCATTAGGTTTATCTATAATCAATAAGTCAGTTATCTTAGGCAACAAAATCAGAGAAGACAGCATTTTTTTTTTTTAATTGCATTCGTACAATACACATAGACTTAGCTGTCAATAGGAAAAACTGAAACAGATCATTTACTGTAGCTGTGAATTCTACTCAACAGGCTGACATGTATATTATGCTGCGCCTTGTGCTTCGTGCATGTTTTCATAGAGCTTCAGACAAGACCCTCCTGTGGCTCTGAACCTGAATTTGGTTCAGTACTGTCTGAGTGGGGTTAATTTGTTTAGACTTCACCAATTTTAGAACTGCAGCAGACCTAAAGTCAGATACTCTGAACTGATTTGAAATAAACTCTTTGGATTAGATTATTCCTATTTGCTTTAGCTAAATTGGAATTATTTCAGTCTACTAACAATTTCCAAAGCTCTGTATATGGAGCTTAAGTTTGGGACATGGTTTATCTTTTTCTCCTTTTTGCCTTTTTATCTTTGATTTGAGGAGACCATATACCTTCATTCGGTACATATGAGAAGGAAGAAGGTCTTTCTTTTTACATGCAGAACATCTATTTAGTACCTCAGGACATTCTGCCTCCTGAGCCACAGCTTAACAGCATTAGCAAAAGCAGTTCAGCCAGAGGGGAATTGAACAGCAGCTGAGTCAGTCTAATAATTTACACTGGGGAAAGCCCTTGGAATTCAGAGGCACATTGCCCAGCTGGAGAGACAAATCTAATCTCTGCTAATGATGTTCCTCCCTCTTTCCTATCAGGGCTGGGCTTTTTACACATGCGCACGTAATTACATATGCACATTTGGAGTCTAGTGAAGCCAAACAACACAGCACCCGGGATTAAATTACACAGTAAGACTTCCAGGCATCATCTGGCCTCTACAACCTGTCTAATAAATGCTGTCCATGGTTCACACACTGTGGAGCTGTTCAAGAGTGTAAGAGTTCAAAAACATATACAGCTACATCTTAAGATTCAAAAGTGATCATATTATGGTGATGTTATAAAAAGTGATAATATATTACAATATCATTTGAGATAACATAGTAAGCTTGACTTCTTAAATAGACTTAAACAAATACACATTAGGAAACAGGCACATGGATTTTGTTCTAAAAAGGACTATTTGACAAAATAGGCTATTGTCAAAATATTTTGTCAATATTTTGTTAAAACAGGCTATTGACAGAAATGCAGGCAGTACAATAGCTAAACAGGTGAAGGAAAAACAGTATGCAATGTCAAAAAGAAAACCCCACCAAGGTGAAAAATAGTAGGCAAAAATAATTTGTATAGTAACAACTATAAGATGGTTCACAAATTTGGACCAGAGCTTTCTGTGGATCAAAGTAAAGAGAGAGACACAATTATTTATAAAAGAAAAACACACCAATTGTTTAGGATAAGCGGTTATTACACCACTAAGACCTGTGGAAGTTTTTCTTCCACAGATTTGTACAAAACAATAAAACAGTCTCAACTTCTTCAAAGTAAGTACAGCAGCATTTCTTAGACAATTTTTAGAGCACCTCTCCATTCAAGGTAAGACTGCTAAGAATTCCAGAAAAGCAATACTGACAGTAAGAGATTCTAAGCAAACAGCTGAAATTTTGATTTAATGGAGAAGGGGATGGACTATAACTCCTTCAGGAAATCTTCCCCTGATCACTACTGATCATAGACTTTTCAAAACACTGAACAGCTAAGAATTACGGGTTCTATTTTTTGGCAAAAACCTGGAATGAGAACATTCTGAGTTTTCACATGAGGTGTAAACCCATAAGCTTTAAGAATCAACCAAGAAGGAGAAAATTCAGGAATCTGATCAGAATTGTGCCTCAAAACCTCATCTCCACATGGAGGTGGGCCAAGAAAAATAAACCTGACCATGTGGTGATTTATTTTTTATTATAATGCACAATGTTCTTCCCATTCTGATGAAATTGTACTTTTTGCAATATTTTTAATAACTCTTTTTTATATAGAACCCTTTGCAAATAGCATCAATTATTTTAAATAAAGAGGGAAGCAATTTAATAGTTAATACCTCTCTGCTTTACTGAAGTAAGTGGGGAGCGGTGGGGTTGTGAATCACCATCTGGGGCTATAAATTATAAGCCTGCTGCATGGTAATGGTCAGAGGGCTGATCTGTGAAGCTCCCCTAGGAGAAGCTATCTATCAGCATGGCCATCCAGACGAGGGGCTGAGGATGGGGCTGAGGGACAGGGCGGCTACCAGCCCAGACAAGGGCTACGGTGGAGGGGTATAGCACGGTCAGATTTTCAAAGGCAACCCTCAGACACCCCCACCCCCAAACCAAATTTCTGGAATAAGAAAATTATAGAGAAATTTCTCACACTTTAAACACTGGCAATTAGAGGGGGAATTTAGGATTCAAGAAGCTCAGGGGGAAAATGTCCTCAAGTGAGAGAGAACAAATGAGATGTTCAGAGCTGCTTCATCTATTTTTAATGAACTTACAAATATGCCTCCAAAAGAAAGAGGTGACACTATTTACCACAGAATGAAAACTGAGATACTAACCCAGCAAGAAGCAGCTACGGGACTGTGCAAGCATGTGCCTGTATGGACTCGCTCGGCCCCCCAAGCCTGGCGCCCTGGTGGCTGAGGAGTCTCTTCTGCTTCGTACTGCAAACTGAGGGCTTAGCTGCTTTGGATGATTTCCTCCCAATCATTTCAAAGGTGATATAAGCAGGTGAAAAGAAGATGGAAGACAGGAATGATCCTAATAAGAAGGAGAACAGTGTAGAAAGTCAAGTTTATAAAAATAATCAGAAAATTACAAGTCGAAAGAAAAATGTACAGTTAGGATACTTTCTGAGGCCTTACATTAAGCCTTAAAGGGCTCCTGAGCTCATTCTTACTGAATTCAAGTTACAAGTGCTAAAGCCACTGGGTTTTTTGGTAAGGTGCTTGAACACCTAAAGCTTAGACCTGTTACATCTTCTAAGATATTCAAGGACTTTTACAGATATTCTCACATCAGTACTCACCACAGGGATCTGAGAAAGGCACTCATTAGATTTGCCACCGAAATCACAAAACTAACCCCCCAAACTCCCATATCTGTAAGGAAGGGGTCACTTAGATATTTTCTACTCAGCTCCTTCACTGAGTCAACAAATGCTTTAATCACTCCAGAAGCTGGGTCTGTGTTAAGCAGTAAGGACAACGCAAAGATGACCTGGGGGCTTCCCTGGTGGTTCAGTGGTCAAGAATCTGCCTGCCAGTGTAGGAGACAAGGGTTCTATCCCTGGTCTGGGAAGATCCCACCTGCAACTGAGATCGAGCGCCGCAACTGCTAAGCCAACGTGCCTAGAGCCCCCTGCTCCACAACGGGAAGCCACCGCAATGAGAAGCCCATGCCTGGCAACTAGCGAGTAGGTCCCCCTGAACCCTTCAACTGGAGAAAAAGCCTAAGCAGCAGCAAAGACCCAGTACAGCCAAAAATAAAAATAAATAAATAAATAAAAGGAAGAAAAAAATTTTTTTTAATAAAATGATGAACTACAACACTAGATTCTTGCTCTGGAGGAACTTAACAGTTTAACAGAGGAGAAACATAGGAATAAATGATTAATATGTAATATGAGAAGTTCTCTGAAGGAGATGGATACAAATTTTTGAAATACAAAGAAGGGAAAACTGCTGTCCAGGAAGAATAAAGAAGAGGTGTGTGAGTCAGAGGAACAAGCATGCGTACAGGTATGGAGGCATGAAAGAAATCAGGCTATTATTTGGGGAGAGGGGGAAATGTCAGCCACTTGGTGGGAAGTGATGAGAGATGTAGAAGATAGGGCTGGAAAAAACAGATTAGAGAATTTGTTTTCCCCCTATGGGCAAAGAAGTAGGAGAAGGGAAGGGAAGTGACATGATTAAATTTGAAAGATGATTCTGTTTAAGGGTGGAAGATGGAAGGATGGAGGATGGGATAAAGCTGCTGTAGAGAGGATGGAAAGCATCTGAGAGATATTTAGAAGACAGAATTGATAGGATATAGTGACTGCTGGATGTGATGGGGAAAGGGTTTTCCAGTGGGGCAGACTAGACTCTGTCACTGATCAGGTAGAAAAGTGCCAGTCAGGGACCTGCAGTGAGGAGGGAACAAGCTAGGGTTTATATTTTACAGACTCTACTGGGCAAGGCAGTTGGAAAAGAAATAAGGAAGTGGCTAAACTGTAACTGGGACAAAGGGCTACAAATATTGTTGGAGAGACAAATATGATAGAAAAGTTTCATAGAATTATTACAGTCAGCTCAGGAGAGTTATAAAGTTCATGGACTCAACTTTATCCTTAGCCCTTTGACGAGTATTAGCTCTTTCTCCAGGGTTATTTTATCATTGTTGTTTGTCTCTTTCATGTGCCTCTTGAATCTACTGCCTAGCTCCTTACCTTCCCCCACACCACACACCCATACACACATGAATAATCTCCTCCTGTCTATCCCTCAACCTAAGCATGTTCCTTTCTTCAAAACCCACGAGCCACTTTTGAGACCTCCACAAAAGATCAGTGGTGGCTAAAGGATGTAACAGTGAACACAGATAACAAGCTACTTGTTTCATTTACGGCTAAATCCATTTCCTCATTAGCGATTTATACCTTTATTGTTTCATTCATTTATTTAAACTCTAAGTCATCTGAATAGGATACGACTTCTGAATTTTAATCATCATCAAAAATTAGGGCTGCCTAATGTGGGCAACACTGTTTCAAGGCTTTTTAGAGAAGCTACTATTTTCATGAATATCACAGTATATTTTGCACTGACCCGGAAAATGTAGGTGCCCAGAGAAAATTATTCTGATTCCGCATAATCTGGAAGAATCAGAAATGATGACCGCACAATATAAGGACATTACTACTGCAATTCTACAAAACTTTCCTGAGTGCCAGGTGCATGCCGGGTGCTGTACTGTGCTTCTTAGGAGCCACATGTGGATATAAAGGTAGAAAGAGGGCATCCTCTTTATCTTTTGGCTTGCCTTACATATTTCATGGTAAGATGGTCTCTTCTCTTCAGAACTCAAGTCCGATAGGGGAGATAGCCATAAACACATATGATAGCGGGCCATGATACACGCATATAATAGAGGTATGAAGTACTGCAAGATAATAAATTAATCTGCTTTTGAGGAACAAGAGTCTGGTCATTTATCTTTATAAGGATATGAGACCAAAAGTTTGAAACTGGAAAGATGTCTTCTCACTGATGTATCTGAAAAGCCTTCAAGAAATATTTTTGAATCCACACCTTGAAAGAGACTAAGAATAGCCCATGGGATCACCGGCCCAAGGCTGCTGCCAGGCCCTCTTTCTAAGGCTGCTGGTTATTTCTCAGAATAGATAGCATTGCTGGTCAAGGCTTTACATCACACCACTTCCAATGCTCCTTGTCTTCCAGTCTGTCCACCTTGTACTTCAAAACCCTCTCGGAATCTATCAGCTTCTCCCATCATAGCCTATCAGCGTTCAGTCCTCCTTTTCATCACCACCCCCTTCTCCCACATAAGGCATACATTTTCACAGAACAAAAGGTTGTAGATTCCCTTTAAGTGCAGTCCTTCCAGAAGGCAGGGAGAGGCCAGGCAATCTTTCAAAGTCCCCTGGCATATGGGCAGGCTCTACTCCCATCTCATCCACATCGCCACTGACAGGCCTGGGACCAAAGCCTGACAGGAATATAAAAAAGCCCCTGGCTCCAGTCCACTCCACAGCCCTCATGTCAGGCAGAAAAATGTGTTTTTGTGTCTTTTTGGTCACATGACTTCTTCGATATAAGAATCAGATTGATGACTTCATTTTCCCTCCTCTAAAAAGGAAAGCAAAAAAAAAAACCAAACAAACTCCTATTTAAAGCAGGGAATTTCTCATGAAGCTTTAAGAAAAGATTTAGATTTTCTCCACCAAAATCAAAATAAGTTTATCTATAGTAGAATATAAACATTTGCTATGCTAAAATATGCTGTGTCTAAAGCATTTATACACTGCATAATAGCATTTAATGCTATTCAGCACTTATGACTTCAGTAATTTTGCAGTTTAATGATTCGGAAAGAAGTTACCAGGAGTCAGGAGTCCCAGCTGTGTCTTAAATTACTTGTCTGGCTGTGGGCAAGTCACCTAGCTTCTCTAGGCCTCAATTTCCTTATCTGCAAACTGAAGAAATTGGACTAGAATGGTCTCTGAGGTCCCTTTGAGCAACTGAAAAAGTATTCTGTGAATACAAGGACTCAGAACAATCCAACAATGGAAAAGCCTTATCTCAAAATTGATTCGCTCTTCCCATCACTGGAAATGCTGAATGTATCAGAGAAATTATAATATTCCTGCTTTGGTACAGGATTGAACCAAATGACCTCTCTTATGTCTTTCAATTAGAAGAGTCTGTCATTTTACAAATTAGTTCTAGAGACCATAAGACAAGCAGAGAATGAAATTAATTCAACAGGAAAGGAGGGGGAGGGGAACACCATTTTCTGGGTATAGTAAATGTTTGCTGTAATATTAACAGAGCAATGACAGGGATAGCAAGTCCCTGTGCAGCTACTGGGTACTGTTTGTCTTGGGCCAGGTTGCTAGGTGGTGTAAATAACTCTGCAAACACAACATCTAGCAATGAAAATGTCTAAATGCCTTCAGTCACTCCAAAGTGAGCATACAGGGTTTCGTCATATAAAATCTTCTCACTGCCAGTCAGAAAAACTAAGGGAGGAAGGGAGGAGGATCAGAAAGGGCTCTCCTTTGTTTGGGGGCAGACAGACACTTCGTACACTGGTGTGCTCCACTGGTCCACCTTCTGCTTGTTTTTTTTTTAAACGTTTAAAAAAAGTTAATTAATTGATTAATTTGACTGCTTGGGTCTTAGTTGCAGCGGATGGAATCTTTGTTGGGTCATGTGGGGTTTCTAGTTATGGCACGTGGGCTTAGTTGCTCCTTAGCATGTGGGATCTTAGTTCTCTGACCAGGGATTGAACCCATGTCCCTTGCATTGCAAGGTGGATTCTTAACCACTGGATCGCCAGGAAAATCCCTGACCCACGTTCTTAGGGATGAATAATAAGAGAGTGGTAAATAATAACAACCACCACTAAGTTATCTTACACTTATATGTTGAGGTGAGTCTCCAAGTAATTCCATCTATTTAAATCTCCTTTGAGCCTCATAATGGCCCTGTGAAGTGGGCAGAACAGGTATTATTAACCCCTCTAAGGAAAAGTGAAGCTTACCGGAGCTTAGTAACAGTCCTTTTCCTCAAAAATGAGAAACTGATCAAATCCTTATTATATCATTTTCAACACCCTTTAATGCTTTTGTCATAAGAGGTCTGCCAGGACCTGTCGATCTATTTGTGATTTCAGTATATTTGCATATATTCAGGAAATGGCAGAAGAAAATAGTATTGTTATAGAATTTCAGGAAATGTCTTTTAAAAAGGAAACCAACAATAATATTCCTGAATTATAATGATATTTTAAAAAGCTGAATCAGAAATATATGTTGAGTTAGAAATGCTTGCTATATCCGAGAAATAATAAAGGGACCCCCCCCCCAAAAAAAAAAACTGTAACAAATCAGATCCAATTTAAGTTGGAATCTAGCAACATGATTCTGGAAACACGTAGTCGTCAAGTTTAGTAAACTGGGAAGAAAGAGAAAGATCAGTATACTGAGATGAAAGAGAGAAAAGCAAAGAATCTGAAACAGGTGACAAGCATTATCAAGAAATTAAGATCTTTCTAAGATTGTACTGAGGAACCTATTTGCTGGGCAGCAATGCAGATGTAGACATAAGGAACAGACACAGTAGGGGAAGGAGAGGGTGGGATGAATTGACAGACTAGCATTGAAACACACACATTACCATACGTAAAATTAGACAGCCAGTGCAAATTTGCTGTATGATGCAGGGAGCTCGAATCAGGTGCTCTGTGACAACCTAGACGGGGGAGATGGGGTGGAAGGTGGGAGGGAGGTTCAAGAGGGAGGGGACATATGCCTAGCTGTGACTGATTTATGTCGATGTACGGCAAAAACCAACACAATGTTGTGAAGCAATGATCCTCCAATTAAAAATAAATACATTTAAATAAAAATGACACAAAGATCTTTGCAAAGAAATTATACTGAAAAAACTAAATTTAATTTGATCAAGAATTAGCCCTTTGTTCAAATAAAGGCAGATTTGAGTATAGACTAAGCCTGCAAAAGCTTTAGAAGAAAAAAATGCCAGAACCTGTCAAGGGTACCTATACATTTTTTATTCACTTTATCTCATTTAATCTTCAGGCCTTCTTAAAGTCAATATTATCATCATTTTATAGATGAGAAAAATAAGGGTGAGAAAGGTTTAGTAACCTGCCCAAGGTTACACAGTTAGTAGATGGCCTGTTAGGTCCATCTGATTTCAAATTCAGTCTTTCCATAAAGTTACTTCTCCTCAGAAAAAGTATATCTAAAATTTATAGTTATGCTTTATTCTGGAAACATGAGAAATTAAAAAATAAAAAAATACCTTTCATCTTCCCTAATAATTGGTAGGCTGAAAATTCCATGAGAAGTTATAATTTAAATCACTCATCCTAGTGGCATGAAATTTAGAGTCAGAAGAATTGGGCTTGAATCCTAGAATCCTTACCTAAGCAGTTACATGAACTGGGGTAAACCCTTGAGCTCTTTAGGCCACAATCCAATTTATTAATCTTTCATTCTATATATTCATGAAAAATATTTGTGAGAAATAAGATTTAAGGGACTAGATCTAATAGATAGAGTGCCTGATGAACTATGGACTGAGGTTTGTGACACTGTACAGGAGACAGGGATCAAGACCATCCCCATGGAAAAGAAATGCAAAAAAGCAAAATGGCTGTCTGGGGAGGCCTTACAAATAGCTGTGAAAAGAAGAGAAGCGAAAAGCAAAGGAGAAAAGGAAGGATATAAGCATCTGAATGCAGAGTTCCAAAGAATAGCAAGGAGAGATAAGAGCGCCTTCCTCAGCGATCAGTGCAAAGAAATAGAGGAAAACAACAGAATGGGAAAGCCTAGAGATCTCTTCAAGAAAATCAGAGATACCAAGGGAACATTTCATGCAAAGATGGGCTCGATAAAGGACAGAAATGGTATGGACCTAACAGAAGCAGAAGATATTAAGAAGAGATGGCAAGAATACACAGAAGAACTGTACAAAAAAGATCTTCACGACCCAGATACTCACGATGGTGTGATCACTCACCTAGAGCCAGACATCCTGGAATGTGAAGTCAAGTGGGCCTTAGAAAGCATCACTACCAACAAAGCTAGTGGAGGTGATGGAATTCCAGTGGAGCTATTCCAAATCCTGAAAGATGATGCTGTGAAAGTGCTGCACTCAATATGCCAGCAAATTTGGAAAACTCAGCAGTGGCCACAGGACTGGAACAGGTCAGTTTTCATTCCAATCCCAAATAAAGGCAATGCTAAAGAATGCTCAAACTACTGCACAATTGCACTCTTCTCACACGCTAGTAAAGTAATGCTCAAAATTCTCCAAGCCAGGCTTCAGCAATATGTGAACCGTGAACTTCCTGATGTTCAAGCTGGTTTTAGAAAAGGCAGAGGAACCAGAGATCAAATTGCCAACATCTGCTGGATCATGGAAAAAGCAAGAGAGCTCCAGAAAAACATCTATTTCTGCTTTATTGACTATGCCAAAGCCTTTGACTGTGTGGATCACAATAAACTGTGGAAAATCCTGAAAGAGATGGGAATACCAGACCACCTGACCTGCCTCTTGAGAAATTTGTATGCAGGTCAGGAAGCAACAGTTAGAACTGGACATGGAACAAAAGACTGGTTCCAAATAGGAAAAGGAGTACGTCAAGGCTGTATATTGTCACCCTGCTTATTTAACTTTTATGCAGAGTACATCATGAGAAATGCTGGGCTGGAAGAAGCACAAGCTGGAATCAAGATTGCTGGGAGAAATATCAATAACCTCAGATATGCAGATGACACCACCCTTATGGCAGAAAGTGAAGAGGAACTAAAAAGCCTCTTGATGAAGGTGAAAGAGAAGAGTGAAAAAGTTGGCTTAAAACTCAACATAGAGAAAACGAAGATCATGGCATCCGGTCCCATCACTTCATGGGAAATAGATGGGGAAACAGTGGAAACAGTGTCAGCCTTTATTTTTTGGGGCTCCAAAATCACTGCAGATGGTGACTGCAGCCATGAAATTAAAAGACACTTACTCCTTGGAAGGAAAGTTATGACCAACCTAGAGAGCATATTCAAAAGCAGAGACATTACTTTGCCAACAAAGGTTTGTCTAGTCAAGGCTATGGTTTTTCCTGTGGTCATGTATGGATGTGAGAGTTGGACTGTGAAGAAAGCTGAGCGCCGAAGAATTGATGCTTTGGAACTGTGGTGTTGGAGAAGACTCTTGAGAGTCCCTTGGACTGCATCCAGATCCAACCAGTCCATTCTAAAGGAGATCAGTCCTGGGTTTTCATCAGAAGGACTGATGCTGAAGCTGAAACTCCAATACTTTGGCCACCTCATGAGAAAAGTTGACTCATTGGAAAAGACTCTGATGCTGGGAGGGATTGGGGCAGGAGGAGAAGGGGACGACAGAGGATGAGATGGCTGGATGGCATCACTGACTCGATGGACGTGAGTCTGAGTGAACTCCAGGAGTTGGTGATGGACAGGGAGGCCTGGCGTGCTGTGATTCATGGGGTCACAAAGAGTCGGACATGACTGAGCGACTGAACTGAACTGAATTGATGCCAGATGGACTTCCCTGGTGGCTCAGACATTAAAGAATCCTGCAGTGTGGGAGACCTGGATTCGAAGATTCCCTGGAGGAGGGCATGGCTACCCACTCCAATATTCTTGCCTGGAGAATCCCCCATGGACAGAGGAGTCTGGCAGGCTACAGTCCATGGGGTTGCAAAGACTCAGGCATCACTGGGTGACTAAGCACAGGCTAGGCAGCCCAGAGATAGGAAGATACACAAGACATGGTTCTCTGTCTTCAGAGTTTATTTTCACTAAATAAAATCACCATTAACATTTTTAATCTTCATCGTTCTTTTAGGTTTCTACTCGAGGTAAGCAGGTACACGGGGACAAGTGCCCAGAGGGATGAGGGATAAATGAAGGGTTCCAACACTGACACTGGTAGATCACAGGATAACTTGGAATAATTCTTCAAATTTTGTAGTCAGCCAGCCCTGCCTCTCATCACATTCCTGTTCTCCTCTGTTACTGCCCAAGATAAAACTATCTCTGGCTCATAGTCTCAATCCTGTAATTTTATTTGCATCCTCTTCCTTGACCCCATCTCCCACCATCCTCTCTTTCCGAAACGTTCGTACTGCAGCTTCCTGTTCCATCTTCAGCATTCAATGAATGATTACGGCTGACTCATCCCCCTGTTTTCCTCCCTGCTCATCCTCAGTATGTTCAACTAATCACCAAAATCCTGGGGATATTTTCTTGTCAGGAGAAGTTGTCAAAGACTTGGAAATGGGCAAAAAGACACCTGGGTATCCTTGCCTGGGGCACCATCCCCAGTTTATATGAGATTTTCCTTGTTTTTTAGATATTTGCAACACTAAAAATTGTAGCACACACCTAGTAATGTAGCTGACTGTTCTCCATAGAAATGCAAGTGAATTGTATCTGGTGGAATGCAATTGATTATTAATGTCCTGTGCATATTGACTAGTTTTGCCCCTAACTGCACAGCCATTTCAGCACTTCACCACTCCTAATTGCCTACAGTAAGTGTGGTCTTTGAATTTTCTTCATAATGTCCTACTAGTTCCCTCATTAATGAGTTAAATAATATCTTTGACATATATTCATTTCATAGTATATGAAATTAAATTAAATCCTTTAAAAAAGGATTTTAATATTCTGAATATCTCTGATTTTGTGCACTTCTCTCCATTGCAATAACCCTTTCCAGTACAGGTCATTATCATTTTTGCCTAGATTATTATAACAACCTTCTATAATTTACCCTTGTCTCTAGTCTCTCCATCCTATTCCATTCTCTCCATAGTCACAGTGCTTTTTCTAGCATGTAATTGTGAACTTATTTCTCAACTTTGTAAAGTCTCTGGCTCCTAGGATAAACTTCAACCCTCCTGAAATGATTTGCTTTTCTACCCTCATGTTTGGTCAAGCCCTACAACTGACCAGCCAGTCTCAATTCAGTTCTCAGAATTTACCGCCTTCTCTCTCTCCTCTGGAATCTAGCACTTGCAGTCTGCTTTGCATGCAACACATTCTGTACACCTGCCTCCACTCTGCTGCTGCTGCTGTTAAGTCATTTCAGTCTCATGTCTGACTCTGTGCGACCCCATAGACAGCAGCCCACCAGGCTCCTCTGTTCCTGGGATTCTCCAGGCAAGAACACTGGAGTGGGTTGCCATTTCCTTCTCCAATGCATGAAAGTAAAAAGTGAAAGTGAAGTCGGTCAGTCGTGTCTGACCCTTAGCGACCCCATGGACTGTAGCCTACCTGGCTCCTCCATCCATGGGATTCTCCAGGCAAGAGTACTGGAGTGGGGTGCCATCGCCTTCTCCATGCCTCCACTCAACTCTTGCTTGTTCTTTAGGGTTCATGTTATCACTTCCTCCCTGGATCCCTCAAGTCTGTGTCGATTCTCCACTTACGTCCTCCACAAGCAGCTGGCATCCCTTCACCTCTTTACCCTCCCCCTAATGGCACATGCCACTGTATTATAATTGCTTTTTATCTATCTCCTCTACTAGTGTGTAAATTCTGAGGTGGCAGGTGCCATGACTTGGTTGTTCACCACTACATTCCCAGGGCATGGCACAGCAACCAGCATACAGTACTCATTCAAGAACATATTCTGAAAGCTGAGTTCTCTATATGGTCCCAGGATAATAACAAACTTTTCTATAAAAGCCTTCTCAAGGACCATGACTCCCTGCCAGCCCTGAGCCCCCAATGAAAAAAGAATCTGTTATGCTTAAACAGAATGTACTTCGGCTTATTAATATTTAGGCTTTTATTTTATAAAGTCTGAGTAAAATGTTTAACCCATCGGCTTTTAAAATTGTGAACAGTTCCATAAAATGGCCATTCCTAGAGGAGCTGAAAGAGGGTTTTACTTCCTCTATGACAGAAAAAAGGGAATGGGAATAGAAAAAAAGCATGAGAAAGAGAAAAGACCAGAATCACGAGAAATGGCTACAGTATACATGAGGGGTCCTAGCTATTGTCCAGCCATTCTTCTTTTTTTTTAAATCTCCTACTGAATTCTATAGAATCAATGTTGAAAACAGTAACTTTGTAAGAAGGCATAGAAGCAGTATAATATAACTTTATGGACTTCCCTTAAGTCCTGTAGTATTTTACATTCTGTTTTTTCTTTAGCTGATATTTCTTTAGGTCCTGCATTTGATTTATTCTTAAAATCCTAAGTTTATTATTCCACCTTAAAAAGAAAGAAATTTGAACATATGCTACATTATGGATAAACTTTGCAGACATTATGTTAAGTGAAATAAGCCAGTCACAAGAAGACAAATATTGTATGATTTCACTTATATGAGGTAACTAGAGAAGGAAATGACAACCCACTCCAGTGTTCTTGCCTGGAGAATCCCAGGGACGGGGGAGCCTGGTGGGCTGCCGTCTATGGGGTCACACAGAGTCGGACACGACTGAAGCGACTTAGCAGCAGCAGAGTAGTCAAACTCATAGAAGACAGAGAGTAGAATGGTGGTTGCCAGGGACTGGGGAGAAAGGAGTGTGGGGAGTTATTCTTTAATGGGTACAGCAGTTCAGTTTGGGAACATGAAAAATTTCTGGAGACAGATGGCAATGATGGTGGCATAACAATATGAATACACTTAATGTCACTGAATTGCACATTTTAAAATGGTTAAAACTGTAAATTTATCTCAACAAAAAATAAAGAACGGGGGAAAAAATCCTGTGTTTAGTAACTGGCAGCTACTCAGAACCCTGAATAGACTAGGGTGGGCAGGAGAGCACTGGTGATGCAGTTGTGAGAGAGGAAAAAGGCCTAAGTGTAAAGTGATTTAGAAGAAACTTATTAGTAAAAGCTGAAGGCTAAAAACCTTCTCAAAAATAAAATCCTACTCTGTATTTATTAATACTGTACCATTCTCTTAAGATTGTCTTAGAAGAACCCCCAGCCTTCTATATCCTTTAAGAAAAATGTCTTCTCTACGAAATCTTACTCAATTCCCAACTAGGGAAGCAGTACGGTGGCACAGAAAAGACTCTGGACACTGAAGCCACTATCCAAAACTGAATACTGGCTCCACTTTGAGGACTTTAACATCTTTGTGCTTCAGTTTCATCTGCAAATTAAGGACTGTAATAAGAGCTGTTGTGAGGTTTAACGATGGACAGCACAGTGTCAGGAACCAGGGGAGCACAACAGTGATGTTCGCTACAGTTCCTGCTCCACTGTCGCACTCACATCCTGTGTGCACTGGCGCTCAGTGTGCCCTGGGGCCTCTGGGGGTCCCTGAGACCTGAGAGGGTCTATGAAGTCAGAACTAGTTTCATAATAATGAGACATTATACTTTCCTTTTTCACTCACACTCTCTCACAAGTCCACTAATCCTTACAGTGGAATCTCCCAGTGGCTACTATATGCCACCTGATACTGTGACAGACTGAAAGCAGAAGCCAATTGAGAATCCAACTACCATCTACTAAGTCAGACATTAAAAGACTTATAGAAGTCTCTTGTCGTAATGCCATTTTCCTCACAAAAAATGTTGGAGGTATGGAAACTAGTTACTTTTCACAAAAAGTTACATGAATGTGTACTTGTTTTTAAAAATAAATTAGTATTAAATTTTTTCTTGTTTTAATTTCTATTTCTGCTTTATTGACTATGCCAAAGCCTTTGACTGTGTGGATCACAATAAACTGTGGAAAATTCTTCAAGAGATGGGAATACCAGACCACCTGAGCTGCCTCTTGAGAAACCTATATGCAGGTCAGGAAGCAACAGCTAGAACTGGACATGGAACAACAGACTGGTTCCAAATAGGAAAAGGAGTATGTCAAGGCTGTATATTGTCACCCTGCTTCTTTAACTTCTATGCAGAGTACATCATGAGAAAAGCTGGGCTGGAAGAAGCACAAGCTGGAATCAAGATTGCCGGGAGAAATATCAATAACCTCAGATATGCAGATGACACCACCCTTATGGCAGAAAGTGAAGAGGAACTCAAAAGCCTCTTGATGAAAGTGAAAGAGGAGAGTGAAGAAGTTGGCTTAAAGTTCAACATTCAGAAAACGAAGATCATGGCATCCGGTCCCATCACTTCATGGGAAATAGATGGGGAAACAGTGGAAACAGTGTCAGACTTTATTTTTGGGGGCTCCAAAATCACTGCAGATGGTGATTGCAGCCATGAAATTAAAAGACGCTTATTCCTTGGAAGGAAAGTTATGACCAACCTAGACAGCATATTCAAAAGCAGAGACATTACTTTGCCAACAAAGGTCCGTCTAGTTAAGACTATGGTTTTTCCAGTAGTCATGTATGGATGTGAGAGTTGGACTGTGAAGAAAGCTGAGAGCCGAAGATTTAATGCTTTTGGACTGTGGTGTTGGAGAAGACTCTTGAGAGTCCCTTGGACTGCAAGGAGATCCAACCAGTCCATTCTAGAGGAGATCAGCCCTGGGATTTCTTTGGAAGGAATGATGCTAAAACTGAAACTCCAGTACTTTGGCCACCTCATGAGAAGAGTTGACACATTTGAAAAGACTGATGGTGGGAGGGATTGGGGGCAGGAGGAGAAGGGGACGACAGAGGATGAGATGGCTGGATGGCATCACCGACTCGATGGACGTGAGTTTGAGTGAACTCCAGGAGTTGGTGATGGACAGGGAGGCCTGGTGTGCTGCAATTCATGGCCTCGCAAAGAGTTGGACACAACTGAGTGAACTGAACTGAACTGAATGTCTATTATGGTAAAATCAGAAGACACTACTCATATAAACAAAAACTCTTTGGGAATCTCAATAATTTTTTTGGTCCTGAGACCAAAAGTTTGAGAACCACTGCTCTATTATAGGGTACATGTCAGTTTCTTTAAGTGGACTGTGAGTGGATAGGAATATAATTGTCCATATTTTTCTTTTTCTCTTCTTTTTCTTTTAAAAAACTTTCCCCAGGTATTGACAGTCTTTTTTTTTTTTCTAATATGGCAGACCATCAGTGAAGGGAATAAAACGAACATATAGCAAATACCATTTATTCAGGGCTTAGTGTATCTTATGTGCTATGCTCAGCTTTTCATTTAACACTCATTAGGTTCTAGAATTACCCTTACTGCATATATGGGGGAAACTTAGAGACATTAAATAACTTACAGGCATAGGTAGCTAATAAATGGAACTGCCAGGACTCAACTCTTTGACTTTAGAAGCCAAGGTCTTTACTTATGTCAAAAGAGTAGAAAAATGCATAGAAATTAGGACAGCTGTGGTTAGGCAAGACAAATTATTTACAAAGCATGGTTCCAGTAGTATCTATCAGATAGCTAGTTAACCTTTGCAAGGGGTTTGTAATTTTGGATTTCTCTTAGATATTCTCATTGTGATTTAGAGCAGTTTTATTTGGCTTAACAAAGATAGCATACTCTCTTATACCAAACTTAATAAGATCTTTCCTAAGAAGGTCAACCCCACAGCCAGAATGTATTTGACTCTGGCTCTCAAGGAGGTGAATAGGTGGTGCCTCTCAATATTAATACCTTATGTCTCTGAAAAAACTAGTAAGACACAGATTTTAAAGTGTAACATTATAAACCTAAGATAACAATATCACATAAATTTGAGAAATAAAGAAAAATCACTCTTTCACCCTAACTCAAAAAATTTTGGTGTACTTCCTTCAATTTTTCACTTGAAAAATTTTCAATATAACTTGAACTGTGCTGTACCTGAAACTGTCTGTTTTTCTCTTACTACTACATCATATATATTTTTCATATTGATTGAAGAGATTTCATCACCACCATTTAAAAAGGCATCATAAATTCTATCAATTGATTACTAAGTAGTTATTCTTATTATTTGAGATAGTTATGTTTTTATAAAGTCATCATGAACAATGAATTAGTGAATACTGAACCAATACTTCTAGGAGAAATACAGGGTTAGGTTTCTGTGTGCCCCTGGACACAACGTTTTCCTCAACTGATTGATACACAAACTTGTTTTATGTGTATCTCTGTTTAAAGATACTCTACTGAATATACACTGTTGATTCATTAACACTGAAGTCACAGCCAACAGCACAATAATTCTTGCCTAAACATAGCTGACTTTCTTAGCACATCATAGCCTTCATACGAACTCCAGGCAGCACTTCAACGCTATGCTTTGGGCCCTTTTAAATAGTGAAATCACCAACAAAAAGTGTGTGGGGGTGCTCAGTTGCGTCCAACTCTTTGCGACCCCATGGACTATAGCCTGCCAGGCTCCTCTGTCTGCGGCACCTCCCAGGCAAGATTACTGGAGGGGGTTGCCATTTCCTTCTCCAGGGGATCTTCCAAACTCAGGGATCGAACCCAGGTCTTCTGCATTGCAGGTGGATGGGAGCTAATTAGACATGCTGAAAAAAAGATCACCCAACTAAGTGAATCAGAATCTGGATTTTAACAAAGTCCTCAAGTGATTCCTATCCATATTAAAATTCTGAGACGTTATCCTATAAATCAAGGATTCTCAAACTTTACTATGCAGTGGCATCACCTAGCCAGCTTGTTAAAACAGAGATGCCTGACCCCACCCCCTGCATTTCAGATTCAGAACATCTGGGGAGTGGCCTGAAACTGTGCATTTCTGACATGTTCCCAGGTGATGCTGATGCTCCTGGTTCTAGGACCATACTCTGAGAACCACTGTATTAGCTAGCTCATGTGTAGATCTTTTGCAAGATTAATGTTTTTAAATTGCTAATACATCTTAATTTTGTAGAAGAGAGGGAAAATATAATCAATGTATAGCTTATAAATACTTCTCACTGTATAGAACCAGGTTTTGTGGAGGCAGGTAAGCCAGCTGGGATGGTTAGACCTAGTCATGGTTGGTGGGCAGAGGCTGATGTGGATGGGTCAACTGAGAAACAGAAATAGAAGTTTTTTATCTTATTATTTAGGTACCCCCTATAAAAGAAACTACAATTTAAGTACCTGGGAAAAAATTCTTATTGAATAATTTTTCTAAACTATATTTTATTAATTACATTTCAAATAAGAGAATTTGCTTGGTAAAATGTATCCAAGAAAAATAATTTTTTTAACTTCCAGCTTCCTCTGGTGAAAAATAAATATGTACAGCAATGAAAGGATAGGTCCCCAAACCAAGCCCCAAAGCTTTAGTGTTTTAGTCTTAGGCAACTTTGGTTATAATGACTCAGGAATAAACTGGAGATTTCTTTTAGAAGAATACTTGAGACTACAGTTTCCTCACCCTGAATCTTCAAGTTCAGCCCACTCAATTCAAACACAAAACTATTTTTGAGTATAAAGACATTTTTGAGTACAAGCCATATGCATTTCAGTTAAATCACAATACAATTACTGCTTCATATTGCTCATGAGCTTGGCGAGGCTATAAGACAGTACAGGCTCCTGGACAGGTACTTCCTAGGACAGCCTTCCTTCTCCTTAACCTGGCGGCCTCTGCCCTGCCTTAACAGTGAGGTTCTCTTGGTCATTCCTTTTTACTTTCCAGCCTTGGTCCAGGGTATTAGAACATGAGCGGCTAGCTGCTCTTTGTTTTTAAAGCCATTCCAAAGCCTTTTAAATAGTTAGCAGGAAAAAGACAATCTGTAGCAAATACTTTGGCCACCTCATGCGAAGAGTTGACTCATTGGAAAAGACTCTGATGCTGGGAGGGATTGTGGGCAGGAGAAGGGGACGACAGAGGATGAGATGGCTGGATGGCATCACCGACTCGATGGACATGAGTCTGAGTGAACTCCGGGAGTTGGTGATGGACAGGGAGGCCTGGCGTGCTGCGATTCATGAGGTCGCAAAGAGTGGGACACGACTGAGTGACTGAACTGAACTGAACTGACTGAACAAAAGCCAATATCAAAGATGTAAGATTCAGTTTAAAGAAATCCTTATCAGTGAATATAAACTTTTGATCAAAGCGGAACAGGTGATGGGGAGTCGGTGCTGTTTCAATGTATTACGGCAGAAGCCCTGATTGGAGAAAAGATTATATAAAGGATTAAGAAAATATAAAGGATTATGTGATTGATTTTCTTTCTTCAAGAAATCTACTCTGGTCTCCAGGTCTTGGAGAACACATTAGGATTAGATTAGGGCCTAGCTTTGATCATTAACACAAGCAGTATAAAGCAAATGTTCAGTTATTTTTGATTTGACAAACAGATGGAAGGGGTTCTGTTCAAAAATGGCCAGAAATAGGAGGGGGAGGATGAGGAGGGAGGAGGGAGAACCAGGCAAAGTAGTAAAATTTCTTTTCAGCCTGGCTCTTGAGCCCTAGCAGCTGCAATATCAGGTGGATATTTCCCAGGAGATTTTGTGCTCAGCAAAAATTTAAAATGAATCCATAATTTAGGTCTAGTATTTCCTGGAAATTTCCAAAGGTATGTTGCATCTGCTTCTTCGCATGCATCTGTATTTGAATTTGTTATGTGAGAGGAAATAGTTGGTAACTAATTAGTAAAATGCTTAATCTCACTTTAATCAAAAGATTATTTTCTCTGGAAAAAGCAATCATGGTTTTGTGTTTTGGTGGGCTTGATCTCACTAATCTCAATTTATCCACAGTTATCTACGCCTGCAGATAGCCTAATGTGTCCCATTAAAGGCAGGCGGGACAGCTACTAGAAACTCAGGCACAGTGCCTCAGGGGTAATAAGAAGCCACAGAGGGCTTATTTGGCAAATTGAGTCCTCTTTAGTAATAGCAACTGTGACAGCCCTCTTTAGGACTCTGAGTCTGTTCAGTCTGGTTCTCAGATGCATTTCTTTTGGTTTATGGTGAAAACTGCTGGCCCGGCTGCCACCTGCCTAGGCAGGTGGGCCACAGCTCAGCCAGTCTCCCTGGGCTCTCCACCACCTTTCTCCAATCCTTTGTCTTTGGCTATTTCTAAGCCATTTCATTGCAGCACTCGGGCACTTAGATATTCATTGTGGCATGTGAAATCTTTAGTTGTGGCATGTGGGATCTAGTTCCCTGACCAGGAGTCAAACCCAGGATGCCTGCACTGAGAGCGTGGAGTCTTAGCCACTGGACCACCAGGGAAGTCCCAGCAATTCACTTAAAAATGTATTTATTTATTTTTGGCCACGCTGGGCTGCTGTGTGGGCTTTTCTCTAGATATGGTAAGCTGGGGCGACTCTGTTGTGATGTGTGGGCTTGTCACTGCAGTGGCTTCCCTTGTTGTGGACCACGGTTTCTAGGGCCCCCAGGCCTTCAGGAGTTGCAGCACGTGGGCTTAATAGTTGCTGTTTCCGGGCTATAGAGCACAGGCTCAGTAGTTGTGGCCCACAGGCTTGGTTGTTTCACAGCATAAGGGATCTTTCTGGAGCATAGATTGAACCTGTGTCTCCTGCATTGGCAGGTAAATTTTTTAATCACTGAGCTACCAGGGAAGCCCTTCAGCCATTCACTTTTAATCAACTCATTTTTTTACTTCTTTGACCTTTTTTTTTTTTTTGTAATCCAGAATTTCACAAAACCATCCTTCTAGTACTGCTGAATTCAGCTATTACCCCTGCCCAGGAATTCACAATATAAATTAGCACACAGAAGACAATTATTATCTGTCAGTGGAAAGTCCTATATTGTCTTTCCTTAAATTTTTAAATAATTAAATTGCAGTTACTATACATTCTCTTAGGGTTTATGTGCAATACGAATTGCTTTTTGTAAGATGTTTTTAGCCACACTGCTACACATATGTGTTGTTACTAAATGGAACCTCTACATGAAATTATTAAAGATGTTAAGACTAGACATTAGACCTCTCTGCTTGACTATTACACAGATAAAAAGGATATAAGAAAAATTTTAGACTGGAGAAAATGAGCACAAAAATTAAAAGAGGGTTTTCTGTTTTATAATTTTAAAAATTTATTTTTTCTTCAATAAAATCTGCAAACTCAGAACACTAACCCAGCAACAAAAGTGTTATCTGGAGAATGTGAAAATAATTATCAAAGGCTAGCAACTCTCATACAAAATAACAAAATCTTATTTTTTCAAAGCCCGGTTATACCATTTATGGATTTAGTGGGTCTTCATTTTCTTATTTACTGAGTCTCATCATCAACACTTTGGCCTGAATTAGAGAATCATAGGCAGTAGAGAGAGATGGATAGAAAGAACCTAACTGAGTTTGCGTCTTCAGAGCACTAATAAAAGTCAGATTAAGGAAAAGGCTACAAAACACAGCCAAACTGAGGTTATTAGATTATCTGTTGCCATATGCCCTATTAGCCCAGACCATCAAATCACTAGTCAAATGGAAACTCTCTCTTAACTATAAAGAACGATAGCAAAGACAAATAACACGTAAAATGAGCCTATCGTAAGATGGCATAGTCAGAGCGCATTAGCACTCATTTTCTCTGTATGAGGAAATCTCCAGGCAAACCTGAAAGTGATTTCACCCAGATATCTTTACCTCAAACACTTCTGACACTTTGTTCTCTTCCACTGTAGCAGCAGCCCATGGGAGTTAAACTTCTATAAAAGTATTATGAAAAATTGGAATAAGGTAGATTTTAACAAGATTGTCTTACAAATTGTCACTTGTCTACTTGATGTAGGTAATAAACAAATTTTAAGAGTCCTAACAACATTAGAGTTAGAAAGGACATTTGAGATCACTAAGAACAATTTCTCCATCTCATATATTAAGACCAAAGTTGAGGGAAAATTTTAAAAAGCTGAGATAATTGGAATCTTGCCAAGGATGATCTTAGACTGCTACACAGGCTCTTATAGTCTCAAGTCCAATTCTTCAACCCACTCCAGTATTCTTGCCTGGAAAATCCCATGAACAGAGGGTCCTGGTGGGCTACAGTTTATGTGGTTGCAAAGAGTTGGACACAACTGAATGACTAAACAACAAACAAGTGCATCACTGTGTCTTACAGCAGGTAAACAGAAGACATGTTGATTTTATCCATTTTAATATAAGTAATCTTTTAGATAAAGAAGGCAGGTAAATGACTGCATAATAGAACCTCATTATTGAAAACTATTATCTTAAAAAAGCTTCACTATACACCAAGGGTTCAATTTGCCCTGTGTTCAAGGTGGTGCATGTGAATCTTCTGCTAAAGTGTAAAAAGCATAAGAAATGTACGAGTCTCCAGTATTCCTTACGCTGATGATCTTGGCGCAATTCATCTGAACACTAAAATACATCCTCCTTGTTAACTATCCCTCAGTATGCAATGATTCTGAGTTGGGACATTTATGGAAGGATACCCCTACCCCCATCCATATGTATATATGCATATTTAGAAGGATCTATCCTAAAAGGGCAGCAAGTAAAGTTTGAAAAAATTCCCAAGCATCATCTCTGCCCTGCCCTCCAACCAGTGGAAAAATTACTAATCCAAAAAAATTGTACTCATCCAATAAACAAATGTTTCTGAAGTGTTTGCTCTGTACCAGGTACAGGATATATATAAGGTGCTGAACAAAATGTTAATGCTAACTACTCACTCTGAGTTTTAGTACTTAGAAGTTGCTTTCTTTATAAACCCAAAGTGCCTGGCATGGTCCATCACTGCACCCTCAGTGTGATGGTTCCTTAGTCTCCTTGAGGAATATACATCTGCACGTAAACCAAGTGATGACATGGTTCCTTTTTGATTTCACCTCATCCCTACCCTCTATTCCCCTCCTACCTTTATTTTTCTCCTTAACATTTATTACAGTCTAAACATAACTTACTTATTCACATTTTGTCCTCCCCAATAAAATAAGCTCCCCAAGAGAGCAAGAAAATTTTTGTCTCATTTTTTTCTTTCTGGGTCCCCAGTACCTTGAATATACAGTAAATGCTCAATAAATATTTGTTAATGAAATAAATACCAACATTTCTACACCTGCCAAGTATATTTGATACATTCTCGTTTCCACCCTGGTCTCCTCATCAATCTCTTCAATCATTCTCCTGTGGCCCTCTGTCCTCTTAGGATTTTTCCTGTCAGCTACACTCAAGAAGAGTACAGTCAGCCTGGGCTCCATGATTAGTTAACACATGATAATTTTCATTCACCTCACCCTCTTATCTTCCACTGCACCTACTGCACCAACACTTTACCCCCACTGTCCAGCTTATCTTACTGTTTGTCCAGTCCGGACCATTGCTAGAGAAGATTTAGATTCATGCTGGACTGGACCAATACTGATTGATGGTAGAACTCAATGCTCAAAATTCATGGTATACAGAGACAGAGAATGGGATTAAGAATTAGTGTGTGCTAAGTTGCTTCAGTCGTGTCTGACTCTTTGCGACCCTATGGACTAGAGCCCACCAGGCTTCTCTCTCCATGGGATTCTCCAGGCAAGAATACTGGAATGGGTTGCCATGCCTTTCTCCAGGAGATCTTTTCAACCCCGGGACTGAACCCGGGTCACCCACATTGCAGGCAGATTCTTTACCATCTGAGCTACCAGTTCTGTTCAGTTGCTCAGTCGTGTCAGACTCTTTGTGACCCCATGAACTACAGCACACCAGGCTTCCCTGTCCATCACCAACTCCTAGAGCTTGCTCACACTTATGTTCATCAAGTTGGTGATGCCATCCAACCATCTCATCCTCTGTCATCCCTGTCTCCTCCTGCCTTCAATCTTTCCCAGCATCAGGGTCTTTTCCAATGAGTCAATTCTCTGCATCAGGTGGCCAAAGTACTGGAACTTCAACATCAGTCCTTCCAATGAATATTCAGGACTGATTTTCTTTAGGATTGACAGGTTTGATCTCCTTCAGTCCAAGGGACACTCAAGAGTCTTCTCCAACACCACAGCCAGGGAAGCCCCCAAGAATTAGAGTTGGGTTTAAAAATTGGGCCCAATGTGCACTACATGGTGTCTTTGGCTAGGTCGACAATCTTTCTGAGCCTGTTTTCTCATCTATAAAATGGGAGTAGTAATAATACTCACTTCCTAGTATGAGGGTTATACTTGAAGTGAAATACTGTATGCAAAAGCTCCCAACAGACTTACAGGCATGTAGAGGTTGCTTAATAAGCTCCTTCTCTTCCTTTAATTTAACATATTTCACTAACCTCCGATGATGTCCTCATTCTTTGAAAATGACTAACACATACTTAGCAAGAAATCCCATGCTTCCGGTATGAATCTTAATTTTTCTCTCTTCTCTTCATTCCATACCAGAATTCTATGTCTTCACTCATCCTGTCTCCTGTTTCAGAAATGGTGTCCCTTTTCTGTGAGCCTAACCCTCTATCTATACAAATAGTTTTCTTCCCTGGCTTCACATTAGAATCATCTGTGGAGCTTTTTAAAAATGCAGATGTTTGGCCCCCACCAGAGATCAACTAAATATGAATTTCTGGAGGCAGGAACATGGCATCAGTATTTTTTTAAGTTCCCTGGTAGTGTGCCAAGACAATTCAGTGGGGGAAAAGAATAGTCTTTTCAACAAATGTTGGAAGTAGATAACCTCATTCAAAAGAATCAAGTCAAACCATTCCTTTTACCATTGACAAAAATTAACTCAAAATGGATCACAGACCCAAATGTAATAACTAAAATTTTAAAACTTTTAGAAGAAAACGTAGAGTAAATCTTCATAACCTTGAGTTAGGCAAAGCCTTCTTAGGTATGACACCAAAAGCACAAGCAATAATGACAAAAATAGAAATTAAAACATTTGGTACTATAAATAATATCATGAAGAAAATGAAAGGACAACCCACAGAACAAAAAAGAAGTCACAAACCACATACCTGATAAAGAACTTATAACCAAGGTACATAAAGGACTCTTAAACTCAATAATAAAAAGATAAATAACCTAGTTTTTTAAATGAACAAGGGATCTGAATAGATATTTCTCCAAAAAAGAAATACAGAGGACCAATAAGCAAAAGAAAAGATGCTGAACATCATTACCATCAGGGAAATGTAAACCAAAATCACAATGAGCTACCACTTCAAACTTCCTAAGACTGCTCTTATCAGAAAGATGGATAATAATAATTTGCTGATGAATGTTGCAATCCTTATACATTGCTAGTGGAAATGCAAAATGGTGTAGCTGTTTTGGAAAACTGTTTGTGGAAAAAGTGTGGAAATAGTAAACATACAGTTACCATATGACCTAGCAGTTCTACTCCTCGGTATATACCCAAAAGAAATGAAAACATGTTTACACAAAAATTGCACACAAATGTACACAGCATTTGTACATCTGGCAGCCATAGCAGCCCAAAAGTGTAAAGAACACAAGTGTCCATCAACTGATAAATGGGTAAGTAACACGTGATATAGCTATTCAATGAAATATTATTCAGTGATAAAAAGGAATGAACCACTGATATATGCTACAAACATGGATAAACTTTGAAAATCTTATACTAAGAGAACAAAGCTACCGATGACCCCTAAACCACATGGGTCTGAACTGCACGGCTCCACTTACACTTGTAGTTTTTTAGCTGTGAATACCAGCCACACTACTCTACAGTCCATGGTTGGTTGAAACCAAGGATGCAGAATTGTGGATACAGAGGGATGAGTACAAATTATACTCAGATTAACTCCCTTCACACATTGTTCAAAGGTCAACTGATGTCACATTAGACCATATACTGTGTAATTTCATTTATAAGAAATGATCAGAATAGGCAAGTATATGTGTAGAGAAAGTAGATTAGTGGTGGCCTAAGGCTGAGAGTTGAAGGGAAATGAGGAGTGACTGATAATGGGTAAAGAGTTTCTTTTTGCACGATGAAAATGTTCTAAAATTGACTGCGGTGATGGCTGAACAACTCTGTGAACATACTAAAAACCATTGGATTGAAAAGATAGAAAGTTCCCCCAGGTAATTCTAATCTTAATGTCTGTTTACAGAAACCAATTTTTGAAGCACAACACTCAAAATATATGGCATCTTACCTTCTCGACTCCTTAGGGGTAAAGATGGCATCTTCTAATTCTTTCTTTCCCCCACATCCTTAAGAAATAATAACTGACACAGAGCAGGAGTGTGATATCATGTAAATGCCTTTTTTTTTTTTTTTTAAAGTAAAAGAGTGTTCTTGGTGAATGTTTTTTATTTTAATCAAAATTGTAAGAGTCAGGCTGCCACCTGGCAGAATTGGTCATCTTGACTATCATGATTCATTTAAACTCGCCAAGCAATTAATTCAGTTGTAGCATATAGAGAGAAGATAGGTAGCCAGTGCAAACCAAACTGACCGGTTCTGCCATTCAAAGTATGGTTGTTCCACCACTTAACAGTGAATGTGGCTGCTGGCCCTTAGGAACCTTCCTTTTGACAGCTCCCCAGGACATGGCTCTGGTTTGACTGACTTTGTTTACTAAATAAATTAATTCCTACTTCTGGAGTAGCTTCAATTTTTAAACAGAAAGCCATCTATTGACAGTCACTGATACACAGGATTTTATTGTTTGATATTAAACAATTAAGAATTATTGTTTTTTCCCCTACAAGTACACTATACATGAAAATAAATATCATTTAGAATACAGCCACTAGGAGTGGAGAGAGATGGAGACTCTATATCCACTCTGTGCCTTAAAGGGATAGCTTTACTTTAATAAAACCAAAGGGCAGACTGGATTTCTTTCATGGAAATAAAGCTCTCTTTGGCAAAATGTATATGGAAATCTGATGAACATTTCCTAAGATGAGTCTGATTAACACATTTTTTTTCTTTTCTCTTTTTATTATTGCTTTTAGCCATACCACACAGTATGTAGGATCTTAGTTCCCCAACCAGGGATTAAACCCGTGGCCCCTGTAATGGAAGCCTGGAGTCTTAACCAATGGACCAGCAGTGAGCATGTCCCTGTAAACACATCTTTTAAAAAAATCCTAAGGAGTCTTTTGATCTAGTAGTGACTTAAAAGTCTTTAATAATTTAAAGTAACTTTGAAATTGCTACTTTCAACAACGTATCTGAAGGTACATACTCAAAAAATGCTGAAATAAGTCAAGGTGTTTACAAATGTTGGGAATTTTGTTATTTATTCAACCTGCAGATAAAAAATAGCAAAGCATGACACCATAGTTTTCTCAGCATAGGACAAAAATCTTGTTTAAAAGCAGGCAGAAGTTTTCCCTTCTATAATTCTAGTGAATTCAAATGTACTCAGGAAAAACAAATTGAGTGAGGACAATACCAAAGATGAGAAATAAAAGAAAATTCTAAATCCTCGGGTAATTTTGAAATAAGTTCACAGTTGGAAGATTCATTAATAAGAATAATTCAAAAGATATTGTTAGAGCCATAATTTAGAAGCCTTGTTTCATGAGCAGATTATAATATGAAAACTTCAAAAGTAAGTATTGATTATACAAGGTAAATAAGACAAGGCTGAATGATTAAAAAAAAAAAAAAGACATCTTGTGTCCTCTCTCATTGGAAAGAACAACCAGGTACATGCTGCTGACTAGACTAAACTGCTCTAAGTGAGGCAGTTGGAAAATGCTATTAGATTATGCGTGTTGAGGAGCTGCCCCAGGGGCAGAACATGTCACAATGGCACATCCCTCTTCTTTACTAACACAACTTTCACCAGAATCAACCAAAGCCTTGGAAAACAAATTCTGACACTTTTTGTTAAAACTCCAAGCAAACTATCGAACCAACTTAACACCTGGAACGTATTAGAAGTTTTCCACGTTTCCCAGACACAGTGGAATAAACAAATTTCAGTTGGAAGTTTATCTTAGAAAAATGCTCATGTGCATTTCCATGCATATAATTACAGGTTATATTAAGAAACCGCTTCTTAGTTTTCACTAGGGAATATTAAACAAGTCAGAATTTAAAGATAATTGCCTTTCTGCCTCTGGTGAAGGTTTTAGGTTTTTGAAAACGTAAATAAAACGTGCAGAGTGACATAAAGAGCTGCAAACAAGTATAAATATACCACTATAGCTCCCATAATAAAAGCTTGTGTGTGGGGGGGAAGGTTGAACTGGTATTCATCTTCCTCAAACTATAATCCCAAGATGTTGACTGTTACACAATTGTGAAACAAAGGCAAGGTGAAGGGTGAGAAACAACAGAAAGGACAGCGGAAAGGAAGACGAGGGCTCAGCAGCTAGAACCTGCTCGGTCTAGCTAGCCCGGCTTTCCCCAGCACCTTTCTGGTCCCAGTTCTGTGCTTCTCTAATACAATTCACATCATCTCTCAGAGAGATGGAGCTCTCTTTAAGGAAAGCCAAGCCCACATCGAGAGGTAACGTGCAGAACCGTAAATGAAAAATGTCCACGTCTAGCAGCATGCAGACGAGCAAACGAAAACCAGCTGTCAGTTTCAGAGACTCCTAGCTGTAACGGGGTTTCAGGTTTCTCTTTGCCTCAGTCTCCGTCTGTCTCTCTCACTGTGTCTCCCTCAATAATATCAGTTTTCTAATCACCTCAAATCAAAAACACATTCTCCATCTGTCCTTGTGAAATAAATGCTGATGAAACAGAAAGATAGAGTGCGATACTCACAACAATGAAGAATTCCTACACATGCCGGTCCAGTTTCTTGCTTTAAAAAAGATGGAAGGTTCATTTAAAAAGCCTTGCAGAATTAGAAAAATAAGGAGGAGGGGGATTCCACCCGCACAATCTTCCAGCCCACCGCAGAGAAGCCTGAAGGCTTGCTGACGTCACAGATTCATGAATGGATGTAAATTGGGCTGGTTTAGGATTCCGCACAGACTTCGCTATGGTGTGTGCTGAGAAAAAGAAAGGGAGGGTCCAGAGCAGTCCTGGCCAATAGGCTTCAGGCAGTCATGGCCTGCCTTCTTTCAGAAGGAATCTGCTCACAGAATAAACAGAGCCCACCAATCAGGCATCTGCCACTGCCTTAGGACAGACTGGCAGCGTGAGGAGGGGGGTAGGGGGTGGTAGTGGTGTGTGTGTGTGTGTCTGTGTGTGCCTACGTGCGTGTTTCAAGCTGTGATAGTCATGAAAACATTATTATTGCTATTGAATGAGGGAATCAAAATAGAATTTTGGTGGCATCGGTGCTACCAAAAACGCATATAGAAGATACTACAATCTTTTATTCCTGTTATTTTCTTTAACCTTTTTCTTGCTGTTCAATACTGTGCCTCACCTGATGTGATAAAAACAAATCAAAGTCAGAGAGTTTCTAAAACTGATGCCCAGTACATGTACGCCAAGACTTGTAAAAGCAAAATAGTAGAGAAATAATAATGGGAATAATAACCTAGTGATTAAGGAAATAGGTAAGAAAATATAACAAATGTAATTGTTTAACAGAACAGCATCACCTTACGGACATTTGTGATGAATCAAAAGTGAGTGTGAAAGCGTAATTTACTGCTACATTTTAAATAAGGTAGGACATTTCCTCGTTGGTTTATTAAACTTCTGACATTCAATTAAGACACAGATCCAAAGAGCTTATAATGTTCTTTGAGCAGATTTTGGTTTTAGTAAAATGTCTTATTACTAATAGCAAAAATAGCTGTAATTAAATTCACCCAAAGAGCTCATGATATTTTTTCTTATTTAAAAATTTTTAACAGCTTTATTGAGGTGCAAGTGCTATACAAAGAACTACATATAATTAATGTGTACAACTGATAAGTTTGGAACTATGCAAATACCCATGATACCATAATCACAGTCAAGGTAGTAGACATATCTGACATTTCCAAGTTTCGTGTGTTCCTTTGGGTTTTTTGTTATAGCTGCTGTAGGTTTTTGTGGCAAAAACACTTAACATGAGATCTACTCTCAGCAAATTTTGAACTGCACAATAAAATACCATATTGTTAACTACAGGCATGTTGTACTACAGATCTTTAAAACCTATTCATCTAGTATAACTAAAATTTTATATCCGTTGAATAACAACTACTCATTTCCCTCTCCTCTCAGGCTCTGGAAACCACTATTGTATTCTCTGCTTTCATGAGTTTGACTATTTTGGATAACTCATACAAATATAATCAAGCAACATTTGTCTTTATCTGTGACTTGCTTATTTCATTTAGTGTTATGTCCTCCAGGCTCATCAACGTTGTTGCAAATGGTGGAATTTCCCTTTTAAAAGCTGAATAATATTCCATTGTAGGAATATACATTTTCTTTAACCATTCATCTGTTGATGGACATGTGGGTTGTTTTCATATGTTGGCTATTACAAAGAGTGCTGTAATCAATATGGGAGTGAAGATATCTCTTTGAGATCCTGATTTCATTTCTTTTGAATATATACCCAGAAGTGAGATTGCTGGATCCTATGGTAGTTTCATTTTTAATTTTATGAGAAATCTCCATACTGTTTTTCATAACTGCTGCACTGTTTTACGTTGCCATCAAGAATGTGTAAGGGTTACAATTTCGCTACAACACTTCTTATCTTTTTTAAAAATAATAAGCCATCCTAAGTGGTGTGAGGTAATATCTCATTGTGGTTTGTTTTGCATTTCCCTGATAATTAGTGATGATGGACACCTTTTCACATATTAATACCTACTGGCCCCTTGTATGTCTTCTTTGGACAGCTGTCTGTTCAAGTCCTTTATCCATTCTTGACATCAGTCTTGGCAATAATTTCTTGAAATGACACCAAAAGCACAGGCAACAAAACCAAAAATAGACAAGTGGGACTGTATCAAACTAAAAAGCTTCAATCAACAGAATGATAAGGCAATCTACAGAGTGGGAAAAAATATCTGTAAACCAGATATATAATCTGATAAAGGGTTAATTTCTAAAAAGTACAAGGAACTCATACAACTTAGTACAAGAAAAAACAACAAAAAAAAACCTGTGATTTTTTTTTTTTTTACTCTTTTTGGGGGGCTTAATATCATCAATGAAATTTTAAAAATTTTTATTGGAGTATAGTTGATTTACAATGTTATGTTATATTCTGCTACATAGCAAAGTGAATCAGTTATAATATACATATATCCACTCTTTTTTAGATTCTTTTCCCATATAGGTCATTACAGAGTATTGAGAAGAGTTCATTTTTTACTCTTTATTTTAAATTTTTTCAAAGTTACACAGAAGTGGAGATTAATATAATTTATTGCCCTTGAATAGCATCATTTCACTTCACAATTACCAATACTTTACTAATACTGATCATAGCTTTTTTGAACTTGGGAAATGATCTCAAATCCTTGAAACTAGAACAATAGTGGTTAATATAAGGCCTTGGTTATAGGTGTCCAGTGACCAAGAACATTCTGAACAGATATCTGCTTTCTCAATCAGATTATTTGTACAGCTGACAGGAGAGTGGTTGCTTGTTTCTATGTGATTATAAAGGGTTCAAACCTGACACTAATAAGTACTGCTCACTGCTTACTTCATTTGGGGAGAAAAGAAACCCAACTTCCCAGGACTATTTTATACACAGGAAAGACATACTGTTCTATATACTCAAGCAACAGCATCTCATTAGCAAACAATATATTCAACAAATTTCTTTAAAGAAGCTTCTTGTGGAATATCACAATGGAAAAGGCAGACTAAAGAAATTTATCCATGTGACATGGGTGTGCTCAAGACCAATGTAGTACTGGTACCTTCCTAGTAGGTCTAAGTGCCCCACATTGATTTATATCAATCAATTATGTCCATGTACTAAGATTATTTTAGAATCCACAAATGAAAAGAAGATAAAGAATATGCCTCTCTGTTTCCTTCAACGGCAATCAAAGTCAACCAGGCTATACCAGAAGAATTGGATTTATATATTAAAAAAAAAAAAACTTCCAAATAATACAGACTAATAGAAAGAGGTAACCCCTTTATGAAAAAATATGCCAATGAAATGTTAAATCTGTTAGAGAAGCTAACACATTGGCTGTTAAGTTTCATAGAAACATCATTACTCAATCAAAGACCAAGGTACGTCTCTGAAGCAATTCAACAAAACAGAATGCATAATGGTTCTAATATCAGTCATATAACATGTTGGTTTAATATGTAATCTGGCAAATAAAAATTAGCTAGCTCTACCGACTTGCCGTTTTAGTAAGATGAACCTAGTCTGGATTAGCATGCCTCCCTAGAGCACAGAAATAACCTTGTCAACAAAAATTTCTCTATGTCAAACATGACAGGAAATCTGTTGGGAAGATAAGTTGTATCCCCAAATCTCAGAAACTGCACTAGTTGTTCTTCAAGGAGAACAATGTTGTTTTGGGCACAGAAGAAAAAGGGCCGTGAAAAATGCATATCCGAAAGCAACGCTTCTTGAGAACTTTCTGTGATGACAGAAGTGTTCATAATTTGCACTGTCTCATATATTAGCATGTGGAATGTGGCCACTATGATTGAGGAACTGAATTTTAAGTTTTATTCAATTTTAATTAATATAAATTGAAAAATAGTCACATGTGGCTAGTGGCTACTGAATGGGACATTGCAACTCTAGGAATATTAAGCCAAGTCCCATAGTCACAAGTAATTCTTTATTTCAGCATGTAGGCACACTGAGTATGGAGCACTACAAAGCCAGTTATCAAGGTGAGTAAACTCTTTTAAGAACCAAATGGACCTTTTCAAATTTCATTAATGACTAAAAGATAATCTGGTCTCCTTTCCCAAGAAGCTATTCAAAACTCACTATTAGGAAAAAATGTAAGAACACAAGTTAAGGCACAATTATTCTGGCATAAAACATGATCTGGTCTATGGGAATTCCCTGATGGCCCAATGGTTAGGACTCTGTGCTTTCACTGCCGAGGACCTTGGTTCCATCCCTGGTCTGGGAACTAAGATTCCACAAGCTTTGAGGTGTGGCCAAAAAAAAAAAAAGAGCTATTCTAAAGCTGATTTTTTTCTTGAGAGAAAAAAATGTGTTTTCAAAGGAAAATGACTAAATCAGAATCTAGGAGAAGTTTAAAGTTCTATGACCTAGGGGCAATTTTTGTCATAAATATCAAGAAAAAGAAAGAGTATGATGACTTCAGTGCTAATAATGCACGATGATTCAGATTCCTTTTACAGGCACCAGTGTAGCTAGAAGTTAGTAAAGAGATCTGGGTTCAAATTCTGACTCTGTTGGTTATTATCCTTAGTTATGTAAGTTTAGATAAACCAAGCTATTGGTTTTTCATTTTTAGAGTAAGATGTACAGTGTGGGGAAAATAGTCACTAATAAATAACATCTTTGGTGACAAAGGTAGTCAAAAGGTACAAACCTCCAGTTATATGATAAATAGGTACTAAGGATATAATTAATGTACAGTGTGATTAATATAATCAACACTGCTGTATGTTATACATGAAAGTTGTTAAGAGACAAAATCCTAAGAGATCTCATCACAAGGAAAAATTATTTTTTTTTCTTTTGTATGTATATAAGATGATAGATTTTTTTTTTAAGATGATAGATTTTAACTAAACTTACTGTGGCAATCATTTCATGATGTAAGTCAAATCACTATGCTGTATGTCTTAAATTCATACAGTATTGTATGTCAATTACATCTCAATAAAACTGGAAGAGGAAAAATAAAGTGGGGATAATAATAGGCTATATGCCTATTATGTGAAAGTTAAATAAAATAAAACATGTGAAGACTTCAGCACAACACCTGCATATAGAAGATACTCAGAAAATGGTTCTGGTAACTGTTTTTGTTTTACTGCTGTTAATATAAACAAAATAAAGATTTTTTATTTTGCTCAATGGACATGAACTTGGGCAAGCTTTGGGAGATGGTGAAGGACAGGGAGGCCTGGTGCACTGCAGTCCATAGGGTCGGACACGACTGGGCGACTGAACAACAACAAAGCTACAACAGGTCTTTTCAGGAAATTTAGAAATACGCATTAGTGACACATCTTCCAAAGAAAAGCTCGTCCTAATCACTTCCCTTTGGGAAGTTGAGGAATACTCTCTGAGGTTCTGAAGGTGAGTAGGGAAAAACCCTGAGGAAGTTAAGAGAGGTGACCAAAAATTCTCTTTATCAAAAAAAAAAAGTTAAAATTTTTCTACATAAAGATGTAGTTTATATGAACTGATGTAAAAAACAATCTTTCTAAAAGGTGAGAACGCTAATTAGAATTCTCCACTTCCATATCAGAACATTAACCCTAACTTACCCTGTTTTCAAAGTACATGGTTCCTCAAATAATTTTTTTTTTCACTTAAACTATAGTAGATTGAGACTAGGGCTCTGAGCAAGTCCTTCTAATCCAGAGAGTTCCAGATCACATCTTCTACCTTCTCATTCTTTTTATTAAAAAAATTTTTTTTAATTTATTTTTTATTCAGACAGTTTCAACATTCAAAGACCTCAGCAGATTATTACTCGAACTTTGTTGTTGCTGCTGTCCAGCTCTCAGGAAATGTTTATCTGAGAAAGTGATTTTTAAGAACCATCTAAGGAAAAACGTTCTTATGAATATTACTAAAATCTGTTCTTGCAGCAAAGGAGATAGACAGTTCATCAGAAAGCTACATGCTACCCAAATATCATCAGCACAGAACTCCCTAGCAGAGTCACTATCATCAAGTCACATTCTATGTTATGGTTTTCCTTTTATTATAGGGAACAGCCATATTGCTTTTACAGGGTCCACTGTCTTGCATGATGTCTCACACGTAACAAATTCACAAGAGGAGTTTGTTTTTAGAACTCAGTATCAGGGAAACCCTTTTCTGTTCTTGAAGAATTATTAGCATTCCCTTTTAGATGGCAACAATGTAATCCACTGAATTGCCTTTTTTTTTTTTTTGTCCCTGCAGGGAAGCCCAGAGCCAACTTTATGCTCAAATCAATCAATCTATATCTCTATATAATTTATTTTAGTTTTTTGTGGTTATCATTTTTGCTTTATCTTCCTTGTTTTAGGTTTGATTTTCCCTTTGTTAACCTTGTTATGTAGATATATGTCATAAGCACATCCTTTTAGAACAAGTAGACTACAAATAGAAACTTATAGTAATACACCTATTAACTTTTAAAAAGATTAAAGTCTCATGATGGTAAATTCCACAATCATTTTTATGATAGAAAAAAAATCCTAAAGGTTCATATAATTACAGCAAATTTTGAAGAATATTGTGAGTTAAGTGGATTTGAAGTCTAGGATTTTTATCAAAGGATAATAAAACATCTAGACAACTGGAAAAAAGCAATTGTTTAGAGATTTTTATGCTATTTAGAATAAAGTTTAATAGCTTAATGAAGTTTTAATGTATTATCTGTGTCAAAAGTATGATCACAAACAAAGGATATAATTTTCTGACCAATAATGAAAATGCATTAAAGCAAATCAAAAGCAAATGGATTTCTCAATAAATAAAACATTTAACATCCCTGAAATACACCACTCCATAAAACACAAAATCTGGCAAGTTACCATAAACCAAACCTTTGTGGGACTAAAAATAATATTTTGAGTTTATAAAGGCACTTTACATATTGAAAGGGTAAAAAACCAAACAAACAAAAAATAACTTTATATTTTACCCATCCACATAGAGTTTGTACTCTTTCTGAGAGGTCATGTAAAAAAACAACCATTTAACTTTTATACTTCTAATCCTGTTTTCATTTCCCTGCTTCTTTAGTGGAAGTTGGCATTTCCACTTTAGCTTTACAAAGCATGTAGCATAACTGATGATCAAAACATAGAAATAGTGAACAACTGCCCCCTTTTAAAGTCTGCCCCTACATCCTCCCCGTTTGAGGAAACTGTCTCTCCCCCACTCTCAGTCCAAGAGGTTCGGGCAAAGCCAACCCCGCCTGAAGTTAGGACTCCAAGAGGGAACACGTGACACAAAGCAGGGCGAGTCACCTACTTGGTTATAATATTAGTGAAAAGACAGGCACATGACCCAAGTCCACTGGGACCCATGACCCAGTGAGAATCAACCATGTCATCCCCAGGATGTTGGCTACAACTATTGTTTAATTGGGATATGAGCTCCTAAGTATAATGTGAGTAGAGAGGTTTGGATATCTAATTCCTAAAAATAATAATTGGGTACAAATCTGGCCCTAGACATTCTTTGTAAACAATCTTTTCCTTCACTTTAAAATTTACAAAATATCTTTAGATTTTAGTCTCACTTTATATGTGAAAAAATTAAGGTTCAAGAAGATTGGCTCATCAATCCAGCTTTGTCTAAACTCTGTAACCTAGTGACTTATACTTTTTAAATTCTATCCATTACCTCTTTCCTCTCTCCTATTAAAGACCTGTCTGTGGTCACTCAATGACTAAAACTTAAAGTGAATTTAAAAAGTGACAATGCAAAGATGAAAAGGCCAGTTTGTGGTATTAAGTTGCTTTGGTAAGATGAATAACAACACAAATGGTGAAAGTGCTGAGGTAGGCAGGAATGCTTTACTTGAGGCTGGAGAACAATACCAGAAGGAAGCTAACTGACTTTTGTGGGTGGGAATATTCTTCCATGCGTGGGACTTTCCTACATAAGGCAAAATGTTTAGCAACCCCTCCTCGCCCCACCCCCCATGCCTGTAACAGACCCAGTCTTTGCCATAGCTAAAAAAAGTCCCTGGGGTTGATTGTCTCTGTAGGCTCTATGAGACTGGGCCTCACCCAATTTGAGAACTACTAGTTAGGCTATTGGAGAAGGAAATGGCAACCCACTCCAGTATTCTTGTCTAGAAAATCCTGTGGACAGAGGAGCCTGGTGGACTGCTGTCCATGGGGTCGCACAGAGTCAGACACGACTGAAATGACTTAGCATGCATGCATGTGTTGGAGAAGGAAATGGCAACCCACTGGAATATTCTTGCCTGGAGAATCCCAGGGACAGAGGAGCCTGGTGGGCTGCCATCTATGGGGTTGCATAGAGTTGGACAAGACTGAAGCAACTTAGCAGCAGCTGCAGCAGTTAGGCTATAGCGTGGTACTCTCTGTTGCCCTCTGTTGACATAGAAAGGTAAGATCAAGCCCTTAGCTGAAAAAACAAAACAAAAAAACATGTCTTGTCCCTTGGAGAAAAATGTTCAAAGAACAGCCTGGTGTTGAGGCTCACTGAAAGCTCTGAAATGTGGGTGAGGCCGAGTAAGAGCTCAGAGCCACACTTCCTGGTGCAGACCACAGCCAGTATTTGCCATTTGCTTGTCTTTGGCAAGTTGGCGTGTTTGTAAAGGGAATACAGGCTTGTCTTATACAAACAAACCCTGTCCTTATGATGCAGTTTGCCCAGGGCTTGAACTAAACCTTCCTCACTTACTGATAGAATGATCATTTTGAGTTGGGTGGTTACAGTCAGTTATAAAAAGAGGTAAACCTGAAGGGGGAAGATTTGGGAAAACTGGATATAAGGTCAATTCTTCCAAGGCAGTTCTTACCAAATGTAAAATTGGTAAGGCACATACCAGCACTTTTCCTTCCCATACTGGATTACAGTATACAACTGCAGCAGAAAAAAAAAAAAAAAGGAAGTCAGAGTGGAGAAGATGTTAACACAGAGTCAGTAAAAGTGTGGCTTGCTTTTAAAATCAGTTTTATACATCTATCCATATAGAAGCTTACTCTGTGTAAACCCACACTCAAAACTGCAGTGAGCTCTTTATTATTAACATCAAATGAACGGGCTTCCCTGGTGGCTCAGATGGTAAAGAATCTGCCTGCAAGGTGGGAGACCTGGGTTCAATCCCTGGGTTTGGAAAATCCCCTGGAGGAGGGCAACCCACTCCAGTATTCTTGCCTGGAGAATCCCCATGGACAGAGGAGCCTGGCGGGCTAGAGTCCATGGGGTCGCAAAGAGTTGGACATCACTGAGCAACTAAGAACACCAATGAAGAGAACAGAGATGACAGAACCTCAAAATATTTGAGAGAAAGATCTGTTTTTAAGTATTTCATAAATATAATCATATGTGATATCCAAGGAATACACTTAAAACCAAATGTTGAAGCCACTCTGTAAAGCTCTTGGTTTTCCATTTCACATAATCACACTACCTGAAAAAGACAGTAATTGCTACTAGCAGCAACCTGCCCCCAATCAATCAATTTATCTATAACATATATTTAAAAATTTTACTACTTTTTAAGTCCTGATATAGTCTCCTGAACTAGGTTGATAATTGAAGTTTTACATGTAACATTCGCTACACAAGCAATAAGTAGATGGAGCAGCGTAATGGAAGGGAAGATTATTGGACCTAGTGTTTACTTAAAAGCTCTGAAAAATCAATATACAAATAAAATATACATATTTTTATTGAATGTCATCTATGTTCAAAATACCTTACATGTGCTGTGAGGTACACATATAGGGATAAATCACAGATCCTGATCTCAGTCTATTTCATTAGAAAAGACAGGAAAACAATAAACAGTAAAATAAGATTATCAGAATGGTTTAAAACTGTAACAGAAGGCACAGTGCTAGAGACTGTCCCCTAAAATATCATCTCCTCTCTTTCTTGTTAGTTATAGAACCCTTATGTCCAACCCCACTCCTAAAATTGTAGATGAATACAAGCCACGCTGCTAAAGACTTCTCTGTTCTCCTGGTTGTAGATGTGAGCACATGACTGAGTTCTAGCTAGTGGGGTTTGAGTGGAAGTATGTTTTTAACTTGCAGGTCTTACCTGCTTGTGCTGGACTTTCTTAAGTCCCATGCTGAGTCAGCTTCTACTATGCAGATGATGGTCCAGGCAATGGCAGAGCAAGGAAGCAGAAGTAGCCTTGGGGTTTGATTTTTTGATGAATCAGAACCATCCATCTGTTCTGGGGTACCTGCCTACTTTAGGACTGTTAATGAAGACAGAAATAACATTCCATCTTTTGGAACCACCAAAAATTTTGAGACTCTCTGTTACTGCTACTTAGTCTGTATTCCTACTAATACGGTTAGCAGGTGGTGTGTGGTTATTTCCTGAATGAGATAAATAAGCAGTTACTGCTCTAGACATTTTAAGAAGAATACTGACTCAGAGAATCAAGGATCTGAGACAAACCTTACAACTCAAATCTACTCTGTCCTCTTCTTTGTTACATATGAAAAGACTGAGGTTCAAAGATTTGTCCATAGTCTTGGAATTTATGGCATTGAGTCAGGAGTTGATCTTAGATTTCCTGAATGTTCTCTGTATTTTTTTGGTGGGATAAGAGTGACCACTAATGCTACCTCTTTTTCTTGGACAGTCAGTTACAGTTCACTCGGTATTCCTGGAACAGGATACTGTTCTTAGTTCTAAAAAAAAAAGCCAATAAAAATGTAAAAAAATCACATTTATTTATTTATTTATTGTCTCAAAGGTATCTGCAATCTAACAGAAAAGAAAATACTAGCTTACCTCTACGATACTACTAAAACCTGGACAAACAAGAATCAGTTTCTCTCCTGATAACTAGAGCTTTGGAAATACAGAAAATATGATTCAAGAATTTCTGAATCAATTCTTAAGAACTCTGTTGGACCCTAATTAAACATGCAAGGGGCTTGAAATATATTTTTAATTCTCATGAAATTCTTCTTTTTCCTTAGCCTGCAAAATTTTAATGCTTTAATCTTTTTAAAAACCACCTCTAAAGCCTAGAGATCTCTTCTGTGTTGGCTAGCTAACAACAGCTGTACTTCACCAGAAACCTTTTCTAAGCTGTACTCGTGCTAAGGAGGAAGCGTTAATGACCAGAGCAGCAAGTGGACCTTTTCTCCCCTCAACTCACAGCCACTAGGTTTATCTTACAGCCACCCCTCTTGTCCTAGGGGACAGAATATCCACCTGTCATTGTAGTTTGGAAACTAAAGCTGGTGTGTCCCCAGATCCTCTGTAGTGGTGTTGCTTGCCCCTCTCGTGAATGGGCTATGCGTGTGTGCTAAGTCACTCAAGTCATGTTCAACTCTGTGCAACCCCTGACTCAGTAGCCTCGCCAGGCTCCTCTGTCCATGAGATTCTCCAGGGCGTTGCCATGCCCTCCTCAGGGGATCTTCCTGACCCAGGGACTGAACCCACATCTCTATGTCTCCTGCATTGGCAGGAGGGTTCTTTACCACTAGTGCCACCTGGGAAACCCGAATGGACTACAGATGATGCTAAACCAACTTGGGGGGAACTGTTATGATCTAAAGAAAATTATTACGAATACTCTTGAGACATGTATGGACCCTGAATTTTAAAATTAGCACAATGAAGCTCTAAGACCACTCAAAATGGAAGCAGTGGCCTAAAAAGGCCACATATTCTTAGCACGTACTTTTAGTCTGTTTAATTACTCAAGGCTCTGTATTAAAGGGTCATCGTTGAAAAGGCCACTCCTCTAGAAAAGAGACTGGTTGTCTTGAGTGGCTTTCACTCTAAATATAAAAAGAGGAGGTGGTGGGGAATAAGATTCCCCAAAATAATAAAACATGCTAAGTAAACCCTGAAACACTGAAAAATAAAATGCAATTTCCCCAAAAGAGTATTTGTTGGAGCTTACTTCCAAAATGGGCTATGAAATACTCACCAATTTCAAACTAAATTTACATTTCTGAAGTAGCCTCTATCATAAAGCTCTTCATATTTAGGGTGAGTTCATTTATATTGTCCCCTATGAATGCCTGATTACATTTTGAACCAAATGAAAGAATGCTTTCTGTTGCTGCCACCTACTGCAAACTTGAAGAATGTTTGAAAAACTTAAAAGAGAAAATCCAATACAATAATATTACTGAGGAAAAACTTACAAGTCAGACAAGTAGACTGAGATCAATGTCATTATGCTTTACTTTATTAAACGACCAATTATTCCAAAACCTTGAATGATGATCCTAATACTGCATAAAGAAAGTCAATAATTACACAGAACCGTATTAAGTGGCTTTGTTAAGCTATGCTTGAAAGACATACACACAAACACATATCTGTATATATACCTATGTATACATGTATGCCATACATATGTATGTCATTTTTCCCTAGTCTATCTTACATGGAAAAATCAGGGATTTCTCTGGTGGTCCAGTGGCTAAGAATTTGCCTTGCAAAGCAAGGATGTGGGGTCAATTCTTGGTCAGGGAAATAACAACCCACAAGCCACAGAACAACTGAGCCTGTGCACCACAACTAGAGAGTCCGCCGGACGCAATGAAGATCCCGTGTGTAGCAATTAAGACACAAGGCCACCAAATAAATAAATTAAAAAAGAAAAACCAGTTTGTCCTTTGTGTTAAAGGAAAGCTACCATTCATAGCTACCAGAAAACACAAAATATACTATTACTAATTTGAACAACCGTGAGTTCAAAAAATAATAAAGTAGATAAACATACAAATAAGATGAAGGGAAGAAGAAAAAGTCCATGAACAGACAAGTTACAAAAAAACATATACAATGGATAGTAAGGGAAAAGTGTGACTTCAGTATCAAAAAATGAAAATTAAATCAAAATGAAATACCGGTTTCTCCTTGCAAAGTGCCTTGGAAAAGATATGGGAAAACAGATACTCTTACACACTGCTGATGGTTAAATACTTCTTACAACCTTTTTGAAGTACAGTTACTTGATAGCAGGTATCAGTGGGCTTAAATGTAAATATTCTTTGATCTAAAATTAAACTTCAAGGAATTATTCTAAACAAATAATCAAGAATTTGCAAAAAGGGCCTAGCTACACAGATTTCATCATGTATTAATTTAAAATATAAATCATTGGGAAAATAAAATACCCGTAAAGGGAAGTTTTATTAAATGAGTGAAATTTAAAATATCTAAAAGCTTTACAAGTTATATATTAAAGTATTGATATATAAAAATAGATTAAAATATTCATAACAAAATATGGATAAGGAAGGTAACATGATAATTGGTACGATGGAATCTAACACACATATATGACTAGAAGAATAAATATAATGTTAACCATAGTTATTTGTATGCAGGGATAGCTATAATTTTATTTTCTTCTCTTTTAATCTAAATTTCTGAATTTTCTATGAAGTACAAGTATATTACTTTGGGAACAAAATTAAGTTTTAAGACTTGCTGATTTAATAAATACACTCTATTATTTTAACATTCAAGTTACTTGAACTTTAAAAAACTTTTTTTCCTCTCTAATTTTAAGGGAGATGTCAAACATCAAGGCACAGATGGCTTGGCAATGATTCTGTAATATATTCTGCTATAGAGGGTGGTATGTCTTTTCATTACCGTGAGGGATGCTCGTGGCTGGGAATACGCTTTGAGGAGGTAGGAGGGTTTACGACTGGAACTTTGACCACAAGGTAGGTAGGGATAACTGTGGTATCTACATATTTTGTTGTGCAAAAAAAAAATGCAAGTGAAGGTGGCAATAAAAGATTATGGGATGAGTAGAAAGGAAGTTGGGAGACCCTATCACAGGGAGCACTGTCAACTGAGAAGGACAATAGAGACAGGACAGTAAGTTACAGAAGAGGTTTGGGAAACTCAAACAGATATGGATTCAAGGCCACCAATCAGCAGTGTGGACCCAACTGAGGAGGCAAAACTATCAACACAGCAGCAGAAAACACAATTTGGGGAGTACTCTGGCTTGGCACAGTCAAAGGAAGTAGGGCCAGAGTTGACAAGGGGTGGAGGAGGTAAGCCTGGAAGGAAGTGATTATTGACATGGCTAATGCTGCTTCCAAGCTGGAAGGCACAAAGGCAAAGGGGTCAGGGATACATTTAGTTTGGTTAGTATGGTATCTCCTGTCCTGTATGCCACAGTAGAGTAGTATAATACATATTTAAAGAAAAAAATGTCATGAGACGCTGTGTAAGGAGAGGTATGAGACAACTAACGTAACTGAGCGCCTGCTACCTAACAGACTCTTGGCACAGATTAATGTATCACCTCAGTCTCTTCTTATTGGCTGCGCTTTCTCCTTTGCCTATAAACATGTTCATGTCGCTCCTTTTCAGAATTTCCCTCTGACTTATCTACTCACTTTCCTGTCCTCTACCACCAAACTTCTTGAAAGAACACTATATGCCAAGAGCTGGCAGAAACTAGGCACCTGTGATCCCTACCTGCTAATGTTTTTCCTTGGCTCAGAGTGAGACTTGCTTCTAACCAAGAGAACACCATAAAGGTGCTGGAATGTACTGATCACACGCACATAATGATGTGATGATATTATAGAAAACCATACTGCATGTCTTGCCGGAGTTTCTCCCTTTGTTAACTGAGAAGAAGCAAATGGCCATATTGGGTAACCCCACATGGCAAGGCAGTGTGGGTGCTCTCTGTTAGCTGAGGGACACCTCTAGACAACAGGCAATAACAACTCAAAAAAAAAAAAAAAAAAAACCCCACCAAAAACCCAAAACAAAAAGCTGAGGCTTTCATTTCTACAACCCCAAGATATTGAATGCTATCAACAGCCACACGAGTCCCCCAGGCAAGTTTCATATGAAAATCCAACCCTGGCCAACACCTTGATTAAAGCCTTGTAAGACCCTAAGTGGGAGGCCTAACTAGGCTACATTCATAGTCCTGACCCACTGAAATTGAGATACTAAATGGGTGTTGTTTTAAGCCACTAAAATAATATTGTGATGCATCAGTAGAAAACTTATATACCCACAGAACTCAACACCATCCTGACTAGAGACAACCTGGTTAATATTTAAGAAAAGCAACTAAAGCTCTTGAAGTGCAACCAATAAAGATTATGATGGCATACTCAAATACCCCTTTTCATATAAATAATAGTAACACGATAGAGCAAACATTCTGCCTAATAACTCAAATAAACATGCTTTACAAGCCTCACACTTTGTTAGTCACAGTCAAGTTCAGCAGCAGTAATCAATCACACATGGAGTAACAGACTGGTTCCAAATTGGGAAAGGAGTATGTCAAGGCTGTATATTGTCACCCTGCTTATTTAATTTATATGCACAGTACATCATGCGAAATGCCGGGCTGGATGAAGCACAAGCTGGAATCAAGACTGCCATGAGAAATATCAATAACCTCAGATACTCAGATGACACCACCCTTACGGCAGAAAGTGAAGAGGTACTAAAAAGCCTCTTGAAGAAAGTGAAAGAGTAGAGTGAAAAAGCTGGCTTAAAACTCAACATTCAGAAAACTAAGATCATGGCATCTGGTCCCATCACTTCATGGCAAATAGATGGGACACAATGTAAACAGTGAGAGACTTTATTTTGGGGGGCTTCAAAATCACTGCAAATGGTGACTGCAGCTATGAAATTAAAAGACGTTTGCTCATGGGAAGAAAAGTTATGACCAACCTAGACAGTATATTAAAAAGCAGAGACATTACTGGGCCGACAAAGGTCTATCTAGTTAAAGCTATGGTTTTTCCAGTGGTCATGTATGGATGTGAGAGTTGGACTATAAAGAAAGCTGAGCACTTAAGAATTGATGCTTTTGAACTGTGGTGTTGGAGAAGACTCTTGAGAGTCCCTTGGACTGCAAGGAGATCCAATCTGTCAATCCTAAAGGAAATCAGTCCTGAGTATTTATTGGAAGGACTGATGCTGAAGCTGAAACTCCAATACTTTGGTCACCTGATGCAAAGAACTGACTCACTGGAAAAGGCCCTGATGCTCGGAAAGATTGAAGGCAGGAGGAGAAGGGAACGACACAGGGTGGGATGGTTGGATGACATCACCGACTCGATGGATGTGAGTTTAAGCAAGCTCTGGGAGTTGGTGATGGACAGGGAAGCCTGGCATGCTGCAGTCCATGGGGTCATAAAGAGTCGGACATGACTGAGCGACTGAACTGAACTGAATCACTCATAGTGCTGTATTAGTTAGTAAGGAGAATTAGGAAAAATATAAAATAGAGTCCTTGTCTTCCAATATCTTTTGTTTCCTAAATCTCATCCATGTCATCTGGGGGTTTCTTTATATAAAGGTCTTATTTCCCAGTGTTTCTAAAACAGCAAAGCCAGAGGCGTAGATAAGACATGCAGAGCAGCTCACAGGCAGCATGGAAAACTGCAGAAGGGGAGCATGAGTGAACTGGTTATGTATTGCAGCATAACACATGGTCCCAAACCGAGCAGCTTAAAACAACAAACCTTTATTATCTCACTTAGTTTCAGAAGGTCAGGAATCTGGGAGCAGCTTAGGTGGGTGGTTCCAGCTCAGGGTTTCTCAGGAAGTTTCGGTTAAATTGTTGACTGGGATGCAGTCATCTGAAAGCTTGCCTGGGGCTTGAGGAACTTAAGTTGACCCTTGAACAGCACGGGTTTGAACTGTGTGGGTCTACTTACGTGTGGCTTTTTAAAAAACTACACGTGGCTTTAAAAAATATTACAGTAATACGCAATCTGAGGTTGGTTGGATCTCTAGGCGTGAAACTGTAGCTATAAGTACAGAGGGCTGCCTGTAAATTAAGTTACAGGTGAATTTTTGAACCACCCTCTCTCCCACATTGTTCGAGGGTCAACTGTACTTCCAAGAGTGTTTATAGATGTTTGTAAGAGGCCTCAGTTCCTTAACAACAGGAATTTGAGAGTTTCCGTGACAAGGCAGATGGCTTCCCCCAAAGCAAGTTATCAAGAGCAAGCAAAAAGCTGCAGTGCTTTTTATGACCTAGCTCAGGGATTAACAAACTTTCTGAAAGGGCTAAATAATAACTATTTTAGGCTTACATGCCATAGGGTTTGTAACTGCTTACCTCAGTTGTTTCAGTGCAAAGACAGGTACATACAATGTAAACAAATGGGGATACTTGTTCCAATACAACTTGATTCATAAAAATAGGTGGCCGGCCCACCTCTATAGTTTGCTAACCTTTGACTTGGTCTCCAAATCTGCAAGCCCTCATTTTCCCTTTATTCATTCATTAGAAGCAAGTCATCAGGATCCAACCTACATTCAGAGGGAGAGGAATTAGGCTCTATCTCTTAAAAGGAAGAATAAAAGAATTTCTGAACGTATCTTAAAACCAAAACAATGGGCTTAATGCACAGTAAGCAGAATATGGGTTAAATATTGCATTTGTTTCTTAGGTCTGCTGTAACAAATTATACATGTATCTCATGTGATTTCTTTAGAGTATTATGTTAACACTTTATCCTTGAAACTTTCAACTGGAAAAAGTTCTGGTAAAATTATTTTTTCCTTCACAGTTTCCCAAAGCAGCCATATAAACCACTTCGTTTTTCATGTTTGTTCCTATGGACCTTATTGTCTAATCATTTTCCAGATAAGTGATTATAAGGCAGCCTTTTTCAGTTTTTCAATTAGTAACTTTTTATGGTCTTTCTTTGATGGGTTCATTTCCTGGTTTATGATCCCCTAGTAGACATTTTAGGGTTAGAGTCAGACACGACTGAGTGACTTCACTTTCACTTTCCACTTTCATGCATTGGAAAAGGAAATGGCAACCCACTCCAGTGTTCTTGCCTGGAGAATCCCATGGACGGAGAAGCCTGGTGGGCTGCAGTCCATGGGGTCGCAGAGAGTCGGGCACGACTGAAGCGACTTAGCAGCAGCAGCAGACATTTTAGGGAACTTTAAAGAGGAAAACTTATAGTTTCCTAGACACTTGGCAGGCACTGTGGCCCCTACCCTATCTTATTAAATTATGAAAGTTTTTCAGGTCAATGGAAAGACAGTCTAGAGGTGGGGTTCAGTAGCTTTTAAAACTTCCATTTTGATTATAATAAAGGATCAGGCTGCTAGAAAGAGATCAAGTTTCTTTCAGCTCCCAGGTCCAGGTTAATAAGCAGTAGAGTTATATAAGCATCGTTCCACTTAACTCCCCATGATCCCTAGGTGCCTTCTGAGGTAAGGCTTACCTTTTTGTTTATACTGTTATTACACAGACTAAAAACTGGTTTTCAATTTCTAATGTGAAATTCTTCTGTCATCTATGATGTTATCCTATGTCCAAGCATTTGCCCAAGTATATATCTCCCTTGCCAGTTTTTTGATGAGGTGTGTCATAAAGTACTGCAAAGGGTGTGTTTACTTTGTGTTGTATTTATTGAGAAGCATAAAAAAGGTTGCTCTATACTTTGCAGGTGTTCCATCATTTCTTTGATGTCTGTGGAACAAGCTGTGCAAATTGTTGCTGCCAAGTTTGTATTGCAAATGTATTTTGAAATGAATTTTACCAGGATCCATCACACCATTTTACTATGGAAACACTGGTAAACATCTCACAACATGGCATTCAAGATTTAGTCCTTAAATTCTTGAGTAATGCTTGAAGTAGTATATTTTATTATCTCGTTATGATTATATTTGTTATTCTATGAGGAAGGCAGAGTGAGATATTATCACCTCACTTCCAGATGAGGAAGTTGAGACATGAACAGAGCTGATTAAATGAGATAGCACACAAGAAAAGTATCTGTGACAGTCTGGTATGTGTGTATACATGTGTATGTACATATACATGAATGTACACGCACAAATACATATTTTATGTGTATATTTTTTTTTCCTGCAAAATGAGGGTCAGGGCAATAATTTCTTTCTTTACAAGAATATATTTATTTACTACCAAAAACAATTTAATGTCATATCTAAAATTAAAGCTTCTTAACATCTAGTCACAGCTTCCATGGTGGCTCAGATGGTAAAGAATCCACCTGCAAAGCAGGAGGCCCATGTTTGATCCCTGCATTGGGAAGATTCCCTGGAAAAGGAAATGGCAACTCACTTCAGTATTCTTGCCTGGGAAATCCCATGGACAGAGGAGCCTGGTGGGCTGCATGCAGTCCATGGGGGTCTCAAAGAGTCAGAAATGACTGAACAACTAACACTTCAACATCTAGTCATATACAGTCCTTCTACAGACAGAGCTCTGTTCTGATGTCATAGATAACATTTCCATATCTGGCTATGAGTTTTCTGCATTCAGGATAAATTAATATATATACTATAGTAGTCAATTTTTAAAATATAATTCAGACATTATAGGGCTACTTCTTTAAACTTTCATATATATATTTCTACTGACATCACAACATTATTTTGACTTCTTCCTAAGATCTCTTTCCCTTAATACAGCCTTTAGGTAAATTATGGTTTAATTAAAACTTCAGTTTGATTTCTTCTACTTTCTTTTTTGGTTCTTCTCCTAGTTCTTAGATGATAATCCACATTCCATAAAAATCAGTTCATGGGCAGAAACAACAGGAAGAGGAATGTGATTAGGACAGTGAACTATGAGTCAGAGACTAGGAATTCCATAGATAGGAGGGAAAAAACCTTCAAGCTGGGAACTGGGATTACTATAGGAGTTTAGACTCATTCATTGGAGAAGGCGATGGCACCCCACTCCAGTACTCTTGCCTGGAAAATCCCACGGACGGAGGAGCCTGGTAGGCTGTAGCCCATGGGGTCGCGAAGAGTCGGACACAACTGAGCGACTTCCCTTTCCCTTTCCCTGTCCCTTACCAACTCCTAAGCCTTTGAGAGAAGCAAGGGCTTAACAACTTGGAGTTTGCCAGACAATGAGTTAGCAGGGCAGAGCAGGCCAAACAATCATACAGGATCAGCAGCAGGCAGAATGCAAAATGCTTAGTACTCTCAGTCACTCTTTATTCCTCTTACTATAGTGAATTTCAGTCTAATGTGATACTAGCCCAAAATCCTACCAGTTGTAATAACTGTAACAGTTGGCTGGCTGACCAGTCGTTATGGGATGAGAAGTGATCACAGCTCTTTTGGCAGAAGGGTTTTCTTTACTATGTTGAAATGGATGAAATTACAGTGATTCACATCAAAGAGGGAGAAAATGATCATTAACTTATTACAACTCTCAAAAATAGTATGTCTTGAGGAGAGGACCAAAGCAATCCTTCTTCAAGCCTATCCTATGCCATACTCACTACTGTATTTTAGTTCAATGCTCTAGATGAAAAAAGGCTTCTGTGGTCAAACACGCTGAGAAATGCTGCATGACCTTCTTACTAGAAATGTTAATAAAAGTCCTGAGAAGTCTTGCAGTAAGAATATAAGCTCTTTTAATTTTATTCAATGTACTTTTATGATTAATGCTTTTAGTGTCCCGCTAAAGAAACCTTTGCATACTCCAAGGCTGCAAATATACTTTTCTTTGTTTTTCCTAGTTTTTGTTTCTGAGTTTTGTATTTAGATTTATGGTCCATATCTATCTAATTTTTATGTATAAAGTGAGAAAGATGTGGAGGATGTGAATCAAATCCACTTCAACCAGCAACATGTTTAGAAAGACTATCTTTTTCCCATTTAATTTACTTGCCACCTTGATAAAAAATCATATACATGTGACCGATTTCTGGATTGCCTGTTCTGTTCCACTGATATTATTCATCTATTCTTAGAGTAATACTTGATTAACTGTAACTTTTAAGTCTTGAATCACATATTATAAATCTCTCACCTTGTTGTTTTTTTTTTTTCAAGATTGTTTTAGCTCTTCTATATCCATTGCATTTCCAAATATATTTTAGAATCGGCTTGACAATGTCTACTAGAATTCTGATAGAGATTTCATTGACTCTATAGATCAATTTCAGGAGGATTGGCATTTCAACAGTTCTGAGTTCTATAATCCATGATCATGGTATGGTTTACCCTTGAACAACACAGGTTTGAACTGAGTGGATCCATTTATACTTGAGTTTTTTTCTTCAGTAGTAAATGCAATAGTACTACATGATCTGTGGTTGGTTGAATCTGCAGATTTGGAACTCAGAGGGATGAACTGTGTATGTGGAGGACTGACTATACATTACATGTAGATGTTCAACTGCTCAATGGTCATCAGCACTACTAATGCCTGCATTGTTCAAGGGTTAACTGTGTATATATATATATATATATATATACACACACACACACACACACACATATACAGTCCTATATATATATATACACACACATATATATATACAGTCCTATATATATATACACACACACACATATATATATACAGTCCTATATATATATACACACACACATATATATATACAGTCCTATATATATATATACACACATACATATATATATACAGTCCTGTATATATACATATATATATATATACAGTCCTATATATATATATATAGGACTTTTAATTTTGATCTTCAGTTTTTCTCAGCAATGTTTTGTAGTTCTCAGTATAAATGTCTTGTGTTCTTTTAAATATTTATTTCTATGTGTTTGGTAATTTAATGGTGATATTTTCTTTTATTTTTCCATTGTTTTAGCTGTTCTAATTATTTCAAATACAGTTTTTATATTGATTATAACCTGTGGCCTAATTAAATTCTTTAATTAGTTGAAATCATTTTTTATAGCTTCTATAAGACTTCCCATGTATACAATCTTTCCGTGTGTGAATCATGATAGTTTTGCCTCCTTTCTGAAATTTGGCCTTTTATTTCTTTTCCTTGCCTTATCACAGTGGCCCTATACTAAGCATGTAATATACATCATCTCATTTAATCTTCATAACAACTCAATTTTACTCCTATTTTACAGATAAGAAAACCAAGGCCCAGAAATGTTCCATAATTTGCCCAATCAATATTGCACACCTATCAACTGATCTTCAAGAAGGTAATGGCAACCCACTCCAGTATGCTTACCTGGAGAATTCCACGGACAGAGGAACGTGGCAGGCTACGGTCCATGGGGTTGCAAAGAGTCAGACACGACAGAGAATAACACACACACACAAACACACATCAACAGATCTAGAGTTCAAACCTAGGCACTCTTACTCCAAACCTGTATTTATGACTACTTCTACCTACTTATGAGTAGCTTCTAAATTCGGAAAACTCAGAGGCACAAAAGCAAAAAATATTTTCAAATTAATAATAGAAAAACTCCTACTAAGGACAAATATATAAATAGTTCACACACACACAAAAGGCAGTTTCTTTTTTAACATGAAGATACTCAACCCTACTCAAAATGAGAGAAATGAAAATTAAAACAATGCTAAAATGGTATAGCCACTATGAAAACAGTATGGTGGTTTCTCAGAAAAATAGAATTGCCATATGATCCAGTAATCCCACTTTTGGGTTTATCTATAGATGGATAAACAAAATGTGATATCTACAACACAATGGAATGTTTGAACGTTATTCAGCCTTAAAAAGGAAGGAAATCTTGTCATTTGCTACAACATGGATGAACTTTGAACACTTTATGCTAAGTGAAACAAGCCTCACAAAAAACCAAAAAGTGTTACTATCTGTAAAACAGACAGTCAGAATTTGCTGTATGAGGCAGGGAACCCAAAGCTGATGCTCTGTGACAACCTAGAGGAGTGAGGTGGGGAGGGAGGTGGGAACAAGGTTCAGGAGGGAGGGGACATATGTATACCTTTGGCTGATTCATGTTGATCTATGGCAGAAACCATCACAACATTGCAATTACCTTCCAACTAAAAATTAAATTGAGAAAGACAAAAAACTCTATGATTCCACTTATATGAAGTATCTATGCTAGTCAGATTCACAGAAAGTAGAATGGTGGTTGTTAGGAAATGGGGGAGAGGAAAATGGAGAGTTGCCATTTAATAGGTAAAGAGTTTTGGTTTTACAAGATGAAAAAGTTCTAGAGATTTGTTTCATAACAATGTTAAAGTACTTAAAACTAATGATTTGTACACTTAAAAATGGTTACGATGATAAATGTTACATTTTTTAAAATCACAATTTAAAATTTTTAAATTGTTTTTAAAACTTTAACACAAATTTTATTATGAATTCTTAAAAAAAAAAAACTATGCTGAAACCAGTTTTTAAGTTATCAGATTGGCAAAAATCTGAAAGTCTGATAACTCTCTTATATGTTTGTTGCTGGGGGAATACAAATAGAAACAATCCCTATGGAGTGCAATTAGGCAATAGCCATGACATCTTTTGATCTAGCGTTTCTACTCTGGTGAATTTAATCATTCAGATAAACTGTAAGAATATATAGGATGATACAGTCACAAGATTGTGAATTTCAGCATTGTTTACAAAAGAAAAATATTGGAAATAACCAAAATGCCCGTTACTGGATGATTGGTTTGTCGTTGTTGTTTAGTCGTTAAGTCATGTTTGACTCTTTGTGACTCTGTGGACTGTAGCCTGCCAGGCTCCTCTGTCCATGGGATTTTCTGGGCAAGAATATTGGTGTGCGCTGCCATTTCCTTTTCCAGGGGATCTTCCCAACCCAGGGATGGAACCCACATCTTCTGCATTGGCAGGCAGGTTCTTTACCACTGAGCCAGCAGACATCTATACAATGGAATACTATGCAGCTATTTTAAAATGAGAATGCTTATCATGTACTGATATGGAAAGAGTTTCAACATATAAGTGATAAAATTAACTGTATATATAATAGTATATGTAAAAAGGAGGAAAGTAGGAATCTATTTATAATTTTATAATTCCTTGATATATAAAGAAACTCTAGATATAGGAAAAGGATAATAATAAAATATAGTAATAGTAATAAAAATTATAATAGTGATTTGGGGGTCCTGAATGGGAACTGAATGGATAGGGGACTGGGGTGGGAAGATTTCAAAATAACTTTTTAATATGTTTTGGTCTTGGAACCATGTGAATATATCACCTATTCAAAAAATTCAATGAAAATTCCTGTGTGTGTGTGTGTGTGCGCTTAGTTGCTCAGTCATGTCTGACTTTGCCACTCCATGGACTGTAGCCCTCCAGGCTCCTCTGTCCATGGGATTCTCCAGCAAGAATACTGGAGTGGAGTTCCTATGCTTAAAAATAAATTTTAGTGGTACCAACTGATATTAAATTATTCATAAACAAATGTTTACCAAGTATATACTGTATGTCCAGGGGGCAGTATTTGGGGCACTGGCAATATAGCACTGAACAAGATGTAGTTCTTGCCCCTCATAGAACTTCCATTCTAGTGGGAAAGACTATATATTTTACTGATAAATTATTTAAGAAAAGTAAATCAGGATGAAGGAAAAAGCAGCAATGTAGCAGGAGTGAGGTGGTGCTGCCTCTGAGGAGGAGGTATCTGAGTAGAAACCTGAATGGAAGGAAGGCAGAAATTCTGCAGGGGAGTTTTCCTGGCAGGGCAGCACACGCCCTGGGGCAGGAACATGCTTGATGTATTCTAGAAATAGCAAGACATTTATGTAGCTGGAGCAAACTTTGTGAAGTGAATGAAGTAGGCAATGATGTTCAACAGGTGGTCAGAAAGCAGATCATCCAGGCTTCATGGGGCATGTGCAATGGTCTGGGTGTGAGAGACAGCTACTGGATATTTTTAAAAAAAAACCTGACAGTATCTTGGTTAAGATTAAGCCTGGGCACACCTGTGTGTTCTTCCAGGTGGTTAAAGGACCGAAATACTTCAAATACGGTTAGTAAACAGCTGCTTCTCTGGTAATAGTGTCACCTGCCATACTGGCTTCTCTTCCAGGACACCCAACCCCCGCCCCTCCTCCATGAACTGATAACTAAATAAGTAACCCGGCCTAGCAATAGCTACTGAGTTGGCAAAGTTTTAATCAGCTCAGGAACCTAGAATCATTGCAGTTCAGCCGTCTACAGGATGAACCAAAGTCTCAGTTTATTACAGTCCTAGACCCTGCCTAGGACAGGGTCTTGGGCTTCTATCCCACCAAGGGCCAGCTGGGGCCCAGTACTGCCACGTGGGCTGTCACTCAAGTCCAGCAGGAATAAGAGGCAGACTAGAAAAATAAACTGAACGTCCCTGAGGTCTGAGGCGAAGCCAGAGCAAAGGGGAAACCCAGAGTACTTCCGTATAAACAATCAGTACTTCCTGAATGATCTGAAAGGCTACTGGCCCGCAGCCAGCCTTTATAACTTTTATATAATATATTAACTGCATCAAAATTCATTTCTCTGTTCAAAGTTATACCATTTTCCAGTACCAAGATTTTTTTTTTCCAGATATATCGTGGCAAAAGGGAAGTAGAAAATAACAACCTCTCTAGTACCAAATGCAACCTTAACACTCTCGTAGCTGCACTCAATAGAGTCAATGTTTGTATAACAATGCGTACTTCCTGGAATCCCAGTACCAAAGCAGAACTACAACAGCTGAACTGCAACAATTTTAACTTCAAATATGAAATTTATTTTACATAGGACAGTATGGGGAATTTAGTCTGGAAAATTAGTACATATGTCAAAGTCTTAAAAAACATATTTCTCCAAAGTTGCAAGAAATTTCTAAGGCTGCTTGCCATTTCCATCCTTTTCACAAAGTTCCTCCTCTTTGAAAATACACTCTGTTGCTCTTAAATTTAGGATCCCAATATCTGATTAAATCATGTTAGTTCTACTTAGTTCTCATTCATTTGATTTCTTTGAACATCAAAAGCTCCAGTTTAATTACCTGAGAGACTACTAAATATTTGCTAACATAATCTTGTAACAAGAGCCTAAACTAAAGAGACAGCAACCATTAAGAACATCAGGGAGAAATTTCAGCACTACTTGGAAATAATCAATCTTTGGGCACCAGATATATAGTCCATCACTTTTACTTTCTGACCATAAGCACCTTTACTCAATCAAAGACAAGACATTAAAAGTCATCTCATGCAAGCAGGAGGACCTGTGTTAGCAGAACACTTGCTGAAAGACTTTAGGACTTCCCTTTTCTTAAAAAAAAAAAAAACAAAAAAAAAACTATTGTGAAATGCTGAAACTTTCTTGCAAGTAGGTCTAGTATACAAGATTCAGTACCTTAATTTAATCTTAGAAATTTTTTCCACCATGCTTTCATATTCAAATATCAAAATATTAAAAAAAAAAAAATACTTACACTGCAGCAACCTGAAGTCGGATCAGACAGCATGAAACTACCAGCAGCTGCCTGCTTCCTCACAAACTAAACTTTGTTCCCTTCCTGGCTGGTTCTGGATCAGGTTCACTGATACACATTTACCATGGCCTTGGAAGCTACCACCCAACAAGGTGGGAGGGTTTGTTCATTAAACTTCTGCTTGATAACCACCTACCAGCAACTTCTCAGAGGTTTACCTGGACATGTTTAAAGAGGCAAATTTATGGAAGATTACAGAGAAAGTCTGAAGAGTCTCCTAATCTCTGATGGCTGGGTTTTGGTTTCAGAGGGAATTTCCCTGTGTTCCTAGAAAAACCGAACCAACCAACCAACACAATAATCCTCTGGGATTCAAAAATCTTGCTTCATAAAAGTTCTCCCACCTCCTCAGAGTGCATACATTGTATAATCATGGCAGAAAGAGGCCAGAAAGTTGCTTTTCTATTATAGTTCCCCGTCACCTCCATTCGCCCCAGCTCTTTCACTAGTTGGGAAACAACGCAGAGTTCTTATTAAACGTAGTGCTTTCTGACATTGAAACCACTCGCTGACCTAATGTAAAGTGAGAACTTAAGACCCTCCCCGCCCCCCCCCTGCCAAATTCTGCTCTTCACAAGATAAAATATTATGCTGCATCATCCCTTTCCAGATCCCTAAGCTTCTTTCCCTCTGAGCTACTATATTTCTATACTTTGTAGCATTAGCCTTTGGAGCAAAAGCCATTTACTATGTATTTAACTACACTAATCACTTTATAAACATTATCTTATTCTCTCCTAAGCAATATATTTGGAATCATCTTCAATTCTTCTTAGTCTGATTCTTGTACCTAATTTGGCCCCTTCACTATCTTGGTGATCCTCTGCAATAAGCACTGTGGCAGGCAGAATAATGACCTCCTCCACAGATGTTCATTCCCTAATCACTGGAATCTGTTACCTTACACAGCCAAGGGACTCTGTAGATGCAGTTAAGGTTAAGAGACAGGGAGATTATCTGGATATGCCCAATTTTTCCCAGCTTTGGTAAGAGAGAGGCAATGTGAGGGCTTGACTTGCTCTTGCTGGCTTTGAAGAAGGAGGAAGGGGGCTGATAGAAGCTGGAAAAGGCCAGAGGAAACACATTCCTCCCTAGAGCCTCTGGAAAGGGACATGGCCTGAAAAAACTTTGGTTTTAGCCTCACGAGACCCACATTGGATTTTTGACTTACAGAACTGTTAGATAATAAATTTGTGTTGTTTTAAGCCACTAAGCCTGTGACCACTTTTTATGGCAGCAATAGAAATACAGGTACTTTAATTTCAAAATGTCTTTTTGAAAACATAATCCCCAAACTGATAGAATATGCCAAATGAAGTCTGATGAAGAAAAAAAAAATACTTAAAACTTTGTTTTTAAAAATCTGACAAACTTGGTAGCTTTTTTTTTTTTCTTTATAACTTTTTATTTTGTATTGAGGTATAGCCAATTAACAATGTTGTGATAGCTTCAGGTGAACAGTGAAGGGACTCAGCCATACATATACATGTGTCCATTCTCCCCCAAACTCCCCTTCCATCCAGGCTGCCATATAACACTGAGCAGAGTTCCATGTGCTATACAATACGTCTTTGTTGTTTATCCATTTTAAATATAGCAGTGTGTACAGGTCCATCCCAAACTCCATAAGTATCCATTCACCCCATCCTCCCCATCCTTCTAATACTAAGGTAATTTTGAATCATGCCTCTGTACTCTGTCATCAGAAATATCTTTTTAACCCTAACTGCACTGGCTTCATCTCCATGTATTTACCAAGTTATCAGTAAATAAACACTGAGTAATCAAGATCAAGAACAGAATTCTGAAACAGAGAACAGAGTCCTGTTATTAGAGATCTTCAATTTGACCTTGGTCCATAAATCAATACTCTTTGGGTACACAAGTCTGATCAGCTATAAAAACACTTACTTTCATGTAGCCTATACTGTTTTTAACTTCTCAAGCATATCAGAAGGATAAAATCAATGCCTTAATAAATAAAGGTGTGTCTACAGCATACCAATCCACTAGAACGCTTCTGGAAATGGAGATGCGGTTAGTTCGATGTCAGCAGTTGTTCTGTTTTTCAGTGCTGTCTCAGTGATTATCATTTTCTTGTATAAGAGTTTACAAACTATCAATTAATTATTCTTTCCAGAAGTCTACTTGAAATTAAAAGGAAGTTTTCCCAATTGTAGGAAGTGAAAACAATCTCTGTCTCAAAGACATAGTGGAGGGAGGAGATGGGGGCCACTATGAAAGAAGGCTGGGGTGAGGACTGTGTGCCCTTCTAAGAGTATAAAACCCAGACTCGTCAGAGCAGTAGTGATTGTTGGAAAGTAGTGTGAAACTAGGGTTGAGACATATGATGTAAAGTCTTGAAAAGGGAACTAGGATTTAAATGTAATATATTAGAAAATAGGTAAAATTGAAATATTTTAAAGAAGGAAAATAAAATTATGAGTACATTAATAATCAAATTGAAAAATGGGCAAAGTTATATGAACAGTTCACAAAAGAAGAAATATAAATGGCTCTGAAATATATAGAAAGACTCTCTACCTCATTCATTAAAAGAGAAATACAGTTCAAAATACAATGACATCTTAACCTATCAAATTGGCAAAATTCAAAGTCACATAAGGCACAGTGTTGGTGAAGTTATGGGTAAATAATGGAGGATAAATTGGTAAAACCACTGAAAAGCAAATTTGCAATCATATCCCCTCTGACCCAGCAATAACTAAAAAATACATATATAAAATGATAACGTGTCCATAAATATTCATTGCAGTATTGTTTGCAAAAGTTAAAGACGTCAATGAGAAGGGAACTGGTAAATTATAGCGCAGATACCCAGTGGAATAAGAAAACAAGGCATATTTATGTTGCTGATAAAGAATGATCAAGTTGTATTAAGTTTAAAAAGGTACAGTACAGAGCACTATATGTAGAATGCAACTATTTGCGTGTGTGTCTTTGACAGAGAGAGACAGACAGAATACACTGAAAATCTCTCTGGAAGAACATCCAAGAATCCAAAAACAGTGGGTTCTCTCTAGGGAAGGGACTGGTAGCTATGGTTCAAAGGTGGGAAGGAGACTTATGCATCCTTTTGCCCTTTCTGAATTTTTACCCAAGCTGATGTTACCTACTTAAAAATACAGATATGCTAAGTGGCAATATGGCATCCTGGAATAGAAAAGGTAGAGTGGTAAAAAATCTGGCAAAAAACAAATAAAGTCTGGATTTTACTTATAGTCACGTACCACTGTTAATTTCTTAATTTTGACAAATGAGCCATGGTTACATAAGATGTTACCATCTGAGAAACTAGGTGAAGGTACTATCTTTGCAACTTTTCTGTAAATCTAAAACTATTCCCTAAATAAAAAGTTTATTAAAACAAGAAACATTTAACAAGTTAATAGGGCAGCTACGGTGGAAACGGCTTGGAGAGAGGACAGATTAGAATCAAAGAGGCCAGATGAGAAACTGTGGGAGTAATCCTGGCATGAGGTGATGAAGGCCTGCCTGAGGGTAAAAGTCATGAAAACACAATGAAAAGAACTAACATAGATATAACATATTTCAGAAGAAAAAAATCAGATATTTGCAGTAGTGGAGAGAGATAAGAATAATGAAACTAGGGACAAAAGATGAAAATTGGAAAAGGAAGCTGGTTTGAAGGGGAATGAGATGCATTTAATTAATTCATTCAGCAAATATTTGTTGGTACTTACTACGCCAGGCACTATGCAAGGCACTGGGGATGTGAGAGTGACTCTAAATATTTTAGTTCGATTGTCCAAAAGGCCTCTGAATATCAGAGGATTAGAGTTCAGGGGAGAGGACAGACTGGGATAGCTGAGAGAGGTGATACAGAGTGAGGAAGGAGGGGCCAAAGGGGAGCCGCAGAACAGAAACACAACTAGGGGAAGAGCATAGCAGCAAAGAAGACAGGGAAGGAATGGGCAGAGGCTTTTGAGAACAAGCATGGTGAGGTAACTTCTGGGAAACGAAGATAAAAGATCAAAGAAGTATTCCATCAAATGCACTGTACAAGAAATGAGGATATACAAAAGACCACAACACGACGGGTTAAAGAGAGAGAACTGATGGCAAAGGAGGTCACTCAGGAGACCTTTTCACTTTCAGTGAAGCCTAAATGGAACCCAGATCACAAAAATCGAAGTTTTCTTAGAAGAGAGCAATTCTGAGTCAAAGGCCTTCAAGAAATGGGATTCCATTTATTATCATGCTTCTCAAACTGGGTATACGAAGCTACGGCATAGATTGTTTTGTAGAATCAGCTTCATTGGAGGAAAATATACAAACAGGAGAGAAGAATGTAAAGTCTGCATATGTTTCTAAAATTCAAACAGTTCCTAAAATTTCAAGCATGGGAGTCACCTTCTTACTTTTAGGGCTACAAATTCACTCTCCACTTCCATAAAGGGGTACTTGGGCAGAAATTTGACAAGCACCAATATAATGGTCAGCTATCCTGAAATGTGGTCTTGCTACTAAAACTCAAGATAACCATAATTTTAAAAATAACTCAGTGAACTATGGCCCCACATGGCAAACTACAATAAACATTTCACATTCAAAGAAGAGAAATAATGAACAAAATATTGGATTTATTATATTTGCCATTATTTGATATTTCTATTCATGTAACATATATTATCTATCTTTTATGTTTATAGTAAGCTTGGCTACATTCTAAGAAGGAAGTCACATTGTGAACTATACTCAGATGCTTTATCAATGCTATTTGAGAATGATGAATATATACTAAGTACCAACCAATACCATATACATATATATGTGTGTAAATATATACAGACATATATACATAGGGTAAATATGTATGTATGTGTGGTATATGTGCATATACACATGCATAAATGTATATATATAAGCATACACATACAAACATATACTGTAAACATAGATGTTAATGCAAGAATTGGTGACTATGCTTCAAATTCTAATTTATAACAAAAGAGCTGAAATCTTGGCTGATGTGTAGTGCATGGTCTATTGGTAAAATGCAAGTGTAGTTTTCATATGTAATTTGCTGCCAAGTAAATTAACATACTACTTTGGCATTGAAGTGAAGTGAAGTTGTTAAGTCGTGTCCGACTCTTTGCGACCCCATGGACTGTAGCCTACCGGGCTCCTCCATCCATGGGATTTTCCAGGCAAGAGTACTGGAGTGGGGTGCCAGTTCCTTCTCCAGAGGATCTTCCCGACCCAGGGATCGAACCCGGGTCACCTGCATTGTAGGCAGACGCTTTAAATATATATTTGAAAGCTTTGCTCTGATATTTTCCATCTAATTTTGAACAGCCTTGGTCCACAAACCACAAGGCAATACTTCTACCAAGTAAAGATTTCTTTTAAATCTTTTGTGTGAGAAAACCATTAGAGCAGTAACAGTGTAGGTGATATACAGGCACTTCTTGAAAATGTCATGGCAAACTATGTAGGATTAGTAATTTAAAAAAAATCAACTATCTAGTCTAATGTCATCTGAAGGAAGAAATTAATATCAACATCATTTACTACCCTACTGTAATTCTGATACTTAGGGATTTTTTACTATTTGAAAGAAAATCAATTTTAAGAATAGTTAAACCAGCTTCTTTTCTAAATGTTTGAATCTCTAAACTATAGGGTTAGCCAAAAAGTTCGTTTGGGTTTTTGTAAGATGGTACTGAAAAGCCTGAACAAACTTTTTGGCCAACCCAATACAAGTTACCAACATAGCAAATAGCTTTCACTACTCCACCTTTTGTCTGAAAGTACCTCTTGAGGCTAAGAAACAAAAAGTTAATGTAGCACTGAACCTGAAAGACAAAATTACAGCTTCACACGTATTTCATTCAGCCTGGACTGTTAGCTTTCACAGTTAATTACAAATTAAAGAGGCATGTTGTCACTTCTTAACATCATCTACTTCCTATAACTCTCTGCTGTCACTTCTTAAAAAAATGCTGACAGTCTCATGTTTTGAGAAAGGAAATCTGAATTGATATCCTAGGGAATAATACATTATTTTGTATTCCTACTTGATCTTAATTATCATGAGAGTGGTATAATTCTCAGTGATTCCCTTTCTGTCCTAAATATATATTCAAGGAATGAGAATTGATACAAGCACACTGGATATCAGTTAAATGGAATTACTACTGTCACCAAGCAATGTGTTATGATCTAGAAAAGATGAAGAAGCATGTTCCTACAACCAGCAATTTAACTCCCAGGTACACACCTCAACCCAGCTTCCTAACTGCTGTTCCATGGCACCCTGGTGGGCAACAAATGGAGGGTGCCCAGGGGTGGATCTCACAGGGGTGCCCAGATATGGATCTCCTCAACCCTTCAGCCAAGAAGAAGCCCCCAGGCCAGAGACACAGCTTCATTCCTGCAATGGAAAGCTTTGTACAAATATTATGTACAATTTTTCATGTGTGCTATGGCATGAAAAGGGTTGGGAAACACTGAGAAGTTCTTACATGTATGTGGCAGATGTATATTTAGGAATATGTATACATATAGGAGCAATGTTCATAATGACTAAAAATGGGACTATCTCATATGTTCATCGGAGAAGGCAATGGCAACCCACTCCAGTACTCTTGCCTGGAAAATCCCACGGACAGAGGAGCCTGGTAGGCTGCAGTCCATGGGGTCGCTAAGGGCACGACTGAGTGACTTTACTTTCACTTTTCAGTTTCATGCATTGGAGAAGGAAATGGCAACCCACTCCAGTATTCTTGCCTGGAGAATCCCAGGGACAGAGGAGCCTGGTGGGCTGCCGTCTATGGGGTCACACAGAGTCGGACACGACTGAAGTGACTTAGCAGTAGCAGCATATGTTCATCAATCAACTCCTCTGCCAATAAATTCTGGAATACTCATACGATGCAAAGTTATACAGCAGTGAAAACTAATGAACAACAACTATACACATTGACATGGATAGATCTAAGACTGTAACACTGAACAGAAAAAAAGTTAAGTCCCAGAAAAATACATACAATATAATTCTATTTTTATAAAACTCAAGAACAAATAAAACTAATAAACAGTTTAAGGATACACAGATATGTGATAAAACCATTGAAAAAGGACAAGAAAATTATTAACACAAAATTCTCTGGAAGGACACTGTGCTTCTATTGCAAGGGCACAGTTTCCACCCCTGGTTGGGGAACTGAGATTCCACAAGTTGCAGATTACGGCCAAAAAAAAAAAGAAAAAAAAATCAGAACGTTGGTTACCTCTGAGGGAGGATGAAAAGCTTGGGATCACAGAGGAGTGCACAGGAGATATTAGAGAATAATGGTCATATTGCGTTTGTAAAACTGGGTGGTAGGGACACATATGTTCCATATATAGTTATTCCATAAGCATTACAGATATTTTATAAATATTTTATATCTACTCAGGGTTTAATAAACATCTTTTATAAAAGCCCTACTTTGTTCAGCAGTGGATAGCACATCATCTGTGATCTCTGCAACAGTATGAGGTGCATGGAACAGGAGGGACAGAAAGCATCAAACTAGACAAAACACCACAGGTCAGACACTGAACCTTTCCCTACAAATGCATACACAGTTTGCAACAGGAAAAATTTGTAAGCTATACAATAACAAAAAGTTAAGACTAAATTCAATATGCTATCATTATGCAAATGTTAACATTAAATAAAACACAGATTTAAAGAATCAGGACTGAATAAACTGCCAGCCTATGGATGAATAACTCTTCTTGCTATTTTCTAAACAGTCCACATTTCATTGTGTATTTAGGCCACACAAAAGACATTTATGGACTGACAATACTTTAATTCATCATGTACATCCAGCCATGTTTGCTTAGTCAAATGCCTGTTTCTCAGTGTCACTTAAGGGCAGGTTATTAAGCCTCAAGAGCAAGAACTAGATCTGTTTCATCTGATATAACTATCAAAGAAAACGCAATGACAACAGTGTAAGAATTCCTGCCTCTACTCTGTCTTTTTGTGTTTTAAGAGCTAGACACTGGGAAGCTATTTTCCTAAGCACTGGATATTTTGCCAATGCAGAAGAGCTATAATAGACCACAGAGATATAAACTTAACTTCCAAGTTAATTAAATTTATTATTTTTGATTTGGAATATAAAGGAAACCCAGGTTGAGCTCTCCTTTCAATATTTAAAAAAGAAAAGAGAGAGCTACTTAAAAGCAAATAGGTTAATGTTTACACGAAGGCTTTTTTTTTTCTCCTTTGCTGTTTTTCTTTCTTTAAAATTTGAATAGGTGAGTGACCTTGCTGGAATTCCCCTGTCAGTTCTGGAGTATCTATCTGGAAATTGCAAACAGAAACTACTTTCACGTGACACATTATAATGGCATGCCAAGTGGTGTCTGTCTCTGTACCTTGAACTCAGATTTTTATTGCTGATGAATCAATAAACTTTACACAAAATGAAATGCTTTTTTTCCCTTGGACCTTTTAAGAAAAGATCAAATTTAATTGTATTTGACAGTATATATTTATAGGGTCAATTAGACACAGAAAAACTTCACATATTCACCCAATTCAAGAAATTCACCCTGTATAGCGCCAAGCTATCAAAGTCCAGTTTTTAAGTATGTCAATATATAATGCTGAAGTGAGAATCTTAGTCCACACATTTAATTCCTGTTACATTAGCATAACTACCTGCATAATAATAAAGCATGTATTGTTTCTGCTTTATTTCAGATTTTCTAAAATACCTGTTTTCACTGAGAGGAAGTTATTTCAGATTTACTGTGAAAAGGCTTATGGCAAAGCTGTCCTTTCAAGTGTGAGGCAGTCCTGAAACCAACCCTGAACCACAGAAAATCAATGCAGAATATAAGCAATAGTGGGAATTACGTGGAATAGAAACGAAATATCTCCCCAGTCTAGGCCACACCCCTAGTTTCACCCTTGGCACTTCTCTCCCTAATTTTCAGAAGGTGAAAGCACGATAAGTATGCTCTGGAATTTGAGCCCAGTCATCTACCTTGCTCTCAAGTGCTGTGCCACAGCACAGGAAAAAAAAAATCAAACATTTCATAATCTCAGTTTCGACAGAATATATTCGTATTTCAGACGTTGAGATGAATTGGTACACAAGAGTGAATGGGGAAAGAGTATCAGGGCAAGTTCAGCAAATGGAGGGCTGCTCCTTGATATTTTTCCTAGAATATCTCAGCACTATTTTATAATAGTGGCTGGAATGGCTTCAGTACTATCTAAAGAATATAAAATATTTTTTAAAGAAAAATTTTAAACCATTAGCATGACATCACAATAATTACAGCTCACTATGTTCCCAGTCCCTACAGCCTCCAATTTGGGAAGGCACAGTAAATGGGATAATAATTTCATGTACAACTGCAACCTGATTTTTGAAATGAAGCTGGAATAAAAGTGTACAGGCTGGAGGCAGGGAGGAAGGAAAAACTAGATAATCAAATTGCTTTCTTCCAAGCACTTCTCTCTTCTGTTTCTACCTCATAATCCTCATCTAGTTAGTAAAAAGAAAAAAAAAAAAAAAAAAAAAACTTTTGACGATATTATTTGTATATATCTACTCTTAAGATTCTTCTCCCATATAGGCCATTACAGCATAATGAATAGAGTTCCCAAACAGTAAACTCTCAAATGCAAAGTCAAGAGGTCTTTTGGCTTCTAAGGTACAATTTCATTTTCATGTGTAAAGGAAAAATATCTTGTGCCTTTTTTGTTCAGGGTTTTCTCTTAGTAGGGCTTCCCTAGGGGCTCAGATGGTAAAGAATCTGCCTGCAATGTGGGAGACCCAGGTTCAATCTCTGAGTCAGGAAGACCCCCTGAAGAAGGGAATGGCAACCCACTCCAGTATTCTTCCTCTTTCCATGAACAGAGGAACCTGGTGGGCTACAGTCCATGGGGTTGTAAAGAGTTGGACACAACTGAATGACTAACATTTTCTCTTACTGACTTCTTATATCTTATTGACTCTTATACTGATATCTTCTGCTCAGACCTCTCTCTTTCTCTTTTCTTCTCTATGGTTAGTTTTGCAACTTATTAACCAAAAATATAAGAATAGCTAATATGTATTAAGTCAGACATTGTTCTGAAAACTTAATCTTCACAATAACCCTGTGAGATATTTCCAATTTAAAAATATACTGTTATCCCCACTTTATAAAGTAGGACCTGGAAGCAATGGTGGTCAATAGTCCACTTGCAATACAGCACAGTAGCAAAATTTGTTTGTTTATAATAATTTGCTTTTGCTCTTTTTTTTTTCAATTTCTTTAGCAGGCATTTCCAAAAGGAGTGATACTTAAAGGACAGAGATATGTGATTTTGCTGTTTTCATCGTGCATCTCCATATTCTTTTCCCAGGATTTTTCTAATGCGATGATTCTCAACTTATGGTCTCTGGACCAGCAGCATCAGTACCACCTGAGTACTTGTTAGAAATGTAAATTCTCAGGCCCCACCCAGACCTACTGAATTAGACACTCGAGATTAGGGCCTAGCAGTCTGTGTTTTTGTTAAAATGCGTGCATGCATATACACACACAATCTGTTTTTTGTTAAATTACTCCTCCAGGATGATTCTAATGTTTAAGAATCATTCTAATGTGTAACATATACATCAGTTATGAAAAAAGATCCCATTTGGCTACATATTTCATACACCTGGGCTTCCCTAATAGTTCAGTTGGTTAAGAATCTGCCTGCAATGCAGGAGACCCCAGTTTGATTCCTGGGTCAGGAAGATCCCCTGGAGAAGGGATAGGCTACCCACTCCAGTGTTCTTGGGCTTCCCTTTGGCTCAGCTGGCAAAAAATCCACCTGCAATGCGGGAGACCTGGGTTCGACCCCTGGGTTGGGAAGATCCCCTGGAGAAGGGAAAGGCTACCCACTCCAGTATTCTGGCCTGGAGAATTCCATGGACTTTAAAGTCCCATGGGGTCGCAAAGAGTCAGACACGACTGAGTAACTTTCACTTTTCACTTTCATATACCAAGGTATACCTACATGTTTTTACTAATTGCATTATATCTCTTGGAAGAGTATGCTCATTTGCATTCATTCCACAAACATTCATTAGGCACCTACCGTGTACTTAAGAATGAGTGCTTGAAGAACTAACAATCTAGTAAGACAGGCAGATATGTATCAATTACTGTGCCATGTGACAGTACAGTGACAGAGATGCACAGGAAGCTGAGAAAGGGCGAACTGCAGTAGGTGGAGGACTGTGTCTTCATCTCTTAGCAATTGCTGCACTCCACTGCCCCTTTCTGAGAAACAGTATTTTGTGTGAACATATCCTGCTGTCCTAACCCAGGGACCCATGCTTGAAACAGGGGTATTAGCGTAGCAGGATTCCCTATCACACCGTGACTAACAGACTCAGTAAGATCATTCCTCGGTTAGAATCCAGAGGCCATGGGAGACAAGCAGAGAAAGTAGCCAACCAGCCTCCAGAGCTGCCTAAGAGTCCAAAGAGCTTTCCAATTTTAATCCACAAGTTAACTTTAAAACTCACCCCTTTCCCACCACTATCTCATCTTTCCAGAATTCTGTCAGATAATTTCCAAAATAGACAAATTTTCAACACTCTTGGTACTCTTGCAAATTCACATACTTCTCTCTAACACTTAAATCACTATTCTGAATATAGTGTTCATCATCCCCCCAAAAGTACAGTGGGCCCTTGAACAACACAGGTTTGAACTGTGTGGGTCCACTCACACATGGATTTTTTTCAATAAATATACTGGAAAAATTATTGGAAATTTGTGACAATTTGAAAAAAACTCAGATGAACCAGATAGCCTAGAAATATTGAAAAACTTAAGAAAAAGTTATGTCATGAATGCATAAAAGTACACATAGATACTAGTCTATCCTAATATGGGCATAAGGTAAGTGATATTTAATATAAAAATAATGTGTTCATTTTCTGTTTTATAACTGCTTTCAGAGAATTACATTACCATACACTATGCCTGTCTCTCTAAATGGAGAAATAGCTTATTATCATAGATAAGGTTTTTTTTTAAGTGTTTCTAATATTGCATTATGAATAATATAGTAATATCTATGCCATGAAAATTTTATAATGATTCACTCATTAGTGTATAGGCTGAGCTAACATGAAGCAATCACACTGATACATTCGGCTTCCATAAAGCAGTCATACTGCTACTTCTTCATTATCAATGTTATATCTGTATAAATCTGTATCAATTGTTATATCTGTATAAATATGAATTTCTTTTTCACATTATCCCATTATTTTTTCATTTTTGATGTCCAGTGTTAGTAACATGGATAACATCTACCATGTTTTGTATCACATAACACAATATTGATGTAGGTACTGACAGACAGATGGCTCACCTTGTAAACAGATGTAAACATATGGTATTGATAAATATGGTACAGTACTGTACAATAGGTACAGTACTGTACCTGGTGGCTCAGATGGAAAAGAATCTGCCTGCAATGCAGGAGACCTGGGTTTGAGACCTGGGTTGGGAGGATCCCCTTAAGGAGGGCATGACAATCCACTCCAGTATTCTTGCCTGGAGAATCCCCACAGACAGAGGAGCCTGGTGGGCTACAGTCCATGGGGTCGCAGAGAGTCAGACATGACTGAGCCACTAAGCACACAGCATTGTACCTGTTAGAGAAAGAAATGACGACCCACTCTAGTATTCTTGCCTGGGAAATCCCATGTACAGAAAGAGACTGGTGGGCTACAGTTCATGGGATTGCAAACAGTTGCGTATGACTTAGCGACTAAACACCTGTACCTATAGTTTCTCTTCCTTATGATTTCCTTAATAATATTTTCTTTTCTCTAGCTTATTTTACTATAAGAATAACCCGTGGCTGATTTGTATTGATGTATGGTGAAAGCCACTGTAATATTATAAAGTAATTAACCTCCAATTAAAAAAAAAGAACACAACATATAATACATATAACATACGAAATACATATAAATTGACTGTTTATGTTATAGGTGAGGCTTCCTGTCAACAATAAGCTATTAGTAGTTAAATTTCAGAGGTGTCAAAAGTTATATGTGGATTTTTGACTGTGTAAGGGTCAGTGTCCTTAGTCCTCATGTTATTTAAGAGGTCGACTGTACTACTTTTCGTCTTTATGAAAATTCGTAAGCTATATATGACAAACCCACAGCAAACATTATCCTCAATGGTGAAAAATTGAAAGCATTTCCTCTAAAGTCAGGAACAAGACAAGGGTGCCCACTTTCACCATTACTATTCAACATAGTTTTGGAAGTTTTGGCCACAGCAATCAGAGCAGAAAAAGAAATAAAAGGAATCCAAATTGGAAAAGAAGAAGTAAAGCTCTCACTGTTTGCAGATGACATGATCCTCTACATAGAAAACCCTAAAGACTCCACCAGAAAATTACTAGAACTAATCAATGACTATAGTAAAGTTGCAGGATATAAAATCAACACACAGAAATCCCTTGCATTCCTATACACTAATAATGAGAAAACAGAAAGAGAAATTAAGGAAACAATTCCATTCACCATTGCAACGGAAAGAATAAAATACTTAGGAATATATCTACCTAAAGAAACTAAAGACCTATATATAGAAAACTATAAAACACTGGTGAAAGAAATCAAAGAGGACACTAACAGATGGAGAAATATACCATGTTCATGGATTGGAAGAATCAATGTAGTGAAAATGAGTATACTACCCAAAGCAATCTATAGATTCAATGCAATCCCTATCAAGCTACCAACAGCATTCTTCACAGAGCTAGAACAAATAATTTCACAATTTGTATGGAAATACAAAAAACCTCGAATAGCCAAAGCGATCTTGAGAAAGAAGAATGGAACTGGAGGAATCAACCTACCTGACTTCAGGCTCTACTACAAAGCCACAGTTATCAAGACAGTATGGTACTGGCACAAAGACAGAAATATAGATCAATGGAACAAAATAGAAAGCCCAGAGATAAATCCACGCACATATGGACACCTTATCTTTGACAAAGGAGGCAAGAATATACAATGGATTAAAGACAATCTCTTTAACAAGTGGTGCTGGGAAATCTGGTCAACCACTTGTAAAAGAATGAAACTAGAACACTTTCTAACACCATACACAAAAATAAACTCAAAATGGATTAAAGATCTCAACGTAAGACCAGAAACTATAAAACTCCTAGAGGAGAACATAGGCAAAACACTCTCTGACATACATCACAGCAGGATCCTCTATGACCCACCTCCCAGAATATTGGAAATAAAAGCAAAAATAAACAAATGGGACCTAATTAACCTTAAAAGCTTCTGCACATCAAAGGAAACTATTAGCAAGGTGAAAAGACAGCCTTCAGAATGGGAGAAGATAATAGCAACTGAAGCAACTGACAAACAACTAATCTCAAAAATATACAAGCAACTCCTACAGCTCAACTCCAGAAAAATAAATGACCCAAAGAAAAAATGGGCCAAAGAACTAAATAGACATTTCTCCAAAGAAGACATACAGATGGCTAAGAGACACATGAAAAGATGCTCAACATCACTCATTATCAGAGAAATGCAAATCAAAACCACTATGAGGTACCATTTCACGCCAATCAGAATGGCTGCGATCCAAAAGTCTACAAGTAATAAATGCTGGAGATGGTGTGGAGAAAAGGAACCCTCTCACACTGTTGGTGGGAACGCAAACTAGTACAGCCACTATGGAGAACAGTGTGGAGATTCCTTACAAAACTGGAAATAGACCTGCCTTATGATCCAGCAATCCCACTGCTGGGCATACACACTGAGGAAACCAGAAGGGAAAGAGACACGTGTACCCCAATGTTCATCGCAGCACTGTTTATAATAGCCAGGACATGGAAGCAACCTAGATGTCCATCAGCAGATGAATGGATAAGAAAGCTGTGGTACGTATACACAATGGAGTATTACTCAGCCATTAAAAAGAATACATTTGAATCAGTTCTAATGAGGTGGATGAAACTGGAGCCTATTATACAGAGTGAAGTGAGCCAGAAAGAAAAACACCAATACAGTATACTAACGCATATATATGGAATTTAGAAAGATGGTAACAATAACCCTGTGTACGAGACAGCAAAAGAGACACTGATGTATAGAACAGTCTTATGGACTCTGAGAGAGAGGGAGAGGGTGGGAAGATTTGGGAGAATGGCATTGAAACTTGTAAAATATCATGTATGAAACGAGTTGCCAGTCCAGGTTCGATGCACGATACTGGATGCTTGGGGCTGGTGCACTGGGACGACCCAGAGGGATGGAATGGGGAGGGAGGAGGGAGGAGGGTTCAGGATGGGGAACACATGTATACCTGTGGTGGATTCATTTTGATATTTGGCAAAACTAATACAATTATGTAAAGTTTAAAAATAAAATAAAATTAAAAAAAAAAAAAGGAAAATTCGTAAGATCCTTCCAAAACTTATTTTACGCAACTTTTTTTGATACTGATTCATGTTGATAAAAGCTCTATAATGCACTGATGAAATTTATTACAATGAATCCATTTTCTTCTTAATAGAACCTCAGACTGTTCTTTTTCTTTTAAAACAGTGATGTAATTAATATTTTAATAAATTATTTCAGCAAATACATAGAACCACCATATTTTTAAAAAATGTGTCTGACTCTCCCCCCCTCCATCCTTTCTTCTTTCTCTTAATTTCAACCAAAAAAGCACAGAAATTCTTTCAAAACAGCTGAATGAGAAGGAAAGGAGAGTCAAACAATAACTAAAGAGAATGTGAAGTCTTGAAGACCTTCCTGGGCTGGCAAGAAAATGAGCAAAGATGTCTCAGGGAATGACAGCAGATGCATGGGACTGCAAGACTGACATTCTCAAAGAATGGAAGCAACGAGTACTACTAGGAATATTCCCCAGAAAAGTCATTCTAAAGTAGAAGAAAGTCCTAAGATAACTACTCAGATCAAAATTCCACTCTTTTGAGTTCTTTAGAGACATAGTTTTGAGACACAAAATTGGTTAACTTGAAACACCTCTGACTCAACTCCTAGGAAGTCAAGTCCCACTGAGAACAGAAGAGAGCTCGCAGACTGCCTAGAACCAGAAAACCAGCAATACTATAGATCAACACCAGAGGGAGCAAAAGATTACAAACGCCTGAAAAAGAAACTAATTGGGAAGGAGATCAGCCCTCGGATTTCTTTGGAAGGAATGATGCTAAAGCTGAAACTCCAGTACTTTGGCCACCTCATGGAAAGAGTTGACTCATTGGAAAAGACTCTGATGCTGGGAGGGATTGGGGGCAGGAGGAGAAGGGGACGACAGAGGATGAGATGGCTGGATGGCATCACCGACTCAATGGACGTGAGTCTGAGTGAACCGCAGGAGTTGGTGATCAACAGGGAGGCCTGGCGTGCTGCGATTCATGGGGTCGCAAAGAGTCGGACACGACTGAGCAACTGAACTGAACTGATACTTGTTTGGTCAAAGTTCATTTGGGTTTTTCCGTAAGATCTTACAATACAATTCATACAAGCTCAGAGAAGATGCATTTTCACACAAGGCTTGAGAGGCTCCCAGAATTTTTAGTAGAGCTGACTGGTGACAGTCTTCCCCTTATGAAGCCAGTCCCTAGAACTGGGAGAGGCAGCAGTTTTTTTTAAATGTGCGAATTCCAGCAGAAAACAAGAAGGCATAGTAAGAAAGGAGGAAACATGGCTCAACCAAAGGAACAAAATAAATCTCCAGAAACTGACCCTAAAGAAATGGAGGTTCATGAATTACCTGACAAAGAATGAAAACAATCATCTTGAAGATGCTCAATGTGCTACAAAGAACACAGACAACTAAAGAAAATCAGGGAAATGATGCATGAACAAAACAAGACTATCAGCAAAGATAAAGTATAAAAAAAAGAACAACTTCAGGAGCCGAAGAACACAAATGGGAAAATGCATAAATATGTGGAAATTAAACACATTATGAACTGCCAACGCATCAAGGAAGAAAACACATGGGAAATTAGGAAATATCTTGAGACAAATGAAATGAGAACACAACGTGGCAAAACTTATATGCTGTACAGTGTGCATAAAGGTAACACTACTGTACACTTAAATGGTTAAGACGTTGGGAAGGCGCAACAGAGACACAGACACACACACATAAAGAAGGCAATCACGTGAAGATGAAGGCAGAGATTAGAGCGATGCTGTCACAAAGCAAGCAATACTGAGAACTGTCAGCAAATGCCAGAAGTTAGGAGAAATGCAGGGAGATAAACTACACTCCAACATAAAACAAAAATGAAAAATAATCAAAACTATCCAATATCAATTTTTAAAAAGAGAGAGAGAGAAAGGCATGGAGTAGATTCTTATCTACATTCTTCAGAGAGATAGACAGCACAGCCAACTCCTCGATTTTGGACTTCTTGCATCTAGAACTATGATAGAATTGCTGGTGTTTTAGCTCATTCTGGTTTGTGGCCCTTGTGTTTTGGCAGCCCTAGGAAATTAACACAGGGATCTGTAGAAAAGAGCTTGAGTGAGTGCAGACTCCCTTGTGTCTGGGGCTCCCAGTTATTCTAGACTGTTATTCTAGCCCCATATTCAGACATCAAGAATTCATTAAAATTTTAACTTTTTCTTTAGCAACCACCCTTTTATGCTGGTCACTGCTTCCTCCCATGCTCTGCCAAAGGTAAAAAACAGTTCCGCACCCCATCTCTTCTCAGAAGGGCTTGTCTTTGGAATTTCAGTTTACCTGACTGCCTTGTGAACCCAACTCTCTCATGGACTCAAGAAAAGTTATGTCTTTGTGGATTATCAGGTTTTTCTAATGTTAGGAGTGAGAGAAATGTTCTCTTTGCAACTTTCTACATCTTAAACAGAAGCAAAATTCTCCTCCCATAATTTAATATGAACTTTAGATTTAAAAGATTTTTAATTTCCACATGTAATTGCAAATGGTTTTTTAAAATATCTAAAACCATGTCCAGAAAGCACTTTATTTGCTCTGTTTATTAATACTTTTAATTTTGGCATACATTATGTATACTAAGAAAATGTTATCACTTTAATAGTCCATGCTTATTAAACAATCTCTAAACAACTTGATTGCACAAATCTTTATCTTGGTATTTGTTTCCATCTTTGTCTTCATTCTATATATGCATGTGCAGTACATATACTAGTGCTTTTTCTTCTGAATTGGATCCATGATAATTTCTGATTCACAGGTTGGGTTTTTGTTTTTCAAAATAATCCTCTTAATACTGATGTGCCTAATTTTGGTTTTCAGTCTTGCTCCTTATATTCTGACCTATCTGTACTAATACCACATGGTTTCAAGGGCAACTACATTGTAGCACATAAAATTTCGGAAGTCAATCTTTTCTTCTTGAGCTTTCTTCGGTGATTTTTTATTTATACGTTCACTCTTATTTTCTCCAAGTAAATTAGCTACCATTTTATATACATCTATTTTTACATGCTATGGCAGGTTTAGGAAAAAAATACTACTACTTATTGACTATATTTACGTTACCCATTCAAGAGTAACTTACTTAGTTCTAACCTATTGATGGCAAATAGATGGGGAAACAATGAAAACAGTGACAGACTTTATTTTCTTGGGCTCCAAAATCACTGCAGATGGTGACTGCAGCCATGAAATTAAAAGATGCCTGCTCCTTGGAAGAAAAACTATGACCAACCTAGACAGCATATTAAAATGCAGAGACATTACTTTGCCGACAAAGGTCCGTATAGTCAAAGCTATGGTTTTTCCAGTAGCCATGAATGGATGTGAGAGTTGGACCACAAAGAAGGCTGAGTGCTGAAGAACTGATGCTTCTGAACTGTGGTGTTGAAGAAGACTCTTGAGAGTCCTTTGAATTGCAAAGAGATCAAACCAGTCAATTCTAAAGGAAATCAATCCTGAATATTCACTGGAAGGACTGATGCTGAAGCTGAGGCTCCAATGCTTTGACCACCTGATGCGAAGAGCTGACTCACTGGAAAAGACTCTGATGCTGGGAAAGATTGAAGGCAGGAGGAGAAGGGGACGACAGAGAATGAGATGGTTGGATGGCATCACCGACTCAATGGACATGAGTTTGAGCAAGCTCCAGGAGATGGTGAAGGACAAGGAAGACTGACATGCTGCAGTCCATGGGGTCTCAGAGTTGGACATGACGACTGAGCGACTGAACAACAACAAACCTATTGAAAGCACTATTTCTTAATTGCACCCTGACAGCATACCTGAAAATATCCAGGGTTTGATAAGTAGTAACCGAATGAGTATAAACATATACTGACATTTTGAGAAAGTCTCAGCTTAAATGGGATTTTTCCCATTATGTCAAAAATACTTTGATTTCAGTAAACAAAAAGCCTTTAATTATTTTATATTCAGCCACATTAAGGCAATTAAGCAATACTATATTCAATGACTTGAGCAATTTCATACATAATTCATTCATTCACTCAACGAATATTTATTTAGTACTCACTATGAGTTAAACCCTGTTCTAGGCACTAGGGTTACAGCAGAGAATAAAAAAGACAAAGCAAATCACTCTCCTCACATGCAGCTTATATATTAGAGCTGGGAGAAAGAAGTAGACAAGATAAATAAGGAAAAAACATGGAATATTATATAGTGAGAAGGAGAAAAAGAAAGCAAGAAAAGGGATTAAGAAGTATAAGCATGTGTGTGGTGGCGGGAGGAAGAGTCAGGAGTGTAGCTAGTGTGACCTTCGAGTCAGATCCTGAAGGAGGTGAGGGAAAGTGCCACACAGTTTCTAGATCATTCCAAGCACAGGGCACAGCACCAGCAAAATCCTTAAAACAGAGAGAAGGCTGAAACAGGTGACCTGGTGAAGAGTAGGAGCAGATCATATCAAAGGGTTTTTATTAGTCAGACAGGAAGCTACTGGAGTTTTGAGCAGAGTGACTTGATGTTACTTCTGTTTAACAGGATCACTTTGGCTGCTGTGTTGATAGAAAGGGGCAAGGGTAGAAGAAAGAAGGTTAAGTTAGGAGGTAGAAGTGACTGGACTCTGCCTGTATGTTTAGGGCAGAGCCAACAGGACTTCCTCAAGGATCAGATGGTTGGCATGAGAGAAAGAGGGGCATCAAGGATAACTCCAAGGCTGAGAAACAATAATGATAGAATTGTCTGTTACCGAGATTAGGAAAATTAAAAAGAAGTTTGATGAGAGAGATGATCAGCTGTTCAGTTTTGAACATGCTAAATTTGAGATGAATGTTAGACATATACATGGAGATGTTAAGCTGGTAGATGTTTATACATCTGGAGCTCAGAGGAGAGGTCTAAGCTGGAGATTAAAAATGTTTTGGTATTTAAGGTATTAAAACTTTGAGAGTAGATAAGAGAAATGAGTCTAGGTAGAAAAGAGATAAGGTCCTAGGATTGATCTCTAGGGCACTCCAGTGTTTAGAAGTCAAAAAACTGAAGAGAAACAGAGTAGACTACAAGGAATAGTCAGAGAAGTGGGAGGAAAGTCTGAAGGGTGCGATGAACTGGAAGACAAGTGAAGAGAATGTGTTCAGGAAAAGATAAGTGATTATCTATGGCAGTGCTATACTATTATTTAATGACCAATTTAGTACATGTGTGCAAATTTTGAAATAATCTTAATATTCTAACCTCTATATTCATTAAAGATACTGGATAAAAATTTCATTGACAATCAGGATTTATTAACTTCAGAAGATATAAAATATTATGCTATAATAGAATATATTAACATACATGTGTATATGTATGAATATATATTCTAATTTGTTTTTCAACTAGAACAGCATTTCTATGAATTTCAATTTTAGCATTTCAATCTTGAATAGCATTTCATTCTATGAATGAAACCTTGTTCCAAGGGTTATTAAAAAGAGTTCTAGCCACACATACGTGAAAGTTGCTCAGTGGTGTTGGACTCTTTGCTAGCCACATATAGGTTTGGAAAATGCTAATTTGCATTATAAATTTCTAAAAAAGAATGTGACATTTTCCAAACTTAAGTCATTATAGAACCGTTTTGGTTCACGAAGTATCTTTTAGCTGTATCAGCCTTTCTGAGTAACACAGTTCAGGAAATATTGAGTTAAAACCTGGGACAATTTTTTTTGTCCTCACTGTAGCAAAATTTGTGTCAGCAAAGTTGTTGGGGATATTTTCTTTCTGCCATTTCAACACTTTTACTGAAAACAAGATCCTTCTGCTCCTATACCACTTATGCCAGAAAATATGATGACCTTTGCTTTATTTTTACACTGATAGTTCTGTCTGTTCTCAAGTTTTTACTGTTACTCATCAAATGCCAAAATGAAGAGACGTTTGATTTCCTTAAAAAATGAACATAAAGTTCCATCAAAGAAAATATGTAAAGCAAAATGAGTACATTTTAAATTAGCATAAAGTATACTTATATACTGTTAGAATAATGTATACTTAAGAGATTAAATATAACCCAATATGATCATTTAAGTAGCAACATGTTATAAAGCTTTTGTTGAAATTACCTTCCCTTTATGCAAATTGTTCACCTTAATGTTTCTGTGGTGTTGGATAAGACTCTTGAGAGTCCCTTGGACTGCAAGGAGATCCAACCAGTCCATTCTGAAGGAGATCAGTCCTGAATATTCACTGGAAGGACTGATGCTGAAGCTGAAACTCCAATACTTTGGCCACCTGATGCGAAGAGTTGACTCATTAGAAAAGACCCTGATGCTGGGAAAGATTGAGGGCAGGAGGAGAAGGGGACGACAGAGGATGAGATGGTTGGATGGCATCACTGACTTAAAGGACGTGGGTTTGAGTGAACTCTGGGAGTTGGTGATGGACAGGGAGGCCTAGTGTGATGCATTTCATGGGGTCACAAAGAGTCAGACATGACTGAGCGACTGAACCGAACTGAATGTTTCTGTAGTGTTCTTGCTACTACTGCTAAGTTGCTTCAGTCGTGTCCGACTCTGTGCGACCCCATAGACAGCAGCCCACCAGGCTCCCCTGTCCCTGGGATTCTCCAGGCAAGAACACTGGAGTGGGTTGCCATGTCCTTCTCCAATGCATGAAAGTGAAAAGTCAAAGTGAAGCCGCTCAGTCGCATCTGACTCTTCGCGACCCCATGAACTGCAGCCCACCAGGCTCCCCCGTCCCTGGGATTCTCCAGGCAAGAACACTGGAGTGGGATGTCTCCCCATATTCTGACTTTGAAATATGTGGAACATAAATTCTTTTTTTAAAGTCATGTTTTCATTATTTCCCTAAAAGTCTAATGTTCATTTACTTCCCTTCTATCTGAAAAATAGAACAGGATAGACGTTGCCTTCCAAAAGTACTGCTTATCTCCAGGTCAAAGATAGAAAGGAGAAAGGTAAAAAAATAAGAAAAAGTCAAATAAAAGCATATTTTGCCACTGGAACACCACTTAGCTAAATATTGTCCTCTTTTGTCTCAAAATGCCATCTCTGTTTAATGAAACACTGCAGAGTTTATTGTCTACCCCTCTTGCAGCCCTCACTTTATCTCTGGCCTACAGGCATTTCCAGAATTCTCAGTTTTGTTTAGTTTTCATTTATTTATTTTAAATGACAAGAAAAAGACAACACAGAATTTGGAACGTATACATCTCATGAACAGAAAGACATGTATTACTGCACAATGTCCCATTTAATTTCACATGTACACAGAATAGCTGATTTTGGTTACTCTATCAGTGAAAGGTTTCTTGAAGTCTAATTCACCTATTTAACTCCCAATTCTCCACCCCAATTCAGTGGTTGATTGTATAAAAACCTTTCCCCCTAGTTTTATGGAGATATAATTGACATACAACCTTATATTAGTCTAAGGTATGCAATACAATAATTTGATATATGAGTAACTTGATATATGTGTATATCGCACAATGAAAAGCCTATTTCTAAGCCTCCAATTATGTATCTTAAAAGGAAGTCACAACCACTGGAATCTCATACTACCCTACAAGTAGGAGAAGTCAGAGTAACTGAGGTCCTGGTTGGTATCTTTGACAGCAAACTTTTGAATCAACCTTGGAAATGTCCTAACACAACAGAAGCAGAGGCTGATAGCTATGATGGTCAGCATCAAATTTATACCAATAGGAAATTTCCTAATATAGAAAGCAAGTATTTTTATAAGAGTAATCTCACAAGTTCTTATAGTTAAACCAAATAGGTTTTCTGGGTTCCTAGGTAAGACTCAAATGTCTGTTACCTGTGCCACAGAACAGAGTTCATGATTCAAGTCCAATTATCATTTCTGAGCAATTCTTTAACGAGTCAAATTTACAATCTGCCCTTAGTCACTATGGAGAGCCTTCTTACATTAACTTTACCCCAGTTTAATGTTACTATTATCAATTCACTCACTTTGTTTTGTTCTTTTTATATGTCTTCATCCCACTGTACTATATGCCTTTTTAGAAGCTGCTTCAAATATTAAGAACAAAGCAAGCTATAAATAAATTTAATTAATTCATCTTTTTAAAAGTCATTAAAAAATACTAGGTCCCCATAATTCGGTTTATAGGACTCATTGTCCCAAACACATACCTCTGTGAACATCAGTTGAATTCATTCACTTAATAAATCTCTTCTAAACACCTACTGTGCATCTGGCACTGTTCTGGTGCTGGGGAGAGCACTGGTGAACAGGACATCAGGCAGAGATAAGTACCAGGGAGAAAAGTAAAGCAGAGAGGGGAATAGGGGTGTCTTGTGGGTGGTGGTGAGGTTACTATTTTAAATAAGTTGTTAGAGCCTTAATGAGAAGGTAACATAAGACTTGAAGGATCTGAAGATGAGGGATTAAACCACATAGATATCTGCTATTGTTTAACTGCTAAATTGTGTCCAACTCTTTTTGCAACCCCATGAACTATAGCCCACCAGTCTCCTCTGTCCATGGGATTTCCCAGGCAAGAATACTGGAGTGGGTTGTCATTTCCTTCTTCATGGAATCTTCCTAACCCAGAGACTGAACCCACGTCTCTTGTGTCTCCTGCACTGGCAGTCAAATTGTTTAATACCTCACCAGGAAGCCCAGTTGAGAGACTAAGAATCATTAACTTTTAGGTTGAGGGTTCTTTTCTCTAAAACACATAGGTTCTGAGAGCATAATCTAACCTCACATATTTTTACCACTTCATCCTCATCTTCTTAGTGTTGACTCAGGTTTTTATAGGATACAACAAAAGACCTGATTCTAAGCTTATCATGCTAAATTTTCACTTCTCTATCAGTGAAAACTTATGGCCCTGGACACACATTCTTTTGGAAAGCACAGATTCTTTGGCTGTAGTCTAAAGGAACATAAGCAACATGAAAGACCCTAAAGGCCAAAGAAATTGAAGAGAAATCAGAGAGAAGGATATAAAAGGTAAGATACTAATGGACTTTAGTCATTTAAGCTTTTATTTTTGTGAGAGGATTCAAAGGAGAGCTTTAATACAGGTGGGACTTGAGGCTTTTGAAGAGGATCTAAGTCTTGATGAAGTAATTCAAACTCAAATCTTGAACACATAATTATGGTAGGCCCCAGGGTCTTCAAAAACTTGTACTTGATACTTTAAAACAAAACACAGAAAGATACTACTAGCAAGTCTAATAAAAGTTCTTGAGGGATTTGAAAAACTGTAATTCTTTGACCAGTAATTAATCAGATTGCTAGATACTATGCTGAAAGAGCAAAAGAAGAAAACAAAAAGGAATTAAGAAGAAAAGGAAAGAGATTTTAAAGAGATATAGTGTACTGAAAGAATAAATATGTTCATGGGTTTATCACTTTGATTAACATTCTTCACATCAAATTGCAACTGAATTTAAAGTTCTTATAGAGCCACCATGGGCTGTAGTCAGATAAGCTGATTTAATGATAATTTCCTGGGCTTTTGATTTTTGAAAGCATGGCCAAAATATTTATTGGATGAGACAACAAAAATGAAATTGATTTTGTGGGGTAAATAAAGAAGCTAAATTGGGAATATCATGGTTTGAGAAGATTTAAACGGGTAGAAAAATTAACAAAGCCTTCAAATGGAAAATTTCAGACCACTTTGCAAGTTCAAAAGATAAACATGTAGTATATCTCACTGACTACTCTTGTGCTCATTCTAACTTATTTCTTTAATCTGCTTTAGTAAACATGCTTTTTTGTTCCTCAAGAAAGAATTAAGCTTTTAAAAATTAATAAGAGCAATTTGTGTTTACTGAGTCTATACTTTGTGCCAGGACTACTCTAAGCACTTTGAGTAATTCCTCAAAATGATCTCATAAATTAAGTATTACTATTATCTCCAATTTACATGTGAAGAAACTGAATTCCAGAGAAGTTAAGAAATTTCAGGTAGCTTCCGGAGCTAGTAAAGGGTGGAATCAGAATTCAAACTCAGGCCAACCAGCCCCACAGCACCAACCTACACCCACTCCTCTAACAAAACTGTTTTCATTACACAAAGCTTTCCAGAACTAGGGCTTTCTTTAAGTCAACATTGTGTCATGTCACAATCTTTCACTGCATATTCAGAATAGCAAGCTGCTGCTGCTGCTAAGTCGCTTCAGTTGTGTCCGACTCTTGCGACCTCATAGACGGCAGCCCACCAGGCTCCCCCATCCCTGGGATTCTCCAGGCAAGAACACTGGAGTAGGGTGCCATTTCCTTCTCCAATGCATGACAGTGAAAAGTGAAAGTGAAGTCTCTCAGTCGTGTCCGACTCTAAGCGACCCCATGGACTGTAGCCTACCAGGCTCCTCTGTCCATGGGATTTTCCAGGCAAGAGTACTGGCGTAGGTTGCCATTTCCTTCTCCACAGAATAGCAAGTGTAGTGACTAATTTACGTTTTCCAACAGTAGTAAGGTAGAATCAGTTTCAGACGTCAATACTCAGAAGTGACATCCTATAGGGACGTCAAAGCACTTTAAAGCATGCGGCTTCCCTGGTGGCTTTGTGTGTGTGTGTGTCTGTGTGTGTGTTAGTCACTCACTCATGTCTGACTTTGTGACTCCATGGACTGTAGCCTGCCAGGCTCCTCTGTCCGTGGAAATCTCCAGGCAAGAATATTGAAGTGGCTAGCCATTCCCTTCTCCAGGGGATCTTCCTGACCCAGGAACTGAACCCGCGTCTCCTGCACTGACAGGTAGATTCTTCTAGATGGTAAAGAATCTGCCTGCCAATGCAGGAGATGTGGGTTTGATCCCTGGAGCCTCTGCACCACAACTACTAGGACTGTGCTCTAGAGTCCGAGAGCTGCAACTACTGAGCCCGTGCTCTGCAATAAGAGAAGTCGCCACAGTGAGAAGCCCACACGCCGCAACTTCGAAGTAGCCTGGCCTACCAACAACTAGAGAAAAAGCTTGTGCAGCAACAAAGACCCAGCACAGCCCAAAGTAATAATAATAAAGCATGTCACTTAAATATTAACAGTGGTAGAGGATTATAGATGACTTTACTCCTTTTGGGAGGGATATACATATCCTTTTTTTCTACATCCTATTTTTTATAAAGTGGACATGGATTATTTACATGATTTTTAAAAAAGGTTTTTTAAGCATGTCATCATCTTTATTAGCATTAATATATATAAACTTACAATAAAATTATCAGGTTAAGTTTGTTCCTACTCTATTTGAAGAGAAAGAAATTCAAGGTAGAGTAGGCTTTACAGTAATAATAAAATAATAATAGCTATTATTTACTTAACACCTATTATAAGCAAAGCTTTTACATACACTTACTTTTCAGTAACTTCTTATTTTCTAGAAGAGATTGAGGCTTAGACTGAATAATAAACTTAATTAATAGAACAGCAAGTAGATACTAGAGCCCAGATCCAAATCTATGTTTACTGCTCTAGAGGCCTAACTCTTTATACCGTACAATGCACGTACCCTCTCCAGATGCCAAATATCTGTCTTACAAAACAAACTAAAGAAATCTTTCTAAAATTTAGGTATTCTTAAATAGAAAATACTGAACACAAATTATTTAAGTTCAGTCAGGGTTATCATTTTGAATATCCATGAACACAGAAGAGTTTTCATCTCACCAAAAAGCCTGGGTTGCTACCAATTTCAAATTAATTGGTCAATTTTCTGCCTTTGTTGCTGTCCACACCTGTCAATGTGCCTGCCTCTATTTGATGGGCTTCCCTTGTGGCTCAGCTGGTAAAGAATCCTCCTGCAATGCAGGGAGACCTGGGTTTGATCCCGGGGTTGGGAAGATCCCCTGGAGAAGGGAAAGGCTACCCACTCTAGTATTCTGGCCTAGAGAATTCCTTGGACTGTATAGTCCATGGGGTCGCAAAGGGTTGGACACAACCGAGTAACTTTCTTTTTGGCCCACTCAGAATCTATTGCTTCTAATACACTGGAGTTAGATCCAGTTAATTAAGCATGTTAAACTGTGTCTAAATGTAAATGAACTGAGTAAAGACCTGAGAAAAGCATATAGATTTTGTGTCTTATAATTTGGAAGCTCAGGTAATTTTATTTCCTGGTTATATGTTAACTGAAGTTAGTAGCTGAATGAGCAGCAGGTAAATTAGCTCTCAGAATTTAAATACAGGGCTAACAGAACATATACACATACCATAATAAAACACTTTACTGCAGTATAATTTTTTTTTCAGATTTAAAAGATACCTTATTAATAATTTGGTACACTCTTCCAAACAATGAGAAGTACCCTCTACAACACTGCCAACATTCAAAATTTGCATAAGAGACCCTAACGACTCGGCGTTCACTGCCTCTGGACACAATCTGCTCCACTGTGGACTAGTTCTATCTATACCTTCTCTCATTTAGAACTAATTTTGGCTTCAAATAACAGAACAAGTGCACTTCCTATGGCATTTCTCCAACTGTTCCCAAGTCGTCTTTTTTCTAAACAAAGTAGTCTCAGTGCTCTCAACTTGGATCATCACAGTCGTCCTTTTATATAATCATAAGATTGATTAAAAACAATTCTCTCCTTCTTCCAGGTTTATCTAATAATTAATATACAAAAACTAATTGCTTTGTAGGTAATGGGTCCAATTAACCCATTTTGGTCATATACAATTGGCACACTAGGAAAAGCTTATGAATCTAGCTGAATTCAAAGTGAACAGCAATATACTTTTCAGTTCTTCTTTTTCCCCTCACTCAAAACAATGGCACAAAACAGAATCTTAAAAGATACCCTTAACCATAATCTTACATGTTACTAAATTTTAACTTTCTCATCCTCAGGCTTTTGTCTACCTTTATATCACTTGGGCCCTGTGAATGATCTTTCAACACTGCCAAAATTCTTCAAGCTGTTCTCACAGTTATGAATTAACCGCTAACAGTCCAGCTCTGAGGCCTTAAAATTCTGATTTTTTTTTTTCTCTTGTATTAACTGGATACCTTTCTATGAAGAATTTGTAGTTTTCACACAAAAAATATATATAAAATATATTTATGTGTGAAATAATAATATATACACATTTAAAATATATAATGTATTATATATGTACCTGCACACACACACACATGTATCTGCCCAATTCTATGTTCTCTACATATAATTTACTTTCATTTCTTTTCTTTCTATAAGTCACCTTTACTACATTCATCTTGACTCAGGAAAACACAGTCTACCCTTGGATTCAATTCATTGCTATCCATTCCCTTAGCAAGAATAAGGACTCCTACTTTAGGCATTCTGCCCAGTGATTCCCCCTCCTCCCAACCTTCTGTGGCCAGTACTGATTAGTCTTACAGATCTCAAGAAGCAAAGCATTATTTGATAGAAATGATTTATGTGCAAAACAGTCAGCCAGTGTGGTATTGATCTGAAACACCTGGCATAGCATAATCTGTTCTATTCTATTAATCATGACTCAGCCCCTAGATTAAAGGCCTTCATTTTGCTTCTAACAAGACACACAGTGATATATTTTATATGACAGTAGTGTCACATAGGTATGTGTCTCACATAGCCTATTCTCCAGCAAGTTTCAAATAAAATCCCTCCACTAACAAAATGGTACTGTTACATCTTCAAATTTCTTGTATAACTCACTGTACTGATACACTACTCTTAATCCAAATTTCACCCAATGAAAGTGTAGAGAGACAAAGATGGCTAGAGAAGTAAGTCATCAGAAATTTTTGCTGAGTCCAAGGCAGAGAAACAGGCAATTCAAAGGAATATTCTCAATGCAGAATGAAATTATCCAAATATATCTAAGTGATCTTTCTGGCTTCCTGGTTTTATAACAGAGAGAACAAGCCATTCTTTGAAATGCCTTAAGCCAGTTCCAGACTTCAAGAACAAAGTAAAATAATAACAGTAAGGTCTGTTTAAAGAGTAGAGTTGCTAAATAGTAATTCAATGCAAACAAGTCCATCCATTCAGCAATAAAGAGAGGTTCAGAAGAACCGTGGCAATCCAACACAAGCATAGCTTGCAAACCAAGGTAACAACACCCGCATCGCATAGGGAGGTCAGGCACAAGCTATGAAGTGTGTATGGGCGTTGAACTCGGCAACACTAAGCACCTAATTTATTAACAAATTCTTATTATGAATAATAATCTAATGCCAAGATTACAAACATATTAAAACATCACCAAACCTTTCATGCAGCTCTGAAATAAACAACTCACTTGTGCAACCTCATTCCTCCTGAATAGTGCAAATAATCATAAGGACAATAGAAATAAGGAATAGTAATGAGTTCACATAATTAACCTAAAGCCTTGCTGTTTGTTTCTTAGCATTAAAAATAAATGTTCAGAGTAAATAACAACAACAACAACAACAATCCACCAGAAAGAGAATACAGAAAAAACATGAGACTCCTTCCTTCTCTAGACTTCTAGTCTCATTACCTGGGAGTACCTGTTCCTTAAGTGCCGTAAGTTCCTTACGTGGATCTGAAGAAATTTTACAGGTATGTATAGAAATACATGCTTTCAAAAACACAAATGAAAATATACTATACATACAGTTCTATATTGTTTATGTCAGTTAACAATGTATCTTAGAGATTTTTCCTTATCCCCATCTATGGATCTAACTCATTCTAAGAGCAGCAAATACTACATTCTATAAAAGCGTTCATTTAACCAGACTCTGCTGAGGATGTTTAGGTTATTTCTAGTTGTTGTTGTTGTTTTCTTAATTTCAAATAATATGGTGATGAATATGTTTATAAACAAATTTTTATGTGCAAGTGCAAATATATCTGAAAGATGGATTCCTAGAAGTAAAACCTATTTTTAGAAATGAACGCATTCCAAACAAGAAGCCAGTTTGTCTACAGAGACCAGGAAAAACTACAAGTTTAATAATTAATTAGTGATTAAAAGGTACCTAATATTATTGCAAGGTTAGAAGTTAAAAGTTTTTAAAATTAAAAACTCTTCAACCAGGAAAAATAGAAATTGTAAAAAGAGAACCTTTGCCCCTAGGACAGAAAGATTAAAGACCTGGAGAATGAATCATCTAAGATATTTTTTAAAATGGAGAAAAAGGAAAATAGCATACGTAAGATAGGATTTTTTTTAAGACAGTTAGGGGCTTCTTTTCTTGCTTTAACCTAAAGCATAAAATAAAATTGGCTAGATTTGGGACACATACTATTACAGAGCCAAATTTGGATGTGCGATGATTTAATGACTGTTTGCAACCCCATACTTACAGGTTCTAAAATGTTGAAGGAAGATTCAACAGAAAGAAAACAGAGCAATAATGTTCCAAGAATAACATATCTTGTCAATCTTTCTAATTTCTGATCAGTTTTACAGAGAAATATATATATATTCCCTCATATATAATGAACAAAACTCAAACTTCTTTGGAAGATCCGGATTAAAATATAATTCAAAGAGATTCAGCCTATATTTTTCAATCAAAATCCTATAATTTTCTAGACCAATCCAGAGCTATTCTATCAATATTTTTCACCTAACATAAAACAGTTACAACTTACCTTTCCCAAAGTGCTAGGATTTGAATGCCAAAATACAAACTGATTCATGTTTTTGTCCTTTACTGGTCCATAGATTTCTTTAAACGAAGTCCATATTAGCTTCCACAGATATCAGCGTTCTGCAAAACTGAAAACCTCAAGAACGTCAATGCACATATCTAAGTCACCACTTGGATACCAATTTATTATGAATAACAGTTACCATAAGTATTACAAATATAGTTATTTAGATATGCAGAATTAATGGACATAACATTGAACAGCACACTGAGGTAGAAAAATTAGACTTTATGACATTAATATTAACATCAATCTAGAGGCTCTCAAAACATTACTTTTTCCAAATTTACATGTATCCTAAAGGACATACCATAGTAAGAGCACAGAAAGGTGAAAATCATTTGGATGCCAATTTCCAGAAATTGGGAAAACAAGGTTTAAAGGCAGGCAAACTTTAAAAATTGTATGACTTCAATAAGGTATTCAAATCTCTACTTTTAGTTTTTTCCAACCTATTTTTAATAACATCTTAGATCATTAAACCTAAAAATGCTTACTAGTTTCTTCCTTGTAAAACAAACAAAAAGCCGTAAATTCAGGTTTTCCTACTCCATTACATCCAAACTAATAACAACATTCTAGAACCATTTCAAAAGCAGAGACATTACTTTGCCAACAAAGGTTCATCTAGTCAAGGCTATGGTTTTTCCTGTGGTCATGTATGGATGTGAGAGTTGGACTGTGAAGAAGGCTGAGTGCTGAAGAATTGATGCTTTTGAACTGTGGTGTTGGAGAAGACTCTTGAGAGTCCCTTGGACTGCAAGGAGATCCAACCAGTCCATTCTGAAGGAGATCAGCCCTGGGATTTCTTTGGAAGGAATGATGCTAAAGCTGAAACTCCAGTACTTTGGCCACCTCATGCGAAGAGTTGACTCATTGGAAAAGACTCTGATGCTGGGAGGGATTGGGGGCAGGAGGAGAAGGGGACGACAGAGGATGAGATGGCTGGATGGCATCACGGACTCGATGGACGTGAGTCTGAGTGAACTCCGGGAGTTGGTGATGGACAGGGAGGCCTGGCGTGCTGCGATTCATGGGGTCGCAGAGTCGGACACGACTGAGCGACTGATCTGATCTGATCTCATTTGACAGTATGAAACCCCTACACACAATCACCTCCCTAGATCTAAATCAATCAAGCTTCTAGATAGGGATTCATGCCCAGATCTTACTACAAGCCTGATGTGTCATCTGCACTTTTTTCCCATTTGACAACCAGAAAGAATCAGGTTATTTAGGTCTATGCCCACTCTTTGAGTTTCCCAGGTGGCGCTAGCAGTAAGCCTGCCAGTGCAGGAGACAGAAAAGACATAGGTTGGATCCCTGGGTCAGGAAGGTACCCTGGAGGAAGAAATGGCAGCCCACTGCAGTATTCTTGCCTGGAGAATCCCATGGACAGAGGAGCCTGGTGGGCTGTATAGTACATAGGGTTGCAAAGGGTGGGACACCACTGAAGGGACTTAGCACATGCCCACTCTTTATTCCATTCAAGACACCTAAACAAATACTTCACTATGGAAACAATTTAACCCACAGAGATTCATTCTTTTGGAAGCCTCCTACAACTATTTGGAAGGAGTTAACCCTTTATGTGGACTTCCCAGGTGGCTCAGTGGTAAAGAATCCACTTGCCAATGCAGGAGACACAGAAGACACGGGGCAACAGTTCTATCCCTGGGACAGGAAGATCTCCTGGAGTAGAAAGCAGCAACCCACTCCAGTAATCTTGTCCAGAAAATTCCAGGGACAGAGGAGCCTAGTCGGCTGCAGTCCATGGGGTTGTAGAGTCCGAGGCACAAAGCACAAAACTTTTGTGTACCCACCAATCTCTGACTGGACCTTTGTATATAACTTTTTTAATCTTTGTTATGAAATACTTCTCATTTACATTTCAAATGTAAAAAGCACCCCAGTTTAAGAAAGAAAACATTATGAAAAAGAAAAATAATTTCCTATTACAGAAAAGAAGCACTTAAAACACTAATTGGGCTTCCCCGGTGGCTCAGTGGTAAAGAATCCGTCTCCAGTGCAGGATCCGCAGGAGTTTTGGGTTTAATCCTTGGATGAAGATCCCCTGGAGCAGGACCTGGCCACCCATTCCAGTGTTCTTGCCTGGAGAATCCCAGGACAGAGGAGCTTGGCGGGCTACAGTCCCTAGGGTCGCAGAGTCGGGCAAGACTGAAGCGACTGAGCAAGCAGGAACACCAACACTAATTAGAAGCTCATTGCTACAACTGCAATTTATTTGATGGCCAACTCCTGGCCAGTATCATTCACCTGGAAGTTATTCCCAGAAAAGTGAAGGAACCTGAAAAAAGTCAAACTGATCGCCTTTCCTCTCCACCAACCCCAGGGAAATTTATTAAGACACATTTCTAAGTTTCAAAAACCACAAAACAACAACAACGTCCCGAACCTCTACTGCACTGACATTCTCAAAGCCACTAGTTAGCAAACTAAGCTGGCATCATTTCTACATTCAGAAGTAGGAACACTGAAGTTTAGAAGCTCCCCCAGGTGAGTCAGAATTGGGTTCGTGCGTTCATTAATTCATTTATTTGACAGCATCTAATGATGCCTAATAGTGACAAGGCACTGTCCTAGATTAAGAAATGAAAAGACGATGTCGCTGTTCCCTACTAGCAGAATAGGATGGGGGACCGGGTAGGAGGGAAATTAACTCTAGATAGCTCATCTCAGTGTCCAGGTTCTGTGTCTTCACCTCCGAGCGCCAACAGTCATGAGCCTGTGACCATCACCTCCCCCACCCCAACCCCCTCACCCAAGCCATGACCGATTCCTAAAAGACTCAGTCTATCTGTTATTTCCTCCATGACCTCGGCCCTCACGACCCCGTTCCTATAAAGTTCTTCGTATCCCTATCTCTCCAGCGAGCCGTATGCCAAGGAGCCTTTCCTCCAGCCCCGATAGCAAGCGAGAGCCACGTTTCCCTGCCCGAGTTTGGAGTTTTGAGCAAACTGAGCCCCCAAGCCCAACTTCCACCCGTGTCCGGTCCGGGTTCGGCACGCAAGTTACCTGCCTGGAATCCACGGTTCCAGGACGACCACGGACGCTCCGCCCCGCCCATCGCGACGCCCTCCACAACCAGGTACCGCCTCCGGGGTGTAACTTCCGGGTGTCGCGTCCGGCCCGAATGCCTCCCGGGCCCGCAGTCCCTCTAAGTCCCCAACGCAGTTAGTTGACGCTACTTCCGGCCTGTTCCCCGGTTCTCTCGAGATTCAGGCGTTCTCCAGATCTTGTTTACCAGGTTTTTTTTCCGCCTGTTTTCCTAAACTCCGGCTATATAGTCCAGCCTGGAGAAGTGTGGATTTTTTGTTTGTTTGTTTCTTTTCAAACTTTTTTGCCGGCTTCTGTAGCCTTCTATGATGGCTTGCGCCTGCCACTTCTCTACCTTGAACATCATCACTGTTCTCCAGACTCGTCAAGTCCCTCGGACAGTCACAATGTTTTCTCAATTTTGCTCAAGTGATGCTACCTCTCACTTGTAACCATATTACCTAGGCAGATTACTTAACTTCTCTGTGCCATTTTCCTCAAGATTGAAACAGATGATACTAGTACCTAGAATATAAGGTTGGCGTGAGTGTATTGTTTGAGGAAATACATGGAAAGCGCTGACACAGTGAAAGCATTCAAAGAGTGCTAACTATAACCAGTTACATAACTCTGGTTGGAACATATAAGTGGTAAAGGAGGGTGGAGCCGGTTTTCTTGTTATCCTCAGCTTTTAGTTAAGTGATTGATTAATGGTGCTTGGTACTTTCCCATCTGAACTGTGAGCTTCTCCAGACAAAGAGGGAATTTTGTATAAGAATCAATTTCAATGCTACTTGAAATCACCCACTTGGGTACTGTGCTACCCAATTTGGGGGAGATGAATAAAACCCAAACCTTGCCTTCAAAAAGGTGGAGATGCTTAAAGGTTATTATGGGAGAAAGAAAGTCAACCCAGGAAAAAAAGATGGGACCAGCTGAGCCGAGGGTTTATCATTAGAACAAAAAATGTACAGAATGTTATATGCAGGTCAGGAAGCAACAGTTAGAACTGGACATGGAACAACAGACTGGTTCCAAATAGGAAAAGGAGTACATCAAGGCTGTATATTGTCACCCTGTTTATTTAACTTATATGCAGAGTACATCATGAGAAACGCTGGGCTGGAAGAAGCACAAGCTGGAATCAAGATTGCTGGGAGAAATATCAATAACCTCAGATATGCAGATAACACCACCCTTATGGCATAAAGTGAAGAGGAACTAAAAAGCCTATTTATGAAAGTGAAAGAGGAGAGTGAAAAAGTTGGCTTAAAGCTCAACATTCAGAAAATGAAGATCATGGCATCTGGTCCCATCACTTCATGGGAAATAGATGGGGAAACAGTGGAAACAGTGGCTGACTTTATTTTTTTGGACTCCAAAATCACTGCAGATGGTGATTGCAGCCATGAAATTAAAAGACACTTACTCCTTGGAAGGAAAGTTATGACCAACCTAGATAGCATATTCAAAAGCAGACACACTACTTTGCCAACAAAGGTCCGTCTAGTCAAGGCTATGGTTTTTCCAGTGGTCATGTATGGATGTGAGAGTTGGACTGTGAAGACAGCTGAGCGCCGAAGAATTGATGCTTTTGAACTGTGGTGTTGGAGAAGACTCTTGAGAGTCCCTTGGACTGCAAGGAGATCCAACCAGTCCATCCTAAAGGAGATCAGTCCTGGGTGTTCATTGGAAGGACTGATGCTAAAGCTGAAACTGCGATACTTTGGCCACCTCATGCGAAGAGTTGACTCATTGGAAAAGACCCTGATGCTGGGAGGGATTGGGGGCAGGAGGAGAAGGGGACGACAGAGGATGAGATGGCTGGATGGCATCACCAACTCGATGGACATGAGTTTGAGTAAACTCCGGGAGTTGGTGATGGACAGGGAGGCCTGGCGTGCTGTGATTCATGGGGTTGCAAAGAGTCAGACATGACTGAGCGACTGAACTGAACTGAGAACTGAGAAGAATTTTGGAGATAATTATTTAGTCAACCTCTTGATGTTACAAATAAGGAAAATTGGATCCAGAGAAGTAACTGACCATAAGTCACACAGTTAGTGGTAGGGCTAGGATCAGAAGTGGAGCCTAAAAACACTCGCTACCTTCTTCCATTTCCAAAATATGCCTCAGGTGTTAATAAGGTAAAAGCAGATTCACTTGCAAGACCTTCACTCTCAGTGGAAAAAATTAGGAAAATTCCCCCAGTCCAAGATAGAGGAGCAGTTGAACCCAGCAGTTCCCACAGGATTCTGATGATCATTTGAATGTTCTGGTCTGGCCACTGCTGGGTTCATTTCAAACGCCATAGCCCCCTTTCTCTGGCAAACTTCTTAAACTTACCCAGAAACCAGGAGTTAATTATCAACTCCTCTGAAACTCCAGTACTTTGGCCACCTCATGCAAAGAGTTGACTCATTGGAAAAGACTCTGATGGTGGGAGGGATTGAGGGCAGGAGGAGAAGGGGACGACAGAGGATGAGATGGCTGGATGGCATCACCGACTCAATGGACATGAGTTTGAGTGAACTCTGGGAGTTGGTGATGGACAGGGAGGCCTGGTGTGCTGCGATTCATGGGGTCGCAAAGAGTTGGACATGACTGAACAACTGAACTGAACTGAACTGAGCCTAATAATGGGGCTTCCCTTGTAGCTTAGTCGGTAAAGAATCTGCCTGCAGTGCAGGGGACCCGGGTTTGATCCCTGGGTTGGGAAGATCCCCTGGAGAAGGAAGTGGCAACCCACTCCAGTATCCTTGCCTTGAAAATCTCATGGACAGAGGAGCCTGGTGGGCTGCAGTCCATGGGGTCACAAAAAGTAGGGCATGACTGAGTAACTAACAGTAACACTAACACTAAGCCTAATAACTTCCCTGGTAGCTCAGCTGGTAAAGAATCTGCCTACAATGCAGGAGACCCCAGTTTGATTCCTGGGTTGGGAAGATCCCTGGGAGGAGGGATAGGTCACCTACTCCCGTATTCTTGGGCTTAACTGGTGGCTCAGATGGTAAAGAATTCGCCCACAATGTGGGAGACCTGGGTTTGATCCCTGGGTTGGGCAGATCCCCTGGAGGAGGGCATGGCAATCCACTCCAGTATTTTTGCCTGTAGAATCCCCATGAACAGAGGAGCTTGGTGGGCTACAGGCCATGGGGTCACAAAGAGTCAGACATGATTGAGCAACTAAGCACAGCACAGCCTAATAACTTAAGAAGTGGACAAATATTGCCAAGGATTTGAAGAAATTGGAAACCTCAGACATTGCTGTGATTATTGTGTACTAAATGGTCCCAAATAGTTTGGCAGTTTCTCAAAAAGTTAAAGCATAGAATTACATGTGTGTGTACTTAGTTGCTCAGTTGTGTCCAACTCTCTACAGCTCCATGGACTGTAGCCTGACAGGCTCCTCTGTCCACGGGATTTCCCAGGCAAGAATACTGGAGTGGGTTGCCATTCCCTCCTCCAGGGGATCTTCCCGACCCAGGGATAGAACCTGCATCTCTTGTGTCTCCTGCACTGGCAGGCGGATTCTTTACCAGTAGTGCTACCTGGGAAGTAATAGAATTACCATATGATCAAGCAATTCTACTTCTAGGTAGATACCCCAGAAAATTAAAAACATAGTTTACATAAAAACATGTATAGGAATTTCTCTGGCGGTCCAGTGGTTAAGACTGCACTTCCAATGCAGGGAGCATGAGTTCGATCTCTGATCAAGAAACTAAGACCCCCACAGACCATATAGGAAGACCAAAACAAAAACAAAAACACTACATGCACATAAAATGTGCACCATTATTCATAATAGCCAAAAAGTAGAAATAACTCAAATATCCACCAGCCGATGAAGAGATAAACACAATGGGGATATTCAGTCATAAAAAGGAATGAAGTACTGATATATGCTACAACATGGATGAATCTTAAAAACATTATGCTAAGTGAAGGAAACAGTATACAAAAGACCACATTCTGTGAGTCCATTTATATGAAATGTCCAGAATATATAAACCCATAGCGACAGATTAGTGTCTATTAAAGTAGATATGTGTTTGCCGGAGATAAGGAGAAAGGGGAATGGTAAGTGACTGCTTAATAGATACAGGGTTTCTTTTTGAGGTGTTGGAATGTTCTGGGTTTGAGACTCATGATGTACAATTTTGTGAATATACTAAAAATGATTGAATTGTACATTTTCAAAGCGTGAATTGTGTATGAGTTCTATCTCAATAAGAAATAACTATCCTTTAAGAGGCAAAAGCACATCACTTGAATTAAAAGGAAAAAAGTCTTTATGGATAAGAAAAAAAGAACAAACCTGAGTTAAGGGAACGTGAATATTACCTGATTAATGATAGGTGCAGAATACAGAGAATCGATGCCATTGACAAACATGAAGGGTGTCCAGAACAACTCATGTAGTGAGGAACTAGAGATAGCTTCTCATGTGAGAAACTGTGGTGCCTGAGAAAGAGCATAAAAAGTGAAGGCTTGGACAGACTTGTTAGCATATTTAAATATTTGATGAAAGACTCTTCTATTAAAGGGAGGCTTAATGTATAACAAAAGCAGAATCAGGGAGTTATTACTCCTGAGAACAAAAACAGAATCAGGGAATGGGAAGTCCTGAGGAATAGGGCAAAATTTTAGCAAGCAAAAATGTCCACCATGCAGAGTACAGAGCTTCCCATCATTGGGAACATTCAAAGAGGGGCAGGTAATCTTGTGCTAATAATGTTGTTAGGGCTATGTTTCAGAGAATATTAGACTAGATAAGCTAAAGCATCTCTCAAATTTATGAGATCTAACCAGTCCATTCTAAAGGAGATCAGCCCTGGGTGTTCTTTGGAAGGAATGATGCTAAAGCTGAAACTCCAGTACTTTGACCACCTCGTGAGAAGAGTTGACTCACTGGAAAAGACTCTGATGCTGGGAGGGATTGGGGGCAGGAGGAGAAGGGGATGACAGAGGATGAGATGGCTGGATGGCATCACCGACTCGATGGACGTGAGTCTCAGTGAACTCTGGGAGTTGGTGATGGACAGGGAGGCCTGGCATGCTGCGATTCATGGGGTCGCAAGGAGTCAGACACGACTGAGCGACTGAACTAAACTGAACTGAGCCTCTTTATAAATGCTGCCAGTTTGTCAGAAAAATCTGGAAAAGATTATTATTAGCAGATAAAATAGTCTCTTCAATAAAATGATATGGTGGGAAATCAGGAGAAAGATCTGAGAAAATATAAAGGTGAACTACAGCCTAACTGTACTTTCAGTATGAACTGAAACTGGATGCCAGAGAACGCCAGGAATGCCATACAAGAAGTTTCTTTACCATTGAGAAAGGACATTTCATGCATGATTTTCAGTTCAGAAGTTGAAAAATGACATTTAATGAAAAACTATGTACAAACCTAAAGTGATAAGCAGAGCCCACTGGAAAACTGAGAGGCAGAAACATGGGAGATAGCCCTGAATGAATTCTCAGTTTAGATTTTTGGTTGCATTCAACTCAGATTTTGTTTCAGCACAAGGGTGTGATCTTTATGCTCAGTAATACATCACTGATCTCTGACATTTCCACTGGTAAAAATGATTAACATCTGCTGCTGCTGCTGCTAAGTTGCTTCAGTCGTGTCCGACTCTGTGTGACCCCATAGATGGCAGCCCATCAGGCTCCCTCATCCCTGGGATTCTCCAGGCAAGAATACTGAAGTGGGTTGCCATTTCCTTCTCCAATGCATGAAAGTGAAAAGTGAAAGTGAAGTCACTCAGTCGTGTCTGACTCTTAGCAACCCCATGGACTGCAGCCTACCAGGCTCCTCCGTCCCTGGGATTTTCCGGGCAAGAGTACTGGAGTGGGGTGCCATTGCCTTCTCCAGATTAACATCTGATTGAGTCATTTTTGCCATAGTTGGATCTTCTTTAGAAATGCTGATGATTTACCTTCATCAATAAAACATTGAATATGTATATGGAGCAGGGGTGGTGTATCTCCAAGGTTCAAAAATTATCATTACTGATAATAATGGTGTAGTGAATAAACTATTTTTATCCCTTTTCTTATTTCAGACACTTTTATGAGCAGCTTTTCTCCTCAAATGTCAGCCAACTTCCCTGTGAAGTGAGTATTCATGGCCCATTTCTTCACTATGTTACTTAGTATAGGTTAAAATTCTTTAACAAACAGACCTAAATTTCTTTCTTTGGCCAGTGACAGTCCATGTTGGTTCCAGTCAGTGGGGCAACTCCTTCACAAAATCATTTGAGAAGTCAGGCTTCTGTGGCTTTATTCTCCCCTGGAGCTTTGTGTCTACTAGTATCCCACAGTGAGAGGGGAAGTGACATTGAAGAGAGCATGTGAGAGATTTTATCACTTCAGCTGGAAAGCAATATTTTTCAGTTAGTTTCAGAAAACCTGATTGATTCACATTGAAAGTGTTAGTTGCTCAGTGTCTGACTCTGTGCGATCCCATGGACTGTAGCCTCTGTCCATGGAATTCTCCAGGCGAGAATACTGGAGTGGGTTGCCATTCCCTTCTCCAGGGGATGTCCCCAATCCAGGAATTGAACTCAAGTCTTCCACATCGCAGGCAGATTTTTTACCATCTGAGCCACCAGGGAAGCCCTAATATTTTGCAATTTGTTTCAGAAAACCTGATTGGTTCACCAAAGCAGTCTGCTCTGATGGCTTCAGTTATTATTAAATGAAGTTTCCAACACCACACCTGGATTCCAGAGCTAAAAGATAACCAATACAGGGAAAGTCAAGTTTAGATAACTAGCTCTGTTTTTATCATGGGTATATATGTGGAAGTTCTAGTACACAAAAGTTTTAGAGTTTTATATTTACATTCTTATTTTTCTTTTAGGGCTTCCCTGGTGACTCAGATAGGAAAGAATTTGCCTGTAATGCAGGAGACTCGGGTTTGATCCCTGATTCAGGAAGATCCCCTGGAGAAGGAAATGGCAGTATTTCCTTATCAGTAATGCCAGTATTCTTGCCTGGAAAATCCCATGGACAGAGGCTGGCAGGCTACATACAGTTGATTTACAGTATTGTGTTTATTTTAGGTATACAGCAAGTGATTCATCATATTTATATACATACATATTTTCCCCAGATTCTTTTCCATTATAGGTTATTGTTGTTGTTCAGTCACCCAGTCATGTCTGACTCTGCCACCCCATGGACTGCAGCACGCCTGTCCCTCACCATCTCCTGGAGTTTGCCCAAGTTCATGTTCATTGCATCGGTGATGCCATCCAGCCATCTCATCTTCTGATGCCCTCTTCTCCTTCTGCCCTAATCTTTCCCAGAATCAGGGACTTTTCCAATGAGTTGTTTGTTCACATCAGATGACCAAAATACTAGAGCTTCACCTTCACTATCAGTCCTTCCAGTGAATATTCAGGGTTCAACTCCCTTAAGATTGGCTGGTTTGATCTCCTTGCTGTCCAAGGGACTTTCAGGAGTCTTCTCCAGCACCATAGTTCCAAGGCATCACTTCTTTGGCATTCTGCCTTCTTTAGGGTCTAGCTCTCATAACCATACATGACCACTGGGAAGACTATAACCTCGACTATACAGACTTTTGTCAGCAGACTAAAGTCTCTGCTTCTCAACACACTGTCAAGGTTTGTCATTGCTTTCCTGCCAAGAAGCAATCATCTGATTTCATGGCTGTAGTCACCGTCCGCAGTGATTTTGGAGCCAAGAAGAGGAAATCTGTCACTGCTTCCACCTTTTCCCCTTCTACTTGCCATGCAATAATGGGGCTGGATGCCATGATCTTAGTTTTTTAATGTTTAGTTTTAGGGTGGCTCTTTCACTCTCCTCTTTCACCGTCATCAAGAGGCTCTTTAGTTCCTCTTTGCTTTCTGCCATTAGAGTGGTATCATCCACTTATCTGAGGTTGTTGACACTTCTCCTGCCTATCTTGATTCTGGCTTGTAACTCATTCAGCCTGGTATTTCTCATGATGTGCTCAGCATATAGGTTAAACAAACAGGGTGACAGCAGAGAGCCTGGTCATACTCCTTTCTCGATCTTGAACCAATAAGTTGTTCCATACATTGTTCTAATTGTTTCTTCTTGACCTGCATACAGGTTTCTCAGGAGACAGGTAAGAAGGTCTGGTTCCCATCTAAGAGCTTTTTACAGTTTGTCATGATCCACACTCAAAGGCTTTAGTGCAGTCGATGGAACAGAGATAGATGTTTTCCTGAAATTCTCTTGCTTTTTTTTTTTAATAATCCAGCGAATGTTGGCAATTTGATCTCTAGTTCCTGTTCCTTTTCTAAACCCAGCTTGAATATCAGGAATTTCTTGTTTCACATAATGATGAAGTCTAGCATGCAAGATTTCAGTCTCCTGCATTGCAGGCGAATTCTTTGCTACTGAGCCACTAGGAAAGCCCCCGCTTATAGGTTATTACAAGATATTCAATATACTTCTTTTTAAAAATTCTTTCTATTATGGTTTATTACTGGGTATTAAATATAGTTCCCTGTGCTATATAGTAGGAATGTCTGTTTATCCATTCTATATATAATAATTATATATAGTTAGCCCCAAACTCCCAATCCAGCCCCCCACCCCCACAACCACAAGTCTGTTCTCTGAGTCTGTTTCTGTTTCATAGATAAATTCATTTATGTCATATTTTAGATTCCACATAAAAGTGATATCATATGGTATTTGTCTTTATCTTGCCGACTGACTTCATTTAGTATAATAACCTCTAGGTCCATCCATGTAGCTGCAAATGGTATTATTTCATTTTTTTAATGGCTAAGTAATAGTCCATTGTATATGTGTAACACATCTTCTGTATCCATTCATCTGTCAGTGGACATTTAGGTTGTTTCCATGTCTTAACTATTGTAAATAGTGCTTCTATGAATATAGGAGTGTATCTACCTTTTTTAATTATAGTTTTCTCCAGGTATATGCCCAGGCGTGGGATTGATGGATCATATGGCAATTCTCTTTTTAGTTTTTTTAGGAACCTCCATACTGTTCTCCATAGTGGCTGCACCAGCTTACATTCCCTCCAAAAGTGTAGGAGGGTTCCCTTTCTCCACATTCTCTCCAGTATTTGTTATTTGTAGATTTTTTGATGATGACTATTGAATATATTTCTGATCAACTGTTCTATTTGTGAATTGCAACACCATGACAATAATGAAAATGACATATTTAACACGCAAAATTAGTAACATGCAAATGATCTGGAAATACATTAGTCAAGAGGAATGGCATCTTGTTAAGTGGCACTTGTTGAGACAAATAAGACAACTTGAGAATGTAACAGTTCATCCAATGATCAAGAGATGGTCAAGGGGGTCAAGTGGACTGTAAACAGTATCATGGTGGCATATTGCTAAATTGGCTTGCCACACTGCCATAGATTGGGCCCATAAGGAATACAAATAGATTTAGACAGTTTATCATCTACGTAGAGAGCAAAAGGAAGATCAGCCTGGTGTCAGCTCCCTGGGGCCCTAGTCCCACAGTATGACACTAAACAGGAGGGGCTGGATGACAGATTACAGAAAGTGTGGGGATTGCTCTGTTGTTCAGGAGCAGGACAGGGGCAGCAATTACATGAACCAGAGGGTGAGTGCCCTCTTCAATTTTGCCCACTGGGGCCCTTTTTTGCTTGCCCTAGCACTGCCCTGCTGAGGAGCCAACTCTAAACTACTGCCAGGCAATTTTAAGGATTTACACAGATGTTTGCAGCTCTATGTATCTAAGGGAAAGAAAGTACAAGGCAGAAAGTTCTGTGTTTCACTAAAAATAGGGCAATAGGTAGGGCTTCCCAAGTGGCGCTAGTGGTAAAGAACCCACCTGCCAATGCAGGAGGCATAAGAGATAAAAGTTCAACCCCTGGATTGGGAAGATCCCCTGGAGAAGGTCACAGCAACCCACTCCAGTATTCTTGCCTGGAGAATCCCTTGGACAGAGAAGCCTGGTGGGTCCATAGGGTTGCAAAGAGTCAGACACCACTGAAGTGACTTAGCATGCACACAGGGAGATACATGAGAAATGACCTGTGACTGACTCCAAGATATAGAAGAGAAAATGCCTCAGAATGGCTCTACACTGTGCTTATCTCCACTTGCTCCAGGAGCAGTTTCAGAACTGTTAAGCCTTGCCTACATGGCCTTTGTGGAGATGTTGAAAGTTGTTAGAATGGACGGCAAAATTGTCCCCCTGGAAAACAATACTGAATCTCTTGCTTCCTACAGTCAGGGAATGCTGTGCTGGTTATACAAGGTCTCTCCAAGCAGAGCAAACTGTTAATCTTACATTGAGATTTTGGGCAAGGTGGAATTGAGAGATTGGTGAATTTTAGAGGCCGTAGAGATTGATACCACTAATAAGAAGCTGGTTGATATTGAATGTTAGCACTCAGAGGCTTGTGCCCAGGGCTATTCATGATTGGCTGGCTATCAAAAGTGAGGGGCTGTCCTTGATGGATTAGATGGTTCTGATTGCTACTTGTTTCCAGGGCCTCAAGGCCATGGGTACTTTCTTAGGAGTGGGAACCTGGTTTTATTTTCAATGTGCTGTGCTTGGTCACTCAGTTGTGTCCAACTCTGTGACCCCGTGGACTGTAGCCCACCAGGCTCCTCTGTCCATGGGGATTTTCCAGGCAAGAATACTGGAGTGGGTTTCCATGCCCTCCTCCAGGGGATCTTCCCAACCCAGGGATCGAACCCAAGTCTTCCCCATTGCAGGGGGATTCTTTACTGTCAGAGCCACCATGTAAGCCCTTATTTTCAATAGGTAAAAGAATATCACATCTACTTCTGGTTTATTGATTATGCCAAAGCCTTTGTGTGGATCACAACAAACTGTGGAAAATTCTTCAAGAGATGGGAATACCAGACCACCTGACGTGCCTCCTGAGAAATCTGTATACAGTTCAAGAAGCAACAGTTAGAACTGGACATGGAACAACAGACTGATTCCCAACTGGGAAAGGAGTATGTCAAGGCTGTATATTGTCACCGTGCTTATTTAACTTATATGCAGAGTACATCATGCTAAATGCCAGGCTGGATGAAGCACAAGCTGGAATCAAGATTGCCAGGAGAAATATCAATAACCTCAGATACAGAGATGACACCACCCTTATGGCAGACAGTGAAGAGGAACTGAAGAGGCACAAGCTGGAATCAAGATTGCCAGGAGAAATATCAATAACCTCAGATACAGAGATGACACCACCCTTATGGCAGACAGTGAAGAGGAACTGAAGAGCCTCTTGATGAAGTGAAAGAGGAGAGTGAAAAAGCTGGCTTAAAACTCAACATTCAAAAAACAAAGATCATGGCATCTGGTCCCATTACTTCATAGCAAATAGATGGGAAGTAATGGAACCAGTGACAGACTTTATTTTCTCGGGCTCCAAAATCACTGCAGATGGTGACTGCAGCCATGAAATTAAAAGATGGTTGCTCCTTGAAAGAAAAGCTATGACCAACCTAGAGAGCAAAGGTCTGTCTGGTCAAAGCTATGGTTTTTTTCAGTAGTCACGTATGGATGTGAGAGTTGGACTATAAAGAAGGCTGAGTGCCGAAGAACTGATGTTTTTGAACTGTGGTGTTGGAGAAGACTCTTGAGAGTCCCTTAGACTGCAAGGAGATCACACCAGTCAATCCTAAACGAAATCAGTCCTGAATATTCATTGGAAAGACTGATGCTGAAGCTGAAACTCCAATACTTTAACCGCCTGATGTGAAGAACTGACTCCTTGGAAAAGACCCTGATTCTGGGAAAGATTGAAGGCAGGAGGAGAAGGGGACAACAGAGAATGAGATGGTTGGATGGCATCACTGACTCAATGGACATGAATTTGAGCAAGCTCAAGGAGTTGGTGATGAACAGGGAGTCCTGGCGTGCTCCAGTCCATGGGGCCGCAAGGAGTTGGACATGACTGTGCAACTGAACTGAACTGAAAAGTATATCTGTGAAAATAATCCTTAATCATCACTAAAATTTGTGAAACATCAGTGAATAAAACCACTCCATTGTTTTGTTTTTCCTCTGAAACTTCCAGACTGCCTTCTGGCCAGGTGATGGGCTGTGGAGACCATCTGAGGCCAACTGCATCTTCAGAAACTTTGTCCCAGTCTGAACCCAGCCTCATTTATCTTTAGTCTTTGGACTGCTGCCTAGGACGTAATAGGTGCTCGATTAATAGTTGAAGTATTAATATTAGAAATAATCCTTAGGAATGGCAGAAGGAATAAAAGAAAAATGGAAGGATTGGACAGACAAGAAAGTGGTAGGTTCCACAAGGTTGCTGCATGACAGTTCTGTACATGTTTGGTTGATATTAGTACCTTACTCATTTAGATGAAATGCATGAAGTGTTTTATGTGTTCCAGGTACGTATCATATCACATAATTGTCAGGATCCTACATATCTGTCTTTGTTAAGAAGGATAATGAAGATGAAGACTGTGATGAAGCTTCACCAACGTAGTGAATCTAGAACTTGTCTAGGGAAGCCAGCCCCTCTGGGCCAGGGGTTTGCAAATCTGGACTTGCTGGCCGTTTCACGCATGTTTCATCGTCCTGCCTGACCTACTTTTTGATGGAAGCAGGACAGGCGCCGGCAAAGAGTAAGAGACAGCAAGGGTGTGCTGAGCACGGGGCTGCGGTCAGGGAAGGAGGAGGACTGAGATGGAGGATGGGCATCAGAGCCCGGGAGCTGCCTGGGGCGGAAAGCGGTGCCGGGGCGGGAGGCGGTGCAGGGTTCACATTGGCCCAGCAGACGCCCCTCCCCTCCCCAGGACGCGCCCAGCGAAAGTGATATTGCCTCGCAGCTGAGGGGTGAGGCGACTTCGGGGCAACTGAGCAAACATGGCTGAGTTCACGCGGCTGCAGAACTGCCTGGCACTGATCCGTCTACGAAACCCGCCAGTCAATGCGATCAGGTAACGGGCTCTCGGCGATCAGTCCGGGGACGGCGAGCAGGATCGTAGCTGCCTCCCTGCAGTGGAGGCTTTGACTTGCCCCTGCTGGTTTAAATAGAGAAAGACACTGACACGGATAGAATCAGGGCATATGCCAGGACTTTTTACATTGGTAGCCTCGGTACCTGTTTGCAGAGAACTCTCATCTCCGTTTCGCTGATAAAGAAATCGAGGCTGAGAGGCAGACAGACGGCTAGAAGTTGGGGAGCTGCCCCTGAACCGGTCTGTCCGTACTAACTTCGTGCTGAACTCTTGCTTACTTGCAACTTTGACTTCTCACATGTACTTTCTAGTCCAGAGGTCTTAGTGCCTCTGTCCTTGCCAACTTGGTGCTGAACTCTTCTGCTTACTTTCAACTTTGACTTCTCAGATGTACTTTCTAGTCCAGAGGTCTTAGTGCTGTGCTGCCTGGACCCTGATCCCTCCCTTCCCAACCTGGAGTCCAGGCCACCCTTACAATGTGTGACTAAAAGCTTTGGGAGTCCAAAAATAAGGTGATTTCACACTGTTAAAAATAAAGATCCCCATTAATGCCAATATAGTGAGTAAAAGAGAATTATGTCCTGGCCCAGAAACACAAAGCTGTATCTCTTGGTTTGTTCTAAACCTCAAGGTCTTAGTGCTTTGGTGAAGATCCATGTTAGAATAAGCTCATATCAGAATTAGCCTATTAAATAGCATTTCCTGAAAAACTGCTATGCTGTTTATGTTCTTTTATCGTGGAGTACTTTTCTTGTTAAACTAGTAAAAGCATTACTTTAAAAAGTGAGATTAATGCTGCTGTTTTGAAAATTAATGATGTATAGGTTTGTGCTAAGTCACTTTAGCCGTGTCTGAATCTGTGTGCCCCTATGGACTGTGTGCTCCTAGGCTCCTCTGTCCATGGGATTCTCCAGGCAAGAATACTGGAGTGAGTTGCCATGCCCTCCTCCAGGGGATCTTTACCACCCAGGGATTGAACTCTTATGCCTCTTGCACTGGCAGGGAGGTTTTCACCACTAGCACCACCTAGTTCTTTTATATCTCTGAAAAAAGTATAGTGGTCAACCTGGAAAAAAACCCACTCATCCACAGGGAGTAGGATTAGGAGAAATGATCATTTACAGAGACCATATAAAGCATAAAGAGAACGACTTTTGGTCAGAATCCTTACTGGATGCTGCTGGAGCAAAAAGAGACTGAAATGAGAAGACATGCTAATTTTAACTGAATTTTTGTTCTACTGTTATCAGATTTGGTTTTATCATTAGCATTAATATTATAACTTTTATTTTAATATAAAATTTTGCATTTAATAATATTAAAATTTTCAGAAATAAAATCACACAAAGAATAAGTCCACTTACTTGCCACTCGGAATCAAGCAAAATATTGTTATTTTGGTTTTGATGAAGAAAAACATGAATACTACAATTACATATCAATTTTGAACTTTGTATTTCAATTAAAATGACTAAGTATTAGGATTCTGCCTTAATTTCTTCTTGTAATGGATAACTGTGCCCATCTCTAACTTTGGGGAAAATAGTTCCACAGTTTAGTACCTATAACTAGGAATATTTTCCCATAACTACTTAAAATGTGTCTGGTATTTAACCTGTCCCCTTTCCCCCTTGCAGGAGAAATTTTAGTACCTACCTCGTTAAGTTGTGAGGTTTAAATGTGTTGTAGATTAGAAACTGACACTCAGATGTTGTGTGTGTGTGCGCGGTTAGTTGTGTCTGACTTTTCGACCCCATGCACTGCAGACTACCAGGCTCTTCTGTCCATGGGATTTTCCAGGCAAGAATACTGGAGTGCGTTGCCATTTCCTACTCCAGGGGATCTTTCCAACTCAGCCGCATCTTTTGCATCTCTTTCATTGGCAGGCGAATTCTTTACCACTGCACCACCAGCTATCATTATTCTTATTAAGCAAAAGGCCTGTTACAAGCCCCTACCAACAGGCCCTGCTGCTCAGGATTCATTGCAGCTGCATCAGGATTTTCTCCACTTGGCGATAAACACTTTTTTGCTCTTTCCTCTTGAACTTGTACTTAAGTGAAGGTATGTGTGCTAGCATGCTCATCCAGTTTAACAGGTTCCCTTTTTTTTTTCCTCTTTTTGCTTTACACTTTTCATCTCCCCTTCCTTTCCCCCTTCCTATTTCTAATTTTATTTGGGAAATTATTTCTTCCTAGATAAGTGAGAGAGTCTTATTTGAATATTTTTTGGCCCAAACAGTTGAAATCTTTCTTTGTTCCTTTAGCTAAGCCAGATTTCTTTCTATTTGGATAAATGCCAACCCTCTTTATAAATGTAGGAGATGCCTAATTACTAGATTTGTCTCCCAGAACAATGGCTTTTGTGTTTTTTTTTTTTTTATATTCCACACAGTAATCCATGTTTTACATAGCAACCTAAGACACACACACATACAAATATGTACCTGAAAACAAAGTTTAGTGAAACAAAACTTTTCTTTTTATTTGATGCATTCTATTTTCACTCTGTTTCTTTGAAAAATGCTGGTCACAAGCCACGACTTTATTTGATGACTCCTGGTTTTAAAAAATGGTCACAAAAAAGACTTCTAAAGTGACAGAAGGTAAAGTTCTTTGGTCATTACTCATGAAATGTTACCTTTAGACTCCATTTCTCCATACCTGACAATATTAAGGGGAGAAAATAATTTCTTAACCCCTGTGACTTTGATATTGCTATGAGGTGTGGTCCCTTTTCATTCAGCTAGAATCTAGTAAAGCTGTATATATAACAGCCATTTTCATTCTTCTTTTTTTTTCTTGTTTGATTTTTGCAAAATTGTGTGTCTGTGTGTGTGTGTGTCCTCAGTCACTCAGTTGTGTCTGACTATTTGCGACCCCATGGACTGTAGCCCCTGCATTGGCAGGCGGAAGCTTCCCAGGTGGCTCCCGAGTATTAGGATTCTGCCTATCTCTGCTCATAATGGAAAACTGTGCCCATCTCAAACTTGTGGGGTAAATAGTTCCACAGTTTGCTACCTACAACTAGGAATATTTTCCCATAACTACTTAAAATGTGTCTTATATTTAAACTGTCCCCTTTCCCCCTTTCAGGAGAACTTTTAATACCTATCTCATTAAGTTGTTGTGAGGTTTAAATGTGTTAGAGAGCTGACACCTAGCAAATATTGTTTGTGTGCGTGTGTGTGTGTGTTTGTGTGTGTGTTTAGTTGTGTCCGATTCTGTGACCCCATGCACTGTAGCCTACTGGGCTCCTCTGTCCAAGGGATTTTCCAGGCAAGAATATTGGAGTGGGTTGCCGTTGCCTATTCCAGGGGATCTAGAGTGGCTCAGTGGCAGAATCTGCCTGCCAATGCAGGAGACGTAGGTTCAGTCCCTGGGTTGGGAAGATCCCCTGGAGAAGGAAATGCAACCTACTCTGGTAGTCTTGCCTGGAAAATTCCATGGACAGAGGAACCTGGAGGGCTACAGTCCATGGGGTCGCAGAAGACTCGGACACAACTTAGCAACTACACAACAACAACAAATGATGCAAAATTAACAAGAAGATAAGAAATAAAAGAGTAGGGGTTGATTGAAATGGGAAGAGCCAGACTTGTCTCCTCAGTGGCACAGATTGAGCTCATTTTGGGTAATTTTGCAGCCATTGTTTACCCAGAAAGCAGTATGTGACTTTTGGACTTCTGAGTATGCTGGGTGGTTCAAATTCCATTTTTCTTTAGCAGATTTGGTTTCTAATTAAATCAACTGAAGATAAGAGGTTTTGTTTGATTTCACCTGGGTTAAATGATGAAAAGTAACTAGGTGAAAGGGAATTACCATATACAAGAGCAAGTATCTCCTTTACTCCCTGAGGTTTTTAATTAATTAATTTATTTTTTAATACCAAAAACATTCTGTATTGGGATATAATCAATTAGCAATGTTAGTTGCTGGTTTGAACAATCTGGCTTTAGTTGTTTTTTGCTTTAAGTTTTTTTCGCCCTGTATAAAAATTCCCCCATATTACTTAGAATTCTAGGGCAAAATTCACTGAACTCTGGTTTTATAATTTTTTCTTTAAGCAATTCCTCACTACTCTTCCTAGAGCTCCTCCTTTGCCATCCCTTGGCGCTTATTGATCCTCTCAGTTCAGTTTAGTCGCTCAGTCGTGTCCAACTCTGTGTGACCCCATAGACGGCAGCCCACCAGGCTTCCCTGTCCCTGGGATTCTCCAGGCAAGAACACTGGAGTGGGTTGCCATTTCCTTCTCCAATGCATGAAAGTGAAAAGTGAAAATGAAGTCACTCAGTCATGTCTGACCCTCAGCGACCCCATGGACTGCAGCCCACCAGGCTCCTCCGTCCATGGGATTTTTCCAGGCAAGAGTACTGGAGTGGGGTGCCATTGCCTTCTCTAGGATGTTTTAAACTCCTTTCACTATACATAGAAGATGTGTGTAATATTTTTAAATTGATAGTGTTGATTCTAAGTGGTCAAAGTTACAGCAAAATGCGGGAAAACATTTTTATTTTCTGAAGTTTATGTGTTTAATCACCTCAGGGCTTACTTTACAGTAGACATATATTATATCTTAAATTAGTGAAAATTTAACAATAAGTATCTAGGATTTTTCTACATCATGTATATGTTTAATTTTTCATTGTTAGGAAAGAAAAAAATAAACTCTGAGATGGTAGAAATTTGATTGTGACTAATGCTTCATGTAATTTTTTTCCCCTTTTAGTACAACTGTTGCCCGTGGAATAAAAGAGAGTCTGCAGAAAGCTATAACAGATGATACAGTTAAAGCCATTGTGATTTGTGGAGCAGATGGCATCTTCTGTGCAGGTAATGTGTCCAACCCTTTCCCACTCTCTCTGACATCTCACACAGACTGAGCTCAGTGCTGCATTACCTGTACCCATGGGCAATCCTATAGTATAGGTAATGAATATGGGAGGAAGAAGAAACATTATGGAGAAGGAGATGAAGAGTCATAGGAGAGACTCAGAGAAGATGCTGACCTTACTCTCTTTTATATTGGATTGGTCCTTTGGAGGACATTTAGTTCCAGACTTGATAGCTATTATACCTGCTAGTATACACCACCCAGTCCATCCTAAAGGAGATCAGTCCTGGGTGTTCATTGGAGGAACTGATGTTGAAGCTGAAACTCCAGTACTTTGGCCACCTGATGTGAAGAGCTGACTCATTGGAAAAGACCCTGATGCTGGGAAAGATTGAGGGCAGGGGGAGAAGGGGATGACAGAGGATGAGATGGTTGGATGGCATCACCGACTCAATGGACAGGGAATTGGGTGGACTCCGGGAGTTGGTGATGGACAGGGAGGCCTGGCGTGCTGCGATTCACGGGGTCACAAAGAGTCGGACACGACTGAGCAACTGAACTGACCTGAACTGATACACCTAGGGCTACCCTCATAGCTCAGTTGTTAAGAATCTGCCTACAATGCAGGAGACCCCGATTCGATTCCTCAGTCAGAACGATCCTCTGGAGAAGGGATAGGCTACTCACTCCAGTATTCTTGGGCTTCCTTTGTGGCTCAGCTGATAAAGAATCTGCCTGCAATGTGGGAGACCTGAGTTCAATCCCTAGATTGGGAAGATCCCCTGGAGAAGGGAAAGGCTACCTACTCCAGTATTCTGGCCTGGAGAATTCCATGGACTATACATGCAGTCCGTGGGGTCACAAAAAGTCAAACACAACTGAGCGACTTTCACTTTCACTTTTCACTTCAATATACACCTACTGGTACATACCTGCTCTGCATATGTCTCTACCCTTTGTGAGGTTGGGCAAGTTCCTTAAATCTCCTGAAATCCAATTTCTCTGTTTATAAAATGGATACCATAATATGTATACCTTAACAGAGTTTTGTGAGATTAGAAGAGATAACACATTTGAAAGCCCCTAGAGCAGTACCTGGATGAAGAGGATGTTCAATAAATGTTATTTTTTATTTCACACAGTCTTGAAATGGAGTTCATTTTTTTTCTGTCACCCATTTCAGTGACCTTGCACTCTTAATTATCCTGTGAAGGGGTGGGATGGAGGACAGAGAAATGACAATGAAGTTTCTAGGACAGGCCATCGGCCTCCTGTAATTTAATTTTGTGTGCATCGCAGTGTCTTGGTGAATACAAGGATCAAACCAAAAAGTTTGCCCTAAATGATGATGTTTAAAATTTGACTATCAGCATTCAACTGAAATACAGTTCACTTATCCTACAATTTACATAGAAATTACCACTGATTTTCAACAGAGATCAAGCCCTGAGCCTTTGTAGTGGAAGCACTGACTCCAAGACCCTAGACTACCAGAGAACTAACCCTCAGTTCAGTTCAGTTCAGTTCAGTCTCTCAGTCGTGTCCGACTCTTTGCGACCCCATGAATTGCAGCATGCCAGGCCCCCCTGTCCATCACCAACTCCCGGAGTTCCCTCAAACTCACGTCCATCGAGTCAGTAATGCCATCCAGCCATCTCATCCTCTGTCGTCCCCTTCTCCTCTTGCCCCCAATCCCTCCCAGCATCAGAGTCTTTTCCAATGAGTCAACTCTTCGCATCAGGTAGCCAAAGTACTGGAGTTTCAGCTTTAGCATCATTCCTTCCAAAGAAATCCCAGGACTGATCTCCTTTAGGATGGACTGGCTGGATCTCCTTGCAGTCCAAGGGATTCTCAAGAGTCTTCTCCAGCACCACATTTCAAAAGCATCAATTCTTCGGCAGTCAGCTTTCTTCACAGTCCAACTCTCACATCCATACATGACTACTGGAAAAACCATAGCCTTGACTAGATGGACCTTTGTTGGCAAAGTAATGTCCCTGCTTTTGAATGTGCTATCTATGTTGGTCATAACTTTCCTTCTAAGAAGTAAGTGTGTTTTAATTTCATGGCTGCAATCACCATCTGCAGTGATTAGGAAGTATCAAATAGTGAGAACTCACACAAAGGAAACCACATGAATGCAAGACCTGGCATCACCCAACCACCAGTAGCACCCTGTGCAGGATGCCACATCTAAACAACAAACAAAACAAAAGTACAAGCCAAATCATCAGCAGACAGGATTACCACCTCACTCAGCCTTGCTCATCAAAGGAAAAACAAAGAAACAAAAACTCAGCACAAATCTCACCCTATATGAAGCTTACACAAACCACTGGACAACCTTAGAAGGGTAGAAACCAAAAAGAGGAAAGAATTCAAACTTGAAGCCTTGGAAAAGGAGACCTGAAACACAATAAGTTAAAATAAAAATAATGAAAAGGCAGAGAAATACTACACAAATGAAGGAACCAACTGGAAACACAGAAGTCCAAATAAATGAAGAGGAAATAGGCAAACTACCTGAAAAGAATTCAGAATAATGATAGTAAAGATGATCAAAAATCTTGAAAACAAAATGGAGAAAATGCAAGAATCAATTAACAAAGACCTAAAAGAATTAAGAATAAACATGCAGAGACAAACAACACAATTGCTGAAATTAAAAATACTCTAGAAGAAATCAATAGAATAGCTGAAGCAGAAGAATGAATCAGTGAGCTAGAAGATAAAATGGTGGAAATAACTTCTGAAGAGCAGAATAAAGTAAAAAGAATGAAAAGAATTAAGGATAGTCTCAGAAACCTCTGGGGCAATATCAAATAATATCAAACAATATTATAATTTGAATAAATATTCAAATTATAGGGGTCCCAGAAGAAGAGAAAAAGGAAGGGTATGAGAAAATTTTTGAAGAGATTATAGTTTAAAATTTCCCCAACAGGGAAAAGGAAATAGTCAATCAAGTCCAAGAGGCACAAAGAGTCCCATACAGGATAAACCCAAGGAGAAATATGGCAAGACACATACTAATGAAACTAACAAAGACTAAACACAAAGAAAGAATATTAAAAGCAGCAAGGGAGAAGCAACAAGTAACATACAAGGGAAACCCCATACACTTAACAGCTGATCTTTCAGCAGAAATTCTACAGGCCAGAAGGGAATGGCAGGATATATTTAAAGTACTGAAAGGGGAAAATCTACAACCAAGATTCCTGTACCTGTCAAGGATCTCATTCAAAATTGATGGAGAAATAAAAAGCTTTTCAGACAAGCAAAAGTTAAGAGAATTCAGTACCACCAAACCACCTTTACAACAAATGTTAAAGGGACTTATATAGTCAAGAAATAGAAGAGAAGAAAAAAGATCTACAAAATCAACCACAAACAATTAAGAAAATGACAATAGGCTGTATATATCAGTAATTACTTTAAATGTAAATGGATTAAATGCTCCAACCAAAAGACACAGACTGGCTGAATGGACACAAAAACAAGACCCATATATTTGCTGTCTACAAGAAACCCACTTCAGACCTAAAGGCACATATAGACTGAAAGTGAGAGGATGGAAAAATATATTCCATGCAAATGAGAAGCAAAAGAAAACTGGAGTAGCAATCCTCATGTCAGACAAAACAGACCTTAAAATAAAGAAGATCACAAGAGATAAGAAAGGACACTACATAATGATCAAGGGGTCAATCCAAGAGGAGGACATAACAATTGTAAATATCTATGCACCCAACATAGGAGCACCTCAATACATAATACAAACATTAACAGACATAAAAGGAGAAATTGACAGTAACACAATAATAGTAGGAGACTTTAACATCCTACTCACACCCTTGGACATATCATCAAAACAGAAAATGAATAAGGAAACACAAGTCTTAAATGATACATTAGATGAGATGGATCTCATTGATGCCTTCAGGACATTCCACCCAAATGCAGAAGAATACACTTTCTTCTCAAGTGCACATAGAACATTCTCCAGGATAGACCACATCTTGGGTCACAAATCAAACCTCAGTAAATTTAAGAAAAACTGAACCATATCAAGCATCTTCTCCAACCACAATGCTATGAGACTAGATATCAATTACAAGAAAAAAACTGTAAGAAACACAAACACATGGAGATTAAATAACGTGTTTCTAAATAAACAACAGGTTACTAAAGAAATCAAAAGGGAAATAAAAATTTCTAGAATCAAATGACAATGAAAACATGACAACTCAAAACCTATGGGATGCAGCAAAAGCAGTTTTAAGAGGGAAGTTTATAGCAATACAATCCTAACCCAAGAAACAAGAAAAACATCAAATAAGCAACCTAACTTTACACCTAAAACAACTGGAAGAAGAAGAACAACAACAACAAATTAGTAGAAGGAAAGAAATCATAAAGATCTGAGCAGAAGTAAATGAGAAAGAAATGAAAGAAACAATAGTAAAGATTAATAAAACTAAAGGTTGGTTCTTTGAGAAGATAAACAAAATTGACAAACCTTTAGCCAGACTCATCAAGATAAAAAGAGAGAAGAATCAAATCAACAAAATTAGAAATGAAAAAGGAGAGGTTACAACACACAATGCAGAAATAAAAAGAATTATAAGAGACTTTATGATCAACTTTATGGCAATAAAATGGATAACCTGGAAGAAATGGACAGATTCTTAGAAAAGTTCAATCTTCCAAGACTGAACCAGGAAGAAATAGAAATTATGAACAACCCATTTACGAGCACTGAAATTGAAGCTGTGATAAAAAAAACTCCCCAAAAATAAAAGCCCAGGACCAGATGGCTCCACAGGAGAATTCTATCAAACATTTAGAAAAGAGCTAATGCCTATCCTTCTAAAACTCTTTCAAAAAATTTCAGAGGAAGAAACACCTCCAAACTTATTCTACAAGGCCACCATCACCTTGATACCAATACCAGACAAAGACAACATAAAAAAAGAAAGCTACCTGCCAATATCACTGATGAATATAGATGCAAAAATCCTGAACAAAATTTTAGCATACAGAATTCACCAACACATCAAAAAGCTCACACACCATGATCAAGTTGGGTTTATTCCAACAATGCAAGGATTCTCCAATATACGCAAGTCAATCAACGTGATACACCATATTAACAAATTGAAAGATAAAAAGATATGATAATGTCAATAGATGCTGAAAAAGCCTTTGACAAAATTCAGCACCCATTTATGATTAAAACTCTTCAAAAAATGGGCATAGAAGGAACCTACCTCAACATAGTAAAAGCCATATATGATAAGCCTACAACAACATTATTCTCAATGGTGAAAAACTGAAAGCATTCCCCCCTAAGATCAGGAACAAGGCAAAGGTGTCCACTTTCACCACTATTATTCAACATAGTTCTGGAAGTCTTAGCTACAGCAATCAGAGAAGAAAAAGAAATAAAAGGAATCCAGATCAGAAAAAAAGAAGTAAAGCTCTCACTGCAGATGATATGATACTCTACATGCTGCTGCTGCTGTTGCTAGGTCGCTTCAGTTGTGTCCAACTCTGTGCGACCCCATAGACAGCAGCCCACCAGGCTCCCCAGTCCCTGGGATTCTCCAGGTGAGAACACTGGAGTGGGTTGCCATTTCCTTCTCCAATGCAGGAAAGTGAAAAGTGAAAGTGAAGTCGCCCAGTCATGTCTGACTCTTAGCGACCCCATGGACCGCAGCCCACCAGGCTCCTCCGCCTGTGGGATTTTTCCAAGCAAGAGTACTGGAGTGGGTTGCTATTGCCTTCTCCGGACACTGTACATAGAAAACCCTAAAGATAGTATCAGAAAATTACTAGAGCTAATCAGTGAATTTAGCAAAGTTGCAGGATACAAAATCAATATACAGAAATCACTTGCATTTCTATATACTAACAATGAAAAATCAGAAAGAGAAATTAAGGAATCAATCCCATTCACCATTGCAACAAAAAGAATTAAATATCTAGGAATGCTGCTGCTAAGTTGCTTCAGTCGTGTCCGACTCTGTGTGACCCCATAGACGGCAGCCCACCAGGCCCTACCGTCCCTGGGATTCTCCAGGCAAGAACACTGGAGTGGGTTGCCATTTCCCTCTCCAATGCATGAAAGTAAAAAGTGAAAGTGAAGTCGCTTAGTCGTATCCGACTCTTAGCGACCCCATGGACTGCAGCCCACCAGGCTCCTCCATCCATGGGATTTTCTAGGCAAGAGTACTGGAGTGGGGTGCCATTGCCTTCTCCATATCTAGGAATAAACTTACCTAGAGAGACAAAAGAACTGTACACAGAAAATTATAAGACACTGATGAAAGAAATCAAAGATGACATAATCAGATGGAGAGATATTCCATGTTCCTGAGTAGGAAGAATCAATATTGTAAAAATGACTATACTACCAAATGCAATGTATAGATTCAATGTGATCCCTATCAAATTATCAATGACATTCTTCACAGAACTAGAACAAAAAACTTCACAATTCATATGGAAACACAAAAGACCCTGAATAACCAGAGCAGTCTTGAGAAAGAATAGAGCTGGAGGAATCAACCTTCCTGACTTCAGATTATACTACAAAGCTACAGTCATTAAGACAGTATAGTACTGGCATAAAAACAGAAATGTTGATCAATGGAACTAAATAGAAAGCCCAGAAATAAACCCATGCACCTATGGGTACTTTATTTTTTACAAAGGCAGCAAGAATATACAATGGGGCAATTACAGCCTCTTCAATAAATGGTGCTGGAAAAAACTGGACAGCTATGTGTAAAAGAGTGAAATTAGAACACTTCCTAACACCTCACACAAAGATAAACTCAAATGGATTAAGGACCTAAATGTAAGACCAAAAACTATAAAACTCTTAGAGGAAAACAGGCAGAACACTCGATGACATAAATCAAAGCAAGATCCTTTATGACCCATATCCTAGAATAATGGAAATAAAAACAAAAGTAAACAAGTGGGGCCTGATTAAACTTAAAAGACTTTGCACAACAAAGGAAACTATAAGCAAGGTGAAAAGACAACCCTGAGAATGACAAAATAATAGTAAATGAAACAATTGACAAAGGATTAATTTCTAAAATATACAAGCAGCTCATACAACTCAATGCCAGAAAAACAAACAACCCAATCAAAAACTGGGAAAAAGACCTAAACAGACATTTCTCCAAAGAAGACATACAGATGGCTGACAAAAGCATGGAAAGATGCTCAACATTGCTCATTATTGCTGCTGCTGCTGCTAAGTCACTTCAGTTGTGTCTGACTCTGTGCAACCCCATGGATGGCAGCCCACCAGGCTACCCCATCCCTGGGATTCTCCAGGCAAGAACACTGGAGTGGGTTGCCATTTCCTTCTCCAATGCATGAAAGTGAAAAATGAAAGTGAAGTTGTTCAGTTGTGTCCAACTCTTAGCGACCCCATGCACTGCAGCCTACCAAGCTCCTCCGTCCATGGGATTTTCCAGGCAAGAGTACTGGAGTGGGTTGCCATTGCCTTCTCCATTATTAGAGAAATGCAAATCAACACCACAAAGAAACATCACCTCACACCAGTCAGAATGGCCATGATAAAAAAATTTACAAACAATAAATGCTGGAGAGGGTGTGGAGAAAAGGGAATGCTCTTGCACTGTTGGTGGGAATGTAAACTGGTACAGCCACTATGGAAGATGCTATGGTGATTCCTTAAAAAACTAGGAATAAAACCACCATATGACCCAGCAATCCCACTCCTAGGCATATACCCTGAGGAAACCAAAATTGAAAAAGACACATGTATCCCATTGTTCATTGCAGCACTATTTACAATAGCTTAGAAGATGGAAGCAACCTAGATGTCTGTTGACAGATGAATGGATAAAGAAGTTGTGGTATATATACACAATGGAATATTACTCAGCCACAAAAAGGAACACATTTGAATCAGTTCTGTTGAGGTGGATAAACCTAGAGCCTATTACACAGAGTGAAGTGAGTCAGAGATAGAAAGATAAATATCATATTCTAATGCACATTCTAATGCACTGTAGAAGGGAATGAAAAAACCACTTCAGTATTCTTGCCTTGAGAACCCCATGAACAGTATGTAATGGCAAAATGATGGGATTTTTTGCCAGGTCGGTAGGTGCCCAATATGCTACTGGAGATCAGTGGAGAAATAACTCCAGAAACAATGAAAGGATGAAGCCAAAGCAAAAACAATACCCTGTTGTGGATGTGACTGGTGATAGAAGCAAGGTCCGATGCTGTAAAGAGCAATATTGCATAGGAACCTGGAATGTCAGGTCCATGAATCAAGGCAAATTAGAAGTGGTCAAACAGGAGATGACAAGAGTGATCATCGACATTCCAGGAATCAGCAAACTAAAATGGACCGGAATGGGTGAATTTAAATCAGATGACCATTATCTCTACTAGTGTGGGCAGGAATCCCTTAGAAGAAATGGAGTAGCCATCATGGTCAACAAAAGAGTCCCAAATGCAGTACTTGGATGCAATCTCAAAAATGACAGAATGATCTCTGTTTGTTTCCAGGGCAAACCATTCAATATCACAGTAATCCAAGTCTATGCCCCAACCGGTAATGCTGAAGAAGCTGAAGTTGAACAGTTCTATGAAGACCTACAAGACCTTTTAGAAATAACACCCAAAAAAGGTGTCCTTTTCATTATAGGGGACTGGAATGCAAAAGTAGGAAGTCAAGAAACACCTGGAGTAACAGGCAAATTTGGCCTTGGAATACGGAATGAAGCAGGGCAAAGTCTAATAGAATTTTGCCAAGAGAATGCACTGGTCATAGCAAACAGCTTCTTCCAACAACACAAGAGAAGACTCTGCACGTGGACATCACCAGATGGTCAACACTGAAATCAGATTGATTATGTTCTTTGCAGCCAAAGATGGAGAAGCTCTATACAGTCAGCAAAAACAAGTCACAGTCTGAGCTGACTGTGGCTCAGATCATGAACTCCTTATTGCCAAATTCAGACTTAAATTGAAGAAAGTAGGGAAAACCACTAGACCATTCAGGTATGACCTAAATCAAATTCCTTATGATTATACAGTGGAAATTAGAAATAGATTTAAGGGACTAGATCTGATAGAGTGCCTGATGAACTATGGACAGAGGTTCATGACATTGTACAGGAGACAGGGATCAAGACCATCCCCATGGAAAAGAAATGCAAAAAGCAAATGGCTGTCTGGGAAGGCCTTACAAATAGCTGTGAAAAGAAGAGAAGTGAAAAGCAAAGGAGAAAAGGAAGGATATAAGCATCTGAATGCAGAGTTCCAAAGAATAGCAAGAAGAGATAAGAAAGCCTTCTTCAGTGATCAATGCAAAGAAATAGAGGAAAACAACAGAAAGGGAAAGACTAGAGATCTCTTCAAGAAAATTAGAGATACCAAGGGAACATCTCATGAAAAGATGGGCTCAATAAAGGGCAGAAATGGTATGGACCTAACAGAAGCAGAAGATATTAAGAAGAGGTGGCAAGAATACACAGAAGAACTGTACAAAAAAGATCTTCACGACCCAGATAATCATGATAGTGTGATCACTCACCTAGAGCCAGACATCCTGGAATGTGAAGTCAAGTGGGCCTTAGAAAGATTCAATATGAACAAAGCTAGTGGAGGTGATGGAATTCCAGTTGAGCTATTTCAAATCCTGAAAGATGATGCTGTGAAAGTGCTGCACTCAATATGCTAGCAAATTTGAAAAACTCAGCAGTGGCCACAGGACTGGAAAAGGTCAGTTTTCATTCCAATCCCAAAGAAAGGCAATGCCAAAGAATGCTCAAACTACTGCACAATTGCACTCATCTCACACACTAGTAAAGTAATGCTCAAAATTCTCCAAGCCAGGCTTCAGCAATACATGAACCTTGAACTTCCAGATGTTCAAGCTGGTTTTAGAAAAGGCAGAGGAACCAGAGATCAAATTGCCAACATCTGCTGGATCATCAAAAAAGAAAGAGAGTTCCAGAAAAACATCTATTTCTGCTTTATTGACTATGCCAAAACCTTTGACTGTGTGGATCACAATAAACTGTGGAAAATTCTTCAAGAGGTGGGAATACCAGACCACCTGACCTGCCTCTTGAGAAACCTATATGCAGGTCAGGAAGCACAGTTAGAACTGGACATGGAACAACAGACTGGTTCCAAATAGGAAAAGGAGTACGTCAAAGCTGTATATTGTCACCCTGCTTCTTTAACTTCTATGCAGTGTACATCATGAGAAAAGCTGGGCTGGAAGAAGCACAAGCTGGAATCAAGATTGCCGGGAGAAATATCAATAACCTCAGATATGCACATGACACCACCCTTATGGCAGAAAGTGAAGAGGAACTAAAAAACCTCTTGATGAAGGTGAAAGAGGAGAGTGAAAAAGTTGGCTTAAAGCTCAACATTCAGAAAACGAAGATCATGGCATCTGGTCCCATCACTTCATGGGAAATAGATGAGGAAACAGTGGAAACAGTGTCAGACTTTATTTTGGAGGGCTCCAAAATCACTGCAAATGGTGACTGCAGCCATGAAATTAAAAGACACTTACTCCTTGGAAGGAAAGTTATGACCAACCTAGATAGCATATTGAAAAGCAGAGACATTACTTTGCCAACAAAGATCCGTCTAGTCAAGGCTATGGTTTTTCCAGTGGTCATGTATGGATGTGAGAGTTAGACTGTGAAGAAAGCTGAGTGCCGAAGAATTGATGCTTTTGAACTGTGGTGTTAGAGAAGACTCTTGAGAGTCCCTTGGACTGCAATGAGATCCAACTAGTCCATTCTGAAGGAGATCAGTCCTGGGTGTTCTTTGGAAGGAATGATGCTAAAGCTGAAACTCCAGTACTTTGGCCACCTCATGCGAAGAGTTGACTCATTGGAAAAGACTCTGATGCTGGGAGGGATTGGGGGCAGGAGGAGAAGGGGACGACAGAGGATGAGATGGCTGGATGGCATCACCGACTCGATGGACGTGCGTTTGAGTGAACTCCGGGAGTTGGTGATGGACAGGGAGGCCTGGCGTGCTGCGATTCATGGGGTTGCAGAGTCGGACACGACTGAGCGACTGAACTGAACTGAACTGAACTGTTTGAAGGCAAGCTTCTATTCGTTGGCATGAAACCAGGACCTCCTGAACTTTAAACAAATGGTGAAGTAAAGTAGAGAAATGATGGGGCTTTGCAGCCATTTGACCCATGTCTTAGTACTTACCAACCTCAATAGACCCTGACCTCAATAAGCCTGGAGTCACTGCATCCGAAGTGCCACGTATACCAGAGTCTCTGTTCTTGACGCCACTTGTTGGGGTCCTTTAATGGACTGGTGTTCCGGAGTTGACGGTAAGAAAGTGAAAGAGAGAAAGAGGCTGATACTCCCTGGTTTACGCAGAGAACCAATAAAGCCCTTGACACAGGGCTTGCATCACTCACGAAGGCACCGGGCCCTCTTGAGGGGGTGAAGGCACAGGGCACCTTCTCGAGAGGGTCTTAGAAGCCCGTGCAGGAGAGTGAGCACGACGGATTTCTATGCTCCAGATAATTAGCCGGAGAGAGAGAGACAGAGAAAGAGAGAGAGAAAGAAAGAAAGGAAGACACGGGGACCCAAGCTCTGATGGAGCAAAGGTGCTTTAATGATCTTTCTGAGAGTATATATAGGCTGTTGTACAAGAAATTTCTTTCGACAGTGATAAAGATCAGAAAACCAAATGTACAGCAACCATTACCAAGGGAACAAGGGAATAATGGTCACAAGGTCAGGAGACAACCCATATCTCAAGAAAGGGGATGGAGACTAAGCAGTTTTGTCGCAAAGAGAATGTTTACTAAAGGAGATTCAAGCCTGTCTCACATAATGACCTCAGTTCCTGGGAGCAGCGTGCTGTTCCATTTTGATAAGGAACAAAGGACTTATGAGAAACAGCACATAGGAATCCTTCTGTTAAACACTTCCTGACAGTTGCTCAGTTGTGGTCCAATTCTTTGCAACTCCATGGACTTCAGCCAGCTAGGCTCCTTCTGTCCATGGGATTTCTCAGGCAAGAATACTGGAGTGGGTTGCCATTACCTTCTCCAAGGGATCTTCCTGATCCAGGGATCCAACCTGCATCTCCTGTGTCTCTTGCATTGCAGGCAGAATTTTTACCTGTTGAGTCATGGGGGAAGTCACTTTATAATGAGTTATTATTTTTGTAATTAAGAAAACGAGTAAATGTTACTTTCATTGATTGCAAAAGGGTCTACCAGAAGAACGTAATTCTAAGCTGGTTGATCAACATATAACTCACAAATATGTCTGCATTTTATGAGGTTTTATATTGTAATAACTGATGCCCTTAAAAAAGATACAGGTCTAAATGGCTGTGAAAAGAGTTGGTGAGCAATATCATGCCAAAAACGAGGAGGGGCTAACTCAATCTCAGAATTTTTGCTTCCTTTCTCTGAACTTTCAAATTTTTCTGAAGGTAGAGTTATTACTATCATATGGAAAAACAGATTTTAGATTACAGGACTTCTGATAAATATTTGATGACTTTCATATCATTCTACATTTTTCAGGCTACTTGTTGCTTTACTGCGTCTGCAGCCGAAGAATAAAGTGTTTCAGGGATCCAAAGAGATCTGAGAGTCCTTAAGTGCTATCTGATAGTCTATTGTTAAATAGCAAAGCCTCAGCCTTCCTCAGCTCTCTTTTTTCCTTTTCTCTGTGTTCTTAGGTGCCGATATTAGAGAATTCAAAGTTCGTAAGACCTTTGACATACAACTGGGAGATATAGTAGATGAAATACAGAGAAACAAGAAGCCTGTGGTGGCAGCTATCCAAAAGTTGGCTTTAGGAGGGGGACTGGAGCTGGCCCTGGGCTGTCACTATAGAATTGCCCATGCAGAGGTAAGAGAGGGGCTCCATACAGGAATTTATGTAGGGAGCTTTTCTTTAAAGCTAGCATTAAATGTTGTCATAAGCATAAGAGGTGATCACTGTAAATGGTTAGCTTATTGGTTGATAGATAACTCTCAGATATTTCTGGCACTGGTGTTCAGCTGTTATATACCAGTAGAGTGGCACTGATTGTCGAAATGTTGAATTATGTCCATTCTAGTTGATGAATAGCTGCTACCCTGAGCCTGTAACTGGCCCTTCACTAGCCCTTGGCCCTCCCTGTGAACCACTAGCTAAAGGGGAACTCCTGTACAGTGCTATTGCCCACATCAAATTTCACTAAGCCATGCTTATACAGTATGAAATATTAAATATTTGGACGTAACTTCTGAGTATGCATGTTTATTTAAATTTTCATTTCCTATCTCAAACATTTCAGTTTTGTGGTCTCATAATTATTAGTACTTAAGAAGACAAGTTCCTATTGAAAACAGCACACAACTAGTAAATCCATTTATTTCTGAAAATAGATTTAATTTAGGTTATTAGACATATAGATTGAAGTTTGTGATGCCTGCCTTACAATAGTAATACTTTTATAAGTGATATATTTTCTGATAATAAAGGTAATATTCATCATTGTAATAGACTATAAAATACAATAAAGTCATCTTTATATTAAAGTCACCATAAACTCACAGTTTAGAAATAACTGCTATTAACATTTTATCTTTTTTCATTCTGATTCTTTTCCTGTGTAACATTTTTTCTTACATTTATTTTTCTTTGCAACCTTTCTTTAAAAAAAATCTATGGAATTTTATTGTACTTGTATTCTATTTTCTACTAATACCATATTTAAATTATTATTATATATTTTTTATCCATTCTACCAGTGTCTACTATTTATTTACATTTAACATAATTACGGATGAGGAAGGACTTTGGCCACTTTCCTATTTGTTTTCTACATCTTATATTTCTTTTAATTCTTCAATTTCTCCATTTATACTTTTCTTTGTGTTAAATGGATAAGTTCTGGTAATGGATAAATGGATACATTCTCTTATCGTTTCTTTTACTGTATATATTTTAGTTATTTTCTTAGTGGTGGTTGCCCTAGGGATTATAATTAACATCTTAATTTGCAATAAACTAGTTCAGATTCATACCAACTTAGATTCAATAGTATGCAAAAAATTTGCTCCCTTACAGTTCTGTTATACACTTGCTTTATATTGTTATTGTCACAAATTATATCATTATACATTGCATGCCCATAAACATAAATATATTATTATTGCTTAATGTAATGGTCTTTTAGATCAGATAAGAAAAAAGAGGAATTACAAGCAAAAAATTAATTACATTAGTACTATCTTTTAGATTTACCCATATAATTACCCTTTAACAGTATTCTTTATTCTTTCACGTGGATTTAAGTTACCATCTAGTGTCTTTTCATTTTATGCTGAAGGATTTCTTGTATGGCAGATCTGCTAGCAACAAATTCAGTTTTTATTTATCTGAAAAATGTCTTAATTTGGCTTCATTTTTAAAGACTAATTTTGTTGGAAGTAGAATTATTGGTTGATAGTATTTTTCTTTCAGTACTTCAGACATGTCATCCCACTACCTTCTGGCCTCCATGGTTTCTGATGAGAAATTTACTGTTAATCTTATTGGAAATATTTCTTAAAAATATCATTTTAAATGGTTATATGATTTCCCCTCTTATACTAATAGATTCATCATAATTTATTTAACCTTTTCCCTTTGTTTTAATTTTTTTAATGAAACTTATAAATAAAGATGAGCTTCCCTGGTGGCTCAGAGGTAAAAGAATCTGCCTGCAATGCAGGAGCCTCAGGAGACTCTGGTTCAATCCCTGGGTCAGGAAGATCCCTTGGAGGAGGGGATGGCAACCCACTCTAGTATTCTTGCCTAGAGAATCTCATGGACAGAGGAGCCTGGCAGCCTATAGTCCATGGGGTTAAAAAAGAGTCAGATACGATTGAAGTAACTTAGTATGCACACATGCATAAATAAAGACACATATCTTGTGTTCCTTTTTCTGTGTTCCTTACATCATGACCTCTGAACACTGAACGCAGATCTAAGTTACAAGCAATAATAAGTCAGGGAATGGGGATGACTAGTGGTGGGGAAAATGGTGATTAACAGCTAGGAAAGCCTCATGTGAGAGAGACCCAAACATTCCAGGTATATTGGAGCTGTTGGCATCACAACTTGGATAAATGGCGGTCTGTATTTCAGTACCCTCCTCCCATCCTTATACCTGGGAAATGACTAACAGAGCTTTGGCCACTTTTAAGACTAGGCAAGCCATGTGATTAAGGTCTCACGCTCACCCTCTCATCTGAATTGAGTTGCTGCCTGACTTTCTTTCTTCCTACCTTTCTTCTTTTCTTCCTTCCTACCTTCCTTTCTATACTTCACTTACATATAATTCATATACCATATAACTCATATACCATACAATAGCTTCACTTACATATAATTCATATACCATATAATTCACTCATTTAAAATGTACAGTACAATAGTATATTAGTATATTCACAGAGTTATGCAGTGTTTACCACAATTGACTTTAGAATATTTCATTGACCCCCAAAGAAACTTCACACCATTTAGGAGTAACCCACCGTTTCCCTCTCCCCCAGTCCCAACAACCACTAATCTATTTTCTGTCTATATGGATTTGCCTATTCTAGACATTTCATGAAAATGGAACCATATAATATATTGTGTCTGTTTTTTTCCACTCAGCATTATTTTTTTCATTGTAGCATGTCATTAGTATTTCATTCCTTCCCACGACTGAATATTTCTTTTTATGGATATACCATATTTTCTTTATCCATTTATTACTTGATGGGCATTTGGATGGTTTCTCCTTTCTTGGATTTATAAACAATGATGCTATGAAAATTTTCGCACAAGTGTTTTTTTGTGGGCATGTTTTCATTTCTTTGGGTTATGTATATAGGAGTGGAATAGCTGGGTTGTTGTTGTTCAGTTGCTAAGTCATATCTGACTCTTTGTGACCCCGTGGATTGCAGCACACCAGGCTTCTCTGTCCTTCACTATCTCACTATCTCACTATCTATTTGAGCAGAGTTTGCTCAAACTCATGTCCATTGAATCGGTGATGTCATCCAGGCTTCTCATCCTCTGTCACCCACTTCTCCCCCTGCCCTCAGTCTTTCCCAGTATCAGGGTCTTTTCCAATAAATTGGCTCTTCATATCAGTTGGCCAAAGTACTGAAGCCTCAACTTCAGCATCAGTCCTTCTAATGAATATTTAGGGTTGATTTCCTTTAGGATTGACTGGTTTGATCTCCTTGCTGTCCAAGAGACTCTCAAGAGTCTTCTCCAGCGCCACAATTTGAAAGCATTAGTTCTTCAGAGCTCATCCTTCTTTATGGTCCAACTCTCACATCTGTACATGACTACTGAAAAAACCACATCTTTGACTAGATGAATCTTTGTAGGCAAAGTGATGTCTCTGCTTTTTAATACACAATCTAGGTTTGTCATAGCTTTTCTTCCAAGGAGCAAGTGTCTTTTAATTTCATGGCTGAAGTCATCATCTGCAGTTATTTTGGAGCCCAAGAGAATAAAATCCACTGCTGTTTCTACTTTTCCCCTATCAGCCTTGAAGTGATGGGATCAGCTGGGTCATATGGAAACTCTATAGTTAATCTTTGAGAAACTGCCAAATTGTTTTCCAAAGTGACTGTGGCATTTTACATTCCCACCAGCAATGTATGAGAGTTTTGTATTCTCCACATCCTCTCTAAAACTTGTTATTGTCTGTCTTTTTTTTTCATTCCAGCCATCCTAGTGGTTATGAAGTGGTATCTTGTAGTTTTGATTTGTCTTTCCCTGATGGCTAATGATATTGCACATCTTTTAATGTGCTTAATAGCCATTTATATCTTTTTGGAGAAATGTCTCTTCAGATGCTTTGCCCATTTTAATTGGATCATTTATGTTTTTATTATTGAGTTTTAAAAGTTCTTTATATATTCCAGACATATGATTAGAAAATATTCTCTCCCAATTTTTGGATTGTCTTTGTAATTTCTTGGCTGCTTGGCTCTTTCAGGGCTCCATAGAGCTGTTTCTGGAGATTATTATTTGGGTTGGCTGAGACAGGTCATAATAGAGTCAGAGAAAAAAATGTATAAGGAGCTAGGGACGTGTTTCAACATGAAGACTTAGTGATGGCACAGTTCTGTTTATGCTGTTAATTAAAGGAGAGGGTATACACTGATTTCCTCTGTAGAAACTTTCACTGAATTCTGTGCAACAATGTTTTTGAGGGTGTGAGAAACCCAAGGGAATGCTTGCCTTGACTCTGAATGTGTCATCTCATTCTAATGACCTTTATGCCTTCAATCTTTGATAGGCTCAAATTGGCTTCCCAGAAGTCACACTAGGAATCCTTCCTGGTGCAAGAGGAACCCAGCTTCTCCCCAGACTTGTTGGAGTGCCTGCTGCACTTGATTTGATTATCTCAGGTGAGTACTAACTCTGCCAATGGCAGCCTGGATCAATGTGAGGAAATAGACAAGGATTTAGAAACATTCTGGCTTGATAGTCTTCTACCCATGTAATGTTAAGAGGGTACTTTAACTTCTTTGATGTCAGTTTTCTCATCTGTAAAATGGAAAGAATATCTTTCCTGAGAGCTTCTCAAAAGTTACCATTATCAGAGAAGTGCAAATCAAAACCACAATGAGGTACCATTTCACACCAGTCAGAATGGCTGCAATCCGAAAGTCTACAGGCAATAAATGCTGGAGAGGATGTGGAGAAAAGGGAACCCTCTTACACTGTTGGTGGGAATGCAAACTAGTACAGCCACTATGGAGAACAGTGTGGAGATTCCTTAAAAAATTGGAAATAGAACTGCCATATGATCCAGCAATCCCACTGCTGGGCATACACACCAAGGAAACCAGAATTGAAAGATACACATGTATCCCAATGTTCATCGCAGCACTGTTTATAATAGCCAGGACATGGAAGCAACCTAGATGTCCATCAGCAGATGAATGGATAAGAAAGCTGTGGTACATATACACAATGGAGTATTACTCAGCCATTAAAAAGAATACATTTGAATCAGTTCTAATGAAGTGGATGAAACTGGAGCCGATTATACAGAGTGAAGTAAGCCAGAAAGAAAAACACTAATACAGTATATTAATGCATATATATGGAATTTAGAAAGATGGTAATGATAACCTTGTATGTGAGACAGCAAAAGAGACATAGATGTATAGAACAGTCTTTTGGACTCTGTGGGAGAGGGAGGAGGGGGATGATTTGGGAGAATGGCATTGAAACATGTATAATATCATATAAGAAATGACTCACCAGTCCAGGTTCGATGCAGGATACAGGAAGCTTGGGGCTGGTACACTGGGATGACCCAGAGGGATGGTATGGGGAGGGAGGTGGGAGGGGGGTTCAGGATTGGGAACACGTGTACACCCGTGGCAGATTCATGTTGATGTATGGCAAAACCAATACAATATTGTAAAGTAATTAGCCTCTAATTAAAATAAATTTAAATTAAAAAAAACTTACCATGAAGAGCAAATATATGTACCTTTTAGATGAAAGTATATACAAAGCCCTAATCACATTTAAGAGTTTACTCATAGACACTGCTTTTGCATAGGGTGCATTATATTCAGATCTTACTTAGAAATCATAATATAAAACAAGAATTAAAACTAGAATTTCCAAGGAAAGATTTCAAGTTTTAGTTTGGAAATGACTGAATTTTTCATTTTCCAGGTGTAAAGATATTAGCTTCAAATAGAAGTTGTAATCTTTCAGTAGGGAATGTGAACAATGCAACACTAGAAAACATTTCTCCCACATTGCAGGTGGATTCTTTAGCAGCTGAGCCACCAGGGAAGTCCAAGAATCTTGGGCTGGGTAGCCAGCCTATCCCTTCTCCAATGGATCTTCCCAACCCAGGAATTGAACCAGGGTCTCCTGCATTGCAGGCAGATTCTTTTACCAGCTGAGCCACTAAATAAGCCCTTAGAGACCCTGCGTTTACCAAATATTAAAAGATATAAAAGATATTTCCAGTTGAAGTAAGGTTGGAAGATAGTGCATGCATCACTGTTTACTCCAAACAGAAATAATGTGAGACCTTGAGTCAATCACTTTACCTCTCTGTGCCTTAATTTCCGCATAAATGTATATAACAGCAGTGCTTACCATATGGTGATATGATGAAGATCAGATGCATTAGTGAATACAGTGTGCTTAGAACAGTCCTAGACATGGTAATACATGTTAGCTATATATTATTATTCCTACATCTGACTTTCTATTGAAAGAGGAGGATTGAGTAAAAATAAGTTGAACATCTTGGTAACAGACTGTATTCCAAGGAATAGGCAATAAAAAGAGCACAAGCTTTAGAATTAAAGACCTGAGCTTGAATCCCAGCTGTGCTGCATATGAACATGTATGCTTTGTACAAGTTCAGTTTTATTTACTCATGCAATAGCTGTTTAATTTTTTTCTCATGTGCTGGGCCCTGTTGCAGGCAGTGGACCTATAGCAGCAAATCAGACCTACCAAAACTCCTGCCCTTATAGACATTACATATAGAAAACAACAAGAATAATTATCATTATTGTATTTCATCTGTTCAAAAATGCACAGTGGTATCCACATCTTTGAACTCAAGATGCCTCTTACATTCACTGGAGTCATGGTTTGATTGGCATTGTTTTTTCTCCCCTTGTTTCTGTGGGTCAGTAATTTTGGAACAGCCTAGTTGAGTTCTAGCTCAAGGGTTCTCTTGAGATTGTAGCCAAGACACTGAGTGGGGCCACAGTCATCTGAAAAGTTGAATGGGGCTGAAGGATCTACTTCTGGGATGGCTCAGTCACATGGATGGCTGGTTCCTGTTGACTGTGGCAGAAGGCTTCATTTTCTTTCCACATGGGCCTCTCCCTAGAGTTTCCTGTATCTCCTTACAACATGGAAGCCAGCTTCCTCTAGAGTAACTGGTCCAAGAGGGAGCAAGGCAAAGACGGCAGTGTCTTCTATGACCTAGCGTTGGAGTTCCATGCCATCTTTTCTGAATTATCCTTTTGATTATATGAGCCTTTCCTATTCAGCTTGTGAGGGGAGCTTAAATACCCAGAAGTCAAACACATGGCAGGTCACTTTGGTGACCAGCTACCATGCTGTGTACTCTTACTAAACGCCATGGCTACCTGTTATGTAAGTAGTATATCTGGTCGATTAGATGGAGACAAGTGCTGAGGAGAAAACATAAAGCAGAAAAGGGAAATGTGAAATGATAGGCTGGGGGTGGGTAAAATTGTATAGGTAGAATAGCTAGGAAAGGCTTTCCTACGAAATGAATGTGAGTGAAGACCTGAGGGATGGAGGAAGCTTGATTTGCCAATATCTAGTGGAAGATACTTCACATGGAGAAAATAGTAAATACCAAGCCCTGAGGTAAGCCTTACTCGGAAATTTCAAAGAACAGCAAGAAGGTCAATGAAGCTAGAGTGAGGTGAGTAAGGGAAAGAGTAGTTGGGGGTGAAGTCACATCCTATAGGGCCTTGAAGATTATAGAGAGAACTTTGACTTTTCTGCCGAATGAGGTAGAAAAGTGTTGGAATATTTTGAGCAGAAGAGTAACATGCTGTCACTTATGTGTTTTACAAGATCACTCTGGCTATTGAAAATATACTGATGGGAAGTTAGGGCAGAAATAGGAAGACTGGTTAGAAGGCTGCTTTAATAATCCAAGGGAGCCATGATGGAAATGTAGACCTGAGTGGTAACAATGTAAATGGTGAGACACGGTCAAATTCTGGATATATTTTGAGCCAACCAGGATTTTGTGACATATCAAATGTAGAGGTGAAAGAAAGGGGAGAGAAGAATGATTTAAATGGCCTGAGCAGCTGGAAGGATGGTGCCATTACCAAGATGGGGATTTCTGTTGTAGAACAGGTTGTAGGGAAGAATTGCAAGAGCTTAGTTTTGGACGTGTGAAGTTCGACATCCAAGTGGAGTTGTCAAGTAGACAGTTGGATAGACTGGCCTGGAATTTAGAAGCAAGATTGTCTGAACTCGTCTTGGTCTTCATTTTTTCATCAGTAAAACAACCACATAATTGTTCTAAGTAATAATGAAATTACATGACATGCTTCTGGTAGAGTACCTGTCACCTAGGAGATATTTTATAAATGGTAACTATGGTAGGCATAACAATGCCCCTCTCCAAGATGTTCACATCCTAATCCCTAGAATTTGTGAATATATTACCTTATGTTCAAAAGGGACCTTGCAAATGTGATTAAATTAAGAGTCTTAAGATGTGAGATTATTCTGGATTTTCTAGGTGGGCCCAGCTTATCTCAAGGGTCCTCAGAAGTGGAAGGAGAGAGGTCAGAGAGGAAAGAAGAGGGTACAAATTGGCTTTGAAGATGGAGGAAGAGAAGAATAAATGTGGGCAGCCTTCAGAGACTAGAAAAGCCACGGAAATGGATTCTCTCTCCTAGCCTCTGGAAGGAGCACAGTTTGCTGACCTATTTTAGATTCCTGATGTCTTGCTTCTGGAAAACATTCTTCCTGAGAAAAGATGCTAAAAAAAAAGTTGTTACTGGAGGTTGAAGATTCCCTACTGATGTTAATGGGGAAAAACACCAGCTTTGTAGGTACTGCCCTGTAGGAAATTAATATGTAAATAAATTTAGATTTAATTAATGAGTAAATAGCTAACCTTTTCTGTTCTTCTGAAAACCATGAGAGAGGTAATTCTGGAAAAGTGGATCAGTTACAACAACTGCTGCTTCTCCACAATTTCCCTAAAATGCCATCTGAAAACAACTGAATCTTTAGCAGTAACCACAAAAGATGTGCTTGGGCACATTGCAGTTCATCCCTGATGTTTTCCATCCATTCAGATGTGGAGAACTACAAGTGCCTTGCCCTTCCTTCTGCTGCTGTTTTCTAGGTCCAATCTCCCTTGGTCACTGAAGCGCACCCAGGGTACTGGGGAAGAAATTGCAAGTGACATCTTTATCCTGCCAGCCTTTCAGATTTAGTTAGGTCCAGGTGGGTTTTCTCTGTATTCAAACAAGATGTTAAGGGCAAGTTTTAGTACCCAGGGCTCCCAGTCACCAGTAATACATATGAGCAAACATTATTTCATGACTAAGACAAACTAACAGACAAAACCTTTAAAATTCAACCTAAAATCTATGAAAATATTCTATGACATTAGAAAAATGAAACATAAATGTGAGTCTGTTGAAACTGATTAAAGAAAAGAAAAAGGTTAGAAAACTCACAATATTCTGAATTAGAAAAGAAAATATATTATTTATTAAATAAAAAACCTGTTTAAAATCAATATGTTAGCCAAAATAATTTTTGAAGCATTAAAAAAAGGATGCAATAGGACAGACTACTGAATCAGCAACATGGAGGATAGAGACCCACTTATAGAATTCAGAAGAATTTTTTAAAAAGATACATGAAATGCAAATGAAGGCAGCAGACATGGAAGGTCTCTAATAGAGGTCTCTGCTACGAATAATAAATGCTTCCAGAGCACAAGCAAAAATGGGAGAAGCAATAATCAAAGGGAAAAAGGGAAGAAACTCTTCAGATACTTAAAAGAATCAGAGATTGTATTTTAGCAGGCACACCATTTTCCTGGAAAATCTGATGAAATTCAATGTCTTGTGTTTTGATAAAGATTTTAAACTTTCAGTAAATAGAATCCTGCAAGCTTCCAAAGGATAAAAACAAAATACAACAAAAGGTTACTCTCAAAGTAGCTAAAATCACACCTGCCACAAATAAATTCTAAATGTATGGATTCATATACTAAGATGCTACATGGTCTTTAAATGTGGTCCAAATCAGGAGTTGTTAAAGTGTGACCCACAGACTCCTAGGTGTACCTAAGACTATTGTGTTGGGTACAGGGGGCTGGAGGGGAGGCAGTCCTTGAAGTCAGAACTGTTTTCATAATAATAAGAGGTTATTTTATGCCATGTGGTATCAAAACAGATTGAATGAAGAAGCAGAAATGAAAACCCAGCTATCTTCTATTAAACCAGAAATTAAAGAAATTTTAAAAAATGTAAAACAATGACCCTCTTCTCACTAAATTCTTAAAGTAGGATTATGTGCATAAAATTATTTATGTTTATATGTAATAGGTCTATCATGATTATTTTAAAGTGATTTAATAAAGGCACATTTAAAAATTCTCAGTTATAATTTCTAATATAGTAAATATTGATAGAAATAACCCACATAAACAAAAGCTCTTTAGATTATTCCATAATTTTTAAGAGTACAAAGGGGTCCCAAGACTAAAAATTTTGAGAACTGCTAATCAAAACACCTGTGCTTTGACACAGAAACCACAATACAGAACTGTGCACACATGGTCCAAATTAGAAAATAATGTGAGTCTATATAATTACTAATACATCATTCAGTTCAGTCGCTCAGTCGTCTCCGACTCTTTGCGACCCCATGAATTGCAGCACGCCAGGCCTCCCCGTCCATCACCAACTCCCGGAGCTCACTCAAACTCACGTCCATCGAGCTGGTGATGCCATCCAGCCATCTCATCCTCTGTCGTCTCCTTCTCCTCCTGCCCCCAATCCCTCCCAGCATCAGAGTCTTTTCCAATGAGTCAACTCTTCGCATGAGGTGGCCAAAGTACTGGAGTCTCAGCTTTAGCATCATTCCTTCCAAAGAAATCCCAGGGCTGATCTCTTTCAGAATGGACTGGTTGGATCTCCTTTCAGTCCAAGGGACTCTCAAGAGTCTTCTCAACACCACAGTTCAAAAGCATCAATTCTTCCACACTCAGTTTTCTTCACAGTCCAACTCTCACATCCATACATGACTACTGGAAAAACCATAGCCTTGACTAGACGGACCTTTGTTGGCAAAGTAATGTCTCTGCTTTTGAATATGCTATCCAGGTTGGTCATAACTTTCCTTCCAAGGAGTAAGCATCTTTTAATTTCATGGCTGCAATCACCATCTGCAGTGATTTTGGAGCCCTCCAAAATAAAGTCTGACACTGTTTCCACTGTTTCCACATCTATTTCCCATGAAGTGATGGGACCAGATGCCATGATCTTCGTTTTCTGAATGTTGAGCTTTAAGCCAACTTTTTCACTCTCCTCTTTTACCTTCATCAAGAGGCTCTTTACTGCCTCCTCACTTTCTGCCATAAGGGTGGTGTCATCTGCATATCTGAGGTTATTGATATTTCTCCTGACAATCTAATGTATAATTTATACAGTTACTAATATATAATTTAGACTAAAGTCTAAAATGGCTTTTTTTTGCCTTTAAATAAGGAGGTGTTATAAATTCTGTAGAGCTTGAAAGGGGAGTTAGGAAAACTAAATTTCTTGTCTTCAGTAAAATAGATTAGAAATCGCTTTAATTTACAATCGTAGGGTAACTGCAATTTTAAGAATGTGAACTGTTCTAAGTCCCTAATGCAGAATTCACAAGAGAATGCTTACAGTCAACCCAACATACTACAGAAATTCAAAGCACACAAGAGGGTTCATTCTGCAAAGGGCAAAATAGAAAGGAAGCAGAGAAGCATAAAATATGGTGAGAATTCATAACAGTGTGAAATGAGTCTGTGAATTCTAAGGTTTATGTTGACAGAAATTAAAGCATTTGGAGGAATGCTGAGGAATTGTGTGTTCCTGCTTTCAGTATTAAGCCTGAAAGGCAAGGATATCTTGAAGGAAATCAGGAAGGAACCTGGCTTCTTTGACAAAAAGCAAAAAAGTGATCTAGGATTCACTTTTTTCAAAACACTGTTGCTTATAGAAATATCACTATTTTTAACATGATGAAGAGAAGAGGTAAAAGCAGTAAGAATATGATGGATTCTGATTTGCACAGAAAAGGTCACAATGAATGAGAAGAATGCTAACATTAGAATCATCCTGTGTTTTTAAGTAGTCTCTATAATTTTAGGGGGACTTTAAAATGGCATCTGGCAAGGGTTCTGTGTAGAAATTTTTTTCTGAACGTTGGAAAAGAAGCCACAAAGGAAATTGGAAAAAAAAAAAATGAGATTACCTGGCTTGGAGAAGTCTCAACTTCAAGTTGCCCCAGTCTCTTTGTAGTAGATCAAGGCTTGGCTCTCATTAGATTGAACAGTGGTTATTGTCTACACTCAGAGCAGCATAAGAAAGAACAAGTTCAAATCTCAGCATGAGCATTCGGGTTGGATATACAGAGCTCTCTCTTCAGATCCTTGAAACAGAATAAAAGTACCTGAAATCTCATTGACTCCATACAAACAGTAGCAGTACTCCCAACTTTTGTGAAATCCAGGTCAGAAGAAATCATTACAGCTGAAGGAATTTTCAGTCCATCCTGTGGGTATCTCTTGTCTCTGCTGTTCAGTTGCCCCAAAGATACTTTTAGTAGCTGCATTTTCATATTCCATTCTGTGTCTCTTTGGGCCCCTTAATGTGGGGAGTCTGATTTGCTCATCCCTCACTTAAGTGGTTTTATACCTGGGAGACTTCATCCTTGAAGCCACTTACCCACTCCTCCCTGTCCTCCTCACCCCAGGAGGAGATCTGGAGGCCTGCCTTCAGAGGCGTTTCCAGCAGACTGCCCAAATATTGCTGTTACAGAGTGACCCCTGCCCCAAATCATTGAATTGTCTATCTGATCAATAAAACCCATTGGTAGCTCCCTGAAACACTAATAAGAACCAGGAATGAAGGGTTTGCTTTGGAGATGGCATCCACCAACACTCTGAAAGAGCAGCCAAGACTGTGGAGGAGTTGTGCCTGCAAGACTGATTTGGTGCTTGCTCTTCAGAAGCCCAAGATGGTGCTAGTGGTAAAGAACCCACCTGCCAATGCAGGAGACACAAGAGATGCAGGTACGATTCCTGGGTTGGGAAGATCCTCTGGAGAAGAACGTGGCAACCCACTCCAGTATTCTTGCCTGGAGAATCCCATGGACAGACGAGCCTGGCCTACAGCCTACAGTCCATGGGGTCGCAAAGAGTTGGATACAACTGAAGCAAGTTAGCTCGCACAAACACTTCAGAAGCACAGATGATGCTGGCAAGCGAGCTGTGTGTCACTGTCTCTCCTTCTGCCCTTGTGTTGAGGAATGCTTATATTCCTTAACCTCCTACTCCAGAGTATGCAGATCAAATTACATATTTATACCCGTTGAGGAACTTGAGAGTGATGATAACCCTCATCAAATTCCTGTAAGCCCCTAGAGCTTCCAATCTGCTATTATACCAGAGGCTGCCAGTGCCACCTCTGGACAGGAGGTGCTCCTGGCACCTCCATCACCACCACCAGACACTCGGTGTCACCACTTGCAAAATGAGATTTGAGCTGTTGTTTACTTCAGCTGAAAACCATCAATTAAGCCCTCCATTTGTCCAGTTTGGGATTATGGGCCACATCCTGGTGCCAGGTCTGAAGAAACAATTGTCTGATCATCTCTACTTCTTTTTTACATTCCTTTTTGGTTCCAAAGCTCACACATTAGCAATTTCACAAACTAAGGAAGGAGTTGAGATGCTGGGTAGCCAAAATACCCAAAGGTCCATCCTATTTTCCTGTGATATTTTGATTATATCTTATACAATATCAACTTAATAATGCTTTCCCACAGTCAATCCAACTATATTTACATTTGAGGACTCTTCATAATCAGTGGCAACACTTGGTATATGTTAGTATAAGAACAGGTAGTACTACAACTGCTCTTTTCTTACTACCTTTATTATTTTTTAACTGTATTATTATAAAGACTCAATCCTCTTATATGTTATATAGAGATTTAAAATTTATAAAGTGCTTCTATGGAGATTTAAAGAATAAAAGGAAAATGTTTTATTTTTACTTAATATTCATAATTACTCAGGTAAGCATAATTATTGTCATTTACCAATGAAGAAATTATGGTTCTAGTATAGCTCACACAAATAGTATAGGTAGAGTTGGAAATTGAATCCAAGTTTTCTGATTACCTCTGCAGTAATTTTCCCTGTAACAATCAGTGTAGTGCTTATTTATTTTGTAATAGATGTTTATCTAGGACAAGTGAACTTCCTACTAGAGAGAATGGTGCTTTTGCTTTAATCTCACATTGTTCTGTTTTATTTTGTTTTCTTTTAGGAAGACATATTTCAGCAAATGAAGCACTTAAGCTGGGTATTATAGATAAAATTGTGAACTCAGACCCAATTGAAGAATCGATCAAATTTGCCCAGAGAATTTCAGGTAAGAAGATAATAATAAAACTAGCACAAGGTTGGAAATAAATTTGGAAAACTCAGCAGTGGCCACAGGACTGGAAAAGGTCAGTTTTCATTCCAATCCCAAAGAAAGGCAATGCCAAAGAATGCTCAAACTACCACACAATTGCACTCTTCTCACACGCTAGTAAAGTAATGCTCAAAATTCTCCAAGCCAGGCTTCAGCAATATGTGAACCGTGAGTACAATTAAAATTTAAGAAGAACAAGCAGGACTTCCCTTGGTGGTCCAGTGGTTAAGACCCCGTTTGCAATGCAGGTTCTCATCGGAGAGAGTCGGGGAACCAAGATCCCCCATGCCTTGTGGTATGGCCAAAGCATTTAAAAAAGAAGAAAAAAAGAATAAGAAAAGCCATGCAAACAAACATTTCAGCAATTAGAAAGCAGACTGCATAATTTGCCACAATAAAGCCATGGTTCTGACTCTTGGTCAATCCAACTTCTGACTCTTTCTCTCTCTCACTGGTTTCTCACGTCATGGACTTATGACATTCCTAGATGCTTTTTTTTCTTTCTTTAAAAAAATGTTCCTTTTCAATTTATGGAGGTTGCCAGCAAGGTGGAGAGGGTTAAAGAGAGTCAGAAAAAATAATTGGAAGGAATGCTGGGCCACAGGCAGAGCAGCGTGTTCATCTCCCCAGCTGGTGGCAGGTAATGGCTCAGTGTCACTCAAAGACTTCTTTGAAAAAGTCGTTCTTTTGTCCACCCTGGCAGGGACCAAACACTTCCCTGAAATAATCTTTCTTTTTGTGGCTCTAACCACTTACTGTTTCATTTCAATAAAATTTCAAGCTTAAACTGGAGAGGCCAGGGACTGTGAGGAGAAAATACTGGTGACTCTAAAGAGAGTTAGCGAGGCTTTGCCCAAAGGGGAATGAGTTTCCTGCCGCCTTTCTCTTCTTTCCAGATAATCTTCACCACAGTTTCATCTGGTGTTGTTGTGCCTGCTGAGAGCATTTATTGTTTTGTTAGAAGTCAATTGGGCTACAGGAAAGGCTGTTTGCATTTGGGGGGTCCCTAAATGGTTTTTGGTTTGGGGTTTAAGATAGACCCGTGTCTATCATTTCTCACCTGTGGTTTTCGTTTGTTAAGGACATGATTTCAACAGGAAGTTCTTTTCTTTGACTTCTGGAAATTCAGATTTGAGAGTTAAGTTACTTCAAGAGATAGATGGGGATCATGGTCTGGTACATTTATACAATAATCTTATAATTAATAAAATCATTTATTTTAAAATCATAATCATTTATATCTTGTAATTAATAAAAATGGTATGGGGAGGGAGGAGGGTTCAGGATGGGGAACACATGTATACCTGTGGTGGATTCATTTTGATATTTGGCAAAACTAATACAATTTTGTAAAGTTAAAAAAAAAAAAAAGTGGTTCTACTTAAATAAAAATATGAAGAGAGTAATTAAAAAAAATTGAATTATAGACACAGAATCAGGCAAGAAAAAAAATATTTTGAAAATTGCAAAAAATAAAAAATAAAATTAATTTTAAATAAAAATTTTAAAATTGAAGTATTATTTTTTTAATGTATAAAATGGCCTACTCAATCTCCATAATATTACACAGTTTGTCCACTTGGTGGCATCCAAATATTGAAGAGGAATCATTTGCTTTAAAATTTGATAATTTACCTGTTAACAGTAGGGGAATGGTTATGGGCTTTGGACAATTGTGCATCTTAAATTATAATCATCAAAATTTGGTAGAAATGTGAAATTGTGATATAAAGTGTCTAAATACAAAATTACGTATGTGCTGTGCTGTCGGTCCGTCGTGTCCGACTCTTTGCGGCCCCGTGGACTGTAGCCCGCCAGGCTCCTCTGTCCATGGGGATTCTCCAGGCCAGGGTACTGGAGTGGGGTGCCATCCCTCCTCCAGGGGATCTTCCCGATTCTATACTTAGAGCTACATAGTGTGTTATGAACGCTGACAAAAATGTAAAGAAAATACACAAAAATGAAAATAACTTGCTTCCCCCCAAAAATTTAAAAAATGATTTTTGCTTTGGTTTTGATTTTTCCAGCTTGAGGTGTAATCTACACACAGTAAAAGTCACCCAGTTTAAACGTAGCAATTTGATGAATTTTTGTAGTAATGTACAGTTGTGTGGCCCTGCTACGATCAAGATGTGGTTCAGTCACTCTAAAAAGTATGCTCCTGCCTCTTTTAAGTAGATTCCTTCCCCTGCCCTTGGCCATAGATGACCACTGGCCTGTTTTCTGTTACTATAGTCTTGTTTTTTAGAATTTCATGTAGCATGTGATCTTTTGTGTCTGGTTTCTCTCACTGAGCATGATGTTTTTGAGGTTCCTGATGTTCTTTAAGTTAACAATATTAGTAAAGCAGTCTGAAAGGCATGGTTGAAAAACATACGTGTGTGGTTGCATACCTTGTGATTATACTAAAAACTCCTGAATTATAAACTTTGAAATGGTGACTTTCATTGTATGTGAACTAAATGTCAATTTTAAAAAGTACATGTAAAATTTTTGTGTTCTCTTTCTCCATTTGTAAAAATATTTCATTAATTCAGCCTATTCTCACCCCCATTATTACCCTCACCCCGCACTGCTGAAATGTTGACCTACAAAAAGAACAAAAGGAAAGGATTAAGAACACTTATTTATATATGATTCATGTTGATGTATGGCAGAAACCAACACAATATTGTAAAGCAATTATCCTCCAATTAAAAATTTTTTAAAGCTATAGTAATAAAGTATGAGTCTGCAAATAAAAAAAAAAAAAAAAAGAGAGAGAGAGAGAATACTTATTTAGTTCCCACATGCAATAGGCAAGTTGAGAAGGAAGGAAATTTCCAGTGGTCAGTGTTGCAATTGGAGCCAGTTTTGAAAAAAAATTGCAGTTTTGGAGCCAGTTTGTAGGAGGTTAACATATGTATCTAAAAATATGATTTGGGCAGTAGCTTCAAGTTTCTCTATAAACTTAACACACATCCTGGAGAGCTGACTGTGGAAGTTAATTAGCTTCATGCATCTTAATACTCTTGTTACACGAAGCCTCCCTGATGACTGCCATGCAATGGATTTAGCAGAGCAATTCAGTTGCTTGGCCAATCCGGATTGCTTTGGCTTAACTGGGGAGGGGAGGGTCCTGTCAAATGCGGTTTATTTGCATTTGGCCAGCAGCCTGCTAGTTCCCAAATGGATTAAGAACCCCTTGTTCCCACGAGTGTGATTCTGGCATGAAGCTGAAAGTGTGTGCTGTTAGCTGAAGATGAGCACAGGGGACATCCAAATGGGAGCCTCAGCTCCAGAGCCCAGTGCTCTGTTTTTGCCCCTCCAGCAAACCCTGGCCCTATTACTGTCACTGCCCTGGGCTGTGGTAGGCATTTTTAGCCGTTCTTATTCTGCTCAAACACCTTGATCTGTATGTTCATTTGGATTTTGTAACTTAAAAAAAATCTTAGTGGTTTCATCTGTCTTTCTCTTCCATTTTATCTTTTGCTGTTTGTAATTTATTTTTACTCTCTGTGAACATTTGTATAAACATGTTTCACAGAAGCAGAGTGACACTGCCTTACCTAGGAAGCCTAAGCGTATATCTAAATTGGGCTTCTTTTTTATGTACCCCAGTTGTTTGGGGACCCCAAGGCAACGGCACCCCACTCCAGTACTCTTGCCTGGAAAATCCCATGGATGGAGGAGCCTGGTAGGCTGCAGTTCATGGGGTCGCTATGAGTCGGACACGACTGAGCGACTTCACTCTCACTTTTCACTTTCATGTATTGGAGAGGGAAATGGCAACCCACTCCAGTGTTCTTGCCTGGAGAATTCCAGGGACGGGGGAGCCTGCTGGGCTGCCGTCTATGGGGTCGCAAAGAGTCGGACATGACTGAAGCGACTTAGCAGCAGCAGCAGCAAGCCCAGAAAAAGTTCAGTTGTTCTGTCTGTTCTTTGCAGAGCTTCTATGAGAGAGAGTCTGTTTATCAGAGCTAGAGAGAGTCCTGTATGTCTTAGGAAACCATTTTTGTAAACTGCACACTGTACATTGCCTCTCTTTATCCTAGAGAGAGAAAATCTCTTCTTGTCAGCTTACTAGAAAGGAAAAAGGGAAAATAATCGTCTCCTTTTCCTCCTTGAGGCATATGATTCACTTATTTTTTAAATGAAAACTTCTGCCTTAGAAAACTTCAAAGAATTAAGAAAAAAATATGAATGGGTCAGGGAAAGAATTCAATTATAAGCATACTTGAATCATTAATTAGCTCCTCTCTTTCCCATTTTCTGGCGGAGCTAGTGCTAGTTCTGACCTGCTCACACTTGCCTCTCTTATTATGTAGGTACAGCTGAGTGACTTTAGAATTAGCATATATATAAGAAATACACTTTGAAAACACCATACCTGTAGACCCAAAGGGGAAATTCTGAATAATTTTGTAGGAATAAAATGAAGTTGTAAAATAACACTGCTGCTGCTACTGCTAAGTCGCTTCAGTCGTGTCCGACTCTGTGCGACTCCATAGACGGCAGCCTACCAGGCTCTTCCACCCATGGGATTTTCCAGGCAAGAGTCCTGGAGTGGGGTGCCATTGCCTTCTCCGTGCATCCTTCAATTTCAGCCACAGAACAAAAAGGATAGGAAATTGAGCAGGGAAAAACCTCACAACGGTTGTGCCCTCTCCAATAGATATGCTTAGTTTGGTCTGGACAAGTGCTGTGGGGTATCCCAAAATGCCTGTCTGCAGTCTCAGAGGTTCTGAGTATCCCTGGGATACTAGGAGTGTGCCAATTGGCTAAAATTACTGCACACCATTAAGCGTTTTTCTTCTTCCTTTTTTTTCATTCTCTTCTTGCTTCAATCTCTGCCAGGTCAAAGTAGCCAGGAGCTGCAGATGACTTCTGATATGGTGGCTGATAAATGCTCTGCTCTTGGACTCCAAAAGGCTATACCTCAAAAGCAACTTTTTATTTTATTTTATTTTATTTTTACATTTTACATAATTGTATTAGTTTTGCCAAATATAAAAATGAATCCGCCACAGGTATACATGTGTTCCCCATCCTGAACCCTCCTCCCTCCTCCCTCCCCATACCATCCCTCTGGGTCGTCCCAGTGCACCAGCCCCAAGCATCCAGTATCGTGCATCGAACCTGGACTGGCAACTCGTTTCATACATGATATTTTACAAAAGCAACTATTGAATTTTTTTTTATTTGACTGTACCAGGTCTTTGTTGTGGCATGTGGGATCTTTCAGTTGTGGCATGTGGGATCTAGTTCCCTGACCAGGGATCAAACCTGGGCCCCCTCTAAGCACGGAGTCTTAGCCATTGGACGACCAGGGAAGTCCCAAAATCACCTATTGAATTTTTAAAAAATACTCATGTCCAGGCCCCACCCTTAAAGAATCTTAACTGAGTTCACAGCGGAGCATGGTCATCTTTAAAAGTCCTAAAATAACTCTGAAGTGCACTATGATGTTGAGAATCAGCCCTTGTGATGGTGGGCTGGTGGCCGCGTCACAAGGACAGAGATCCAGCTCTAAGATACCCATCTAAGCCCTGTCCCCACAAAGACTGTACTAGCCACCTGTTGTCAGGTGCCACAAAACTAACAGCTCTGACCTCTTTCCTCATCCACTCGATACTCTCCCCCTACTTCCCTCTCCCCACTATCTGTTCTCATCTCTCTTATGGGCCACTAGGAAATTAAATCAGCTGTAGGCCCTGGAAAGGTCTTCTTCTTTCTCTGCTGAGCTTGAAAAAAAGTAAGAGTGTTGGTCACTCAGTCCTGTCCTATTCTTTGTGATTCCATGGACTATAACCTGCCAGCCTCCTCTGTCCATGGAATTCTCCAGGTAAGAGTACTGGAGTGGGTAGGCTTTCCCTTTGCCAGGGATCTTCCTGACCCAGGAATCATACCTGGGTCTCCTGCATTGCAGGCAGATTTTTTACTGTCTGAACCACCAGGGGAGCCCATAAACTTAAGATTGGCTAACTCACAGGATAACTGAACAATTGTGGCTCAGATGATTAATAATCTGTCTGCAGTGCAGGGAACCCGGATTCCGTCCCTGGGTTGGGAAGATCCCTTGGAGAAGGGAGTGGCAACCCCATTCCAGTATTCTTGCCTGGACAATCCCATGGACAGAGGAGCCTGGTGGACAATAGTCCATGGGCTACAAAGGATTGGACATGACTGAGTGACTAACACACACACACATATGCTCTTTGGTGAAATACACATTCAAGTTTTCACCCATTTTTAAAACTGAGTTCTTTGCCTTATTATTATTGAGTCATAAGAGATCTTTATATACTCTGGATACTTCATTAGATATTTGATATGCAAGTTGTATTCATTGTCTGTTGCTTGATATAACAAGCTCAGCAAGCTCAACAGTTTAAACAATACAAATGTATTATCTTATCTATCTACAGGTCTGAAGTCTGGTAGGGGTCTCACTGGACTGAACCCAACTGTCAACAGTTGCACTTCTTTCTGAAAGTTCTTGGGGAGGATCTGTTTACTGCTCACTTGAGTTGTGGGCAGAATTCAGTACTTGTGTTGTAGGACCAAGGTCTCCATGTTTTTGCTGGTTATAAACTGATGGCCATTCCTAGCCTAGAGGAATGGCTCTTGGTCCCCTTCCTCCATCTTCAAAGCCACATTGTCATCAACAGAACTTTCTGTGTGGCATCTCTCTGACTCTTCCTCTCTCACTACAGCTGAGAGAGGCTCTCCTCTTTTAAGGGTTCATAAAATTAGATTGGGCCTACCTGGATAATACAGGGTAAACATCACATCTCAAGGTCTTTAACCTTAATTATATCTGTAGAGTCTCTTTGCCATGTAAGATAATATATTCTTAGGTTCTGGGGATTAGGAAGTAGATGTTTGGGGAGGGTGTTATTTCGCCTACCATGCAAGTATTTTCTCCTAGTTTATCATTTCATTTTCTTAATGATGTTCTTTGACATACAAAAGTCTTTAATTTTGATGAAGTCTAACTTAATGAATTTTTTTCTTTTGTGAGTTGTGCTAAGAATACTTTGCCTAACCAAATGTTATAAAGATTTTTCTTATTTTTTTAAGAAAGTCTTATAGTTTTAACTCTTCAATTTAGATTTATGGCCCATATTTGAGTTAATTTTTATATATGGTGTTAGGTAAGGACCTGTTTACTTGTTTTATGTGGATATTCAGTTGTCCTCAGCTTTGTTTGCTTAAAAAAAACTCTCCTTTCTCTCATTAAATTGTTTTGGCACCCATGTTGGAAATCACTTGGTGATGATTATAAGGGTTTATTTCTTAACTCAGTTTTTTCCACTGATTTGTATGTCTATCTTTGTGCCAATATTATACTGTCTCCTTTTCTAGGTATTTTAAAGTTTTTGTTACTGTTAAGAATGGAGTTAAAATGATTTTGAACCTAAAATATTATTAACTCAGAACTATTTTCCTTAAGCTCACTGGCAGATTAATATAACTGATCTATCGTAATGTTATCTTGGCCTTGAAATAAAAGGAAGATGTAACTTTTAGGCCTCAATTAGGTAACTTGAAATTGCTTTGAATCTATTAAATTCTGTCTTATGGGACTAAGTTGCAAAGATGTCAGAGATTTTGTTATTAGTGTTACATTAAATATCTTGACAACAGAGTCAGTTGTAGTGAGGTGGATGAACCTAGAGCCTATTATAAGGAGTGAAGTAAGTCAGAGAGAAAAACAAATATCATATGTTAATGCATATATCTGGAATCTAGAAAAATGGTACTGATGAACCTATTTTCAAGGAGGGCATAGAGACATAGACATAGTGAATGGACTTGTGGACACAACAGCGGAAGAAATGGGTGGGATGAATTGAGAAAGTAGCATTGACGTGCGTACACGATTGTGTGTGAAATAGCTAGCGGGAAGCTGCTATATGACATAGGGAGCCCAGCCTGGCACTCTGTGATGGCTGAGGGGAATAGGGGCCAGGAGAGAAGTTTAGAGGGGAGGGGAGGGAGGCCTAAGAGGGATATATATATATTTATATATATGTATGTATAATTATGACAGATTCTCGATATTGTATGATAGAAACCAACACAACATTGTAAAGCAATTTTCCTCCAATTAAAAAGATTTTTAAAAAGAAACACATTAATTAATCATTGAATGGAAAAAATATCTTAAATAGTATTTATTATTATATATGCACAATCCTTTGATATAGGTAACAGTTTCAAATTTTCTTTCTTATTTCTTTTAGATCAATCTCCAGAATCCCGTAGAATCTGCAACATGCCAGTCCCGAGCTTGCCCAACATGGATGCCATTTTCAGTGAAGCCCTTCTGCAGGTGCGGAAGCGGTACCCTGGGTGGCTGTCTCCGGAGGCCTGTGTCCGAGCAGTCCAGGCTGCTGTCCAATATCCATATGACATGGGCAGCAAGAAGGAAAAGGAGCTTGGCCTGTACCTTAATACCTCAGGGCAGGCCAAGGCCCTGCAATATGTTTTCTTTGCTGAGAGGATGGCAAATAAGTGGTCCACTCCCTCTGGAGCTTCCTGGAAAACAGCGTTGGGACGGCCCATCTCCTCTGTTGGCGTTCTCGGTAAGAACATGAGCAATGTCACTCCCCAAATCTGCATTTGTCAAGTGCTACCATTTGCTTTGGGCCACCACGTTCTGGGTTCTTTGCTGAACATATCACTTTTTTAGTCAACTTAATTTTTACCCCAGCCCATGAACTATCTTTGCATGTGAGGCTTAGAAACACTAGGGCTTCTCAACAGTGAACTACTTAAACCCAAGTCCTCTAATGCTACATCTGTGTGATTCCAGACTCTGGGCATTTTAAAACTCATTTCTGCCTCTTACATGTCTCTCATCCCTGGGTTTCCCAGCAAGATTATGATGAGTACCACATTTCAAGGTGTGGCCTGTCACTCCTATAGCTAGGGATTGGGAATGAAGGCTGTGTCTTTCTGGTCCTTGCATCCATTCACTTCTCCTGATTCAAAGCCACTATCCCCAGATTCATCTGAACCTGAAACGTGGGCTTCCTTACTTTTTCCCCTTGAAAATTTCTCAAACAAAATGTCTTCTTTCCTCAGAAGCTAGCTCTCCGAATGGCTTCTTTGGGCCACTATCCTAAACGTCACTTAGTCTTGGCCCAAGAATGGTCTTGGGTGGATTCCAAATCCCCTGAAATAGTAAGTGGAGTGTTGTATGTATTAGCCTGTATACAGTCTTCTGGGAGAGAAGGTCCAAAGTTTACTAAAAGCACCAACTTTCTTAATCTTCACCAAGCTCTCTAGCAGCAGTGCAGTGTGGAATGAAAGAGCCTTCTCTACATCTTAGTCTGTAGCTGTCTCAGTGAAATTTGGAATAAAGTAGTATGTCTTCAATACAAACATACTGTGCTCCTTGTAGCACTGACTGTTCACTTGTGATTTTTTAAGGAGATTGAGAAATAGTATGGTAAAGAACTGAGTGTACCTTTTTATATTCCTTCAGCAACACCAATATTTGTTTCTAGTTATGTACTTACCTGTTTATTCTTTCCTGTTTTCCTTCAAGCCAAGAATAATTAATGCAGAATAATAGTAAAAACTTAAGTTTATCAGTATCGTGTTTGTCCACCAACATTTGAGAATTTCCCTGTTTCCTTATCGTGAGCTTTTTAAAAAGACTTCATGCTTGTGTCTGGCATGGAATGTTTATAAGTTCGGGTTTTTTTTAAGTATACACCACATTGTTCTGAAAAATATTTGCAAAAGCTTTTAAACTACGTAGAAGACAATGTGGATAAAGATAAAGTGAGAGAGCTGGTCATTTCCCCCTTCATCATATTTATCCGCTTCCTGCTCTGCCCGCCTTGGTCTTGGTGACGCAGCCTCCCTCTGTACCCCATGTCCTCTGGAATGCGCCCGCAGCCTCATCTGGTTCACCAGTGGCTCTCGCTCTGTCTCCTGCCTGAAACCTGACTTACCCCGGGCACTTGCTTCTCCTGCAGCCCTCTCAAGAATGCTGTTGCTTCTTCCCACACTCCCTGGACTGGACTGTCACTTCCCACTTCCCCTCTCAGACCGTGACCCCTTTCTGGACACTCTTCCTCTGTTTTGCTGCCATCTCCCTGCCTGCTCTATCCCTCCTCATTTTAGTACCTGGCTCATGGTTATCCACTTTGGCCCAAATCCTACTGCTGTCCTTGTTGTCCTCATCCCCTGTGTGGAGAATCCATCCAGCTTCTGGGTTCCTTCGCCTCCTCAGATCCAGTGACATTCGCCTCACTTCACTTCCGTGACCCACACTTCGGGCTTCACCCTGAGCATTTCTCCACCACTGAAATGTGAACTCGTACTTTTTCACTACAACCTTGTGTTTCTGCACATCCCTTTCTCAGTTATTCCAACTGCATCCGTTACTTGATAAGCTCTTTTAATCTTTACTTTCTTCTCTATTCAGTTTTCATTTCCAATCGTCACTTCAGCTACTCTCTTGCCAACATCCTCAAAAGCTGTGACTCGTTGTCCTTTCATTGGGCCCCCTGGAAAACCCCAGCCCTGATGAGCCCAGGTTTGCACTTCAATGAGCCTGTGCTCTCAGATGGGGTTGGCACCACTGCAAGTCCACTTTCTTTCACCTCGCCTGGGCTCTCAGGGCTGTCAGAAGGGGAGAAGACTGCTGTTGACTAGACACTGAAGAACCAGCAGTCAAAGCATCCCTTATCCTTTATTTACTTCTCTGAGTAGGAGGGGTTCTTGATGAGATTTAATTCCAGGGTAGTTAAAAGCGGTGACTTGGTCCAGGAACAGGACTCCTGGTCCCTGTCTGTGTGTGTTTAGTGAGGAAAATTTAGGAAACTAAATTCAATATACATACAGTATTGACCTATGAAAACATAATTACCAACAGTGAAAATCTTGGTCTTTCAGCCCTACTTTCTTGAGAACTTTGAGACCACAAGGTTGTGAGAAGTTAGTGAAGAACTTTTTGAAGGAAACAGTTACTGGTTTCATGTATATTTTTAGTGATTAAGTGAAAAAAATATCAGTTTATAGAACTGAAGATCTAAAATAATAGCTGATACTTCTTTTTTTCCCCCCAACAAGACATTGTTTATTAATCAGAAGAGCAGCAAGGATAATTCTGCTTTAGATTAAAAGCTGCATTTCAAGGGCCCAAGTTCAGGCTTCCCTGGTGGTTCAGTGGTAAAGAATCCACTTGCCAATGCTGGGAATGTAGGTTAGATCCCTGGTCTGGGAAGATCCCATGTGCCACGGAGCAGCTAAGCCCCTGCACCACAACTACTGAGCCTGTGCTCTAGATTCTAGGAACTGCAACTATTGAGCCCATGCTCTAGAGCCTGTGCTCCTCAGCAAGGGAAGCCGCCACAGTGAGAGCCTGTGCACCACAACTAGAGAATAGCCCTCACTCACTGCAACTAGAGAAAAGCCCACACAAAGCAATGAAAACCCAGCATAGCCATAAATAAATAAATATAAATATATATATATATATATATATATATATAAAAGGTCCAAGTTCTGTTTCCAGGTTCTCTAATAGGAGTGATGAGGCTAGTACCTATAGCCTTCTACTTTGTAGAAGTAGCAACTTCTACAGAGAGCTGTTACATGCTTTGTCTGATTTGATCTTCACCAAAACTCATGAGATCAGAGCTTCCAGCAATCACATTCCCAATTTGAAGAATTTGGAAACTAGGACTCTGAGTGTAGTGACTCCAAGTCACATGCTGAAGGCGTGGGTAGGACTATAACTCAACCGACTGCTCTTAAAAATCCTTCCCATCCTTCTATTTCTACTTGAGAAACCATATATTCTGTATGTTAAGGATGCAGACTCTTCACATGACCTGGGTTGAGACCCCAGCACACCTACTTGCTAGGTATCAGACCTCAGGGAAGTTACTTACATCTTCAGTTTGCTCATTTGTAAAGTGGGTTAAATGATAGGACTTAACTCATAGGGTTGTGGTGAGGATTAAGAGTTAATACATACAAAATGCTTTAACGCATTTCTAATGTGTTCCTTATGAACACTCAATAAGCTTTATTTTTTTTTAAGCTTTACTACTAATAGTATAAGGTAATTTAACATGGAAGCTTTCGTGCTTACAAGGAAGTGAGTAAAATTATAGCTAAGACACTTCTAGAAAGCATTAGTCTGGCCCACTCTGTGGTTAGGACTATGAATTGTTTGGGGCCCCGAAGGTCCTTCAGCAGCCCTGCTCTGGGAGGTGAGTGCAAGGAGCTGTGCTCCGCACTCACAGGTGGCTTTCCTTCTCTGCTGTGTTCAGTTCCATCATCTGTTTCACGTTGTACTTTACAAAGCACTTTCACATAAACTTCTCATGAGCCCTTATTGTTCCTGTGAGATTGTACTCTCTGCTGCTGCTGCTGCTGCTAAGTCGCTGCAATTGTGTCCGACTCTGTGTGACCCCATAGACGGCAGCCCACCAGGATTGGTAGGAATTTTATATGAAGTTTGGGACTGAAAGCCAGGGGCCCAGGGTTTTGAACCCCCAACTCTACCTCCTGTTTACTCAGGCTAAAGTTTAGGATACAAGCTACTTCAGCAGTGAGAGCTATCCAGCCTTATTGTTACTGAGTGAAACACAGATGTTTAGTAAATTTGCAAAACTGTTTTAAATAATTCAATATATGTATTAAATAATTTAATATGATTTAAAAATTAAATATATTCCAGAGGAACTAAATCAATCATTTCTAATGATTGATAACATAATATATTCAAAACCAATCCTCACAAGGGATTAAGAGGTATAAATTATTATATATGTAATAAATAAGTTACAAGGATATACTGTACAGCACAGAGAATATGACCAATATTTTATAATAACTTTAAATGGAATATAATCTATAAAAATCTGAAACACTATGTTATATACCTAACACTAATATAATATTGTAAATCAGCTATATTCTATTTTTTAAAAAAGACCTAAAGCTAGTCAATGTGAAGTGCAGAAGAGTAATATGTACATAGCTTTCACTGAACTGTTTCATCCACAGCAGGTTGGTCAGGTAACAGATAAGCTGCTGCTGTAACAGATAGCAGTCTCAACAGCTTAACACGATAAAGATGTATTTCCTCCTCACTCTCAAGATAATTCTAAAACAAGGTTCTTTCCAACTAGTGGCTCTACCATTCTCCCGGACAAGGGTCAGCAAACTTTTTCTGTAAAATGCTAAACAGTAAATGTTTTAGGCTTTGGGGGCCTTATGTTCTCTACTGCAACTACTCAACTCTGCTGTTGAGGACGAGTATAGCCACAGACCATATAAAAACAAATCACTGTGATTGATTCCAGTAGCACTCTATTTATGGACACTGGAATTTGAATTTGATATCATTTTCAGGTGTCACAAAACATTCTTACTCTTTAATTTTTGACTATTTAAAACGTAAAACCATTCTTAGCTCACAGGCAGTACAAAAGCAGGCAGTGGGTTGGATGTGACCTGCAGGCCAACACCTGCTCTAGGGTCTCCTCCAAGTCCTCAGAGTTGATCTTTGCATCCTCTGTACCCAGGTGGTGATGAAGGATCTTGTAGGAGATTTTAGGGGCCAGTTGTGGGATATAAGAGGTCTAGAAAGTACAGCCTCCTAAATGCCCAAGAAGAAAATGAAATGGTGTGGGGAAGAAATGGCAACATATTTGCCATCAAATAATTTTTCTATATTTTCCATTCTTCTTGCCTTTCTTTAAAATATTTCTCACTTTCCTTTTCCCTTCCCCAGCCAGGTGGTTCATCATTTCATACTGTTTCAGTATGACCTTTCTTTAAATATTTCTTCAAATATTTCTTCTTTATCTTGAAGCTTTTCTTGACTCATCTAACCAAAACTAATATCTTTCCTTTGAAGCACCAAAGAACTTCTCTCATCACTTACCTTACCTTACATGGTGAATATTTGTGAACTTTTCTTCTTCCCATCACTAGGTTATAAGATCCTTGAGGGTTGTGTTAGTGTTAGTCGCTCAGTTGTGTCCAACTCTTTGCAATCCCATGGACTGCAGGCCATCAGGCTCCTCTGTCCATGGAATTCTCTAGGCAAGAATACTGGAATGGGTGACCATATCCCTCTCCAAGGGATCTTCCCAACCCAGGGATTGAACCCTGGTATCCTGCATTGCAGGCAGATTCTTTAACATCTGAACCATCACGGAAGCCCTGAGGGTTGGTACTACACCGATTTTTAATTACAGTTTTCTTGAGATGAAACTCATATGTGATGAAATTGACCCATTTAAAGAGTACAATTCAACATAAAATGGTGCAGCTTCTATGAAAAACAGTATGGCAGTTCCTTCAAAAATTAAAAATAAAATTATCATACAATCCAACAATTCCACTTCTGGGCATATCCAAAAGAACTGAAGGCAAGAACTCAAACAGATATTTTTCCACTCATGTACATAGCAGAATTATTCCCAATAGTGGCATAATGGCAACCCAAATGTCCATTGGCAGATGAATGGATAAACAAAATGTGCTACATATATATATTCAAAGGGATAATATTCAGCCTTAAAAGGTGGGGAATTCTGACACATACTACATGAATAAACCTGAGGCTCCTCTGCTAAGTGAAATGAGCTAGTCACAAAAGGACAAATACTATTTGATTCCACTTATATGAGGTATCTAGAGTACTCACAATTATAGAGTGTAGAATGATGATTGCCAGGGAGAGAAATGGGGAGTTCTGGTTTAATGAGCACAGTTTCAGTTACAGGATGGGAAGAGTTCTAGAGATAGATGGTGCGAGATGGTGCTGGTTACACAGCTCTGTGAATGTGCTTAATGCCACTGAACTGTACACATAAAAATGGTTATGATGTTAAGTTTTATGGTATATGTATCTTATCATAAAACGTTTTTCAAATACATAGTAACAATGTCACCAAAAAAGGAGCATACTTAAGTTGTTTTTAGATATTTGTAAAGTTGTCCAACCATTGCCACAATTTTATTTTACTTTTTTAGACTTAAAAAACTTTTTTTTTTAGTTTTTTGGCTGTGCCCCATGGCCTGTGGGATCTTAGTTCCCCAACCAGGGATTGAACCCATGCCCCTTGCATCAGAAGTGTGCAGTCTTAACCACTGGATTGCCATGGAAGTATGCCACAAACAATTTTAGAACCTTTTCATCACCCTAAAAAGAAAACCTGTACCCATTAGCAGTCATTCTTCATTGCCCTTCCTCCCAGCTCCTGGCAACTACTAATCAATTTTCTGTCTCTATTGATTTCCCTATTGTGAACATTTCATACAAATGGAATCATATAACATGTAACTTTTTGTGTCCAACTTTAACTTAGCATAATGTTTTTTAAGGCCCATCCACACTATCGGATATATCATTTACTTTTACAGCTGAGTGATTTTTCCAAAGGAGAGATATATTGTCCATGCATGCTCAGTCGTATCCAATTTTTTTGGACCCTATGGACTGTAGCCCTCCAGGCTCCTCTGTCCATGGGATTCTCCAGGCAAGAATACTGCGGTGGGTTGTCATGCCCTTCTTCATGGGCATCTTCCTGACCTAGGGGTCCAACCTGTGTCTCCTGCCTTTGCAGGTGGATTCTTTACCACTGAAACCACCTGAGTAGCCCCAGAAAGAGATACTGTTGCTGCTGCTGCTGCTAAGTCGCTTCAGTTGTGTCCGACTCTGTGCGACCCCATAGACAGCAGCCCACCAGGCTCCTCTGTCCCTGGGATTCTCCAGGCAAGAACACTGGAGTGGGTTGCCATTTCCTTCTCCAATGCATGAAAGTGAAAAGTGAAAGTGAAGTCGCTCAATCGTGTCTGACTCTTAGCGACCCCATGGACTGCAGCCTACCAGGCTCCTCCATCCATGGGATTTTCCAGGCAAGAGTACTGGAGTGGGGTGCCATTGCCTTCTCCGGAAAGAGATCCTACCTTTTGTTTATTCGTGTTGATGGACATTTGGCTTGCTTCTTCTTTTTAATTTAATGTTACTTATTTGGCTGCGCCTGGTCTTAGTTGCAGCACTCAGGATCTTCTAACTTTGTTGAGGTATGTGAGGATGTGAACTCTTAATTGCAGCATGTGGGATCTGAGAAGGGTTCAAACCCAGGCCCCCTGCACTGGGAACATGGAGTCTTAGTCACTGGACCACCAGGGGAGTCCCTGGCTTATTTCTTTTTTCTGGCTATTTTGAATAATGCTACTATGAACATTTGTCTATAAGTTTTGTGTGGACGTATGTCTCCATTTCTCTTGAATTATGTATATAACCACCTACTTACCTACTTATATGGTAACTCCATGTTAAACATTTTGAGGAACCTCCAACTTGTCTTCTACAGCAACAGCACCATTTTACAATTTGCCATCAGTGAATCAGTAAATCAATTTCTCCATATTCTCACCAGAACTTGTTATTATCTGTCTTTTTAATTATGGCTATCCTAGTGGGTATGAAGTGGTAGTTCACTGGGATTTTTATCTATATTTCCAAAATGACTGGTGGTGTTAGGCATCTCTTTATATGCTTATTGGCCATTTGTATATCTTCTTTGGAGAAATGTTTATTAGATCCTTTGCCTAATTTTAAATTCAGTTGTCTTTTTACTGTTGAGTTCAAGTTCTTTATATATTCTGATACAAGCACCTTGTCTGATATATGATTTGAAAACATTTTTTTCCCATCCTGTGGGGTTTTTTTCACTTTCTTTTTTTGTGTCCTTTGAAACACAGAAGTTTTTAATTTTAACGATGTCCAATTTATCCGTTTTTTTTTTCCTTTTATTGCTTGTGTTATTGATGTCATTTCTAAGAAATCATTGCCTAATCCAAGATCATGAAGATTTCCTCATAAGAGTTTTATACTTTTAGCTCTTACTTTGGTATTTGATCATTTTAAGTTAATTTTTATGTATGGTGTGAAGTAGAAGTTCAACATCATTCTTTTTTTTTTTTTTTTTTTTTAATTTTATTTTATTTTTAAACTTTACATAACTGTATTAGATTTGCCAAATATCAAAATGAATCCGCCACAGGTATACATGTGTTCCCCATCCTGAACCCTCCTCCCTCCTCCCTCCCCATTCCATCCCTCTGGGTCGTCCCAGTGCACCAGCCCCAAGCCTCCAGTATCGTGCATTGAACCTGGACTGGCAACTCATTTCATACATGATATTTTACAAGTTTCAATGCCATTCTCCCAAATCTTCCCACCCTCTCCCTCTCCCACAGAGTCCATAAGACTGTTCTATACATCAGTGTCTCTTTTGCTGTCTCGTACACAGGGTTATTGTTACCATCTTTCTAAATTCCATATATATGCGTTAGTATACTGTATTGGTGTTTTTCTTTCTGGCTTACTTCACTCTGTATAATAGGCTCCAGTTTCATCCACCTCATTAGAACTGATTCAAATGTATTCTTTTTAATGGCTGAATAATACTCCATTGTGTATATGTACCACAGCTTTCTTATCCATTCATCTGCTGATGGACATCTAGGTTGCTTCCATGTCCTGGCTATTATAAACAGTGCTGCGATGAACATTGGGGTACTCGTGTCTCTTTCCCTTCTGGTTTTCTCAGTGTGTATGCCCAGCAGTGGGATTGCTGGATCATAAGGCATGTCTATTTCCAGTTTTTTAAGGAATCTCCACACTGTTCTCCATAGTGGCTGTACTAGTTTGCGTTCCCACCAACAGTGTGAGAGGGTTCCTTTTCTCCACACCCTCTCCAGCATTTATTACTTGTAGACTTTTGGATCGCAGCCATTCTGACTGGTGTGAAATGGTACCTCATAGTGGTTTTGATTTGCATTTCTCTGATAATGAGTGACAACATCATTCTTTTATGTGTGAATATCCAGTTGTCCCAGCACCGTTTGTTGAAAAAGTCTATTCTTTCCCCTTTGGATTATATTCACACCCTTGTTAAAAATTGATTTTCCATACGTGTGTGAATTTATTTCCAGACCCAGTTCTATCTCATTGATCTATGTGTCTGTCCTTTATGCCACTATCACACTGTCTTGAATACTGTAGATTTGTCAAAAGTTTTGAAATTGGGAAGAATGAATCTTAAAACTTTGTTCTTTCTTTTTCTCTACTGCTTTGGCTATTCTGTATTTCTTGTATTTCTATATGACTTTTAGAATCAGCTTGTTCATTTCTGCACAATACCAGTTGGACTTCTGATAGTTATTGCACTGAATCTGCAGATTTACTTGGGTAGTATTGCCATCTTAACAATATTGTCTTCTGATCCACGAACATGGATCTTTCAATTTATTTAGGTTTTCTTTCACTTCTTTCAGTAATGTTCTTTGGTTTCTCATGTGCAAGTCTTAAAGTTCTTCCTCAAATTTATTCTGAAGTATTTTATTCTTTTTAATGCTATTAAAAATGGAATTGTTTTCTTAATTTCATACTTAGATTGTTTATTATAGAAATACAATTGATTTTTATATATTGATCTTGCACCCTACAATCTTGCTGAACTTGTTTACTATTTCGAATAGTGCCTGTGTGAATCCTTTTTATTGTTTTACCCGCTGGAGCACTTAATACAGTTCCTAACACTAACTAGTATTCAATCCACCTGTAGTCCTTGAGCTGCTATCTCTGAATGCATATTTCCACAGAAACCTTCCATTCACTGAATAATTTCCCATTTTCCAATACCATTGACTCATTCTTCTTCTCTTTCACTCTTATCTGCAGGCTTAGGAACAATGGGCCGAGGCATTGTCATTTCTTTTGCAAAGGCCCAGATCCCCGTGATTGCCGTAGAATCAGACAAGAAGCAGCTAGAGACTGCAAGCAAGATGATAACCTCCATCTTGGAAAAGGAAGCATCCAAAATGCAGCAGAGTGGGCGCCCTTGGTCAGGACCAAAACCCAGGTTAACTACATCTATGAAAGAGCTCAGTGGTGTAGATTTAGTCATTGAAGCAGTGTATGAGGACATGAACCTGAAGAAGCGTGTCTTTGCTGAACTATCAGCTGTATGCAAGCCAGAAGCACTCTTATGCACCAACACTTCCGCCCTGGACATTGATGAGATTGCTTCTTCCAGTGACCGTCCTCACTTGGTCATTGGCACCCACTTCTTCTCACCAGCTCACGTCATGAAGTTGTTAGAGGTTATTCCCAGCCAATTCTCTTCCCCCACCACCATTGCTACGGTTATGAATTTATCAAAAAAGATTAAGAAGATTGGAGTAGTTGTAGGCAATTGTTTTGGATTTGTTGGGAATCGAATGCTGAGGTCTTATTATGATCAGACATACTTCTTATTAGAAGAAGGCAGTAAACCAGAGGAGATAGATGAGGTGCTGGAAGAGTTTGGTTTCAAAATGGGACCTTTTAGAGTGTCTGATCTTGCTGGGTTGGATATAGGTTGGAAATCCCGCAAAGGGCAAGGTCTTACTGGACCTACATTGCCTCCAGGAAGTTCTGCCCGGAAGCGAGGCGGCCGGAGATATTGCCCAATTCCTGATATGCTGTGTGAGTCAGGACGGTTTGGTCAGAAGACAGGTAAGGGTTGGTACCTTTATGATAAGCCCCTGGGGAGGATCCACAAACCTGATCCCTGGCTTTCCCAATTTCTGGCACAGTACAGGGAAATATATCACATCGAACCACGTATCATTAGCCGGGATGAGATCCTCGAGCGCTGCCTATATTCACTCATCAATGAGGCATTTCGCATCTTGGGAGAAGGGATGGCAGCTATCCCAGAGCACATTGATGTTATCTATTTACATGGGTATGGATGGCCAAGGCACAGGGGTGGGCCCATGTTCTATGCTTCCACAGTTGGGTTGCCCACAGTGCTAGAGAAGTTGCAGAAATACCACAGGCAGAATCCTGATATTCCCCAACTGGAGCCTTGTGACTATCTTAAAAAACTGGCTTCCCAGGGAAACCTTCCTCTGGAAGAGTGGCAAAGCTTGTCAGGACTCCCCAGCAGTAAACTGTGATTCAGCCTTTCAGGTTTTGCCTTACCTGCTGGCATCAAGTAATACTCACTGAAATTCATAGAAACTAATCCAAAGAGATCCAAAGTAAGATTGCTCTGAAATACAAAATGAAAGGAATAATCAGTTGGCTAAAACCCCTCTTTGGATCTTCTGTCTGATGATTCTAATGGGTCAAATCTTCAGGAATGTGCTTCTTATGCCAGGGATCTGTCTGTATCAGATAAATGATTTCAGTTGCCGTGAATAAACTTGTGTTAACATTGTAATAGCTAAGGAGAGAGGCTCAGGAATAAGTTGAAGTTCCCAGTTCCTTGATCATGTGAGAAATATGTCATCTATTATTATTTGATAAATGCATAAATTCATGTTGAGTCTTTCATCCTCACACACGTGGCAGTGATAGGAAATCTTATGGACCCTTTATTCAACAGATCCTCATTGTTCATCCCTAAGCATCTTGCACAACACTTAACAGGCCTAAAACCTGGAGGGGCAAGGAAGCCTGTGATTAAGGCTTCAGTTCAGAGTCTCAGAGGTAGAGTGGAGATGGTTGGCAGGGTAGGGTCCGCAGTAGGGGTCTCTATGTGTGAGCTTGGAAAGCTGCCCAGGGGGAGGCCAGGGGCAAAGTTTCAATGGCAGAAGGGTGTTGAAATTTAGGCAAAACACAGTTGGGAGTTAGTGAGGAAACCACATACTTCAGACCAGAATGGGGAGTCAAAGGAGCTTAGAAAGTCACACTCAATATTAGCATTTCTGTCCAAGGCCCTTGTGTACAGTTGTCCTTGCTGCTTGCAAGAGGCTCAGTAATGTCTGATGATGATTTCCTCAAGACCACTAGATGTCTTTATTTAGCCTTCTATTCAAGCAGCAGTAATGGAAAGTAAACTCTGGGAGATTGTGAAGGACAGGGAAGCTTGGAGTGCTGCAGTCCTTGAGGTCGCAGAATAGGACACAGCTGAGTAACTGAACAACAACAAATTGTTAACTTAGGGTAAGGTGAGAATCTCAGGGATCTAACCTCCTCTAATTCTGTGATAAAGTAATAATACCAGATTCCTGGTCATGGGAAGCCTTTGTGACGTTGAGTATGAAATGGTTGAATCCTGACAAGTCTAAAATTATTGAAAAACAAATTTTGTGTAATTTTGCTATAAGAATTCTTCTCTTTTTACTTTTTGCCTTGTTTGGTTAAAAGTTGAGGGACTAGTCAACACAATAACTTGTACACAAATGTTTAGAGCAGAACTATTCATAACAGCCCCAAATTGGAAACAATCCAAGTGTCCATCAACTGATGAATGCATAAATAAAATGTAAACTGGCCATACAGTAGGATATTATTTAGTCATAAAAAGAAGAGAAGTGCTAATACATGCTACAGCATGATGAATCTTGAAAATATTATGCTAAGTGAAAAAATAGGCAAATCTATTGAGATAGAAAGCAGATTACAGCTTGCCAAAGGCTGAATGATTGGGGATAGGGAACAGGGTGTGGCTGCTGATGGGTACAGAATTTCTTTCTGGGCTAATGAAAATGTTTTGAAATTATTGTTTTGATGGTTGCATAACTCTGTAAATCTACTTAAAACCATTGAGTTGTATACCCTAAATGTGTGAACTGTATGGCATGTGAATTATATCTTAATCAAGTTAATAAACAAGTAAGCAACTTGTTTACTTACTTAGGAAGTCTTGTGGACCCTTCTTCATTCAACAGACACTCTGTGCACCCGTGAACATCTTGCACAGCACTTGGCAGATCAAGAATCTGGAGGGGCATTAATCCAGCAATCCCTTGTCATATAAGGAAACAAATAGGCTTAGGTTATTGTCCTTCAGGGTGATGTGAATGAATTGGTTTTTACAATATTTTCGCCAATGAACCCAAACAAAATTACCAAAAGTTCTAACAGAAATCTTGAATGAATATAGTGCAAGTTTTCATTGTAAAAAGTAAACCAAAAACAAATAAAAAAACTTTTAGAATGTGCTTTGAATTTCAATTTAGAATAATTTTTGAGATATATATTGTTGGAGTTTATATAATTAAAGAGATAAATAGAAAAAATTCCTGAAAATAGTAACTCTGCAAAGTAACTTAGTTTCAAATTAATGTAAATTTGTTTCAAATTAATAAACACATAACTTTTTCTTCTTTAGACCTTGCATAGATTTCAATGTTGAGCTCTTTTTTCTTTTTTGTGAGTTCTTAAAACTTATTTTTCTCCTACATTCTCCTCTAGATCGGGGTTTTGATACTAGAGTGTCTATAAATAGATTTTTATGAGTCCATAATCCCTGAAACTTTGTGCTAATATTTGTGTGTATGCATCTGACTGCATTTCTTAGAAAAGGTACCATATCTTATCTTATATCATATTCTCTGAAGTGTCTGTGACTCAATAAATGTTAAGGACCAACATTTTATATGTATCATGGGAAGAAGAAATATGAGTTCATTTATCCTTATTTTGTATCAAAGGAGGCAAAACTGATTCAAACTATTGGGTTCTGCAAACAGCAGTGGTTAATATGAAGAAACCTTTCCAGGATATACTATCCAATTATTGAAAATGCACTTGCTTAAAGGCTTATTTTGTTGTTATTAAAAAAATTTTAACTATCTTTCCAAAAAAATCACCTTCTGAATGACATTTTTAAAATGTGTTCTAATAGTAATTGACTCTGACAAGAACTACATATTACAAGCACCCTTGAAGCTTTGCCATAATACTCCAGCTTTGAAGATGAGACTAATGATGTTCCTTAAATCAGAAAAGCCACTGTGCAGCTGCAATTGCTATCTGCTTATTCATTTCCAGCAGAAATACGTGTGCTTGCAAGAAAGAGAGTGAGAGGTCCTAACTCCCTTGATTAATGATGTTACAGAAATGTGCCTACAAATCGTACTTCACAGCACTGTTGTTCAGTCTCTTTGTGACTCTTTGTGACCCTATGGCCTGTAATACACCAGGCTTCTCTGTCCTCCACCATCCCCTGGTGAGTTTGCTCAAGTTCATGTCCATTGAGTTGGTGATGCCATCCAACCATCTCATTCTCTGCCACCCCCTTCTCCTCCTGCCCTCGATCTTTCCCAGCATCAGGGTCTTTTCCAATGAGTTGGCTCTTTGCATCAGGTGGCTGAAGTATTGGAGCTTCAGCAACAGTCCTTCCAATGAATATTCAGGGTTGATTCTTTTAGGATTGACTGGTTTGATCTCCTTGCAGTCCAAGGGACTCTCGAGAGTCTTCTCTAGTGCCACAGTTCAAAAGCATCAATTCTTTGTTCTGAGCCTTCTTTATGGTCCAGCTCTCACATCTGTACATGACTACTGGAAAAACCGTAGTTTTGACTATATGGACCTTTGCTGGCAAAGTGATGTCTCTGCTTTTTAATACGCTATCTAGGATTGTCATAGTTTTTCTTCCAAGAGCAAGTGTCTTTTAATTTCATGGCTGCAGTCACAGTCCATAGTGATTTTAGAGCCCAAGGAAATAAAACCAGTCACTGTTTCCACTGTTTCCCCATCTATTTGCAATGAAGTGATGGGACCAGATGCCATGATCTTAGTATTTTGAATGTTGAGTTTTAAGCCAGGCTTTTCACTCTCCTCTTTCACCCTCATCAAGAGGCTCTTTAGTTCCTCTTTGCTTTTTGCCGTAAGGGTGGTATCATCTGCATGTTTGAGGTAATTGATATTTCTCCTGGCAATCTTGGTTCCAGCTTGTGCTTCATCCAGTCTGGCATTTCACATAATGCACTCGTTTCACATGATGTACTCTGCAGGGTGACAATATATAGCCTGATGTACTCCTTTCTCAATTTTGAACCAGTCGTTGTTCCATGGCTTGTTCTAACCTCCTTCATGACCTGCATACAAGCTTCTCAGGAAGCGGGTAAGGTGGTCTGGTATTCCCAGCTCTTTAAGAATTTTCCACACAGTTGTGATCCACACAGTCAAAGGCTTTCAGTTCAGTTCAGTTCAGTCACTCAGTCGTGTCCAACTCTTTGCGACCCCACGAACCGCAGCACGCCAGGCCTCCCTGTCCATCACCAACTCCCGGAGTCCACCCAAACTCATGTGCATTAAGTCAATGATGCCATCCAACCATCTCATCCTCTGTCGTCCCCTTCTCCTCCTGTCCTCTAACCCCAACCTTGCTCCAGGGTTAACTGTACATGTTGTCTGCTCCTCTTTTTTTTTTTTTTCCTTTTTTCCTGGCACCCAGCATCAGGGTCTTTTCAAATGAGTCAGCTCAGTCAGCTCGTCGCATGAGGTGGCCAAAGTATTGGAGTTTTAGCTTCAACATCAGTCCTTCCAATGAACACCCAGGACTGATCTGCTTTAGGATGGACTAGTTGGATCTCCTTGCAAAGGCTTTAGCATTGTCAATGAAGCAGAAATAGATGTTTTTCTGGAATTCCCTGGCTTTCTCCATGATCCAACAACTGTTGGCAATTTGACCTCTGGTTCCTCTGCCACTTTGGAACCTGAAATTTCTAGAGTTTTACACTTGTGTTTAAAATAGACACTGAAAAAGTCAGAAATATTGCAGACTCATTAGATTAGCTGAACTGTCTTGGTAGCCATTGATGAGATTAATCCAAATCAAGTTCTCTGGACTATGTTTAAAAACAACTTTAATCACATACACTATTGATACCATGTATAAAGTAGATACTACTGAGAACATACCTCACAAAGCTGTACAACACCCAGTATTATTTCCGGGGCACGCTGTGTAGAGGTTTCAAGCCAAAACCAGTTTCTTCTGTTTATTGCTTTAAGTATCTTTCTAAAAGTTAGGAGATGAAAGTAGAGAGAGGGAAAGTCTCTATTTAGATTGTCTCCACTTAGAAAGTCTCCAATGGACCAAACTAAGAAAAAGATGACCCTTGAACAACACGAATTTGAACTGTGCAGGTCCAGTTAAACTTGGATTTTTTTCCCAGTGGTAAACATTTCAGTACTACACCATCTGTGGCTGATTGAATCTGCCGACACAGAGGAGCCATAGCTGAGCAATCGAGTATATGGAGGGCCCACTTGTCACTGGTGGTAAAGAACCCACCTGCCGATTCTGGAGACATGAGACGTGGGTTTGATCCCTGGGTCAGGAAGATCCCCTGGAGAAGAGCATGGCAACACACTCTAGTATTCTTGCCTGGAGAATCGCATGGACAGAGGAGCCTGGCAGGCTACAATCCATAGCGTCACAAAGAGCTGGACATGACTGAAGAGATCTAGCATGCGCGCACTATAAATTATGGCTGAAATTTTAGACTGGTTCAAGGGTCAACGCCCCTAACCCCAACCTTGCTCCAGGGTTAACTGTACATGTTGTCTGCTCCTCTTTTTTTTTTTTTTTTCCTTTTTTCCTGGCACCCTTAGAAAGAGGAATGTGAGAGAAATGACAGGGATTTTAATTCTTGTTCAAAATATTCCAGGGTATTTCAGTTGTAATATTTGTTCTCTTTCACCAAACTTAAACTAGCCTGGGAGTGAGTGCCTAAAAGCATCTGATAAAATGACATGCACAGAGCTGATGCGATCAACCTTGTGCATATCTTCCCCCTCTAGGAGAGCACAGAAGTAGTTGCTAATCCTGGACTTAATGTAAGAGCCTTAGGATGGGGTACTGCAAAACTCTCTCCAACCAATTCATAAGTGCACTTGGATTCCTAAAGACTGCCAAGGCCTAAAAAGTCCTTGATTTGTGAGTTTTGGCAGGGACTGTTAGCTGTCACCCAATGCTTCTTCTGTGGCAATAAACTTTGCACACCCTAGTTTCTAGCTAAGCATTTGTGTGCTCGCAATAAACAATATTATTGTCAGCTTCTCTTGAATCCAGTTGTGAATATGTGACTAAGATTTAGACAATGGGGTGTAAATGGCAGTGTCAATAGTAGCTTTCGGGAACCTACCTTAAGGATCAGATGATAGGCATCCTTTTCTTATTTTTGGTGGGGGTGGGTTGTTTGTTTGTTTTTGTCCCTTCCTCCATCTTGCTGCCTAGAACACAGATGCGAAGGCTGGAGTTCAACCCATTATACTGGATCACAAGGACGAAAGTCCCTAGGGACTGCTGAAAGGAGGACTACAAAGAACTTGGTCCCCTAGGACCTCATGAGGCAGAATTGCTGCTCTGCCTTCCAGCCGTCATTTGTGTGAGAGAGAAATCAACTCACAGGTAGGTCACTGCTATTGTAGCTTGTTAATTCCTCACAGCTGACCCTTTTGTGTTGTTTGTGCTAAGTTGCTTCAGTCGTGTCCGACTCAGTGCAACCCCATAGACTGTAGCCTGCCAGGCTCCTCTGTCCTTGGGATTTCCCAGGCATGAATACTGGAGTGGGTTGCCATTTCCTTCTCCAGAGGATCTTCCCAACCCAGGGGTCAAACCCACGTGTCTTATGTCTCCTGCATTGGCAGGAGAGTTCTTTTACCACTGGTGCCACCTGAAAAGTCCCAGTGCAGGTGGGGTTCAAGAATGAGTGAGTTTTGCTTTGTTCTTTTTTTGTTTTCTCAGTGCTATAGGTTATTCTGACACACAGGTAGCTTTGGGAATCTAGACTCATTAAACAAGATTTCTTATTTTAAGATAAAAAATTTTTTTTGCCAGTGTGATGTGCTTTTCAACTTGATGTTGAATTGCTCATAAACTTGTATGTTATATTTCACACATATTTGTTGTAGTTCACATAGACAAAGAACCTGAACATAATTTAAATCTAGACCATAAGGATAAAGGTCCTTAAGGATAGTAGAAAGGATTACATCAACATTTAGTAGATAACAGTCTCACAGGCCTACTTGAGCCACAAATTGCTGCTGCTGCTGCTAAGTCGCTTCAGTCGTGTCCGACTCTGTGCAACCCGATAGATGGCAGCCCACCAGGCTCCACTGTCCCTGGGATTCTCCAGGCAAGAACACTGGAGTGGGTTGCCATTTCTTTCTCCAATGCATGAAAGTAAAAAGTGAAAGTGAAGTCGCGCAGTTGTGTCCGACTCTTCGTGACCCCATGGACTGCAGCCTACCAGGCTCCTCCGTCCATGGGATTTTCCAGGCAAGAGTACTGGAGTGGGGTGCCATTGCCTTCTCTGAGCCACAAATTGACTCCTACCTAAATAGAGATAAAAAACACTAACAAAGCATGTGTTATCAGAGGAAAGATGAAAAGAAGAGTAATTCAAGAAGTAATATCAGCTAGAGAAAGAACAAGCAAAACCTATTATTTCTTTTCTTTGCAGAAGAAAATAATAAAGATCAGAGCAGAAATAAATGAAATAGAAAGAAAGAAAATAATAGCAAAATATCAATGAAACTAAAAGCTGGTTCTTTGAAAAGATGAAGAAAATTGATAAATCTTTAGCTAGATTCATCAAGAAAAAAAGGGAAAGGACTCAAATCAATAAAATTAGAAACCAAATAGGAGAAGCTCTACAGAAATACACAAAGGATCATAAGAGACTACTATGAGCAATTGTATGCCAAGAAAATGGAAAACCTGGATGAAATTGACAAATTTTTAGAAAGGTACTGATGTGATCTCCTAAGACTGAACCAGGAAGAAATAGAAAATATGAAGAAACCAATCACAAGTGCTGAAATTGAAACTGTGACTGAAAAGAAAAAAAAGCAATGTTTCTTAGCACTGACCAAAAAAGAGGCCCTGGATCTGGAGTGCTCAGACCTTCTGCTCACTAGATCAGAGGTCTCTAAATTGGCGTGCCCTTACCCAAAGCAGTATGAAAGATGATTCAAAGAGGTGTGGATAGAAAATACTTAGAACTACTCTTGCTCCTTATCTTTGTAAAAATAAGAGATTGATTTTCATTAATATTTCATGTACACATGGACACTGTTGTCTTCACCAGCTTGTGTCTCAGACAGCCACGTGTCAGGAGCGGAGTATCATGAGGGAAGCAGGCAAGTCCCAAAATGTAGAGAGATTGACAATGACCTCTTTCCTTGTATATTTGCTTTCAGTGTATTGAGAAATATTGCAAATTATGTGAGCTGGGATAAGCGAATATTTAAACTATTTAATCTAACTAAATTAACCCTCACAAAAGATTCCTTCAAAGAAAGCACCCTTAAAAAGATTCTTTGAAAGAAATCATAGTTCTTGATTTAGGGTGTGAACCACTTGAAAATATAATCTCCAAGCTGGAAACTCAGTAATCTCTTCCAACAGATATTCCATTATTCTATTAGGAAGGCTAGTAGCTTCTGAGTGGTGTAGTGTGTGATCAGAACAAGGACTCCACGGTTATATGCCTGCCTACTTCTGTACCACCTTTGTTTTAAAGTGTGTCCTTTGGTCTGATGCAATATTATATGGGCGCTTATGTCACTGGTTCAGACCCTCTCTAAGTTCTTGGAAAAGGAAGCCCTGCAGTGGGCTTCCCTGGTGGTGCCAGTGGTAAAGAACCTGCCTGCCAATGCAAGAGATGTAAGAGACCTAGGTTCAACCCCTGGGTCAGGAAGATCCCCTGGAGGAGGGCATGGCAGTCCATTCCAGTATTCTACAATCCACATTTTTTCCTTTGACTCTATGCTAAATACATCTCCTATCTGGTGCTTACCCTAACAACACCCTTCCCCTTAACGTTACATATCGGAAAGAAAGCTGCAGAGCCACCTAACTGCCAGACTCAATTACTGGGTTACTGACACCAGTTTATGACTGCCTCTAAGGAAGACAATGCAAGAAGAAGAAATCAAGATCCTATCACCTTTGTTCCTCATCACTGTCTCCTGACTGTGAGCAATCGCCTTGTATAAGCTCCTCATGGAGGCGGGGCACAGTTCTTGAGGCTTGAGCCTACTGTGTTCCCCTCTCCACTGGCTGAGAATAAAAGCTGCCTTTCTATTTCCTCCAAACTCTGTCTCTGTATTTTTCATTTGGCTTCAGCGGGCAGAGAAGGCCAAGATTTTGGCTGGCGTCACTGGTTGATGTCAGCCAGCCCGATCACTCTATCTCCTTGGTTGTTTGATTCATCTTCTGTGGTAGCTGTTTTCTGGAGGCCCTAACATGTGATGCACAGCTCTTCATAGTCTGTGCCCACTCCTATCTGTGCATCCCTTGATTCCCCAGTTTTTGCTGTCTCCAATCTTCCAGTATTTTTTCCTTCTGGGCCCTGACAAACCTTCCAAGACCTTGCCATTGCCCATGTATTCCTACCTCAGGCCACTTCTCAGAGTCTTTTTCGTTCCTTCTTCTGCCACCTGCCATGGTATTTTGGCATGCCTACTTCACCACACATGTGCGATCACTTTCTCCAAGCCTCCAAGAGCCAGCCTAGCAGTGTGTTAGTAATGTGTATCCTAGAACCTGCCTGGACACAGAGCCTGTGTGTGTCTCTGTACATCATGGAAAGGGTTTCCACATCAGTAAACTCACTCTACCAAAATTTATGTTCTGCCCATCTTGATCCAGCCACGGGTCACTCCTACATGCTCTCCAGCTTCTGCCAACACCTCTTGGCTAGATCCTATACCTCCTTGAGGATACAAACCCTTTCTTGTCTTAGTCTTAGCTTCTCCCTGGATGGGTTATTTTGTAACTTCACTCTCGTTATTGTTCTGATGCCCAGGAGGGGAGTTATTTCCTGAGCTGGCTTGTGTCTTGGGTAACACAAGGCTCTGAATTGTTTTTGAGGAAGTGGGGAGCACAGGTCTTTAGGAAGGAGGAGTGGGCCTCTTCTGCAGGCCCAAAGTGTTCAGGGGAACTCAAAATTCGATATTTTCAATTCACTGACCCAGATGTCCCCCTTGCCATTCACAGGGCCCCACTTCTTCTCAATCGAGGCCTTAACTTTGACAAAGCAGAATTGCAATGAGAAGTCACCCTTCCTCTGAAACTCCATTGCCTCATAATTAAGCCCTGGGCCTGACTGTCTGTGACTTCCCGTCCTGTGACTTCAGCAAATATCTCTCTTATATGTTGCCAGGGAAGTCCACTGACATTCACAGTTTGTCTTAGATTGGTAGTTAATCACCTTCACATCTTTTATTGTATTTCTTCAGTACAGGAATAGCCCTCAGCAACAGCCAACTGAATCCATGTAATTATGACTTCCTGTAACCTCTCAAATGCCTGAAATAGCACCCCCATTACCTTCTATGGATATCTTGTCCCAACTTGTCCACTGATCAAGGTTTTAACATTTGCACAGTTACAGCATGCTAGTTTTCAATACTCCATTTACTAACCAGATGACGTTTTCATTGCTGGTTGGCTGGTTTGTAATCCAGCTCTAGAATCCCATTTTAGATTTTGCTTCCTGAGACCACTTCTGTTAGCAATTGGTGTCGAACATGTTTCCCAGGAAAGAGACTTTGAAATAGAGATTTCCCTGTAGGAAGGTTCCTAGTGAGAGCTCTTGGGAATAACCCTGTTGAGGGAGTGAAGAAAACAAGACTGAGCAGAAGGAGGAGTTGAACCATGAAGCAGATGTGGCAGCAGCCTCAGCACATCTTTGGGGAGCTCTGAGGCTCAGAAAGCCCTTCAGAGATGTCCCGAATTGAGGCAAGGGGGTTGGGCCTTTGCACTTCCAACTTTTGGGATGTGGGTTGTCCCCAGGGAGGGAGGCATGGCCTTGGACAAGGCATATACCTTCAGCCAAGTTGAATATCCTTGGAGGAACTCAAGTCCTTGGCTTCTCCCAGCAGCCTAGGGAGTACTGCCTTGCTACTGAAAGGGGGGACCTGGGTCGTGCACCACAGCCTCCAATACACAGCTTCTGCCGTATAGACCTTCCAGGTCACTCTTCCCACAGCAGCTGGTCCTTGCTGTGATCAGGAAGCCCTGAACTCCCAGCCGTCCCTCATCTCCAGGACTCCCATCCCAACAGAGCTCTGTATATCTCCTCATTTGGTGCCTTGTCTTCCTCAACTATCTAAACCCTACCCTGAGTCCCCTAGAATTCATAATTTCCATCAGCAAAATCTCTTCTAATCTAAAAATGTGCTCCGGATATTCCTTCATCTTCTTGGGCCTAAATTCTTGGAGTATTCAAGGAAGCCTCCAATGACTGCCTTCACCAGCCAGCTTCTGAATAGTTGAGAAATAAAACAAAAAGTAATTATGGGGACCAAATATCACCTTTCTTGTTGGTAGAGGCTAGATTGGAGGATATGGGTTTAGTGTATAACCTTGTGGACTTGATAACATCACACTTGAGAATTAGACCACCCCACATATTCACACATATTTCACACGTGGACCACACATATTTTTCTTTTTTTTCTCCTGAAGCCCTCAGTTATGCAGTTTTAAATAATTCCCTGTTGTATATAAATTGTCTCAGCTCCCTTTTGGAAACATGTCAGGTATAATTAGAAAAAAAAAAAGAGGCAGGATTCTCAAAAATCAGATAAATGATAATAGGATCTAATGTGTTATGTGCCAAATAAAAAAGGTAGGATATTACTACTGGAATTCTGCAAAGGAGGTGGTCACTAAAAAATTAAAGCCCCAACCTCAAGGAAGCTACCCTGTCACAAGACACTTCCCCAGGCCATTCACTTCCCCACTCTTCTAGATGGCTATTTTACACCCCCTTTTTTTCTGAATTTCGTCACCTCCTTCTCTCCCCCTTCTCTGTTGATGTCCTTGCACAGAAAAAAATAGAAGCAATCAGAGGAGAACGACCACAAGTACCCACCAACACAGCTTGCCCACCCACCCCCTGCATCTGTGCTCCTACATCCTGCTGTCCCTCCTATTTCTGTGAACCGACCACCTGTGTGTATCAACGCTCAGCTCCTCCACTACGCGCTGATACCATCCCCTTGCACCTACTCAAATGTAGCACTCCAGTGAGCCTCTGCTCTTCCTTCTGCTTCATCAACCCCCCTCTTTCTATGGCTTCTTTCCAACTAGCATACAAGCAAGCAGTAATGTCTTCAATCTTAAAAAAATAAATCTTGTTTGAAGATAATTTCTGCTCTCTTAAAAAGTCTTGATCCTATCTCCCCTTCCCACTACTAGCTTTTCTCTTTTTCCCTTCATGCCAAACATCTAGACTGATTATTCTCATTGTTTCCTGTTGCTTCACTCTCATTTTCTCTTGAACCTGTTTCAATCAGATTTGTACTCCCAGCACCCCACCAACAATGCCTTTGTCAGGGTCACCAATGGCTCTTTTATTGTTGAATCCAGTGGTGAGTTCCTGATTCTCATCCTATTGATTCATCAATCATTCCCTCTTCCTTAAAAACCTTGCTTCATCTGATCCCAGGACACCACCTCTCTTGATTTCCTCCACCTCACTAGCTTCCTTCTTAGATTCCCCTGCTGGTTCTCTATCTTTCTCACCAGCAAATATTGGAAAGCCCCATGGCACAGTCTTTAAACCTCTTCTTTGGTTGATGTACACCTTCTTTCTTGGTGTCTCATTTAGCTTCAGGCTTTAAATATCATCTACACATTGAAAACTCCTAAATTCATACCTTTAGCCTGGACTTCTCCCTGTTTGACTGTCAATTTGACATTTCCATTTAGATGTCGAATGGATATCTAACACTTTATACATTCAACATCAAGCTCTTGATATCTGCCAGCACACCCCCTCCAACCACCCCCCCACCACCAAATATAGGCTTTTCCTGCAGCTTACCCCATTCTATCCTGCCAATTGCTCAGAACACAGACCTTAGTGCTATCCTAGACTCTTCTCTTTATCTCAGTTTCCACATCTAACCCATCAGCAAATCTTGGTGGTTCTACCTGCAAATGACTCCAGAATCTTGCTACTTACCACTACCTCCTCTGCTGTCACCTGGGTCCAAGTTATCTTCGCATCCTAATGGGACTCCCTATTTCCCTCCTATTACCATGGCCTTATCAACACAACATCTGGAGCAATCCTCCTACTCAAAATCCTCCATGGTTTCCCACATTATGTAGTATAAAAATAAGATTCTTTACAATGCCGCAAGAGCCCACATGATAAAGTCCTACTACATCTTTGACTTCAGCCCCTATTTCTGTTTTGGATTATCCTGCCCCAGCTAACTTCCTTTGTGTTCTCTGCATACACCAAACAAGCTCCCACCCCAGAGCCTTTGCACATCCTGTTCTGTCTACCTGAAACTCATGGCCCTCAGATATCTGCATAGCTTGCTTTTTCTCTTTTTTCAGCCTCTGTTTCAAGGTCACCTTGTTAGAAGGTGTCAGAAGGGCAACCTCACATACAATAGCAATCATTCCCTTCCTTGTTAGTCCCTATCTCCTTGATCTTGCATTTTTTCCATAGCACAATTACTGTCTGACATATTATATATTTGTTTATTTACTTTTTTTCTGTAATCCTTCCCCTGATGTAAGTTTCTTGAAGGTATGTTTTCTGGGTGTTTTGTTTGTTATTCTGTCTATCAGATCTAGTCCCTTAAATCTATTTCTCACTTCCACTGTATAGTCATAAGGGATTTGATTTAGGTCATACCTGAATGGTCTAGTGGTATTCCCTACTTTCTTCAATTTAAGTCTGAATTTGGCAATAAGACTTCATGATCTGAGCCACAGTCAGCTCCCAGTCTTGTTTTTGCTGGCTGTATAGAGTTTCTCCTTCTTTGGCTGCAAAGAATATAATCAAACTGTGGAAAATTCTGAAGGAGATGAGAATACTAGACCACCTGACCTGCCTCTTGAGAAACGTGTACGCAGGTCAGGAAGCAACAGTTAGAACTGGACATGGAACAACAGACTGGTTCCAAATAGGAAAAGGAGTACATCAAGGCTGTATATTGTCACCCTGCTTGTTTAACTTATATGCAGAGTACATCATGAGAAACGCTGGGCTGGATGAAGCACAAGCTGGAATCAAGATTTCCAGGAGAAATATCAATAACCTCAGATATGCAGATGACACCACCCTTATGGCAGAAAGTGAAGAGGAACTAAAGAGCCTCTTGATGAAAGTGAAAGAGGAGAGTGAAAAAGTTGGCTTAAAGGTCAACATTCAGAAAATGAAGATCATGGCATCCTGTCCCATCACTTCATGGGAAATAGATGGGGAAACAGTGGAAACAGTGTCAGCCTTTATTTTTCTGGGCTCCAAAATCAGTGCAGATAGTAATTGCAGCCATGAAATGAAAAGACGCTTACTCCTTGGAAGGAAAGTTATGACCCAACCTAGATAGCATATTCAAAAGCAGAGACATTACTTTGTCAACAAAGGTCTGTCCTAGTTAAGGCTATAGTTTTTCCAGTGGTCATGTATGGATGTGAAAGTTGGACTATAAAAAAGCCGAGTGCTGAAGAATTGATGCTTTTGAACTGTGGTGTTGGAGAAGACTCTTGAGAGTCCCTTGGACTGCAAGGAGATCCAACCAGTCCATCCTAAAGCAGATCAGTCCTGGGTGTTCATTGGAAGGACTGATGTTGAAGCTGAAACTCCAATACTTTGGCCACCTATGGGAAGAGCTGACCCATTTGAAAAGACCCTGATGCTGGGAAAGATTGAGGGCAGGAGGAGAAGGGGATGACAGAGGATGAGATAGTTGGATGGCATCACTGACTCAATGGACATGGGTTTGGGTAGACTTCGGCAGTTGGTGATGGACAGGGAGGCCTGGTGTGCTGCAGTTAGTGGGGTCACAGAGAGTTGGACACGACTGAGTGACTGAACTGAACTGTTTGTTGTTCTAGTTGAAACCTACATAGGAGATGCTTAATATACCAGATGATCCTTAAACAATGTAGGGGTTAGAGGTGCTGACTGCCTGTGCAGCTAAAATCCATGTATAACTTTTGCCTCCTCCAAAATTTAGCAATTAATTGCCTACAGTTACCAGGAAGCCCTACCTGTTACATAAACAGTCAATTAACACATATTTAGTATGTTATATGTATTATATTCTGCCTTCTTATAGGAAGAAGATGGCATCACCGACTCGATGGACATGAGTTTGAGTAAGCTCTGGGAGTTGGTGATAGACAGGGAAGCCTGGCGTGCTGCAGTCCATGGGCTCGCAAATAGTCAGACATGACTGAGCAACTGAACTGAACTGAACTGAACTTCTTATAGTAAAGTGAGCTGCTTCTGCTACTGCTGCTAAGTCACTTCAGTCATGTCCGACTCTGTGCGACCCCATAGATGGCAGCCCACCAGGCTCCCCCGTCCCTGGGGTTCTCCAGGCAAGAACACTGGAGTGGGTTGCCATTTCCTTCTCCAATGCATGAAAGTGAAAAGTGAAAGTGAAGTCGCTCAGTCGTGTCTGACTCTTAGCGACCCCATGGACTTCAGCCTTCCAGGCTCCTCTATCCATGGGATTTTCCAGGCAAGAGTACTGGAGTGGGGTGCCATTGAGCTAGAGAAAAGAAAATGTTATTAAGAAAATCATGGTGGTTCAATGGTTAAGAATCTGCTTTCCAATGCAGGGGATGTGGGTTCGATCCCTGGTCTGAGAACTGAGATCCCCTATGCCATCAGGCAACTAAATCCATGTAATACAACTAGAGAAGTCTGTGCACCACAGCAAAGATCCAACTCAGTCAAAAAAGAAAATTATAAGGGGGAGAAAATACATTTACAGATTGTACTGTATTTATTAATACCATTAGTTTGGTTGTCTGTTTACAAGATGTTATACGTACATTAATATTGTCTTATATGATACAGAACATGGTAAATGTTATTCTTATTACTAATACTAGACATCAAAAATGAAAAGAGAATGCTAAAAAGAAATTTGTATTTATTTGCAGGTGTAAAGTTTCATACATCAATAGCAAAGCAGCAGCAGTATGATTACTTCAGGGTGGCCTAGCCTATAAGCTAATGAATTAATTATCACAAAATTTTTATGGCACAGAATATTACAGTCATATTTATAACACAGTACTGGAAACATTGTTGCATTAAAAGAACACCCTAACTTGTGGTAGCAGGGTGATACAGTTTTCCAGTTACCAGAGAGAGGCATCCTATATAGTAATGTAATTCTTTGAAAGCAAAGTTATGTAACAGTAAAAAAAAAAAAGACAAAAACACCACATTATTAATTTTATATCAAATATCACTCACTTTATGCCTGTTAGGATAGGCTAGTATCTATATATATTTATGCATTCCTAATACACTGTTTTCTTAAATTGTTCAATATTTCTAGGTTATGTGGTTCATTTGTGAATTGTTTCAAATTGTTGCAAATCTCAAAAAAATTTGTCAACATATTTATTAAGAAAATCTGCATGTAAGTGGAATTGTACAGTTTAAATGTATATTGTTCAAGGGTCAACTGTATTTACTGAAGAAGTAAAAATCTTAACGTAACCCTTGTCTGAGGTTAGCCATTCTAAAATATCATAACTCATGTTCTGCATACCGGAGATTAGCACAGGCTATTTTAAGAATACTAAAGGATAGTTGTAGAACGATTGCTCATCTATTGTCTATTTAAAACTATATTAGCACAGCTTAATATAAGGTGATATAAAAACTGAATTTCTATACGTAACCTAACTTCTGTCTTGTATACTCACCTGAAACTGTAGAACACATGATCCAATAAAATTTTTCTCAGTTTATGATTTGCATTAAAAAATACTTACAAATAACTAAAAATATATTTTGTGTACAATTAAAAAATTCTTTTTATTTAAGATAATAACATTACATTAAAGAAATATAAAATTCAAGAATATTTGTTAATAGAATATATGAAAATTTGAAATCTGAACTATTGCAGAAAATCTAAGTTTTGCTATACTTTTGTATTTTCAGTTATTTCAACTGGTCCTCAGAATATCTCATAATTTAGACTTTATGTCAGAAAATGGAATAACATTTTTGAAGTAAACTTTAAATAAAGGATTCCATGAACTTGTTATATTGAGTTTTTTGCTGCACTCCCCACTAGATGGTGCTGCTAAGAAGTTTTCTTAAAAATTCCAATTTAGAGATAGAATTTTAACCAGGCAATAGAATATCATTCATATGTTTAATGATGGTTCTGTAATAACATTTGTTTTTAAAACTTTCAACAAAATGTTCTGTGGGCTTCTAGAGTTTATGTGTGGATGTGATGTGGGTCAGTTTTATAAATAATAGGCAATCTGAGTAGGTGAAAATTGGAGAGAATTTCAGCTGTAACGGCATTTGAAATTATTAAATCTCCAGTGATCATCATGTAGTTGGCTTCCAATAAACTTTCTAAAACTTAAAAAAATTAGGTAAGATGTACATAATTTTCTTGTAGATCATGCTCAATCTACAAAAGTGTGTATTTCAATTAAAAAACCCAGTTGCTTATTCTTACATGGTTCATGAAAAGACAGCTTTATTCATTCTTTCAAATATGAGATGAGTTTTAAAACTCATAATTGAACAGTTGTACTTATGGTTCTTTCTGTGAAGATATTTTGTCTATTAGACAAAAATTCAGTGTTTTTTTCAGTGTATAATATAAGCTGTGCATGCATGCTAAGACACTTTAATTAGTTGTGTCCAGCTCTTTATTAGGCACTGGCGACCCACTCCAGTACTCTTGACTGGAAAATCCCATGGGCAGAGGAGCCTGGTAGTCCATGGGGTCCCTAAGAGTCAGACACGACTGAGCGACTTCACTTTCACTTTTCACTTTCATGCTTGGAGAAGGAAATGGCAACCCACTCCAGTGTTCTTGCCTGGAGAATCCCAGGGATGGGAGCCTCATGGGCTGCCGTCTATCGGGTCGCACAGAGTCGGACACGACTGAAGCGACTTAGCAGTAGCAGCAGCAGCAGCAGCTCTTTGTGACTCCATGGACTGTAGTTTGCCAAGCTCCTCTGTCCATGGGATTCTTCAGGCAAGAATATGGGAGTGGGTTGCCGTGCCCTCTTCTAGGAGATCTTCCTGACCCAGGGATCGAATCCTCATCTCTTTACTCTCCTGCATTGGCAGGCAGGTTCTATACCACTTGTGCCACCTGGGACCAGTGTAATAGTATGAGCTATTGGTAAAATATAGCAATTAGCCCTTTTGACCATTTGTTAAGAGCTGCTAATTTCAATGGGAAAACCCAATGGATACAGGGAGTCAGATTCTATAATTTGCTACAGATTTGAAATTTTAATGGAAATTTGAGGTCAAAGTCCTCTTTTATCTTATCCGTTATGGACATTGAGTCTCATTGTGAAATAGCCATTGCATTTTTTCTTTTCTAGATTAAATTTCCACTCCTTTCTCTTTTACAAATTGATTCTATTTTCTATCTTTTAATTATTATTATCTTCCCAGATTTACTGAGATATAACTGCATACAACATTGTGTAACTTTAAGGTGTACATGATGATTTGATATAGGCATATATGGGAGATGACTACCGTAAGATCAGTTACTGTGTTTATCACCTCACATAGTTACTTTGTGTGTGTGTGTATTGAGACCATTTAAGAGATACTCTGGAGAAGGCAATGGCACCCCACTCCAGTACTCTTGCCTGGAAAATCCTATGGACGGAGGAGCCTGGTAGGCTGCAGACCATGGGGTCGCTAAGAGTCGGGTACGACTGAGCGACTTCACTTTCACTTTTCACTTTCATGCACTAGTGAAGGAAATGGCAACCCACTCCAGTGTTCTTGCCTGGAGAATCCCAGGGACGGCAGAGCCTGGTGGGCTCCCGTCTATGGGGTCACACAGAGTCGGACACGACTGAAGTGACTTAGCAGCAGCAGCAGCAAGAGATACTCTCCCAGCAATACAAAATAGTATTGTTAACTTTGGTTACCATACTGTACATTAGATGCCCAGAATGTATTCATCTTATAACTTTAAGTTTGTACCCTTTGACCACCTTCACTTATCGCCCTCCTTCTCCCCGGCCCCTGTTGTTGTTGTTCAGTTGCTATGTCCAAGTCTTTGCAACCCCATGGACTGCAGCACGCCAGGCTTCCCTGTCCTTCATAATCTTCTGGAGTTTGTTCAAACTCATGTCCATTGAGCCAGTGATACATCCAACTATCTCATTCTCTGTTGTCCCCTTCTCCTCTAGACCTCAATCTTTCCCAGCATCAGGGTATTTTCCAATAAGTTGGTTCTTTGTATCAGATGGCCAAAGTATTGGAGCTTCAGCTTCAGCATCAATCCTTTCAATGAATATTCAGTACTAATTTCCTTTAGGATTGACTGGTTTGATCTCCTTGCTGTCCAAGGGACTCTTAAGAGTCTCCTCCAACAACACAGTTTGGAAGCATCGGTTCTTTGGTGCTCAGCTTTCTTTATGGTCCAACTCTCACATCCATACATGACTACTGGAAAAACCATAGCTTAGATTAGATGGATCTAAAACCATAGTTTAGATTAGATGGACCTTTTTCAGCAAAGTGATGTCTCTGCTTTTTAATACACTGTCTAGGTTTGTCATAGCTTTTCTTCCAAGGAGCAAGCATCTTTTAATTTCATGACTTCAGTCACTGTCCACATTTGGAGCCTAAGAATATGAAATCTGATACTGTTTCCACTTTTTCCCCATCTATTTGCCAGGCCCTGGTGACCACCAATCTACTGTTTCTATGAGTTCAATTTTTTTAGATTTCATATATAAGTGAGATCATATAATATTTGCCTTTCTGTGCCTACTTATTTCACTTAGCATAATGCCCTCAAGTTTTATCCAAGTTGTTGCAAATGGCAGATTGAATCATTATTGTTATTTTATCCTAGTGTTACCAGAATTGGGATGAGAAAAGGGAAGGCTTCATTTACATAATCATTTGCTTAATCATCTACATTTATTTGCATAAGTAATATAAATCTATTTGAGCACAGGAGAGGCAGATGGAAGGGGAAAGGAGAGGAGCCTGGAGGGGGCGGGGTTGGAACTTTGGAAGGGTCTTCTGGGTCGCAAGGGTCTGCTTCCCGTTTGGAATGTGGGATAACAGCATCCAGGGAGACAGGAGAGACAGAGGCTGACCTCTGGACTTGAGGGCACTGGGGCTACGAGGGGATACAGACTATGAGACTGTCACTGGAAAGAGCCAAAGAGGAAAGGAGAGCAGGCTGAAGGAGCACAACTCAATGCACTTCTTTCTTTTCTCTGCAGCTGCTGTTCCCTCTGCCAGTGGCCCCAGCCCAGAGATGGGGAAGTGGGAGCTCAGGGCCAGGGATCAGCAGCTGTTCTGCTTGGCTGCTGGCAGGGGTGCAGCCCAGCACACAGACGTCTTTCTTCTTCCTCGGAGAAAGTGGGAGGCCGCTGTAAGTGGAGCCTTGTTTCTTGGTCTCTCCATCCCCCAATTATCAGAAGGAAACCTCTGTACGGTAGTCTGTCTCCCACTCCTGGACAGGGCTCGACCACAGGACAACACAAGAGAAATGACCCCAGCCTATTAGCACCCTCTTTTAACTTTTGAGCTTTTAACTCTTCTAACTCCGGGCTTCCCTGGTGGTTCAGATGGTAAAAGAGTCTGCCTGCAATGCAGGAGAGCTGGGTTCAATCCCTGGGTCAGGAAGATCTCCTGGGAGAAGGAATCGGCAACCCACTCCAGTGTTCTTGCCTGGGAATTCCCATGGACAGAGAAGCCTGGCAGGCTATAGTCCATGGGGCTACAAAGAGTTGGACACAACTGAGTGACTAACACACACTATTCCTGCCGTTTTAACTCTTGAAGAGTTAGGCAATTTGGCAGACCCCAAGGCCAGAGGCTGGCTTCAACTGGAGGAGGTAGTTTGGGAGGTATCTTGGTCTGATGCTCAGAGTTATTTGTTTCTCTGCCACCAGAAGAGTTAACAAAATAGGGCTGCTGCTGCGTCACTTCAGTCGTGTCCAACTCTGTGCGACCCCACAGACCGCAGCCCACCAGGCTCCCCTGTCCCTGGGATTCTCCAGGCAAGAACACTGGAGTGGGTTGCCATTTCCTTCTCCAATGCATGAAAGTCAAAAGTGAAAGGGAAGTCGCTCAGTCATGTCCGACACTTAGCGACCCCATGGACTGCAGCCCACCAGGCTCCTCCGTCCATGGGATTTTCCAGGCAAGAGTACTGGAGTGGGGTGCCATTGCCTTCTCCGGCAAAATAGGGCAGTAATTGCCAAACTTTTAAGGTCACACCTTCTCTGGTTTAAAGAGTAAGAAGAAAGCTAGAGAATGAATGAGAGAATGCACTCTTAGTGTGACTTAATATAGGCATGATAATTTTTTCTCTTTGGTTGCTAAGTTGAGTCTGACTCTTCTGCGACCCCCATGGACTGTAGCCCCCCAGGTCCTCTGTCCATGGGCTTTCCCAGGCAAGAATACTGGAGTGGGTTGCCATTTCCTTCTCCAGGGGATCTTCCTGACTCAGGGATGGAACCCACATATCCTGAACTGACAGGCAGGTTCTTTACTACCGAGTCACCAGGGAAGCCCAGGCATTATAATTACCTTTGTCTTTATTGTGGAAAAAACTTGCAGCCCTTACTACTGCAGGGCACTTTTCTAAATATTCTTCAAGTATTTTGTTTTCACAACAACTCTGTGTGGTAGGTATTATTAGCTCATTTTACAGATGAGGGAACTGATGCACAAAAAGGATTCTTGCCTAAGGACACACAGGGGCAAACCTAAGATTTTAACTCAGACCATCTGATCAGGCAGTCTATGCTCTTAACTAGTATTCCATGAGATATATACTTAGTTATAAACACACACATATGCTACTGTGATTATATGTAGTTTATGAAACATAGACATACAGTGACATTTTAAAAGATGAGGGTAAAAATAAATGTAAATAGAATTTCTATTATATTATTTCTTTTTTACCCAGATGGATTGTTTTATAATCCCTCGCCTTAGAGACTATTCTGAGAAGTTGGAGCCTGGTGGAAAGACCACCACAGGCTTGGGGAACAGGAGATGTACCATTGCACAGTAACCCACTGGGCTCCCATCCTTTCCAGCACAGGGGCCCTTTTAACATAAAAACAGTTTTGCAAGTGCTCATATAAAAGTTATACCTTTTGTATATGTTGACTGAGAAAGGACTCAATGATTAAAGCTATCAAGTAACACTTGTGCTTTTAAATGACTTCATTTTATCTGCTGCAACACCATAGACAAAGCATGTTGCCCTCTATATCTCAAAAAATGCACCAACCTAAGGCATCTGGTCCCATCACTTCATGGGAAATAGATGGGGAAACAGTGGAAACAGTGTCAGACTTTATTTTTGGGGGCTCCAAAATCACTGCAGATGGTAATTGCAGGCATGAAGTTAAAAGATGCTTACTCCTTGGAAGAAAAGTTATGACCAACCTAGATAGCATATTCAAAACCAGAGACATTACTTTGTCAACAAAGGTCTGTCTAGTCAAGGCTATGGTTTTTCCTGTGGTCGTGTATGGATGCTAGAGTTGGACTGTGAAGAAAGCTGAGCGCCGAAGAATTGATGCTTTTGAACTGTGGTGTTGGAGAAGACTCTTGAGAGTCCCTTGGACTGCAAGGAGATCCAACCAGTCCATTCTAAAGGAGATCAGCCCTGGGTGTTCTTTGGAAGGAATGATGCTAAAGCTGAGACTCCAGTACTTTGGCCACCTCATGAGAAGAGTTGACTCATTGGAAAAGACTGATGCTGGGAGGGATTGGGGGCAGGAGGAGAAGGGGACGACAGAGGATGAGATGGCTGGATGGCATCACCGACTCGATGGACGTGAGTTTGAGTGAACTCCAGGAGTTGGTGATGGACAGGGAGGCCTGGTGTGCTGCAATTCATGGGGTCACAAAGAGTCGGACACGACTGAGCGACTGAACTGAACTGAACTGAACTGAAGAGTTAAGTATTATGTTTTATTCAGCGGACTTGCTGAGGACTTATACCAGGAACTTAAGATAATTCTAAGAGGCTGTCTTCCAGGCTTAAGCTGCCAGCATGCTCAGTCACTTTAGTCTGACTCCTTGTGACTCCATGAACTGTAGCCCATCAGGCTCATCTGTCCATGGGATTCTACTGGCAAGAGTACTAGAGTGGGTTGCCATGCCCTCCTCCAGGGGATCTTCCTAACCCAGGGATCGAAACTGCATCCCCTGCGTCTCCTGCATCTCCTGCATTGCAGGCAGATTCTTTATAGCTGAGCCACCGGGGAAGCCCTTAAGTCCTCAGCAAGTCTACTGAATAAAACATAATTCTCAACATTTTAGGCTGTGCATTTTTTTAAGTTGACAACAGTATCTACATCATGTAGAAAACCATCCATATACATGCCAGTCACATTCATTTTTCAGTCTATATACGTTCCTTGGTGTGGTATGGATTTCCCTGCTTTTTATAATAATCCCTGGCCCCTGGGGGTACCCAGTTTTTGTAGATGTTGAGATCTGCACGTGTAGTGGAAACAGTCTGTGTTCTGAAACCAGCCAGGCCTGGACTGAATTTCAGTGCCAAGTGTGTGTCCCAAGATGAGTAACAAACCTTTTTGAACCAGAGCTTCCCGATTTGTAAAATGAGGATAACACATCCTTGCTTGTTGGTTGTAAGGAGAGCTCCATAGCAAAGTCTCTAGTGTGTGTTGACACAATACATGGTAGTTGTGGTTCTCAGAGGGCTTCCCTGGTGGCTCAGATGCTAAAGAATCTGCCTGCAGTGTGGGGACTGGGTTTGATCCCTGGGTTGGGAAGATCCCTGGAGAAGGGAATAGGAACCCACTCCAGTATTCTTGCCTGGAGAATTCCAAGGACAGAGGAACCTGGCAAGCTACAGTCCCAGGAGTTGCAAAGAATCGGACACAACTGAGCAACTAACACACACACACACACACATGCACACACACATACATGGGTTCTCAGAAGTAGATCTCCTCTGAAGCTGCTGCTGCTGCTGCTAAGTCGTTTCAGTCGTGTCCGACTCTGTGCGACCCCAGAGACTGCAGCCCACCAGGCTCCCCCCTCCCTGGGATTCTCCAGGCAAGAACACAGGAGTGGGTTGCCACTTCCTTCTCCTACTGAGGTTTAAATTTAGTTCTTTCCAAAACTTTAGGAGGGTCCTGGCAATTTTGTGATTTGTAATTTTGTATTCTTTTTCCTAAAGAGGGGCTCTAAAATTGTATATATTTCAGGCTCATGTGGGTCCTCCCATTAGTTTCTGGCAACCCTTTGGCTCTAAAAGGGTCACCTGAGGGTCAAGGTGCTGTAATGCCCAATGGAGTGCCCCGTCCCTCTGAACTAGGAGTAAAGGCAAACAGTGTGAGTGCATGGGAACTGCTGAGTTCCCAGAGAAGAGGCTTCAACAGCTACCATCCAAGAAGATGCAAAAGTGAGAGCACCAAGTATTTAGCCTCATTGGGGTGTGGGTGTGGTGAGGAGCAGGAGTGGTGTGTGTGTGTGTGTGTGTGTGTGTGTGTGGTGGGGACACGCTGAGAAGGAGCGGAGATGCTTCCTGAATCCCCTAAGCTCTGTATGGCGACCGTATCAGCAGGGATTGCCTTCCCATCTGCCTAGTCAGACCAGAATTAAGATCATCTCTTAGTTGGGCCCTGAATGGTGTCCTGAGTTGATGGTTCTCAATCCTGGTTGCACAGGCAAATCAATCTGGGGAGCTTTGAAAACATCCTGATACTTGGGCCCACCCTAGAGATTCCCATTCATTTGGCTTTGGGTTGGGCCCAGATCCTGGTATTTTTACAAGTTCCCTAAGGGATTCCAGTGTGTGGTCAGGAAAGCCATTGTCTAAATTAGTACAAGTAACTTCACCAGGACGGCAGCTGCATAAACAGCAGCAGGTGGCATAGACCTTTCTTAGGACAACTGTGGGCCAGGAACTGCATTAGGAACCAACACACCTAAGAGCTTTGACTGTGGGCCACAAGGAATTTGTAGCCTACTCAGGGAGAAGCACACAGGCTGCTATGATGCTTGGAAGAGAGACTTTCAGTTCAGCTAGGATGTGTCGAGGAAGACTTCCTGGAGGAGTTACCTGAGTCATAAAGGATAAAGTAATTATCCAGATAAAGAAAAGGGGAAAAAAAAAGAGTGGTCCAGACAAAGGGAACAATCCTTGAATAAAGATTTAGAGGTATGAACCACATTTAGAAGGTGTGATGGTTAATTTCATGTATGAACTTAACTGGGCCTTGGGGTACCCAGATTTATTATTTCTGGATGTGTCTGTGAGCGGGTTTCTGGATGGGATTAACACTGAACTGGTAGACTAAGTAAAACAGATTGCTTCTCCAGTGTGAGTGGGCCTCATCAAATCCACGAAGGCCTGAATAGAATGAGAACCCTCTCTCTCTACTGTCTTGGAGCGGGGAATGGGTCTTTCAGGCGCGAACTTGGACTGGAACTATGTCATGGGTTCTTCTGGGTCTGGACTTCTCAGCCTCCATAATCATCTGAGTTAATTCCTTATTTAAAAATCCCTTTTGAATATCGGTTCTGTTTCTCTGGAGAGCCCTGACTGATACAGAAGTTGTATTGGTTGGGGTGGGTGTATGGGAATGACATGCAATTTAGGATTACTAGAGGGGGAAAAAAGTGAGACAATGAGGCTCAATCAGGTGGGTGAGAGGGTCAGGAGAACACGGGACCATTGGGCAGTGATAGCTTGCGGTGACCGATGTCGGATTTGTGATCGCCAAAGATTTAGCTTCGGGACCAGGGACCAGGATTGATTACTCAAGAGCTTTTGTGTAGCAGTTTCATTAAAGTATGAAAAGGGACAAGAGAAAGCTTCTGACATAGACATCAGAAGCAGAACAGAGAATGCCCCTCTGGCTAGTGTTAGCAAGGGAGTTACATATTTTTTTAATTAGTTATTACAGTAAATCAAAAGAACGTCTCAAGGTTGTAAAGATCTTACTAGACCCACTCCCATAATTTACATTTTAAGATAACAGGATTAGCCAGAAGGTTTTCAGGAAGGAGAAACTGTCCTCAAGCAGGATACATTGTTGTTATATAATCCTTAGTACAGAGTTTAAAGTGAGTTGTTTGTTGTGTAATCATCAGTTCTCTACTTTTCTTAGTCTTAGTTTTATGTGACTAAGACTAAGGAAAGTAGAGGGGGGAAAAAGATGTTTGTCCTTTCCTCCTCCTTGAGAATTCCAGACCCCTATCTCCTCCACTGCCCCAGACCCCTCTCTCCTTGGGGACCCCCGGACTTCTTATCAACCTGCCCAGGGGCAGGCTGGCTGGACTGGCTGGAGCTGAGCCAGGTGAGCAGCTCCTGTGAAGAGAGGGAAATGACTCAGTGCCAGTGTGACCACAGGAAGCTCCTCTGGACCCCAGGCTGGAGGAGGAGGGACCACAAGGCTCTGGACAAACCAGCCAGAGAGGGTGACAGAACAGGGAGGGGGACCACATTTGCTGGGTTTGAGTTCCTCTGAGCTGATGGAAAGACCCTGGGCACATCCTGGAAGGGCTTTTTGACAAACAGAGTGAGACTTCAGCCCATTGGCCTGGCAAGACTCTTCCCAAAGCTATGCCACTTAGGAGCTCAATCATATATGTTTATTCTCAATAATATATTTTGTTTGAAAGTTAAAAAAATTTTTTTTGTACACCTATCTTATCTCTGATAAGGTCCTTTATGCTTCTATGGACAGAAATCTGCTTCTCCACCACTTAGATAAACGTTTTTCTGTTTGTTTTTCTAGATCATTTAATCATTTTGTTTGTTCTAGTTTATATTTAGTGCTCTGACTCATGTTAACACTCTTTACTATGTTCTGGCACTACGCTAAAAGCTCTACTTACATTATTTAAGTCACTCCTCAAAAGTACCCTCAAGATAGGTATTATGATTCCCATTTTACCAAGAAGGAAAAAGAGACTTAGGAATTTAAAGAACCCCACCAAACTTGATCTGATTCCAATTTCTTCTTAATTATTATAAGTAAATGCTTTTTTATACCAATGACTGTCTCAATTGTATTTATTAGTGATTCCTTCCCTCACTGTCCTAGTTCTGATTTGCCACATATTAAACTCTTAGAATTTGAATTAATCTGTTACATTTTTATTTTTCTGATTCAACAACTTGATTATTTTTTAACTTGGTGCTCCATTGCTTTTATAATTACCACTCTATAATATGTTTTAAAATTTAGTAAAGCAAAATCTACAGTAGGGTGAGTCAGTAATAATTATGTTTAAAAAAATTACTTGGCATTCTTCTTGTTACTGTTACTGTGGACTTCCCTGGTGGCTCAGAGGTTAAAGCATCTGCCTGCAATGTGGGAGACCTGGGTTCAATCCCTGGGTTGGAAAGATCCCCTGGAGAAGGAAATGGTAACCCACTCCAGTATTCTTGCCTGGAAAATCCCACAGACAGAGGAGCCTGGTGGGTTACAATCCACAGGGTAGCAAAGAGCTGGACACGACTGAACAATTTCACTTTCTTGTTACTGAACCAGAGGAATTGTTCTTTTCATTTGTTAGGGACTTTAACTTTCTGAGGTTTCAATAGATAAATCTGCATATTAACCTTGGAAATACTATTATATTTACTTTCCCAATTAACAGTAACTATAGCACTCAATTTATTAATGATCCTGTCTATAATTTTTATGAATAAACCTTGCCTCAGGTTAAATCAATTCCCATTTTTTTGGTCTTTTTTTTTTTTTTTTTGCTATAATAGCAACAATAGAATCCATTTTTATTGTATTTCCTTGATATATATCAGTACATATACTGATACATATATAATATAATACACATATACATATATGTGATATGCAATGTGTGTGTGTGTGCTCAGTCGTGTCCAACTCTTTTGTGACCCCATGGACAGTAGCCTGCCAGGCTCCTCTGTCCATGGAATTTTCCAGGCAAGAATTCTGAAGTGGGTTGCCATTTCCTGCTCCAGGGGATCTTCCCGACCCAGGGATTGAAACTGTGTCTTCTGTGTCTCCGCATTGACAGGTGGATTCTTTACTACTGCACCACCTGGGAAGCCTGTATAATACGCATAGACACCTACAAATTTTTTGGAGTCAGTCCTGCAACTAAATTCATTATTTCCAGTAAATTTTAAGTTACTTTTCTTAGATTTCTAGGTCTATATTCATGTTATCTGTAAAACAGATAGTTTAGTTTCTTCCTTTCTGATATTTATACATAATATTTCTTCTTGAATAGTTATTGACAACATTTATGGAACAATAAATCTGATTTGAGAAACCAGTATGTGTTTCTTCTTTAAGAATAAAATCAACTGTTTGTTTTCAATACACTCTATTATGTTTAGACTGGAAATCCAACATAGCTAATGTTGTCTTACTTTCCTGTTTGGAAGAACTGAAGATAAAAATAGTGTGGCAGTAATTCAAACTAAAATAAGCCAAAAAAAAAGGTATATTATCAGGACTTAGAAGCAATTGTTCCTATGACTTTTTCTGGGCATTGCTGGTATATTTCATACACACGAGTCTCTTGAATTTGTCTCTCTTTGGACTCTAGATCCCTAGTGCTACACAGTCTGTAGTTACGAGGGTCCCTGCCCTAAGATGCTGATATTTTTCTTGTTACCAGTACCTCTTCTTCCACTTTCCTTACCTGGGAATAAAGGATTTATTCTCATATAAAAGAGGTGAGTTTAAACACGAGATGCAGAGCAGGATTTTGCCTTTCTGATGAATTAATGAACTATATTCCATAAGACAAAAAGCAACCCTAAATTACCAACACCTGATTTTAAAAGCTTTCATCAGGAAGAGATGAAAATTATAGCTAAAAACTTGTTAAAATCTCTTTGGATATATATTATTATATTATATGTATTTCCATTTTCCTGTTAAAGTGATGTCTTACATTACTTTTACTTCTTTGTATGCACCTGTTTTGTGTTTCTAAAATTAAGCATAGTGACTAGTACATGCAAAGTGTTTTTCTCTGCTTTTACTAACACAAAATCTTAACATTTATGTTCATTAATGAGATGCCTTAACATTTATGTTCATTAATTTGATTTTATTCCTATTCAGATTTTGAAATCTTTCATTTTCACTTCATGTAATAAATTGGACAATATGCAACACACACAAACCCGTACATTCAAGGTGCATGTGACATAGACATTTTTGTTGTTGTTCTTTGAAAGTTTGGGAATTTTTGTGTACCCATCAGGACTATGCATCTTTGTGGGAGTAACTGCTAGTATTTCTCAGTTATTTAATCTTTCACAGGGCTTTATATTTTTGTAAGTAGGCATTCATTTTGGTTATGTATTATATTCTTATTTCTAATCTTATTAATTTGAATTTTTTCTTGTTTGCATTGAGACAATAGTCACTTATTAAAAAACACTTTTTAAATACACATCTTGGTTTTGTTCTTTATTTTATTTACATATATTCTTATTTCTTTTCTTTTTTTTTTTTCTTCTAGTCTTGATTTGCTACTTTCCCCCGGCTAAATAATTTAGCATTTTAGTTCATTATGTTTATCTTCTTATCTATTTATTAATAAAGGTGCTTACAGTGATCTTTCTACCAATAACTGGTTTGTACAAGGTTTCCCTATGCAACAGTACAATGTTCAAGAGCATGGGCTTCAAAGTCATGCTGCCTGGGTTCCTATCTCAGTTTTAGGCCTCATCAGCTGTGCTGCCTTGGACAAGTTACTGAACTTCTCTGTGCCTCCAGTTTCCTTATCTGTAAAGTGGGGATGATTTCTGGGATCCACCCTGGAGATCATTTATGTAAAGATTATTTGAGACAGTATGAGTACTTAGCATAGTACGCAGCACATAGTAAGTTGTTAATAAGTGTTAGTATGGGAATTGTTACTGCTATCATTTTTAATTAGAAAATGTGGATTACTTAGTTCCTTCTGTAGGAGACTTCAAAGGGAAGAGGCACCTCCAGTGACAGGTAGGATGAAAGAGGAGCCTGGCGTGGAGGACTGGTGTCTGGCTGAGGGGTGGAGAAGGATCTGTGATTCCCAAGCTGGTAGTGTGGGTCCACAGCTGGAAAACCGTGTAAACTGCTTTCAAGAACTAGAGGTTGGTCAAGCACAATAGAGCAAAGTTCTAGGTAATTATAGCTTCTGCTCTTTTTGCTTTTTCTTCTTCCTCTACCTTATCCTTGGGGCTTCTCAGGTGGCGCTAGTGGTAAAGAATCCGCCTGCCAACACAGGAGACGCAAGAGACGCAGTTTTGAAACCTGGGTCAAGAAGATCCCCGGGAGGAGGAAATGGCAACCCACTCCAGTATTCTTGCCTGGAAAATCCCATGGACAGAGGAGCCTGGTGGGCTACAGTCCATGGGGTCGCAGAGTCAAACACCACTGAGCATGCACGCTACCTTATCCTTACAGCTTCTCGACTCCATCTTTATCCCCCACTTACCCCAGTTCAAACCCAAATGAATCTCCACTAAAATGTAAATGATTAATAAGATATAAGTGCTAATGTATTTGAATTTTACATTGGTGTAGTTCCAAGGTAAATTAATTTTCATGTGGATTTCTTGGGCCCACTTCAATAAAGTGTTAGGGTTTTTTTGTTTTGTTTGTTTGCAAGGGGGGTTGATGGGCTAAACATAGGGGAGGGGCCTTCTTAAGTATCCACATATGTGCCTAATATCCCATCAACCTAGTCTTATCTAGAAGTCAAGGCCAGACAGCTGATTTGAATTTTTGTTAGGGGCAAGGTAAGGAGGTTACAAAGAGAGTGGGAAGTAGTCTGTAAATTAATATCTGTATGAATAGGGTGATGGTTCTGTGAGAAATAAAATGTGAGGCCCCCTTCCTATCTCAGATCACCTTCTTCCTGGCTTCCCACTCAACAGGGAAGAAATTTTTAGTTGGAATGGTCAGAGCCCAAGACATGGATTGGGCAGTGACATAGATTGTATTTTCCCAAACTGTCTCATCTCTCACACTGTTCTTATGATGTGATGCTGACAGGCTTCATTCTGAGGTGGGGTCTGCCCACTCCCTTTGAACCCAGGCAGACCTTTGTAAGTGCCTCAACTAGTCACTGGAGAAGGAAATGGCAACCCACTCCAGTGTTCTTGCCTGGAGAAGCCCAGGGACGGGGGAACCTTCTGGGCTGCTGTCTATGGGGTCGCACAGAGTCGGACTGAAGCAACTTAGCAGCAGCAGCAGTATGAAAGTTACTATGACTTCCACCTGGCTTTCTCTAGAGGCACTGGCCGTGTTAGGGGAAGCCTCCTGGAGAGGCCACGTGTGAGCACTCTGGCCAACAGCCAACTACAGACATGCGAGTGAATGCTCCTTTAGACATGTCCAGTCCTCAGCCTTCGAGTGTTCTATGGAGACTGCAGAAACTGTGGAGCAGAGACAAGCTATCTTTGCTGTGCCCTGTCTGAATTCCTCCTGCTCCATTGGAACCACAAGACATAATCAATGATCCTTGTTGTAAGTCATTACATTTTGGAGTGATTTGTCACACAGCACCAGATAAGGAAAACAGACTACATTTATAACAGGGTGTGAACCCATGGACTCCTCTCCTGCGCTTTCTGCCTCGCTTCTAGATGCATCGTGCCTGGCGAGTCTCTTTTCTTTTCTACTTTCCTCCTAACATGCACTTGGGGGAGCAAATAAGCCAAACCTATTGTGCAAACCTGGCCATACAGGTCCTCTATTTCTTAGACTTCTTTCTCTTTGCACATGATCAGGGGGCAGGGATATACCAAGAAGAAGGAGGCTCTGCTTACTTCTTTACCAGAGAGCTCTACATTGGGGTATGGGCACCTGGGCCCTCCTAACATGGAGGCATCTTGTTTCACAACCTGTGATTTCTTTCCATGCTTAGTTTCCTTGGAGCCTAATGGGAGGGTGATCAGGCAGTGGCAGCAAGGCAGGGTTTGTGCGTTGCTGGGTCCTTGCCTATAATATTGCAGTATCAAAACCTCATCCTAATAACCAAACATGGGTAGAGAGTGAAAAAGGAGTAATCAAAATGTAAAATGCACAAAAGCAGAAGCCAATTCCTCTTTATATCTCTATGTGGAAGAAAAAGAACAGCAGCTTTAGAATCACAATATATGATTTCTTTCTCTACCAGGATAGATTGTAGAATGAGGAGTTTGAAGACCTTGGGCAAGTCAGCTCATCACTTTCCTGTGACTCCACTTTCCTGAATGTTAAAAGGGGAGTTTTCCTTAATCCTGTCCATCTGAGAATCCATAAGTCTCTGCTCTCAGTCACTTTCCAAGCAATTTACACCTTCAGTTTCCAAACAGGAACATATGCATTTGGATGGGCACCCACAGGCGATGCGAGAAGGATGAGGGTGGCTCTGTGGCTCCTGGAATTCATAACAGCTGCCACTGGGGCTCAGCTCTCTCTCTTTGGGAAGTGGAGGATGAAATTCCCCGGGATCAGCTGCTCCTTGGGGAAATCCAGCTGCCAGTGATGAGAAACAGCCTTGGTCTTACTCTTATCTCGCCCTAGATGAACTAGCTCTGCTCAGGCCTGGAATAACATGGGTGGCCCAAATTCCACTCAGGTATACATTCAGGCCCAGTAGGAATGAGGAGTACAGCAAGCAAGCCTTATTCTATCCCATTGAAACTGGGGCACAGAAGGGCTTCATTTTACAAACAGCTATATATAGAACCACAATGTTTAGAACTAACTGCATTGATGATTCTTTGCACCTGATCCACTAGGGGTGGGAGGGAAAGAGGGGCTTCAGGCAGAAGCTTTCAGTGTTGTCTCGTTGCATGTCATCTTCCTACAGCTAATTTCAACCTGACTTTTTTTAGATAAATTGATATATAAAGTTATACTCGTTTCAGTTATACAACACAATGATTTGAAATATTTACCTATTGTGAAATAATCGCCATAATAAGTCTAGTTAACATCCATCACCAGACATTTTTTTTTCTTGTGATGAGAACTTTTAAGATTTATCATTTTATCAACTTCCAAATATATAACACAATATTATTCACTGTAATCACCATGCTGTAATTAATTACATCCCCTGCTGCTACGTGCATGCTCAGTTATGTCCGACTCTGTGACTCCACTGTCCATGGGATTCTCCAGGAAAGAATACTAGAATGGGTTGCCATTTCCTTCTCCAGGGGATCTTGCCAACCCAGGGATTGAACCTGCATCTCTTGTGTCTCCCGCATTGGCAGGCAGATTCTTTACCACTGCACCACCTGGGACATTATCAGTTATATCCCCAGGACTTATTTTTCTTACAATAAAATTTTACACCTTTTGACTCCCTTCCTCCATTTTTTCCACCCTCCACCCCCTGGCTCCTGCCTCTAGCAGTCACCAATCTGTTCTCGGTATCTATGAATTTGCAGAGGGTGTTTTTGTTTTAGATTCACGTGTAAGTGAGATTCATAAGGTATTTGTCATTCTCTGTCTGGTTTATTTTAGCATAATGCCCTCAAGGTCCATCCAAGTTGTTGCAAATGGCAGGATTTCCTTCTTTTTATGGCTTATTATCCTCATACTGACTTCTGAAATAACAGTATCATATTTCTGACGTGTTCTTCCACTCCCAGCCTCTGCTGGACACACACTTCGTGTACACTACCCCAGGCGTGTCAGCCACAGCACCTCCATGTCCATAGTTCCTTCAGTGGGAGACTGTCTACCTGCTAAAGGAGCAGTTTAGGCGGCCTTTGCATCACGTGACTTCACTTTCTTTTCCTTCAGTTGCCAATGAGTGCTAAGATGATGGCCAAATTCTCACTCTCAGGAATTCAAACTGGGAGGAAAGAAGAAAAGCTAGGTCATATCAAGAACTGAATTAGAAAGGATTAATAGTGCAAAAGAATAAGTAGGGGTTGAGACCATATGAGGTCAAAGTTAGAAGAAAGCAGATACTATGAGGGAAGCAAAACTTTAAGGTAGACAACAAAATAATAGAAAAAGTGTGTTTGTGATGTGAGGCAAGAACAGAAGAGTCACGTTTCTGGAGCACAAGGGTGGCCACCTGCTGCTGTTGGTCCCAGGGCTGGTTTACATGCAACCCCAGTTCCTGGAGGCCTGAATGTTCAATTACTTCTGGTCTTTGTTTCTTTTTTTCTTCCTTTTAAAAAATATTTATTTATTCATTTATTTGGCTATGCCGGGTCTTGGTTGCGGCACATAGGATCTATCAGCTTCTATGCAGTATTCGGGAACAGTAGTTGTGGCATGCGGGATCTAGTTTCCCAACCAAGGATCAAACCTGGGCCGCCTGCATTGGGAGTGTGGTCTTAACCACTGGGATCACCAGGCAAGTCTGAGGTCTTGGTTTCCTTTAGTGCACCGTGTACCTCCTGACTTTAAAATTCACATTGTACAAAGTACTGAATACCTGGACACACACCCACCCACCCACCCTCCAGGACACTGAGTACTAAGAACTCTAGCATGGATGCTCTGTGATGACTCCTGTTCTCTGAACAAAATGCTGAGGACATTCACTGTGTCCTGGAGAGCCCTTCCATGGGAGATGATGGCCAATTATGTCACTGTCATAATGTCTGCTACCCTTAAGTGTTCTGTGCCAGGAACTATACTTGGCATTGAATAACCATTGTCTCCTCACTTAATCACAACCACCTCCTCTAAAATTGGTGTTATCAACATGTGAGAGTTGGACTGTGAAGAGGGCTGAGCGCCGAAGAATTGATGCTTTGGAACTGTGGTGTTGGAGAAGACTCGTGAGAGTCCCTTGGACTGCAACCAGATCCAACCAGTCCATCCTAAAGGAGATCAGTCCTGGGTGTTCATCAGAAGGACTGATACTGAAGCTGAAACTCCAATATTTTGGCCACCTCATGGGAAAAGTTGACTCATTGGAAAAGACTCTGATGCTGGGAGGGATTAGGGGCAGGAGGAGAAGGGGACGACAGAGGATGAGATGGCTGGATGGCATCACTGACTCGATGGACGTGAGTCTCAGTGAACTCCGGGAGTTGGTGATGGACAGGGAGGCCTGGCGTGCTGCGATTCATGGGGTCGCAAAGAGTCGGGACACGACTGAGCGACTGAACTGAACTGAACTGATACAGCTAAGAAAATGCTGGCTCAGAGAGCATACGTGACATCAGTTGGCAAATGGTTAAGGCAAGATTTGAACTCCAAAATTCAAGTCCTCCTCACTCTGCTGTGACACCTTCCTAAGGAGTGCCGTTAAATCCAGCTTCTCTAGAAAATGAATTCAGCTTCCCACACAGCACAGAGTTTCAAATGGGTTTGATTTTGATAGCTTTAAGGAAGGCAGGGATTCCGCAGTTCATAGGTCCCCATTGCTGTCTATTACTTTATATCCAGAGCTCTTCACTCCTTTATGTTATTTTCTTGGCCCCAAAGGCAGTGGAGTTTTCAGCCTCTGTGAGTGAAGCACACTAACGTGTAAGTACAATTTCTTATGCAGAGTACCCTACCTCAGACGTCTCTGAGCCAGCCTCCAAGTAGCTATTAGTGTTCTCCCTGAGAATGATTCCCAGCCGCTTTGATCTCCACACATCCCCAATGGAACTCTTTCTCTTTCTCTTCACATTCCTCCTTCTTTGTTCCCTAGCTAATGACTAGCATGGTCCCTGAAACTCCTTTGCTCCCCAGACTCAAATAATCCAGAATTTTATTGATTATACCCCTTCAGGATTTATACCACTTTTCCTGCTTTCCATTCCCACCATTCAGGCTCTCTTCCCACCCCACTGCCCCTCGCCCAGAGTGGAAATTGCCTTACCTCTCATCTTGCCCCATTCAATTTCTCCTACTGGCTCATTCTAGGCTTAATAGTTTTTAATGGGGTAGCTATTTTATTTTTAAGTTTAACTAATCAATTTTATTGCAATAAGTGGTTCAAATTGTAAATTCTCCTTGGATAACACTTGGTTTTAAAAAAATTGAAGTAGAGTTGTTTTATAATGTTGTGTTAGTTTCAAGTGTATAGCAAAGTGATTAGTAAAAGTGAATATATTTTTAAAAAGATATATTCATATATTCATATGAAATATGAATATATATTCATATATGAAAAAGATATAAAAAGGACATATATTCTTTTTCATAATACATTATAAAATATTGAGTATAGTTGCCTGTGATATATAGTAGGTCCTTATTTTTAATCTATTTTATATATAGTAATGTGTATATGTTACCCCAAAATTCCCAATATATTTTAAAAATTTTTATTTATTTTTGGCTGTGCTGGGTCTTTGCTGTTGTGCAGGCTTTTCTCTAGTTGAGAAGAGTGGTGGCTACTCTCTAGTTGCTGTGCACGGGCTTCTCATTGCAGTTGCTTCTCTTGTTGTGGCTCCCAGGCTCTAGAGCACAGGCTCAATAGTTGTGGTGCTTGGGCTTAGTTGTTTTGTGGTAGGTGGGATCTTCCCGGATCAGGGATGATCTTGTGTCTCCTGCATTGGCAGGCAGATTCTTTACTACTGAGCCACCAGGGAAGCCCCCCTAATATTTAAAATTCACACTTGATCCTGTTGCTCTGGGCTCAGAATCCCTCCTTGGCTCCTATATTAGTTATCTCTTGCTGCATAACAGATTATCTCATAGTTTCTGTGGGTCAGGAATCTGGGTGCTGCTCAGCTGGCTCAGGGTCTCTTAAAACTGCAGTGAAGGTGTTGGCTAGAACTGTTTCTTCTCAGGATTCAGTTGGGAGGATTTGCTTCCAAGCTCACTGATTTGGTTTTTGGAACCTCGAGTCCTTTCCAGTGTTGGCCAGAGAGGTCATTTCCTTCCCATGTGGCCTTTTCCATAGGCCACTCACAATGTGACTGCCAGCTTCCCTCACAGTGAGATCTCCGAGACAGACAGAGACAGATACTACAACAGCAGAAGCCATACTCTTTGTAACCTAATCTTGGAAGTGACTCCCTCACTACTTTTGGGGTTGCTTAACCCAGTCCACACTCAAGGGAGGGAATTATTCCGAGTGTGAATACGAGGAGGTGGTGATCCCTGGGGCCCATGTTAGAGGCTGCTCACCACAATCTGCACTCTCCTGAAGCTGTAGTTTGGCTTGCTCTTATGGGATTGCGAAGAAATGAGGTTCTAGTATTCCCAGCCAATATGTATCAGCTTCAGTGGCAGCAGGTGGACTTCATGAATTTGTTTCATTCATGTTTTCTGGTATATTTTTATTGAACAAAGTGCTTCCAGCTGAAAAGTATTTAAAAACTACAGGTTTAGGGGACTCTGTCTAAACTTTGTAGGGCTGTTCATGATCCGTCCCTCCTGCCTATTCCACGCCTCATCTGACTGGCCTGTCAGGCCAACATGACTTTCAAGCAAGACAGACTTACAGAGTTGCCCTTTGCCTTTCTTGCCTGCGTGCATGCTGTGCTCTTTTCCATCTTACCCCAGCCCAGGCTGACTGCATTGCCAAGGCTAACTCATCCTTTCCATGAAATATTTTTTGCTCCAGGCAGATTTTTCTGTTTCCTCCTCATTCTTTTACTGTGCTTTGTTTAACCCCCTTAGACAAAGCAATTATCTTTTGTTTTCTTATGGTTGGTTTATGTTTCCCTTCTAAATTTTCTCCAGCATCTAACCCAGAGCCTGGCACACAGAAGATGCTCAGCCACTGTTTGTGGAGTGAATAAATAAGCCCGGCACTGGATGCTGGACGCTGCCTACATGCTTGGGGCCCTGGGTGTGGACGGAGTGCTGACCGCAGCCTAGCATCTTCAAAGGTTGCATGTGGCACCTTGGCTGTCTCATTTATAATCCATAAGACAGTCATTGTATTCCAGATTGCTCCTCACTGTCATTTTAGCCTTTAGCTGCTTACTGAAATGAGCTAATTAAAGCTGAATTATTTTAATTGCTAATCATCAAGAAAAAAGGTTTTCTTTTTTTTTTTTTTAATGGAAATGGCAAACTGTGTGTGTTATCCTACCATTAAAAGAAGCCAGAATGTTTTTGTTTCAAAATTATGATGGGTCTGCTGCTTCCAGAAGTGAGTGTGGACCACTAGAGCATAAAGAAAGGTTATGCTGTGTGGAGCACAAAATTGACCTAGATCCTACTTCCATTAGTGTCACATCATATTACTCAGGAAAAGTCCAGTGGTTATTGGGCTTGAACATTGAGGGTGTGTACAGATGCCCACAGGGGGGTGATGGCTTGGCACATTAATTATAGGCCTTTTGCCCTCTTCTTTTATGTTCAAAATCTACTCTGGAGGTTATTTTTCCACAAAAAATTTTTCATAGATAAAGATATTTCTCTAGTTGATAAGACAAATTGGGACAAAACTTGGTGTATCCCTTTAAAGGGCAGCTAAGGGATGGAATGGTGAAATTTGAAAATTATATTAAGATGATCCACAAATATCTACCACTTCCACTGCTTCAAAAAGACTACAGGAATGCTGTTCTGGATTGCTCAGGGTGTTATAAAACTGAACTTGGGTGGGCTTTACCAACGCAAAGCGAAGCCAACCTACTGACATTGGGTTGTGGTGAAGGCAAGCACACTATTTATTGCAAGGTGCCATGCATGGCAAATGGGCAGTTGATGACCTGAATTCCTGGATGGCTCTTAAGGAAGGGTTTTTAAAGGCAACATTATGGGTGAGGGTTGTGGGAGACATTTTTCTGGTTGCTTGGTAGCAAGGTAACAAGGTGATGTTTCAGGAATCTCAATCATCAGCCTTTAGTTCTAACCAATCTGGGGACTATGGGCTTGTGATCAGCATATAGTCATCATCTTCCACTGGATGGGGGTCTTAGTTTCTGTAGAATAATGCAAAGACATGCATTAGATTGTTTTATATATATGTATGTGTGTATATATATATATATATATATATATATAATCTCTTTAGAAGAAACTAGAAGTCTTGTGACTCTATTGTTCTAATCATTAACTACTTTAGTCTGTTCTCTGAAACTCAAAGGAAGCCAAACAAGAAGGGGAGGGCACAGAGGGCCTTGTATCCAAGAAAACCCTGCAGGATCCTTCTCAGTTTCAGGGACCCATTTGTTTTTCTACTTTGCCTTTGAGGAAGGTGCAATGGAATATGTTGCAGGAAAGCTGTCCTTCATGGTGCACTGCATAGCAGAAGGTTAGGGAAGGACCATGAGTATTTACTATGAGTCTGTTCTTCTTGCAATGTCTAAAATACCTCTTGGCAGAGTTGTTGCAGCCTGGGTCACTCACCTATAAGAGGTTAAGACATTCATTCAATAAGATTACAAGCCAGTTTGTTAAGCAAGACTTCTTTTTTAATTTCAAAGGCTTCATAGAAATCTCCATGTTCTGGGGGCTTAATGGTTTAAAAAATAGATGTTTTGCCTTTCTATATTGATTTTTTTTTTTTACTGTTTAGTCATACATTTTTTAATGTGTCCATGCAAAACTATTTGTTGAATGTCTTCTAGTACCAAGTGGTAGGCACAGCATGTCCTTGAGTATGGAGGAGTGAGAAAACTAAGAAAAGGCTTCGAGTTGGCTTCCAGCTAGAATTTGAAGGAAAGGAGGGGCATTTCTCATGTATAAAGTGAGGGGCAGGCAGTTCAAGGCAAGGAGAACAGAATGGGGAAAGGCACAGAGGCAGACAGGAAGGAAAGTGTATTACATGTCCAGAAGCAAAGTAACAATCTGGAGCCATGGGGAGGGCTTTGTATAGCCTCAAGATTAGGAGTTTTTTCAGTAGGCAATGAGAAGTGTCAAAGATTTTTAAGGCCAGGTATGTTTTGATTGGGGTTCCCAGGTGGTGCAGTGGTAAAGAATCCACCTGCGAATGCAGGAGACACAAGAGACTCTGGTTTGATCCCTGGGCTGGGAAGATCCCCTGGAGGAGGGAATGGCAACCCACTCCAGTAATCTTGCCTGGAGAATCCCATGAACAGAGGAGCCTGGTGGGCTATAGTCCATGGAGTCACAGAGAGTCAGATACAACTGAGCACGCGTATGTGCACGCACGCATGCACACACACACACACACACACACACACACGTGCTGATCAGATTTCTGTTTAACAGAAATCTCTCAGCATGATGAAGGAAGGATTGAACATAGAGAGTCTGTAAACACGGGAGACATTTGAAGGTGTTGAGAGGAAGACTGATATTTGTTGAGGATCTGCAATGTGCCAGCTATTGTGCTAGACTCTTGACATGTTAGCACAGTTACTGACTACTGCAGGTGTATGGGATAGGAATTATAATTCTTACTTAAGAGATGAAGCTAAATAATGTGTCCAAGATGGCTCAGCTAGGTGGTAGAGGAGCCCAGCTTTGATTCTGCTCTGATTCCAAAGCTACTGCTCTTTCCTTTACATCAAAGTGGATGATGAGGGTCTGAATTATGCCAGTGGCAATGCTAAAGAGGCAGCCTCCCTCCCCACTGACGACTCTTAATATAGTTGCACCTCATTTGGAAGCTTCTCCATCCACTTCATCATTCGAATTGCTTTAATATGACAAATTGACCAATTACTAGCAGGTTATTTATAACCATGGTGGAATTAGTTGCTTGGTTCAATCAAGCAACCAAAAGTAACTGATTTGTAATGACTCGATTTATCAAAGTGTTCAGAGTGATTGGTGTGTGTAGACAAAACTCACATTAGCATTAGACAAAAACGTGCAATCGAGAATGGCTGACTGTTCATTCACAAATGACATCTGAACCAAAAGGTTTCTAGCACTTGGCTCCATTTATAACAAAGTGGGCAGGTCATAGTTTTGAGTGCCAAGAGATAATCTGGGAAATCATTTTTGTTTTGCTGACAAAGAAACTGAAGTCAGGAAAGCACAAATGATTTGCCCAGGCCTCCTAACTAGAAAACAACAGAGCTTAGATTTGAACCATCTCCATTGTTCTGATGCCCAGTCCCAGAGAACTTGTCCCACTTTGCCTGCTGCACTGTGACTCTGAGCAAGTCACTTAGCCTCTTGAATCCTCTCTTACTTTGCCCACAACAAGATAGAATCGGTGGATATAATCAGTGAGCTTTTACTCTGTAAGAAACTACTCAAAACTCAGCCTCTTGAAACAACAGCTGTTTTATGTAGCTCCTGATTCCATGGTGTGTCCTCATGGTTGCTCTGCCCAGGACTGGCTCCGCAGGGTTCTACTGGACTTCTCACTTCTGTCATCAGCAGGTAGGTCCATGGTAATCTAGTATAGGCTCACTATACTTCTATATTATGCTTCTATTGGTTGATAGACAATTATCTGGGCCTTATCACCTGGGGGCACCTCCATTCTCCTCCACAAGGTATTTCATCCTCCAGCAGGCTTGTTCCACCAGCTTGTATACATTTTGGTCTCATGGTTTCAAGCACAGAAAGAAAAAGTAACTTTCAATGAGCAGGTTCTTTGGAAATCTATGCATGTTTTCTATTTTCCCACTGGCTAAAGCATTGATTGGACTGTGAAGAAAGCTGAGTGCTGAAGAATTGATGCTTTTGAACTGTGGTGTTGGAGAAGACTCTTGAGAGTCCCTTGGATTGCAAGGAGATCGAACCAGTCCATCCTAAAAAAGATCAGCCCTGGGTGTTCATTGGAAGGACTGATGCTAAAGCTGAAACTCCAATACTTTGGCCACCTCATGTGAAGAGTTGACTCATTGGAAAAGACTCTGATACTGGGAGGGATTGAGGGCAGGAGAAGAAGGGGATGACAGAGGATGAGATGGCTGGATGGCATCACTGACTCGATGGACGTGAGTTTGAGTGAGCTCTGGGAGTTGGTGATGGACAGGGAGGCCTGGCGTGCTGTGCTTCATGGGGTCGCAAAGAGTCGGATACCACTGAGCGACTGAACTGAAAGCAGTTCAGATGATGTGGTATGCAGTGTCTAAAATGGCTCCCAGTGATTTCTGTCTCCTGATATTTATGGCTTTGTGTAACCTCTGCCCCTGCTGTGAGGGCTGGACCTATTGATTTGCTTCTAATAGATGGAATATGCAAAATGATGTGGCATCACTTCTGAGACTAGATTATAGAAGACTGACACTCTCTGACTCTTTTTACATGCTTGATCTTGTAAAGCATGAAGAGGCCTATGAAGAGGCCCATGTGGCAAGGAACTAAGGGTACCCACCAGCCAACAACCAGTAAAGAACTGAGACCCCCCAGCCCAACAATTTTTAATGAATCGAATCCTGACAACAATCAATCAGTGAGCAAGCTTAGAAGTAGGGCCTTCCCCACTTGAAACTTCAGATGAGAATGCAGCCCTGGCCCATGCCTTCATTGCAGACTTATCAGTGACTTTGAAGCAAGTGACCTAGCCAAGTCATACCTGGAGTTCTGACCACAGAAACTGTGTTGTGTGTGTTAATTTGGGAGTGATTTATTACACAGCAATAGGTAACCAATATACATAGCTAAGGTCAGCATCAGTGTGGGAGGGGAATATTCAAGGGTATGGTTATTGAAAAGGTAATTATAGGAAATATTCACACACATTTATAAACAGTTTTATATAGATGGACTTTTTCCAGCCTTTCAGAGTCTGAGATGGAATAATTTCCACTACTTCAACAACAATGATTAACTCTGTGTTAAGTACTGGGAACAATATGGTGAACAAGAACAGAGGCCATGTTCCTGGCCTCAGGCACCTACAGTTTGTAGCCGAGGAGAGGGGATGAGGAAAGACATTAGCTCAATAATTCCTTTTTTTTTTAACTTAAAAAAATTTTTTTTTCTTTTTTTTTTTTAATTGAAGGATAATTGCTTTACAGAATTTTGTTGTTTTCTGTTAAACCTCAACATGAATCAGCCATAAATAATTCCTTCTTTAATTATGTATTTAAAGCTGTTAAGTGATAGAAAGGAAGTATGTATATAACTATAAATTAGTTTGGATTGGTATGAGAAAACTCGAGAAAGTGGCAGATAAGCTGAAGAGGTAGGCAAGAGAGAAAGAGGCAGGAAAGAGATAAATTCCACAGTAGAAGTGGCATTCTTAAAGGGAAGCTGGATAGGTGGTCAGGAGCTATGGAATAAGTTCATATTTATGGTCAGATTGTATCCTGCCATGTGATAATGGTATTGTGGGTTATGGTTTTTAAGCTTTCATTTAGAGATAGATGTTAAAATATTTATGGATGAAATTATGATGTGTGGTGTGGTGTGGTGTGGTGTTTAGTCGCTAAGTCATATCCGACTCTTGCGACCCCATGAACTGCAACCTGCCAGGCTCCTCTGTCCATGGGATTCTCTGGGCAAGAATATTGGAGTGGGTTGCCATTTCCTTTTCCAGGGGATCTTCCCAACCCAGGAATCAAACCTGGGTCTCCTGCGTTGCAGGCAGATTTTTTACCAACTGAGCTACAAGGGAAGCCCATGATGTGTGGGATCTGCTTCAGAATAGTTCAGTGGCAGGGTGAGGGTCAGGAGTGGGTAGAGCTGCAGATGAAAGATTTTCCAAATGAGTTAATGATTATTGAAGCTGGGTGATGGATACTTGTGGGTTCATGATACTACTCTACTTTTCTATGTTCCATAATAAAACTTAAAAAACTTAAATCCTGAAAACACATCCTGAAGGCTATGTATATGTATAATGTTTGAGAGGTCACAGCACATATACCTCCTTGCGCTCCATTCCGGAAAATAGAGGTTAATAACATCTTTAGGGCAAGGGAATGGAATGAGTTTTATGTTACAGAAAATGTAAAGACTTCTCAGCTTCAAATCATATGGCTAACATAAAGTAGGGTATTTGGGTCATTTACCTTGCCTCCTGGCTGTAACACATTACTTCTGCTCATTTTTCGCTAGCTCAGATGGCATGGTTTCATATATAACAGAAACTTATAATATGGTTCACTCTTGAATAAAAGCCAGCGGAAGGATTCTGTTCAAATTACATAGCATGGACAGTGTTAGAGCGAATTTATGGGTTAGGAAAGGAAAAGAATAGAGTAGGAGAGAGGCGAATCCCCTTTTGTTCAAAAAATTCTGGGTTGGCTTGCAATGGCAATAATGGATTATTAATTTCTTTTTCTCTTTTATGTATGTTATTCTGAGGTGGGTCAGGCTTTGAAATTAATAGCAGGGATGGAGACATGAGTCAGGGATGTACTTCCTTAGGATATTTTTGGTGGGGGAGAGAGATACCTGGGGCTGAAGCTGAAGACATGATGCTTCATGTTTCAATGTTCAATTGTTTCAATGTTAGGTTATTTGGGGAATCACAGTTTGAGATTTTGATTCATACCTTCCTTGACAGTACCTTTGCCACCAAATTGTTTCTCTTCAGTTCAGTTCAGTCACTCAGTCATGTCCAACTCTTTGCGACCCCATGGACTGCAGCATGCCAGGCTTCCTTGTCCATCACCAAATCCCGGAGCTTACTCAAACTGATGTCCATCTAGTTGGTGATGCCATCCAACCATCTCATCCTCTGTCATCCCCTTCTCCTCCCGCCTTCAATCTTTCCCAATATCAGGGTCTTTTCCAATGAGTCAGTTCTTCACACCAGGTGGTCAAAGTACTGGAGTGTCAGCTTCAGCATCAGTCCTCCCAGTGAATATTCAGGACTGATTTCTTTTAGGATTGAGTGGTTTGATCTCTTTGCAGTCCAAGGCAGTCTCAAGAGTCTTCTCCAACACCACAGTTCAAAAGCATCCATTCGTTGGCGCTCAGCTTTCTTTATAGTCCAACTCTCACATCCATAATGACTACTGGAAAAACCATAGCTTTGACTAGACAGAACTTTGTTGGGAAAGTAATGTCTCTGCTTTCTAATATGCTGTCTAGGTTGGTCATAGCTTTTCTTCTAATGAGCAAGCATCTCTTAATTTCATGGCTGCAGTGATTTTGGAGCTCCCCAAAATAAAGCCTGTCACTGTTTCCATTGTTTCCCCATCTATTTGCCTTGAAGTGATGGAACTGGATGCCATGATCTTTGTTTTTTCAATATTGAGTTTTAAGCCAGCTTTTTCACTCTCCTCTTTTACTTTCATCAAGAGGTTCTTTAGTTCTTCACTTTCTACCATAAGGGTGGTGTCATATACATATCTGAGGTTATTGATATTTCTCCCGGCAATCTTGATTCCAGCTTGTGCTTCATTCAGCCTGGCAGTTCACGTGATGTACTCTGCATATAAGTTAAATAAGCAGGGTGATGTACTCCTTTCCCAATTTTGAACCAGTCAGTTGTTCCATGTCTCGTTCTAACTCTTGCTACATGACCTGCATACAAGCTTCTCAGGAGGCAGGTAAGGTGGTCTGGTATTCCCATCTCTATAAATTTTCCACACAGTTGTGATCCACACAGTCAAAGGCTTTGGCGTAGTCAATAAAGGGGTTGTTTCTCTTCAACCCCTATTAAATGAAGACTTCACTAGAGTCATATACATGCAGATTACAGTTACCATCTTAAGCCAAGGTTAAATAAAAGGGAAGACTACTTATGGCAGTGAAGATTTTCAGAGCTTGAAGATGAATTTGGTTATTTAAAAACCATGATAAATCTCTTTGTCAGTGCAAAGCAGCAAAGGAATAAAGTAATGGAGAAGGTGGACCTGGGCATAAACATGTTCCCACACATCATTTGTACTGAAAGGCTTCGTTGTTGTTCCCTGAACCTTGGCAATTACAGGCATTTTCCTGTGCTCTGAAAAACATTTGGCAAACAGCGAGAGGAGGTCCCCTCCTTTTCTGTGTTCAAGGCTGGGCTCTGGCCTTGTTGCAGGGAAACGCTAATTCCCAGTCGTTCTCCCTGGGAGCAAATGGTTTGTTTTCTCCTCACTGAATCCTGCCAGGGGTGAGTTCTCAGCAGCAGAGCCTGGCATGGAAAATCCATTTGGAGCAACTAGTCCCCAAGAGGGAAGAAGGCAAGCCGATTAGGGGGTGCGGGGGACAGCTGCAGCCACCATCAGGGCCAGTCACACCTGCTGGCCGGGGTGGGCATTAATACACAAAGGCACACACAGAGTCCACAGCAAACACGAGTCTTCTTGTATGCCCACAACTACATGTACCACACCCAACCAAATCCATCCATATATACCACACATGTACACTCAATATAGCAATCACAGGCACCACACTGCCATATACATACCACAGACACACACCCTGCATAACAACTGTGCCCACCACAACCCACATACACATGGTTACACAGAAACTCATTTACTGAATACCACATACAGAACATATACCCTACCATACAAAAACACCCCACTCACTCTCCACAGTGGTCATATGCATCCATGCCATATATGTGCATGTACACACATTTCACAGTCCACATTACAGTCACAGGCATCATACATACCACACACATACCATGCACACACTTAACACATCCAATTACACATACACACCACATCTAATCCACATAACAAATATACACACGAAACACATTCCACATACCAGTCCCATGCATCACAAATACATCTCTGTTACATACACAACCCCATGGCACCCAGCTTGATAACCTTCCCGCTTAGCAAGGTGGGGCTGCAACCTCCGGCTGAGAGGGAGCGGGTGGTGGTGTTAACACAGGCCATGCCCTGCAAGCTGGTGGCCTTGGTCCAGGATGTGTGCCCCAGGGGCCGCGCTGGGAGAGGGAGACAGCCCCGGGGGAGCGCACGTGTGTCCTGTGTGCACGTGTGCGTGCCTCCAGGGGCCGATACGCCCCGACACTCTGGGGGTGTGTGTGTGTGTGTGCGTGTACGAGGGAAAAGTGGGCCGCGCGTGGGGCAAGGCTGTACGTGTGTGAAAACTCCGCTCCCACCTGCGCAGGGACTATAGGGCCCTGGGAGTCCGGGCGGGCGGGTCCTCAACGTGCACAGCCCTCCGCGGAGTGTGAACATGTGTTTCGGAGGGAGTGTGTGTGTGGGAACCGTGCGTGGAAGCTGGCGTGCGTGTGAAAACCGAGCCTCCGAGGCGGCTGTGTTTCTAACGGCCCTCCGTCCGTGGGGTCCAGCCTACGGAGGTTGAGTGAGTGTGCGGCGGCTACAGGGCCCGCCGAGCGTGTGTGAGCAGCTGTGTGTGAGAAGGCGGGGCTGGCGGGGGCACTCGTGGCGTCTGCCGGGGCCAACGCGCGTGTGTGCGCGTGCGTGTGCACGTGGGGGCGCGGCGCGCGCCACGGCGGAGGGAGGGAAGGCGGCGGCAGGCCCAGCCCCCGGTCGCAGCGCCCGGGGCGGCTCCTCTGCGAGCCTAGGGACCGCTGCGCTCCCGCCGCCGCCAGCTCTGCTACCGCCACCTCCAAGGGCTGACCTGACTCCCGGCTCGCGCCGCGCCCGCCTCGGCTTCCTGCCCGCCCAAACGCCGCTCCTACCGAGCTCCGGATCTCCGCTCCGCGGAGGGAGAGGAAATGAGTGCGGCCGCAGCGCCGGCGCCCGAGCGCGGTTGGAAGAGCGAGAAAGTGGACGAGGCTCAGGCCCTGGCGCGGAGTTGCGCCGCCCGCAGACCCGACTTCCAGCCATGCGACGGGCTCTCCATCTGTGCCACGCACAGCCACGGCAAGTGCTTCAAGCTGCACTGGTGCTGTCACCTCGGATGGTGTCACTGTAAGTCGAGCCACGTCTCCTCGCCTTTCTCCGCGGTCCCGAGGGCTCCCGTGGGGCCGTCCGGGGTCGTAGTAGGGACTGTGCGGCCTTGGGGGGCGCCTGGCTGGGCCGGGGCTGCCCTGCCGCAGGCCGGGGCCACCGTGGGGTCCGGGCGGCGGGAACTGCCCTCGCGCCGGACCAGTCGGGCCGGCGCTGCCTTGGCAACGAGATGAAATCTGTGGGGAACCTACCTTTTTAGCCACTTCTACAAAAGGGGTCTCCCCGTCCCAGGGAAACTGGGGTGTATTCCGCCCCCCCCGCCCCTGTTTTCTTTTTCAACCGAAAAGACCAGGCGCGTGTGGAGAAAGGGTAGACAGCCGTCAGAGTTGACGACAACTGGAGGGGAAGTCTTTTTTCAGGGCTGGTGGTTAAAAGGTGCACCTCCTAATTTTTTCACTTTTGTCTTAACTGGCTGCTATTTAGAAGAAAGAGAACCCTTGGATTTGGAATCGTAGCCCATTTCTTGTATCCAGATTGAGAAAGCGCTGAAGAGTGAGGGACTGCTTCCAAGAAGTTAATATTACGAGTTTGGAAGGGTGAACTCCTTGAATACCGAGTTCCAGCATATAAAGCCAGTGTATTGTAGAGACTGTTTTAAAATTGCAAAAATAAAATGAAAGTAAGCTTCAGTGATCTTAAAGCAATTTGTAGAACTAAATGGTCTAGACCTTTTCTCTTATGTCTATCCTGCCTGTGATTTTTAAAATATTTAAGTGCCCATTTAATCAGAATTTCACTATTTTATTAGTTTATGGTATTTGGCCTGCTATATCTGATGAATTATTTCTTTTTAGAAATGTATTCTAAACTTAGTTTCCACATAACCTTATAATAGAGGGTTTGGAGTGTTTATTTAGGATGCAGATTCTCAAAGTGATCTTAAAATTATTTTTTCTTCGTTGGTTAGAAAAAATGGCTCCCAGCAAGAGATGCAGTACATAACAGATACTTGTTTCTATTAATTGAACATAATAAAATATGTTAAATTTATGACTTCAGAGATAGAGAATTCTTACATTTCCTTTACAAATGCAAGACACGTTGAACAGTATTGATTTTTTGCATTCTGTGTACTCTTGGGTCTGTTTTGTCCTATATCTCATTATTCCTGTTGCTCTCAGCTCCATTCCTAATTGTATGGCATTGCTTCCGTGGGGAACAGGGTGAAGAGTTGAAAGTAACAACTGTGAGAAACCTGTGGTGCTAGAGTACACAAGTAGGGTGACTCCGGTGAGTGCATTTCCTGTGGAAGTATAGAAAGAGTCATAGTGTGAATTGTGAGGAACATTAAAGATGGTCCAGTTCAGTGCCTGTCTTATTTCGGCAGTCTCCCCTTTGAGTACAGCGTTACTGATGGTAACCTTGCAGTCTTCTCAGGCAGCCTCTTCCTTCATTAGACAGCTTTGACTCTTAAAAATGCTCTTCCTTATATGGAGCTAAAATCAGTTACATTGGAATTTCTTCCTACACCTCCTATTTCTACCTTATGAAATCATATATAACAATCTTAACCTTTTTTAGATCCTGTCTGTTTCAACTCTTCAGATATACACATGATGTAGACTGTTTTACCCTATCTCGAGTCACAGCATCTGGCCTGAAATAGGTTTGTAATTCACATTTGTTGAATGACTGAATGAAGGTAGCCATTGTTTTCCTCTCAAGCATTGTCTTGTCCTATTTATAAATCTCCATTCCTTTCTATGGGCTTCCCAGGTGGCTCAGTGGTAAAGAATCCTCCTGACAGTGCAGGAGACGCGGATTCGATCCCAGGGTCTGATCCCTGGGTCAGGAAAATCCCCTGGAGAAGGAAATGGCTGCCCACTCCCGTATTCTTGCCTGAGAAATCCCATGGACAGAGGAGCTTGGTGGGTTGCAGTCCATGGGGCAGCAAGAGTCGGACATGACTGAGTGACTAAACCACCACCATTCTTCTCTGCCTTTCCTTGAATGGTGTTCAGGCCCCTAAGCATCCTGGTTTTTCTGTTCTGAACATATGCCGATATGGTTATGATTCTGTGAAGATCGGGAGCCCTAGAAGGCTACAGCATATCCCTGCTGTGGTATGATCTGTCCAAAATTAAGCAGGACTGATGCCGCCTGTTTGATACACTGCTACTGCAGCTAGCATCACACGAGCTTTTCTTCCACATCATATTGAGCTTGTCGTTGTCAGATTGAACTAAGCTTGCTGTGAACTAAGCCATTAAGCCTCTTTTTTGTTTGTGTGTGTGTTTTACATTTGTGGCATAAGTTAGAGCGCTTGCCTATCTCATAGTTATATATTTGGATATGGGTGACTCACAGATCACTTAGATAGATCCCTTCCATATATTTTCCTCTTTCCTTATTGATAAAATTGTTAAACAGGAGAAGACCACAGATGAAAGTCCTGAACTGTCTTTCAGGTTCATGACAATTCATTAATGAGCACTCTGTTGTTACAATCGTTTTAACAGTTACCTCACTACCTAATTGGGCTTCCCAGGCGGTTGAGCTATAATCTGCCTGCCAGTGCAGGAGACCAAGAAATGTGAGTTCAATCTGTGGGGGGTCGGATCATTTGGTGTAGGAAATGGCAACTCACTCCAGTATTCTTGCCTGGAAAATTCCATGGACAGTGGAGTCTGGTGGGCTACCGTCCCTGTGGGGTTGCAAAGAGTTGGACATGGCTGAGCGACTGAGCACACACACACACACCTTATCATACCTTTATCCACCTTTTGTTTATCTTATCTATATTGGTTTAGTGAGATACTGATCAGATATTTTGTTGCAATTCTCCCAACATACTACTTTTATGTCTTTTTGATACATGATGTCTATCTGTAAACATACTTCTGTAAAAAAAAAATAAAGGAAATTAGTTGAGTGTAATGCAGGTTGATTCCACAGATGCTTCACATTTTCTTTTTTAAGTGATTAGTAGCTACTTTTTAAATAATCTGAATTTAGAAAGGACTGACATTGAGTATACTGGACCATTCGCAGTTCTTTTTCTTTTTTAAATCAAGCCTGCATTTATTTGCTCTTTTCAGTCTTTGGCAGCCTTCTGGGATTCCATGCTTCCTCTGCTGCTGGTGGTTTGGTGATCACATCCAAGAATAGCTTCAGTTCATTTAGAGCAGCCAGCTGCCCTGTTCAGTCTCCTCACCTGTGTGAGGCATCAATTCTTTCTACCCTTTTTAAGCCTCAATATTATTTTTCTTTAAGAGAAGGAGAATTAACATATTTGAGAAGTTCTACTTCTTTTGGTACTCATGAACACATCAGTCCTAAATAAAATTCTTTTAATTTTGGTGAACATACATTGAGTACCTTCTCTTTATGAGACATTATTATGGAAACTAGGAATACAGATATGAATATAGCTGGATCATGTCCCATAAGCAGAGTGTAAGGGTGTGAGTCATCCTATATTTATTTTTGCATTCCTTTAAAAGCACAAATGATATGAATGAAAAATGATCAACTTGTTCACCAAATTGGTAAAGATTAAACCAGGAAGACTACCTTGAGATGCTTGAGAGAGGAAATTCAGAACAAATAAAGGAAATTCAGTTTTATATGGTTGATGTTAAATTTGTGAAATTTATAACCTTATGAAGTAGAAAAGGCTGCAAGTACATACCTGTTCAGGAAAGACACAAACTGTGTATATGTTGACAGATGCAGTGCTTGATGTAAAGGAAATAGTATATTTGGGTAATCGATTTTGAGGACTATGTCTGTGATGAAAACTGGATATGTTCTATTGATGTCTCTGTCAGAGAGAGATTATTGGGCTGATTGAATTCTGGCCCTGAATCTGAACCTTTTTTTTTTTTTTAAGGAGTGGTATTGGGTTGATTTAACAAATGAAGGATTCCAAGAAGAGTTTTGAGAGAGGAAAAGACGTGGCTTGGCTAGGGAAGAGGGATGGTAAACAATAAATCATATGTAGATATTGTAAAGTAGCTTTTTTGTGACTGGAGTAGATAGAATGTTAGAAGAAATAAGAAATTTGATTGTTGAGGTGTTAGGGAGGGATGAACTGGACAGTGGGGAGGTTCCAGTTGCTAGAGACCTTGGCATTATAATGGTGAAATGAGTAGTGGGGGAATGAAATCCGCATGGGAGAATATTTTCATATTAGTGTAAAAAAATAGGTTGAAATTCATGCAACAATGTCTATTTAATGGAAATTAGAACAGATTAGATTTGGAGGGGGAGGAAGAATAAAGGATGGATTCTAGAATTTTGCCTTATGCAGCTTGGATGGATGGTGATGCTGTTCATTCACTAACATCCAAATACTGGAGAAGAACTAGGTTTGGATGATCATGGAATCATGAATCCACAAAGACCATGAATCCAATTTTGTATCTATTGAGTTTATGTTGCCTTGTCATTGCATGGTGATGTCAGTAGGCATTTGGATATAGAGGATATAGAGCTTGGAGAAGTCTGCACTGGAGATAATATGGAAGTCTATAACTTCTTTATAGATTGCAGTTGTAGCCATGATGAAGCATGCGATTGCCAACGGAGAAGTTATAGTATGAGAAATGAAGAAACCCTTTAGGCTTTCCCTTTAGAACACTTAACATTTAGAGGCTGGTTACAGGAGGATTAGCTGGCAATTGAGTCTAGGAAGAGATGGCCAAAGAAGAAAAAGTCTGGAAAGCATGGTATTACAGAGGCCAAGGGAAAGGAGTGCTTTAAGAAAGAATATGAAGATGAAATTTGTTTTCAGCAGGTTATTTCTTAGATATTGGTGAAACTAGAAATAGTGATTTTTTTTTTTTTTTATTACTGAAGAAGAGGCTGAAAGGTTTAGTTTTGCAAGAATAACTTAAGGAGTATACTTAATTATAGCATAGCTATTTGCGATCATGAATTCTTCAAGGTAGAAAGGGAATAAAATACCAGGATAAGAGAATTAGGACACAAAGATAGTAGTTAATATTTACTGAGTGATTAGTTTGTGCCAGAGTAAGCTGATTATGCTAAGCATTCAATAACCAATGATGTTATTATGTCCATTCTATAGTGGAGGAGAAATGCTTAAAGAAGTCAAGTAACTTGCCCGTGGGCATGTAGCTAGTAAGGAGTAGAACCTGGATTTGAAGTCTTGTCTGTCTGATTCTTGGGCCTGGAGTCTTAACCACTGCAGGCACTCTAGAGCAATTTAAAGTTAATGAGCAAAATCAACAGTTTTTTGGCTTTGTTAAAACCAGTGATGGGGAAAGTTTTTAAGAAATAGGTGGCAAATTGTATCAATTGCCATAGTGAAGTACAGAAGAATGGAAAGTGTAAAGAGATCCCTGAATATGGTGAGGGGTGAAATCCAAGTTAAGAACTATCAAAGAGAAAGTGATGAGAGGGTGTTGGGGGTGAGGTGGGGATTGATAGGTAGAGATGGGGTCATGTGTGTGATGTGATGTCTGTACCACCAGCAGAACTCAGCTTTTATTGGCTTAATAAAATCACACAATAGGTGAGCTCAGTTTTCTGCAGAAGACATCTTAAAAGATGTCTCTTTCAGGTTGAAAGCAGGAAGAGTGGGACTTGATGTAGTCTAATAGATGATATTAACATATCTAAAGAAAGACTGTTAAAGCAGAAGGTGGATGGGCAGCATCGAATTACAGAAAAATGGGAGTAGGAGAGGCAGAATTTGGAAATGTTTTTTCCCAGGACTCTTCAGAGAAGGTGGCACAGCCTAGAGGCTTAAATGTCTGGTCCTGTGACTGGACTATCTCAGCAAGTGTTTGGTTATAATTTGGCCTCCTATTTTTATATGTCCTATAGGGAAAGAAAGCTGATTGGAGGATTTAACTGTCAGGACCTTGGGGCAAGTATAGGTCTGTCCACTAGCTAGTGTATTAGCATTATGGTTTTTGCATTACTCTGTTTGTTCTATTTTCCTGCTTCTACTCAACCTCCCAAATCAAGTTCTGATTTCCCCCGGGGTAATGCCAGCTGGTTTTCCCAAAGGGCAGCTCAGGCATATCAGTAACAGAAGCTACAGAAAATATATTTGAGATGTCTGACAGTGAAAACTGGCAAAAAAGGGAGTGGTAGTTTGATTAGATGGAGGAGTCAGCTGAAGGTTTTTTCTTCTAATGAGGCCTCTTTCTATGTCTGGTAATTAAAGGAAGAGGATTCAGGTGTTAGCCAGTGCAGAGGTGAAGTCAGTTTCTGAGTTTTCTCTTTTATCCAGAGATAGAGAAAGCTCATAGGTGTTTTTCCATCTAAGTGGTGTTTCGATAATAGATGGCAGCACACTTGTTGTTTATATGCAGGCACAATTGTAACTTTATGCGTGTGTTAGCTCATTTGCACTTCACGACGGCCTTGGGAAGTAGCTATTGTCATTATCCTCATTTTTTAGGTGGACACTTGTTGGAGGTCCCACAAAGTAGCTCTGGCCATATGTGGTCAGTGTATTAGAATCTCACAGACCAGCTGGTACCCAGGCTCTGGGTTTCTTGGTTCTGCTCAAGGTACAATAAGGAGGATTTCAGCTATTTCAGATTCTCTTTGGAACAAGGAGGATTTAAAAAAATAAGTAAAAATAAGAATGGTTTCTTATTTTAAGAGAAGGGCAATTATATGCAATATGAACTTTATGGAGTGGTTGCAAACTGTACAACTAGGCTTTTAAAAAGTATTTAATGGAGTTTGGGATCCACATGTGCATGCTGCTATATTTTAAATGGATAACCAACAGGGACCTACTGTATAGCACAGGGAACTCTGCTGAATGTTATGTGGCAGCCTGAATGGGAAGGGGGTTTGGGGGAGAATGGATACATGTGTATACATATGGCTGAGTCCTTTGCTGTTCACCTGAAACCATCACAACATTGTTAATTGGCTATACTCCAATACAAAAGGAAAAGTTAAATAAAAGATATTTAATGATGTATTTGTATAATATGAAGTTTCAGTCATGTCGTATCTTCAGATGATCCCTGACTAGTGCAAGCCTCTTTTGGTGAGCTTTGCATGTGTACCGTTAATTATTACTGGTTTCCAAGACTGATGAACTTTAAAAGGTTTGAACCAAACAGCTTTTGAGGACCTTTTTATGACTATTCCCTGCATTATAACACCCTGTTTAAGTTTATCCTCTCATGTTGTGGAGCCTCATTAATTCACAAGAAAGAATGTCTTCAGAGAAGTTAAGTGTTATTAATTCCAGATAAACACAGGGACATATGTTTAACTTAAACTAACAGTTATCTAGAAGAAGATATGCTTTCTTGAAAAATAAAGTGCTTTATATATAAAATGTGAGGACAGAGTATGGTCGTAGAAAGAGTGAGGGCTTTGGAGTCAGACACACTTGAATTCAGTCCTGGTTCTTCCATTCATTGGCAGGATAGCTTCGGATAGGTTACTCAACCTTTCTCAGCTTCAGTGTTCTCTTCTGAAAAATAGGAATAAAAATCCTACTTCACAGGGTTATTGTGAAGATTAAGTGACATAAGCAGAGTACTTAGTGCAGGTGTTCAGCATCAGCCCCTCCTCAAAACAAGCGATAGAAATATTAGTATAGTCGTCCCAGGGACAGGCTCTGCAGTTGGGCTTTGTGTCTGAATCCTGGCTCTGCCCACTGGCGAGTTACATGGTTTGGGGGAAGTTACTTAACTTCCTTCTTTCAGTTTCATCATTTTTAATACGGGGATAATAACATAGTTATATTATCATAGTGGTGATACCTCAAAAACCCAAACTCCAACTGATTCTCCTTGAACAAATGTCCTGGTTAATCTGGGATTCACTTTGTAACCATACTCATTTGTTCAGTTACACACTTCAACACAGATGGTAAAAACATACATTTTGAATAGTATAACCTTTAGAAATCAAGTTTTTCAGTTGTCCTCATTGTGGGAAGGTCTATTTCATAATAGCTACTTTGTGATAATTGTCTACTTTTTACCTTGGAATTTTATTTTGTGCTCTTCCACTCCCCTGCTCTATCCTATTTTCCACCCTTGTTAAGCAATGGATAGTTCTGATTAATTAGATACACCAGTTAATAAGTATTATTATTATAGCAAACAGATTATATCAAACATGATATAGAAGTATTGTATCAAACATGGGTTAATATGTTTCAAAGGATCAGAATATTATAAAGCTGTTAAAGTGAAGCTGCACATACTAACTTTAATGATTGCTATCCTGTAACAATACTTGGGTATCATTTGGAATATTGATTTTGTGTAGAAAAATGGCAAAGTGCTAATTATATGCAACATGAAGGTTTTTGGACTGGTTGCAAAGTGTATAAAACTATGCTTTTTAGGAGGAGTCCTGGCTGCTAGAATGATGGACAAAGTAGAATTAATTGTTTTTGCAAGTTACTTTACTAAAATTCACAGAATTTTTGTTTTGTGTTTCTTTTCTTCTTATTGTTGGTTTGTTCTTCAATATTCTGATATTTAGCAGTATTCTGTAAGCACACTACCAAAAACATGCAATGTCTGAAGTGGTCAGCAGCTACAATAAATCTCTCCAGCTGTATCTGCACAATGCCCTGAAAAAGTCCATTCAGGACAAATTTTTTAACCTCCCTAGTGCTTATTTGCCCATTTAAAACTAGATTCTTGGTGTGATATAGAATGTTATTTCTTCCTCTGTATCTCATTTAAACAGACCTTTAGTGAAATGAAAACACTAAAAGAGTTTTGTAGTAATTTGGTATTTTGTGTAATAATTGTGGTGTTTTGTGTCTGTTAGACTCATTTGTTTTTTCTTTCTGTCTGCACACACACACATATACCCATACATGTGCTTTTTTTCATTTAAAAGTAAGTTGCTGATGTGACATTTCACCTGAATATTTCAGCATACCTCTCATTTTGCTATGAAACCACAATACTAATCACACCTAAGATAGTAACATGAATTCAGCAACACCATCTAATACACAGTTTCCTTAATTGTCAAAAAATTAATTTTATAGCTGACTTTTCAATTCAAGAGCCAATCAAGATTCATATATCACACGGATATTTTAATGGCATAGACTGTGGCGATGGTTTCCAGTATATCAGAATATTTATCCATTTCTTCTATTTTCAGCTACCCATAAGATAGTTTAGGAATTATTATATTGGTTTCACTACCAATGACAAATTGATGACTTAAAGTTCAAGATAGAATATATCTTGGGAAGGATGTATGTAGTCAGAACACTCTGTTCAAAAGTTTCTTGAGTTAATTTTTTTCTGTGTGGTCATGTTATCAGTTGGGTTCACTTATTTCTGACTTGAATCAATTTCAGGTATACTTTTTTCATCTTTTTTAAATTAAACTTTTAATTTTGAGATAATTTGTAGGTTCACATACAGTTGTGGGAAATAATACAGAGATCCCACATATTCTGTATCCAGTTTCCCAGTGATAGTATTTCACAGAACTGTAGTATGATATCACAACCAGGAAATTGTCATTGATACATATAGGTTCAGGAACAGTTTCAGCATTGCAAGCATACCTCATGTTGCCTCTTTGTAGCCATATTCACTTTCACTTCTGCACCAGCCCTAATTAATCCCTGCCAATTACTAATCTGTTCTCTATTTAATTTTGTCACTTCCGGGATGTCATATAAATAGATCATATGTTATGTAACCTTTGGGGACTGGCTTTTTTCACTCAGCATAATAACTCTGGTGATTCATTCTGTTTGTTGGGTATATCGATAGCTCGTTCCTTTTTATGGCTAAGTAGTGTTCCATGCTGTACATGTACCACAGTTTGTTTACCTGTTCACCCACTGAAGGACACCTGGGTTATTTCTGGTTTTTAGTTATTATAAATAAGCCTGCTGTAAACCTTTGTGTATGGTTTACTGTGTGAACAAAAGCCTTCATTTTTCTGGAATAAATGCCCAGAAGCACAAATGCTTGGTTATGTGGAGGTTGCACATTTAGTTTTTTAAGTAACTGCTAAACTGTTTTCCATGGTTACCGTACCATTTTACATTCCTGCCAGCAATGTATGAGTGATCCAGTTTCTTTACCACATTTCCTGTCAGTGTTTGGTGGTGCTGCTATTTTTATTTTAGTGATCTGGTAGATGTGTACTGATCACTCTTTTTGATTTTAATTTGCATTTACCTGATGGTTAACATTGATGTGCTTATTCACCATTTGTATATCCTCTTTGGTGAAGTGTCTTTAATTTTTAAGACTTTTTTAAAAGCAGTTTTAGGTTTACAGCAAAATCAAGAGGCAGGTATGGAGCTTTCCCGTGTATTTTGCCCCCACATGTGCATAGCCTTGTCTATTATTATTTATCAGAATTGTACATTTTTTTTAACCCAGGATGAACCTATACTGACACATCATAGTTATCTAAAGTGCACAGTTTACCTTAGGCTTCACTCCAGGTGTTGCACATTCTATGAATATGGACAATAATGACATACATGCATTATGTATAATATCATCCAGAGTGTTTTCACTGCTCTAAAAATACCCTCCCCTTGGAAACCACTGATTTTTCTCATTGTCTCCATTGTTTTATTTTCTCCAGAATGTCATATAGTTGGAATCATACAGTATATAGTCTTTTCAGACTGGCTTCTTTCACTTATTAATGTGCATTTCTTCATGTCTTTTCATGGCTTGGTAGCTCATTTCTTTTTAGTGCTGAATAATATTCCATCACCTGGATGTACCACAGTTTTTTTTTTTTTTAATTATTTTTTTACAAAAGTAAATTGAGGTATAACTGACATTTGTTTCAGGGGTACAGCATAGTGATTCAATATTTGTGTATACAGTGAAATGATCATCGCAGTAAGTCAAGTTAACATCCATCACCATACATAGTTACAGATTTTTTTCCTATGCTGAGAACTTTTAATATAAGATGTACTCTGGTAGCAACTTGAAAATATACAGTAGAGTATTATTAACTATTATTATAGTTACAATAACTGAAACAACTATTCCCAATTATCAGGTGGTGCTAATGGTAAAGAACCCACCTGCCAATGCAGGAGACATAGAAGACATGGGTTTGATCTCTGGGTTGGGAAGATCCCCTGGATGAGGGCATGGCAACCCACGCCAGTATTCTTGTCTGGAGAATTCTGTGAACACAGGAGCCTGGTGGGCTATGGTCTGTAGGGTTGCAGAGTTGGATATGACTGAAACAACTTAGCACTCATGCATCCCTGCTGCTGCTAAGTTGCTTCAGTCATGTCCGACTGTGTGACCCCAGAGACGGCAGCCCACCAGGCTCCCCCATCCCTGGGATTCTCCAGGCAAGAACACTGGAGTGGGGTGCCACTGCCTTCTCCCATGGGTTGTCATTTCCTTCTCCAATGCAAGAAAGTGAAAAGTGAAAGTGAAGTCGCTCAGTCGTGTCTGACTCTTAGCGACCCCATAGACTGCAGCCCACCAGGCTTCTCCATCCATGGGATTTTCCAGGCAAGAGTACTGGAGTGGGGTGCCACTGCCTTCTCCCATGCATCCCTAATGATAGTTTATTTTATAACTGAAATTTGGCCATTTTGACCATCTTCACTCATTTTGCCCCATTCTCTCACCGCCATGCTTCTGGCAACCACCAGTCTGTTTCCTCTACCTGTGAGTTTTCAGGTTTTTATAATTATTTTTTTTAATCCATGTGTAAGTGAGAATATATGGTATTTGTCTTCTTCTGTTTGACTTATATCACTTACCGTAATGCCCTCAAGGTCCATCCATGTTGTCACAAATGGTAAGCTTTCATTCTTTTCTATGACTGAATGATATTCTGCACATATAGCACATTTTCTTTATCAATTCATGTGGTGGTGGATACTTAGATTATTTCAGTGTCTTGGCAATTGTAAATAATGCTGCAGTGAACAGGCGGGTGCGTATATCTTTCCAAATCAACACTTTCATTTTCTTCAAATGCACACCCAGAGGTGGAATTGCTGGATCATATGTAGTTCTGTGTTTAATTTTTTGAGAGACCTTCATACTGTCTTCCATAGTAGCTGCACCAGTTTGCATCCCCACCAACAGCACCCAGTGGTTCCCTTTTCTCCATAACCTCACCAACGCTTATTTCTTGTTATTTCTTGGGTGTTTTTTAATAACAGCTGTTCTAGCAGGTGTGAGGTGATACCTCATTTTTGTTCTGATTTGCATTTCCCTGATGATTAGTGATGTTGAGCTCCTTTTCATGTGTTGACCATCTGTATGTTTTCTTTGGAAAAAGATCTATTCAGATTGTTTGCCCATTTTTAAACCAGATTATTTTGGGTATTGAATTTAGTGAGTTCATTATATATTTTGGATATTAACTCATAATGAGTTATATGATTTGTAGGTATTTTCTCCTATTGGGGAGGTTACTTTTTCATTTTGTTAATGGTTCCTTTTCTTCTGCATAAGCTTTTTAGTTTGATGTGTTCCCACCTTCTTATTTTTGCTTTTGACATCAAATCTCAAAGAATCATCACCAAGAATGAAGTCTAGTTTGAAGCCGAGAAGCATGGTACCGCCAGTTTTGTTCTTCTTTCTCAAGATTGTTTTTGCTGTCTGGGGTCTTGTACACTACGGTTTCTTCATTCATCTACTTAAGGACATCTCGGCTGCCTCTAATTTTTGGCAGTTACGAAGAAAGCTGCCATAAACATCTGTGTGTAGGTTTTCGTGTGAATGGAAGTTTTCAACTCCTTTGTGTAAATAAATACCAAGAAGTGTGATTGCTGGATTGTATGGTAAGAGTCTGTCTTCCAGAGGGACTGTATTATTTTCATTTCCACTGGAAATGTTTGAGCGTTGCTGTTGCTCCACACCCTGTCCAGCTTTGCTGGTGTCAGTGTTCCAGATTTGGGCCGTTCCATGTGTGTGTTTTTCAAATGTTTTCTTCCAGTCTGTGACTTGTTTTCTAATTCTCTTTATATTTTCTTTCCCAGAGCAGAAGTTTTTAATTTTAAATAAATCAAAGTTATTAGTTATTTCTTTCATGGATCGTGTCTTTGGTGTTATATTTAAAAAGGCATCACCATACCCAAGGTCACCTAGGTTTTTTCCTTTGTTATCTTTTAGGAGTTTTATAGTTCTGCATTTTACATTTAGGCCTGTGATTCATTTTGGGTTAATGTGTGTGAAGAGTAAAAAGTCTACATCTAGATTTGTTTGCTTTTGCATGTTTATATCCAGTTGTTCCAATACTATTTGCTGAAGAGACTTCTTCTTTAATTGGTTTTTTTTTTTTGGCTGTTGAGTTTTGAGAATTTTTAGTATATTCTGTGCACTGGTCTTTTGTCAGAGCAGTAGTTCACATTTTCTCATAGTTCTGTAGCTTGTCTTTTCATCCTCTTACAGAGTCCTTTGTGGATCAAACTTTAAGAATTTTGATGAAGTCAGGTTTATGAAATTTTCCTTTTATAGATGATGCTTTTGGTGCTTTTTAGAACTCTCTGCTTAACCTGAGATCCTAAAGATTTTTTCCTATATTTTTTCTTAAAGGTGTTACAGGTTTTAGTTTTACATTTAAGTCTGTGATCCATTTTGAGTTTTTGTATAAGGTGTCCATTTTAGATCAAGGTTTTGTGGATTCTTTTTGTTTTTGTTTGCCTATGGATGTCCAGATTGCTGCAGTGGTACTCGTGGAAAAGGCAGCCTTTCCTTTATTGAACTGCTTTTGCACCTTTGTCAAAAAGCATGTTGTGTAGTCTGTTTCTCTGTTCAGTTCCACTGATCTCTGTGTCTGTTCCTCTGCTGATACCACACAGTGTTGATACTATAGTGACAGAACGTGTCTTTAAACCTGGTAGTCTGGTTCTTCCTACTTTGCTTTTTGTTTTTTTTTCAGAATTGTTTTAGCTATTCTAGTTCCTTTACCTTTCCATATGAATTGTAGAATAACATTTTTTGTATCTGTTGGGTTGGCTAAGACGTTGGTTCGGGTTTTTCCATACAGTGTTACAAAAAAAAGAAAAACTGAATGAACTTTTTGGCCACCCAATACATAACTCTTGCTAGGATTTTGATAAGAATTGTGATAAACCTGTAAGTCACCTTTGCTGCTGCTGCTAAGTCGCTGCGTGTCCGACTCTGTGTGACCCCAGAGATGGCAGCCCACCAGGCTCCCCCGTCCCTGGGATTCTCCAGGCAAGAACACTGGAGTGGGTTGCCATTGCCTTCTCCAGTGCATGAAAGTGAAAAGTGAAAGTGAAGTCGCTCAGTCGTGTCCGACTCTCAGCGACCCCATGGACTGCAGCCTACCAGGCTCCTCCGCCCATGGGATTTTCCAGGCAAGAGTACTGGAGTGGGTTGCCACTGCCTTCTCCGAAGTCACCTTTGGGAGAGTTAAAAATCTTCCTTATGTTGACTCTTCGTTCCGTGAACATGGTATGTCCCTCCATTTATTTAAATCTTTGATTTATTTCATCAACATTGTATAATTTTTAGCATATAAGTCCTGTATATATTTTGTTTGAATCATACATAAGTATTTACAACCTACCTGCAGTTGAGAGACCTGGGTTCGATCCCTGGATTGGGAAGATCTCCTGGAGAAGAGATGACTAACCACTCCAGTATTCTTGCCTGGCAGAGGAGCCTGGCAGGCTACAGTCCATGGGGTTGCAAAGAGTTGGACACGACTGATGACTTTCACTCACTCACATTTACAATTTTAAAAATTACAAATGTATTGAGTTTTTAACCTTGGTGTTTATTGCCAAATTTTATTGCTTATATATGTTTATTGCTAGGATATAGAAATGTAAGTGATTTTCATTTTTCATTCAGTTTATTTTGTGTTCTGTGGCCTAGTTGAACTCACTTATTAGTTCCAAGAGTTAAAAAAAATTTTTTTGGGGGGATTTTTATTTAGACAGTCATTTCATATGCAGGTGGCGACAGTTTTATTTATGCTTTTTGCCTCCAATTCATAGGGCTTTTCCCTTTCCCCCTTTTCTGCTTTGTTGTACTGGCTAGAACTTCTGGAGCTATATTGAATAAGAACAGATATCTGTGCCTTGTTCTTTTCTCCTTAGGAGGGAAGCATTAGATTTTTCATCTTTAAGTACAATGTTAGTGTTAGATTTTTTGTGGTGTCTTTTTATTGAGAAAATCCTTTTCTATTCCTGTTTTATCAAAGTTGTTATTATGAATAAGTATCAAATTTTGTTAGATATGTCAGTTTTGCACCCCTGGAATAAGCATCACTTGGTTATGGTGTGTAATTCTTTTGATATATTGCTGAATTCTGTTTGTTGATAATTTGTGAAGGATCTTTATGTCTATATTTATGAGGAGTGTTAGTCTATAGTTTTCTTTTTTAGACTGTCTTTGTGTGGCTTTGATATCAGGGCAATAGTAAACTAGTTTTATACAATGAATTGGGAATTTTTTATTCCTATCCTATTTTCTGAAAGAACTTGTTTAGAATTGATGCTCATTTTTCTTAAACATTTGGTGGAATTCTCTAGTGAAGTCATGTGGGTCTGGAGATTTTTTAAATTACTATTTCAATACTGTATAGCACAGGAAACTATATTTAGTGTCTTGTAATAAATTATAATTGAAAAGAATCTGAAAAATATTATTTATATACATATATATATATGGATCTTTTTGCTGTAACCAGAAACTAACACATTATAAATCAACTGTACCTCAATAAAAAGCCTAAAAAATTAAATTAATAATTTAGTTTCCTTATTAAACAATATTCAAATAATTGCCAATGTATGAGTTGTGGTAGTTTGTAATTTTTGAGGAATTGATCCATTTCATTGTAAGTTGTCAAATTTGTGTGTGTAGAGTTTGTAGTTAGGGAATACTACAAACTCTACATTATATTTTGATCAAATTATATTTTGATGTCTGAATGGTTTTTAGTAATATCCTCTGCTTAATTCCTGGTACTGGTAGTTTGTGTCTTTTTTTAAATTTTGTTTATCAGTCTTGCTGCGTATGTGCTTAGTTGCTCAGTTGTGTCTTTGCAACCCCATGGTCTGTAACCCGCCAGGCTTCTCTGTCCATGGCATTTTCCAGGCAGGAATACTGGAGTGGGTTGCCGCGTATGTGCTTAGTTGCTCAGTTGTGTCTTTGCAACCCCATGGTCTGTAACCCGCCAGGCTTCTCTGTCCATGGCATTTTCCAGGCAGGAATACTGGAGTGGGTTGCCATGCCCTCCTCCAGGGGATCCTCCCGACCCAGGGGTTGAACTCAGGTTTCCTGCGCTGTAGGCGGATTCTTTCCTGTCTTGAGCCACCAGGGTACCCATCAGTCTTGCTAGAGGTCTGTTAATTTTATTGACCTGTTTGCAGAACTGGCTCTTTGTTTCATTTATTTTCTCTATTATTTTTCTGTGTTCATTGTCATTGGTTTCTTCTCTCATCTTTATTATGTCTTTCCTTCTCTTCTGCTTGCTTTGAGTTTTTTTTGTGCTGCCCACTTTTTAAGAATCTTAAATGTGGGAATTTAGATGACTGATTTGAGGCTTTTCCTCTTTTCTGATGTATGCAGTTATTGATATAAAAATCCATCTCATCATTGCTTTAGGTGTGCACCACAATTTTGATATGTTTTATTTTAGCTTTAATTAAGCTCATGTTTTGATTTCTCTTGATATATCTTTCTGATTCATGGATTATTTAGAAGTATTGTTTAGTTTCCAAGTGTTTGGAGGTTTTCTTGATATAATTTTGTTACTTGGTTTTTCATTTTAATCACTGAACACATTTTGTGTGATTTTAATTCTTTTAAACTTAAAACCGGGAGAAATATCAATAACCTCAATATGCAGATGATACCACTCTAATGGCGAAAAGTAAAGAGGAATTTAAGAGCCCCTTGATGAAGGTGAAAGAGGAGAGTGAAAAGCTGGCTTAAAATTCAACATTAAAAAAATTAAGATAATGACATTCAGTCCCATCACTTCATGGCAAATAGATGGGGATAAAATGGAAACAGTGACAGACTATTTTTTTGGGCTCCAAAATCACTGCAGATGGTGACTGCAGCCATGAAATTAAAAAATGCTTGCTTCTTGGAAGAAAAGCTATGACAAACCTAGACAGCATATTAAAAAGCAGAGACATCACTTTGCCGAAAAAGGTCCTTATAGTCAAAGCTATGGTTTTTCCAGTAGTCATGTACAAATGGGAGAATTGGACCATAAAGAAGGCTGAATGTCAAAGAATTGATGCTTTTGAACTGTGCTGTAAGAGACTCTTGAGAGTCCCTTGGGCAGCAAGGAGATCAAACCAGTCAATCCTAAAGGAAATCAACCCTGAATATTTGCTGGAAGGACTGATGCTGAAGCTGAGGCGCAGATACTCTGGCCACCTGATGCAAAGAGCCGACTCATTGGAAAAGACCCTGATGCTGGGAAAAACTGAGGACAGGAGGAAAAGAAGGCCCCAGAGGATGAGATGGTTGGATGGCATCACTGAATCAATGGACTTGAGTTTGAGCAAACTCTAGGAGATAGTGAAGGACAGGGAAGCCTGGCTTGCTGCAGTTCATGGGGTTTGCAAAGAGTTGGACACTGCTTAGCAAGTAAACAACAACTGGTCCAAGTATCATTGACACTTAAAAAGTATGGGTATTCTGTTAGGTGATGTGTTCTATAAATGTCTGTTAGATTCTACTGGTTGCTTGTGGTGTTTAGTACATCCTTGTTTTCTTATATTTTCTGTCATTTGTTGAAAAGAATTGTTGATGTCATATATACTCAGTTACGGATTTGTCTTTTACTCCTTTCAGGGCTTTCAGTTTTTGCTTCATATATATTTGCAGATCTGTTGTTTGGTGTACACACATTTAGAATGGCTCTGTCTTATTAGATGACCCTTCTATCACCATCTAATATCTCTGTATCTCTGGTAACTTTCTTTGCTTCGAAGATTACTTTATGTGATATTTATAGAGGCATACCTGCTTTCCTTTGATTAATATTTTCTTGACATATCTTTCCCTTCCTTTTATTTCTAGGCTGCCTATATTGCTAAATGTGAAGTGAGGTTCTTTATTTTTTAAATTTTGGTTAATTTATTTTTGGCTGCACTAGGTCATCAGTATCAATGTCCTCATTGTGAGATATGACACTTGGTGGTTGATCATTGTATTGTATCAGTTTTTTTATTGTGTAACAAATTACCCTACAGCTGAGCAACTGAAAACAACAGTAAATATTTGTTATGCATTGCATTTTCTATGGGGCAGGAATCTAGAGAGGATTAGTGGGCAGTTTTGGTTTAGGGTCTTTTGTGAGGTTGCAGTCAAGATGTCAGGTAGGATTGCAGATATGTGAACACTTGGGCTAGAGGATCTGCCTCCATGAGTCACTCAGAGGACTAGAAAGTTCATGCTGGTCGTTGGCAGGGAGACCACGGTTTCTTTATTCATGGCCCTCTCCTCAGGACGGTGAGTCCTTACTGTCATGCTGTGAGTGTCCTTACAGCATGACAGCTGAGTTCCCCAAGAGCAATCAATACAAGAGAAAGGGAGGCAGAAAGCTCAATGTACGTATAATTAAGATTCAGAGGTCATAACACTGTCAGCCTGTCAAATATTTTATTGGGTACAGAGGCCAGGTGTGATTTAATATGGGAGGAGACTGCAAGGCTACAAGTACTAGGAGCCAGGAATCCTTGGGTGCCATCTTGGAGGCTGGCTACCATATGTACCATCTTTAAAACATGGAAAAATTAAGTGAAGGAAGGACAGGCTAAGTGAAGGAAGGACAGGCATAGTAGAAAAGTATAAATATGGGATTGACATGAAGCAAGTAAGCTGATAATCTTTGTGTATAATGTTGTGATCTGTTGCAAAAAAGACTTAGCATCTTAGTTTTATGAAAAATAAGCCTATAGATAGACCTTAGTAATATTCTAGGATATTGTTTTTAGGGTTTTTGAATTTTACACATTGACTTTATTATTATTAGTGACTTAATTAGGGGATCAGTAAACAAAGGTACACATGAATGGAAAGGTGCAAAGTTTGAACCAATGTATATCTGAGGTGTGTGTGAATAAATGATTTGGTTAAACCCTGTAACTCTGAGGTCAGAGACCTAGTTAATGCCTGTACAACAGAAGTTAATGCTCAGGCTTTTGTTCTCAGGCTATTAATATTCATAGGTCTGGATGGTATTACTATAAGTGAATTAATGAATGAGTAAGTATATATAGAAGACAAGGAAAGCCATATGTGGTCCAGTTATGAGTGTTTAATATATTTTTGCTATTAATACATTTCTAAAGTGTTCAATTCCAATGTAAATCTATTTGGATAAATATCATACAGAGATAAATACCTGGAAATCAATGTTCTGCATTATTTGAGAAGTGCTGACTGCTTATTAAAAATAAGAAGATATGATCTAATTGGTTATGTCTGGGAGTAATGATGGAGAAGGCAATGGCAACCCACTCCAGTACTCTTGCCTGGAAAATCCCATGGACGGAGGAGCCTGGTAGGCTGCAGTCCAGGGGGTCACGAAGAGTCGGACATGACTGAGCGACTTCACTTTCACTTTTCACTTTCATGCATTGGAGAAGGAAATGGCAACCCACTCCAGTGTTCTTGCCTGGAGAATCCCAGGGACGGGGGAGCCTGGTGGGCTGCCCTCTATGGGGTCGCACAGTCGGACGCGACTGAAGTGACTTAGCAGCAGCAGCAGCAGGTCTTCATTGCTGACCGTGGGCTTTTCTCTAGTTGTGATATGCAGAGGCTACTCTCTGTGGTGCATGGGCTTTTCATTGTGGTGGGTTTTCTAGAGTCTGCAGAGCACAGACTCTAGAGCAAGATTCAGTAGTTGCAGCATGTGGGCTCAGTAGCTGTGACTTGAGGACTCTAGAGTGTGGACTCTGTAGTTGTTATGTGTGGGCTTATTTGCCTCACAGCATGTGGAATCTTTCTGGAGCATGCATCCAACCCATGTTGCCTGCTTTGGCAGGTGAGTTCTTAACCACTGGACCGCCAGGGAAGTACTGAAGTGAATTTCTTTTACACAACATAAGTTGTTTTTTAAAGCCACTTTGTCTTTAATTAGACTGTTTATATTTAATGTAATTATTGATAAATTAGGGATTAAGTTTGGCATTATTTTTTTGTTTTCTGTCTTTTTTCTTTGTTTCTTTTTGTTTGTTTCTGCTCTTTCTTTTCTCTATCTTCCTGTGAGTTATTTGGGCATTTTGTAGACTTCCATTATATCTGTAATATGTTTTAGTATTCTCTATGTTTAATTTTTAGGTATACATAGACAGCTTATCATGATCTGTTAGTATCCTTTGACCATTTTGAGTGAAGTATAGAAACCTTCAGTTCAGTTCAGTCACTCAGTCGTGTCTGACTGTTTGCAACCCCATGGACTGCAGCACACCAGGCCTACCTGTTCATCACCAACTCCTGGAGTTTACTCAAACTCATGTTGATTGAGTCGGAGATGCCATCCAACCATCTCATCCTCTGTCATCCCCTTCTCCTGCCTTTAGTCCTTCCCAGCATCTTTTCCAGTGAGTCAGTTCTTTATATCAGGTGGCCAGAGTATTGGAGCTTCAGCTTCAGCATCAGTCCTTCCAGTGAATATTCAGGACTGATTTCCTTTAGGATTGAGTGGTTTGATCTCCTTGCAGTCCAAGTGACTCTCAAGAGTCTTCTCCAACACCACAGTTCAAAAGCATCAATTCTTCAGTGCTCAGCTTTTTTTGTAGTCCAACTCTCACATCCATACATGACTACTGGAAAAACCGTAGCTTTGACTAGACAGACTTTTGTTGCAAAGTAATGTCTCTGCTTTCTAATATGCTGCCTAGGTTGGTCATAACATTTCTTCCAAGGAGCAAGCATCCTTTAATTTCATGGCTGCAGTCACCATCTGCAGTGATTTTGGAGCCCCCATAAATAAAAATAAATAAAAATAGAAATCTTACTTCCCTTTGTATCCCTCGTTCTCTACCCATTTATAGTATAACCATCTTAAGTATTTCTTCCACATGTTTAGAACCATATCAGACAGGATTATAATTTCTGTTTTAACTGTCAAATATAACTGAGAAAACTCAGGAGCAAAAGAAATATATTTATCTACTTTTTTTTTCTTATTGTGTTTTCTCTGATTTTCAGAAGTTCCTTCTTTTATTGTTGCCTTTTTGTTTAGAAAGAAGGAAATGGCAACCCACTCCAGTACTCTTGCCTGGGAAATCCCATGGACAGAGGAGCCTGGTAGGCTACATACAGTCCATGAAGTCGCAAAGAGTCGGACATGACTGAGTGACTAAACTTTCACTTAAACTTTCACTTTAGCCATTCTTTCACAGCAGGTCTGCTGGTGACAATTCTCTTAGCTTTCCTTCATTTCAGAATGTCTTGATTTTTCCTTTATTCCCAAAGGATGTGTTTACTGGGTATATAATTCTTAACTGAGCGACTGAACTGAATTCTTGATTGATGTTCTTTTAGCACTTGAAAAAAAGTTGTTCTGCTTCCTTCTGATGATAAATGATAAATGGCTTCTGATGATAAATCCAGTGTAGTTTAAATTATTTTTCCCTTCTAGGTAAGGAGTTGTTTTTCTCTGGCTCCCTTTAAGACTTTTTTTCTGTTCATTTGGTTATCCGAAGTTTGAATATGATGGGCTGACCTGATTTCTTTGGATTTGTCTTATTTGAGGTTTGCTCAGTCCTTTAATCTTGTAGGTTATGTTTCCAGTCAAATTCAGGAAGTTTTCAGCCATTATTTCTTCTGCTTTTACAGCCTTATCTGTTTTGTCTTATTCTTTTGGGACATCAATAAAATGAATGTTAGATTTTTTTTTTTATTATTATAATCCTGTAGTGCCTGAAGTTCTGTTCATTCTTTTTGGGAATATTTTCTTTCTGTTAAAATTGGGTGATTTCTATTATTCTTTCTTTGAGCTCATTGAAACTTTCCTCTTCCATTCTCCTGTTGATGCCTATTCACAGGGATTTTTATTTTGGTTATTGTATTTTTCAGTTCTCATATTGTTTGGTTGTTTATTCTTCTCTCTCTTTGAGATGATTTCTGAGACTTTCTATATTTTTCTTTGTTTCAAGCATTTTGTAATGACTCACTGAAGCACTGAAAAGTCATGCTGTTTTAAATTCCTTGTCAGATAATTCTAATATCGCTGTCATCTTGGTGTTGGCATTTGCTATCATTTCTCATTGGTTTGAGTTCTTGTTTTCTTGCTATGACTACTGATTTTCAGTTGAAACCTGGACATTCTTGTTGTTATAAGATTCTGGATCTCAAACCTATTTTTTACTGACTTTCTTGGTACTACTCTAGCAGAGTAAGGAAAGTGCTGCCTCTTTAATTGACACCGAATGGAATGGCTGATTTCTGTTACTGCTGGGTGGGAGTTGGGGCTCTCCATGTGGCCTCTACTGACACAATGGTAGATATGACTTCATCTTGTCTTTCCACTCTGTTTCTGAGTTTACCTGTTCAGAGTGTTGAGATATCTCATTAGAATCTTTCAAGTATAGAAGTCTAGGTTCTTCAAGCTTTCCTGGCCTTTGCTGTCATGAATCAGGGTACAGTTCAGTTCAGTCACTCAGTTGTGTCTGACTCTTTGTGACCCCATGGACTGCAGCATGCCAGGCCTCCCTGTCCATCACCAACTCCCAGAGTTTACCCAAACTCATCTCCATTGAGTTGGTCCAACCATCTCATCCTCTGTTGTCCCCTTCTCCTCCTGCTGTCAATCCTTCCCAGCATCAGGGTCTTTTCCAGTGAGTCAGTTCTTTGCATGAAGTGGCCAAAGTATTGGAGTTTCAACTTAAACATCAGTTCTTCCAGTGAACACTCAGGACTTATCTCTCTTAGGATGGACTGGTTGGATCTGACTGCAGTCCAAGGAACTCTCAAGAGTCTTCTCCAACACCACAGTTTAAAAGCATCAATTCTTCGATGGTCAGCTTTCTTTATAGTCCAACTCTCACATCCGTACATGACTACTGGAAAAACCATAGCCCTGACTAGATGGACCTTTGTTGGCAAAGTAATGTCTCTGCTTTTTAATATGCTGTCTAGGTTGGTCATAACCTTCCTTCCAAGGAGTAAGCGTCTTTTAATTTCATGGCTGCAGTCACCATCTTCAGTAATTTTGGAGCCCCCCAAAATGCCACGATCTTAGTTTTCTGAATGTTGAGCTTTAAGCCAACTTTTTCACTCTCCTCTTTCACTTTCATCAAGAGGCTCTTTAGTTCTTCACTTTCTGCCATAAGGGTGGTGTCATCTGCATATCTGAGGTTATTGATATTTCTCCCGGCAATCTTAATTCTAGCTTGTGCTTCATCTAGCCCAGCATTTCTCATGATGTACTCTGCATATAAGTTAAATAAGCAGAGTGAAAATATACAGCCTTGATGTACTCCTTTTCCTATTTGGAACCAGTCTGTTGTTCCATGTCCAGTTATAACTTTTGCCTCCTGACCTGCATACAGGTTTCTCAAGAGGCAGGTCAGGTGGTCTAGTATTCCCATCTCTTTCAGAATTTTCCACAGTTTGCTGTGAATCGGGGTACAGTACACAGTATTTTCTCTGATATTTGCCTGGAGTAGAGTGATTACTGTCTAAAAGTTTTACATCATGCTGGGTTATTTCTTTCCTTGTCCTTTGGTAAGAGAGAACAGGTTTTTGTTGAGACATCACCCGAAGAAAAAGAAATGCAAAAAGGCAAAATGGTTGTCTGAGAAGGCCTTACAAATAGCGAGAAAAGAGAAGTTAAAGGCAAAGGAGAAAAGGAAAGATACACCCATTTGAATGCAGAGTTCCAAAGAATAGCATGGAGAGATAAGAAAGCCTTCTTCAGTGATCAATGCAAAGAAATAGAGGAAAACAATATAATGGGAGAGACTAGAGATCGCTTCAAGAAAATTAGAGATACCAAGGGAACATTTCATGCAGAGATGGGCACAATAAAGGACAGAAATGGTATGGACCTCACAGAAGCAGAAGATATTATGAAGAGGTGGCAAGAATACACAGAAGAACTGTACAAAAAAGATCTTCATGACCCAGATTCCACAATGGTGTGATCACTCACCTAGAGCCAGACCTTCTGGAGCATGAAGTTAAGTGGGCCTTAGGAAGCATCCCTACAAACAAAGCTAGTGGATGTGATGGAATTCCAGTTGAGCTATTTCCAATCCTAAAAGATGATGCTGTTAAAGGGCTGCACTCAATATGCTAGCAAATTTGGAAAACTCAACAGGGGCCACAGGACTGAAAAAGGTCAATTATCATTCCAGTCCCAAACAAAGGCAATGCCAAAGAATGTTCAAACTGCCGCACAGTTGCACTTATCTCATGAGAAACACTGGGCTGGATGAAGCACAAGCTGGAATCAAGATTGCTGGGAGAAATATCAATAACCTCAGATAGGCAGATGACACCACCCTTATAGCAGAAAGCAAAGAAGAACTAAAGAGCCTCTTGATGAAAGTGAAAGAGGAGAGTGAAAAAGTTGGCTTAAAACACAACATTCAGAAAACTGAGATCATGGCATCTGGTCCCATCACTTCATGGCAGATACAAAGGAAACAGTGGAAACAGTGAGGCTTTCTTGGACTGCAGAATCACTGAAGATGGTTACTGTAACCATGAAATTAAAAGATGCTGCTCCCTGGAAGGAAAATTATGACCAACCTAGACAGCATATTAAGAAGCAGAGGCATTACTTTGCTGACAAAGGTCCATCTAGTCAAAGCTATGGTTTTTCCAGTAGTCATGTATGGATGTCAGAGTTGGACCTTAAAGAAAGCTGAGCGCCAAAGAATTGATGCTTTTGAACTGTGGTGTTGGAGAAGACTCTTGAGAGTCCCTTGGACTGCAAGGAGATCCAACCAGTTAATATCCAACCAGCATATTAAAAAGCAGAGGCATTACTTTCCCAACAGAGGTCTATCTAGTCAAAGCTATGGTCTTCCTTTTTGCCTCAGCTGATAGAGAATCCGCCTGCAATGAGGGAGACCTGGGTTCAGTTCCTGGGTTGGGAAGATCCCCTGGAGAAGGGAAAGGCTACCCACTCCAGTATTCTGGCCTGGAGAATTACATTTAATTTTTCTAGTAGTCGTGTATGGATGTGAAAGTTGGACCATACAAAAAGCTGAGTGCAGAATAATTGATGGTTTCAAACTGTGGTGTTGGAGAAGACTCTTGAGTGTCTTAGACTGCAAGATCAAACCACTCAATCCTAAAGGTGATCAGTTCTGAATATTCATTGGGAGGACTGATGCTGAAGCTGACACCCCAGTACTGTGGCCATTGATGTGAAGAAGTGACTCATTGGAAAAGACCCTGATGCTGGGAAAGACTGAAGGTGGGAGGGGAAGGGGACGGCAGAGTATGATGGTTGGAGAGCAGCACCAACTCGATGGACATGAGTTTGAGCAAACTGTGGGATTTGGTGATGAACATGGACACCTGGCGTGCTGCAGTCCATGGGGTTGCAAAGAGTCAGACATGACCGAGCGGCTGAACTGAACTGAACTTAGCTCCAAACCTGGAATATAAACCCCCGCAAAAATCCCCAGTAACTCACCACCAAGTTGTTGCTTGATTCCTAAGATACTGGTTGGTTAGCTTTCCTTTCTCCCCAATTCAGTCATTTTCTGTTTTATTCAGTATATATAATGTGTAGGGTTTTTAGTTGTAGTTAGTGAGAAAGCATAGGAAAAAGCATCTACTCCGTAGTGTCTACTCTGTATTCCTGGAAGTATTAGTCTCTGTCTTTTTTATTTGATTTTAACTTTTGACTATATCAAAAGTCAAAGCTACATATAAAAGAATGCTGAGAAAGAGTCTCATTTATAATTCTGTATCTTCCACTCCATTCCAGTGCACCTCTTTTAAATATTTATTTTTATTAATTTTCTCTGTTATTCTATCTGTGTTTGTGTTTGCAAAATAACTGCATTCTGTGTTAGGTTCACACATGTATATTTATGGGTGTTTATATACTCATATACGTTTTTATTTTTACCTTTTTTGTGAACTAAATCTAGTCATACTTTATTGCTTATTGCATTGTGTTGTTGTTTGACAATATATCCTAAAAATCATTCCCTACTCATTCATGGAGGTCCTTCTTATATCTTTTTGCCAGCATAGTACTCTTTTGTATTTATATGTGCAGTAGGTTTTTAACCATTTTTTTTTGCTTGACATTTTGTTTCTCATATTTTATTACAAATAATGTAACAGTGAATAACTGGTGCATGTATTGTTATGTATTTGTAGAAGTGTGCCTTTAGAATAAAATGCTAGAGGGGGGGTTGCTAGATCAAGAATAAATGCATATATAGTTTTGTTAGTGCCAAATTCTGCTTCACAAGAGTTGTTGCTCTGCTGCTGCTGCTGCTGCAGCAGCTGCTAAGTCGCTTCAGTCGTGTCCAACTCGGTGCAACCCCATAGAAGGCAGCCCACCAGGCTCTCCCGTCCCTGGAATTCTCCAGGCAAGAATACTGGAGTGGGTTGCCATTTTCCTCTCCAATGCATGAAAGTAAAAATCAAAGTGAAGTCGCTCAGTTGTGTCCAACTCTTAGCAACCCCATGGACTGTAGCCCACCAGGTTCCTCCGTCCATGGGATTTTCCAGGCAGGAGTACTGGAGTGGGGTGCCATTGCCTTCTCCGTTGCTCTGGTCAGCAACATACAAGAATGCCAGTTTCCTTACAGACTTATGGTTAGAGTGTGTTGTCAAACTTCTGAGCTTTTGCCAATATGATAGGATAGAAATAGCATTTCATCTAGGTTTTAATTTCTCATATTATGAGTGGAGTTTAGCATATTTTTGTTTTTACCCTCATTCTTTAAAGATATGTTCATAAACGTAGACTTCTAGTATACTGAAGATATCATTCTATTTTCTGCTAGGTCTTCTTGTTGCTGCAGGGAAATCATCTGTCAATTTGTCATTCCTTTGAAGGTTATCTACCTCTTTTTCTACTTGCTTTTAATATAGTGTCTTTGTCTTTGATGTTCTACATTTGACTTATGATGTGTCCAACATTTGACTGTCTGTCCAAATGTGGAATTCTTTCTCTTTATCCTGTTTGTGATTCATTTGGCTTCTTCAGTCTGTGGATTGATGTCTGTTATCAGTTCCAGAAAATACTTGCCCACTTACTCTTCATATATTATGTTTTCCCTGTTCTCACTATTTTCTTTTTCTTTTTTTGAACTCTAATCAGATGTTTTAAATGTTCATTTTACCATCCTTGTCTTTTAATCTCTATTTTTTATTGTGAGTCCGTTTGTTGCTATATATTGCATTTTCAATAATTTATTTGGATACGCCTTCTAGTTTATAATCTCTTCAGTTGTGTTTAATCTGTTATCAAATTAATTCATTGAGTTTTCCACTTATTGTATTATTTTATAGATACTGTCTTTGGTACTTTTTCAAGTAGTCATTTTGAAAAAGACTTGCTCATTTTTAATAGGTACTTGTTTTTACTCTTATTTTCAATTCCTTTTATCTCTGTGGACATAACAGGAATACTTGTTTTATATTCTGTTTCTGATCACTCCAGTATTAAAAGCCTTGCAGATCTGATTCTACTGGACTTTACAAAGAGCCTTATTTATTTGTATATTGAGTTTTTGAACTGTGAGCACCTATTTCTTTGAATGTTACCTGTGGAAATTCCTCCAGACTCGATTTGCTTTTGCTTCTGCCAGGCATCTAGAGGCACTCACTATTAGTGCAGGACTGCTTTAAACTAGACACATACCTTGACGTATTTGGACCACCCAGGAAGTACAAAGTTTGGCTAAAACCTTTTGAAGGACAGCTTTTGTTTATGAGTTGTTGGTTTTCTCCCCTCATTCCTCGTGTGTCCAAGATTCAAGATATGTAAAAGTCCTACAGGAGTAGGTTTATTTCTAGTGTACTCTTACACTCCCCATACTCCCGTCTGTATGGGGAGCTTACTTTAAGGCTATTTATGTGAAGGCTTACATTTTCAGCTCCTGAACCCTCTGCTTCCAGAAGGTCCTAGAAACCAAAGCTCAAGTTCACTTCTTCCTACAAATATCCTCAAAGTAAATATGTTTGTTTTTATACTTACTTCTTTGAATTTCTTCCTTTACTTGGGTTTTGGTCTGATAATTTCATAATTTTTTGGTCAGTTTTTTAGTGTAGTGGGAATATTAAAATTTTTTTCTAGTGTTTCAAAATTGTTTTTGGCAGGAGAATTAGTCTAGTTGACTAGTATACCATACAATCAGGAAAAGTCTATTTTTAAAATTCCTACTGTGTGGTATTTTTTTTTTCAAAGCATTTTAGAGTAAAAATTATATTCATGGAACATAGATATATGCACATATGAATTTAGTATAATGAGAGGCAGTAAGTATATTAATCATCTATTTAACCAGACATCAGATTTCAAGCAAACTCTGTTTTAAGAAGACATTATCACTTAGTTTCTTTGTATTGAGTACAACTGACAGTTGGACAGTGCAGGGGCTAGGGGTACTGAAAATCCACATACAACTTTATGTTCAGCTGTCTATATTCATGTTTCAACATTTGTGGGTTCAGTCAATCTCAGATTGTGTAGTACTGTAATACCTGTTAATTAAAAAAAAAAAAATCCACATTTAAGTGGATCCATACAGTCAAACTAATGTTGTTCAAGGGCCAGCTGTAGTGGGTGTCTCTGTTCCCTTCATTGGAGAAATTATCACCTAATCACATGTTAACTTTGTGTCAAATTACAGCAACTTCTATTTTGATTTGATTAAGATGACAGTCATTTGATTGTTTTACAATTTTAGACTGTCAAACTATTTGAGATATTACTTGTCACCTAGTAGGATGGCAGTAATACAAACGACAGATAAAAACAAGTGTTAGCGAGAATGTGGAGAAATTTGAACCCTCAATGCATTGCTGGTAGGAGTGTGAAGTGGTGTAATCATCTTGGAAGACAGTTTGTGAGTTACTCAAAAAACATAGAGTTATCATATGACTTAGCAGTTTTACTTCTACATATATACTCAAGAGAAATGAAACATGTCTATACAAAGACTTCTACACAAATGTTACAGAAGTAGTATCCATAATGTCCAGAAAGTGGAAACCACCCAAATGTTTCATCAGTTGATTAATGGATGGCTAAACATGGTGTGGTATATCCATACCTGCACTATTATTTGACAATAAAAAGGAATGAAGTACTGATGAATGTGGCCACATAGATGAACTTTGAAAACATGCTGAGTGAAGTCAGTGAGACACAACACCCACGTATTGTATGATTCCATTTGTATGTAATGTCCAGAATAGGCACAGGGACAGCAAGTGGATTACTGGTTACCCTGGCTGAAGGATGGAAGAGTAGAGAGGGTATTAGGGTTCGCCAAAAAATTAGAACCAGTGGGAGAGACACACACACACACTCACACACACACATTTATTATGGTGAATTGTCTGTGTGATTATGGAGGTTGAGAAGCCCCATGATCTACAGCTCATGCTGGAGACCTAGGAAAGCTGAGATATAATTCAGTCTAAAACTTTGACGTTGACACAGTTGTTATTTACACGGAAGTAATCTAATTGATGCTTTTGAACTGTGGTGTTGGAGAAGACTCTTGAGAGTCCCTTGGACTGCAAGGAGATCCAACCAGTCCATTCTAAAAGAGATCAGCCCTGGGTGTTCTTTGGAAGGAATGATGCTAAAGCTGAAACTCCCGTACTTTGGCCACCTTATGCAAAGAGTTGACTCATTGGAAAAGACTCTGATGCTGGGAAGGATTGGGGGCAGGAGTAGAAGGGGACGACAGAGGATGAGATGGCTGGATGGCATCACCGACTCTATGGATGTGAGTTTGAGTGAACTCCGGGAGATGGTGATAGACAGGGAGGCCTGGCGTGCTGCGATTCATAGGGTTGCAAAGAGTCGGACACGACTGAGTGACTGAACTGAATCTAATTAAGAATTATATTTTATTTATTTAATTAACTTTTATTTAACTCTTCATTTTGAACTTAGGGAAAAGTTATAAAATAATATAAATTTATATATCAGTTTGAAGTGCCATCTTTACCCAGGTTTCCCTAAATATTAATATTGAGCTTACATTTTTATGGTATGATTATCAAAATCAGGCTTACTGCATATTTTGTAAGGTCTGTAAGTTAAGATGGATTATACATTTTTAAAGAATTATTTTTTAAAAAAAGGCAAAGAGGGATATGTAACAGAGACCTTATTTGGTCCACAGATCCTAAAACATCTGCTGTCTGGTCCTTTACACAGAAGAGTTCACTGACCCCTGATCTGATTTCCATAGGCTGTTCAAGCTGCCCCAGTTTTTTCACTGATACCCTTTTCTGGTCCAAGATCAAATTTGGGATGCCACGTTGCATTTAGTTGCTATGTCTCCTTAGTCTTTTAATTTGGAATAGTTCCTCACTCTTTCTTTGTTTTTTTGTATTGGTGCTTTTAAAGAATTTGCTCAATTATTTTTTAGGATGCCCTTCACATTGGGCTTGTCTGATATTTCCTCATGATTAAATTCAGGAAATATACAATTTGGTAAACTAGCTTTTTAAAAAATTGAACATTTTACGTATTCAGTTTGAAATCAGAATTTATTGTCCCTCAGTTTTTAATCTGAGAACAATACAATTTGTAGACTATTCCTCTTGTATTACACTGTTAAAGTGATTATTTTTATATAATTTCTGGGTGGTGTTATTAGCCTTTTTTTTTTTTTTTAACAGTAATCAGAAGATACTCTGCTGTTATTTATAATGGCTTTTTTCTTCAAGAACTACTGACTATATTGTAACTGTTAACAAGAGTGAAGTTTTGTCTTTGCTTTAAGCTAATGTTAAATATTATATTTAGATTAAGGAGCTAAGGCCTTTATTATAATTTTGTATAGTTTAATGTCACCTGACAGTGAATCTACCTATAATGATGCTGGTAGGGATTGGGGGCAGGAGGAGAAGGGGATGACAGAGGATGAGATGGCTGGATGGCATCACCGACTCAATGGACGTGAGTCTGAGTGAACTCCGGGAGTTGGTGATGGACAGGGAGGCCTGGCGTGCTGTGATTCATGGGGTTGCAAAGAGTTGCACATGAACTGTGCGACTGAACTGAACTGAATGTAGCAATATCAAGCCTCATTTAAATAACAAAGGTTATTAGCAGTTTTTAGCAGCTTGAGAAGCTGTGTTTTAGAATTGATCTGCATTTCAAATTGTGCATGTGAAATTATTGCTAAAACTGGACTACTTATGTTTTACTTTAAAGTCATGATTAGTGTACTTAATTTCTGTATTTAACTTTGGATTTACTTTAAACAGAATTATGGATTTATGAGCCTCCCTGTATAGCTATCATTTTGATAGCCCTTTATTTTGAAAAGATGTAAAAATATTTTATTCACTAATCTCATTTAATCATCGTGACTCTCAAAAATATAATAATTTAAAGGCCAAGTTAATATACTTAGAAACTTTCTGTTAAAGAAAAATAGGTAATTGAAGAAAAAAAGCTATTTGTTAAATGATTTAATCCATTTAACATTACTTTTAATTACTTGTTAAGTAAATGCCATATATTCTTAGTATGATAGAACTTACATCTGACTTCTCTAGAACTTAGAAAAGGAAGTACCTAGAGACCATCTGTTTCAGGGTTTTTCAAACTATGCTCTAAGGTAGGGTTCCATAGATGTGCCTGGGAAATTCATAGTGAGGACACCGCCCTTCCACTTCAGAGAGGCATCTCTTTATCTGTTTTACATGAAGTAAAAAAACTGAAGAAATTACTGAAGGAAAGTTATATGGCTCAAAATAGCCTAGAGTCAAAACTCCCCTTCAGGTCCTCCCCACCATTCTATGCAAAACAAAGAACTCTCTCATCCAAAGAAAGAAATGGACCTTAAGGCTGATTATGCCCAGCGCCCAGCGAGTCCAGCCTCTGGCCGATCTCCAGAATTCCTTGCCGCAGCTGTTTAAGAGGTTACTACTCGGAACAATCTTGTAGAAGAACAGGCCCCCTTAAGACAGTAGCTTTCCACATATATGCCTATATATACTTACTCTTTTCTTGGTGGGTTAGTGCAGCAGCTCACTATTCTGACTGCTGCCCCTTCTCGCCTCATTAAAGGTGATCTGTTCCTGTAAAGTGCCGGTCTGGTTCTTTTTCCAAACCTTGCCTTCTCTAACTCCTTTACCCTACAATTATTAGCATCATGAAATGAAGAAAGTTACATTTTTTGTATTCAGTGCCCTTCACAAGGTTAATCAGATATAAGCTCATTCATTTTCAGAAAAAGAGATGTAAAACTCTGAAACTTATTTATTATAGTGTTTGCTAGATAGAATCTGGAGAAGGAAATGGCAGTCCACTCCAGTACTCTTGCCTGGAAAATCCCATGGACAGAGGAGCCTGGTAGGCTACAGTCCATGGGATCGCAATAGAATATGGCCTAATTCATTTTAATTTCTAAGCAGTTTATTTCATTAAGCCTCTTCAAAGGTTTTATGATATCTGAACATTTTAGTTTTACTTCGGTTACTGTAAGCCTACCTTTTCATTTGTGAATTTATTCCTTGGTTTGGCATGAGTGTTTCTATACTGGTGGATTAATTATATTCACACACAAAACAGAAAATGGAGGCATCTGGAACAGTCAAGAAGCCAGAGAATCAGAATATTTGTTGTATTGCAAGGGGGAATGTGCTTGGCAAGATCCCAGCCTATATTCCTAAAAGAATATGTGAAGATGCCTCATATTCTTCAATATGTGAAAGTAACTTACATAAAATTCTAAGCATGCTGCCTGTTTTGTAAACAAAGTGCAATAATAGTATTATCACCACTAACATTTCTTTTAGATCCTTTTTTTTTTCCTTTTCCTATTTCCCTTTCTTTTTCTTTTATGTATAACCAGTTACCAGGGGTACCATTAAAACAGCTGGTTGTATTGGGCTGTTTTGAATGGATCTTGTACCAAAAGTTTGCTAGCAGCTTTGGGTATTTGCTAGTAGAGTGTTGAAGTAACTGACTTCAAATTCTTTTGAACCTAGAAGACAGCCTCATGGAACATTTCTTTTATCCTTCTCAGTATTCTAAGACCTCCAACCATTACTGTTCCTTTAAAAGTCTCTTTATTTGTTAGTTGCCTCTCAGAGATATTTTCACTTAGGTGTTTAATGTCTTTTTAGCTGTAAGAGTCCTTCTCGAGAGTGTCTGTTTTGTGGATAGTTTATACATGGGCTACAGCTCTGCTTATCTCTTATCCCTGAACTTTAAAGTTGTATGTGTACAATCTCTAAAAAACAAACAACTGTATATTTGCAGTATATTTCATATGTTTTAATACAAATCTAAAGTATATTTTTTCTATTTCAATTTTCTCAAAACATAAACTGTTGCGATGTTGAAGAGTATACTCCCTACAGATTTGTTGTTCTTTCTTTAATTACTGTGAGAACTAGTACTTGACTTGTTTATTGTATATATTTGACTTTTAGTCATATTCTAACATGAACGAGAATTACAGATCTTGCACAAAGCATGGTGCTTTTAATAACTAAAAATTTCCCACCATAATTTACAAAGATTCTTTATTTTTGGCGGTGCTGTGTCTTCATTGCTGCCCAGGCTTTTCTGTAGTTGCAGTGCTCAGTCTTCTCATTGCAGTGACTTCTCTTGTTGCGGAGCATGGGCCCTGGGGACTTTCGGTAGTTGTGGCACACGGGCTCAGTAGTTGTGACTTCCAGGCTCTAGAGCACAGACTCATATAGTTATGGTACTTGGGTTTAGTTGCTCCAAGGCATGTGGGATCTTCCTGGATCAGGGTTTGAACCCATGTCTCCTGGATTGGCAGGCGGATTCTTTACCACTCAGCTGCCAGGGAAACCCTGTCACCATATTTTTGCTATTCATTCAACAAATAGTTATTGAATACCTAATGGTGCCAGGTACTATTCTAAAAGCTGAGGCTTCAGCAGTGAACAGAATACAAAAATCCCCATCCTCATGGACTTTCTAGTGGTTATTAACAGTGATGATATGTAAGTTTGTTGCTTTTATGGGATCATTGTCATTAAAAAAAAGTCTTTGGTATTATCTCAGGTACTAGGGAGATTTGTGTGTGTGTAGTTTCTTTTTTAAACAAATAATATTTGGATAGTATATTATGATCACAGCAGTATTATAAAAGGTAATGAGAATGGGAAGAGTATGGTCTTTATTGGCAGTCAGATTGACTCAAGTTTGAATTCTAGCTTTTGTGCTTATATTCATTTTGCTATGTGGTCTTGGGTAAATAACTTAACTTCTCTGAGCTTTAGTTTACTAGTTTGTCAACTAGAGGTAATACATATATTGTAGAATTAGAAACAATGTAATACTTCATGGTATTGGTAACTACATCATTATAGTTATCATTGTATTCTCTGTAGTTCATATCTATAGTCAACAATGACATAAACAATAAGAAGGCAGGGCCTAGGGCCCGAGATTTAAACGTTTCCACACATCATTTGAGTTACTCCATTCATTGGGAGAGGAACTGGATACTTAGAGTAAAGGAGCATTTTTGGAAATCAGTGAGGCCTTTAAAATGCAAAAAGGTTGATCAGATCAACTTCAACAACTTTCATTTAAAAGCAGAAGCTTTTTGATTGTCTATCATCAGTGTGGTCACAGATAGGAATTTCTGTTGGCTGCTGTGACCAAGGGCCTTGGGTGTAAAATTTTTCATCACAGCTTTTGCTCTCAGCTTTTGGCATGACTTTATCTACTTTTGTATACTACCTTTAGCTGAGACCAGCTTTTCTTTACCTCATACCATGTGTCTGGCTTCATATCGGTTAATCCAGATGGTTTGAGCTTGTTTTACTCCTTTTGTCATGGGCCAGAGACCTGCATTGGGAAAGGAAATGGCAACCCACTCCAGTGTTCTTGCCTGGAGAATCCCAGGGAGGGCGGACCCTGGTGGGCTGCTGTCTATGGGGTCGCACAGAGTCGGACACGACTGACGTGACTTAGCAGCAGCAGCAGCAGAGACCTTGAAAATATAACTCTCAGGAGATGTATCAAAGTTGTAGCTAAACACAGCAGCATGATACACAGTGGTATAAGAGTGAAATTCATCATGGATTTTTAAAAATTTCTTAAGATTTTTCTTACATATTAAAATCTGTTTATCCTTAGTCACATTTCAAATGTCAGATTTTGACACCACAGGCAATCTGTCACTTAGAAGCTGGCTGACAGTGTTATTAAATTTGATTTTTTAGTTAGGTAGAATACACTTTTTCAAGAAATACTGTTCTAACTTATAATTAGGGTCTTAAAGTAGCTACTGAGATTTTATTGACAGCATATTAAAAAGCAGAGACATTACTTTGCCTCTAAAGGTCTGTGTAGTCAAAGCTATGGTTTTTCCAGTAACCATGTATAGATGTGCGAACTGGACAGTAAAGAAGGCTGAGCGCTGAAGAACTGATGCTTTCAAACTGTGGTGCTGGAGAAGACTCGTGAGAGTCCCTTGGATAGCAAGGAAATCAAACCAGTCAATCCTAACTCTGGTGCTGGAGAAGACTGGGGTGCTGAAGAAGACTCTTGAGAGCCCCTTGGATAGCAAGGAGATCAAACCAGTCAATCCTGAAGGAAATCAACCCTAAATATTCACTGAAAGGACTGATGCTAAAGCTGAAGCTCCAATACTGTGGCCACCTGATGGGAAGAGCGGACTCTGATGCTGGGAAAGATTGAAGGCAAGAGTAGATGGGGATGACAGAGGATGAGATGGTTGGATGGCATCACTGAGTCAGTGGACATGAGTTTGAGCAAACTCTGGGAGATGGTGAAGGACAGGGAGACCTGGTGTGCTGCAGTCCATGGGGTTGCAAAGAGTAGGACATGACTGAGTGACTGAACAACAACTACAACAAAGATTTTATTCAACACCTAAAATTTTCCCAGGTGGTTGATTTTATTGTGGTAATACTGGAAGTACAATCATATTGAAACTTAGGGTTCCTAGGGCAGGGAGAACAGGTAACTCTATACATGGTAGTGTAAAACTATGTATTTCCTTCTGATACAGAATTATCTTTATGCAAGACTGAACCAAGACACATGGATGCCCTAAGCATGCTATTATGTTAGTGTTCTTCTGCACTGATACTGCTTAAATATTTTGTTCAACATTTATTGGTAGTGAAGAAAAAGAAATGAAAGTAGATCTTTATGTTCAGAAAGAAGGATTTCTTATATATTACTAAGTGTAATATAACACTTGTTACATGCAGAGTGTAAGAAATAGGTGGGCTCCGCAGTTTCCATATAAAAAACTGTCTGCCTCAGGCATAGCAGAACCAATTTATACTTCACTATAAAATGTGAAATCCTGGGATTACTAGGGCTCTAGTTCCAATTTATCCCTTAGAAACTGGCATCATGGGTCTTGCTGTCCTGTTCCTTATTCAACACTGTCTCCATCCCTGGGTGAAAGAAATTTTTCTATTTTCCAGTATCTTTGTAGGACAAGAAGATCCTACTAGACCAGCAATAGGTCAAATTGGAAAATAAATGGGTCTTGTCTCTATGCCCACAGGTGGCTCTAGATGAGTCTTTTCTGCTATCCATTTTATGGACGGTTTGCCCCAATGGGTCAAGTGCATGAACACTAGACTCATTTACAGCTGTCCCTTGGTATCTGCAAGGGGGAGCAGGGGGACTGGTTGGTTGGCTCCAGCACCCCGCCCCCACCATGGATACCAAAACCCAAGAATTCTCAGTTCCTTACATAAAATGGTACAGTATTTGCATAGAAACTATGCACATCCTTCTGTATACTTTAAATCAGAGGTCTCCAGCCTTTTTAGCACCAGGAACTGGTTTCATGGGAGACAGTTTTTCCATGGACAGGAGTGGGGTGGGGGAGGGGGGTGGTTTCAGGATGATTCAAATACATTACATTTCTTGAGCACTTCATTTGTATTACTATTACATCAGCCGCACTTCAGATCATCAGACATTATATCCCAGAGGTTGGGGACCCCTGCTTTAAATCATGTCTAGATAATGCATCACAAATACAATGTAAATAGTTATGAATACAATATAAATACTTTGTAAATAGTTGCCTATTTATGGCATATTTAAGTTTTGCCTTTGGAACTTTTCGAAATTTTTTTAATCTCTTTCTTTAAAATATTAATTTATTTTAATTGGAGGCTAATTAGTTTACAGTATTGTGGTTTTTGCCATACAGCAAGAAGAATCAGCCATGGGTCCACATGTGTTCCCCCATCCTGAATCCCCCACCCATCTCCCTCCCCACTCCATACCCCAACCCTCTGGGTTGTCCCAGAGCACTGGCTCTGAGTGCTCTGCCTCATGCATCGAACTTGCATTGGTCATCTATTTTACATATGGTAATATACATGTTTTAGTGGTATTCTCTAAAATCATCCCAACCCTCGCCTTCTCCCACAGAATCTAGAAGTCTGTTCTTTACACCCATGTCTCTTTTGGTGTCTCGCATACAGGGTTGTCATTAACTGTCTTTCTAAATTCCATATACATGCGTTAATATACTGTATTGGTGTTTCTCTTTCTGACTTACTTCACTCTGTATAATAGGCTCTAGTTTCATCCACCTCATTAGAACTGACTCAAATGCGTTCTTTTTTTATAGCTGAGTAATATTCCATAGTGTATATGTACCATAACTTCCCTATCCATTTGTCTGCTGAGGTTGCTTCTGTGTCCTAGCTATCGTAAACAGTGCTGCAGTGAACACTTGGGCACATGTCTCTTTCAGTTCTTGTTTCCTTGGTGTTTATGCCCAGCAATGGGATTGCTGGGTCATATGGCAGTTCTATTTCCAGTTTTTTAAGGAATCTTCACACTGTTCTCCATAGTGGCTGTACTAGTTTGCATTCCTGCCAACAGTGTAAGAGGGTTCCCTTTTCTCCACATCTTCTCCAGCATTTATTGTTTGTAGACTTTTTGATGGTAGCCATTCTGACCGGCGTGAGATGGTACTGCAATGTGGTTTTGATTTGCATTTCTCTGATAATGTGTGATGTTGAGCACCTTTTCATGCGTTTTTTAGCCATCTGTATGTCTTCTTCAGAGAAATGTCTGTTTAATTCTTTGGCCCACTTTTTGATTGGGTTATTTATTTTTCTGGTGTTGAGCTGCATGAACTGCTTATATATTTTGGAGGTTAACTCTTTGTCAGTTGTTTCGTTTGCTATTATTTTCTCCCATTCTGAAGGATGCCTTTTCACCTTGCTTATAGTTTCCTTGGTTGTGCAAAAGCTTTTAATTTTAATTAGGTCCCATTTATTTATTTTTGTTTTTATTTCCATTACTCTGGGAGGTGGGCCATAGAGGATCTTGCTGTGATTTATGTCAGAGAGTGTTGTGCCTATGTTTTCCTCTAAGAGTGTTATAGTTTATGGTCTTACATTTAGCTCTTTAATCCATTTTGAGTTTATTTTTGTGTATGGTGTTAGAAAGTGTTCTAGTTTAATTATTTTACAAGTGGTTGACCAGTTTTCCCAGCACCACTTGTAAAAGAGATTGTGTTTTCTCCATTGTATATTTTTTACTCCTTTGTCAAGGATAAGATGTCCATAGGTGCATGGACTTGTCTCTGTGGTTTCTGTTTTGTGGAACTTTCTATTTCTGATCCACAGTTGATTGAATCCATGGATACATAGCCTGTGAAAATGGAGACCTGACAGTATTGATCACCTTTTGTTTGCCAAGCACAGCACTAGATTTGTTCGCCAAGCACAGCACTAGATTTGTTCAGAGATAAAAAGAGTGAAAAGCAGCCTTTTCTTTAGAGGAATTGAGAGTCGCAAAGAGTCAGACACGACTGAGTGACTGAACTAACTAACTGAACTAGAGAGTTGGAAGAGAACCAATTTAATGAGTACCTACTGTGTGCTGGGGAGTATGTTAAAAGCTTTTACATGCATTATCAAACATGATCCTCTGTGAGTGAGTATCATTACCTTTTTGAGGTACAGACAGTACTGGGGTTCATAATGTGGAGTCAACAGCTTGACTATTTGGATGTAGATTCCCCCAACATGATTTCATGTAGCAAGTAGACTACTTAACTTCTAGGGAGATCAGTTTCCTCATCTGTAAGATGTAATAATACAGCCAACCTTGCAGAGTTATTGTGAGAATTTAATAAATTATTATGAGCAAAGGGATTAGAAAATGTGGCACATAGTAAGTGTTCAGTAAATGTCATTATTTACAGACGTGGAACCTGAGACTCAGAAGTTAATTAACTTGCTAAAGGTTAAATAGCTGAAGCTTAATTGATGGAGATAGAATTTAATTGTTTCTTTCCCTTCACCTGTACTCAGTGGACATTGATATAAGACAGTGGTATTCAGAGAGTTTGAGAGGTATAAATGGTCAACAGTAATTCAGAAGAGGGAGTACTTAATTCTGCATTGTGAATTAGATAAAGGAATCCTTAAGTGGATGTATTAAGGATAGATGAGGAAAATTCCACTTGGGAAAGGGATATTCCAGAAGGCAAACTTCAGTAAAGCAGGGACTATGTCTTAATAATCTGGTAGTCCGGGTACCCAGAACAGTGACTGGAATGCAGTGGACACTCGGTAGATGGTTATTGAAACTGAGCTGAGCAAGTGGGGAATGGAGAAGGAGCACTGAGGGTGAATGGGTCAAGCTTGGAGTCTCACTTCCTTCCTTACTTGTCCTGGAGAGGTTGACTTTTTCTTTTCATCAGTCTCGATAAGGAATGACCTCAATTACCCATATCCTGTGTCAATGTCAATGTCAAGGGGCTTCCCTCATAGCTCAGTTGGTAAAGAATCCGCTTGCAATGCAGAAGACCTGGGTTCGATTCCTGGGTTGGGACGATCCCCTGGAGAAGGGAAAGGCTACCACTCCAGTATTCTGGGCTAAAGAATGCCATGGACTGTGTAGTCCATGGGGTCGCAAAGAGTTGGACATGACTGAACGACTTTCACTTTCACTTTCTTTGTGTCAATGTAAGTTAAAATCAGTTAAGGAAACATTTTCACTGTACTTTGTTATTCTAGTTTAGCAGAAACTGGAAAAGAACATCCGATAAGCAAAAACAGTTGCTTTCCTTTCTTTGAAAATGTATAAACCAAAACATTATTTACTATTCTGGCCCACAAAGTTAGTGAGTCTGCAGGTTTGGAAAGAGAAGGCAGAGACAGACTTTATATCTGAGTCTTAGATGATTTAGTTTGTTACCACCAAAAATGGCAAATGGAGTAAGTAGATTTGAAGAGAATAGATTGGGTAGAGGAAGCTATACAGTGTTTAGATTTTTTTATTTCAGATTTAACTCCTAGTGCAACAAATCATATATATGTGTGTGTGAATGTAGAGTGCAACAAATTATATATGTGTGTGTGTGTGTGAATGTAGATATATATCTATGAATGTATGTTGTTGTTCCGTTGCTCGGTCATGTCCGACTCTTTGTGACCCCATGGACTGCAGCACACCAGGCTTTCCTGTCCTTCACCATCTCCTGGAGCTTGCTCAAACTCATGTCCATTGAGTCGGTGGTGCCATCCAATTGTCTTGTCCCCGTTGTCCCCTTCTCTTCCCACCTTCAATCTTTCCTGGCATCAGGGTCTTTTCCAGTGCGTCAGCTCTTTGCATCAGATGGCCACAGTATTGGAGCTTAAGCTTTAGCATCAGTCCTTCCAGTGAATATTCAGGGTTGATTTCCTTCAGGATTGATTGGTTTGACGTCCTTGCAATCCAAGGGATTCTCAAGAGTCTTCTCCAACACCACAGTTTGAAAGCATCAATTCTTTGGGTCAGCCTTCTTTATGTTCCAACTCACATCCGTATGTGACTACTGGAAAAACCATAACTTTGACTATATGGACTATATGCCTTTATAGGCAAAGTAATGTCTCTGCTTTTTAATACTCTAGGTTTGTCTTAGCTTTCTTCCAAGGAGCAAGAGTCTTTTAATTTCATAGCTGCAGTCACCATCCACAGTGATTTTGGAGCCCAAGAAAATAAAAGTCTGTCATTGTTGCCATTGTTTCCCCATCTATTTGCCGTGAAGTGATGGGACTGGGTACCATGATCTTAGTTTTTTGAATGTTGAGTTTTAAGTCAATTTTTTCACTCTCCTCTTTCACATTCATCAAGAGACTGTTTTGTTCTCTTTGCTTTCTGTCATAAGGGTGGTGTCATTTGTATATCTGAGGTTATTGATATTCCTCCTGGCAATCTTGATTCCAGCTTGTGCTTCATCCAGCCCAGCATTTCACATGATGTACTCTGCATATAAGTTAAATAAGCAGGGTGGCAGTATACATTCTTGACATTTCTCCTTTCCCAATTTGGAACCAGCCATTGTTACTTGTCCAGTTCTAACTGTTGCTTCTTGACCTGCATACAGGTTTCTCAGGAGGCAGGTAAGGTGGTCTGGTATTTCCATCTCTTGAAGAATTTTCCATGGTTTGTTGTAATCCACACAGTCAAAGGCTTTAGTGTAGTCAAAAAAGCAGAAGTAGATGTTTTTCTAGAATTCTCTTGCTTTTTCTATGATTCATTGGGTGTTGGTAATTTGATTCTGGTTCCTCTGCCTTTTCTAAATCCAGCTTGAACATCTGAAAGTTCTCGGTTCATGTACTGTTGAAGCTTAGCTTGGAAGATTTTGAACATTACCTTGTTAGTATGTGAGATTAGTGCAATTGTGTGGTAGTTTGAACATTCTTTGGCATACATATATGTATGTATGTATAAACAGAGGGAGTCATTTTTGTTGTTTTGATGTCATAGCATAGGAGTTCTTAATCTCACTTTTTGTATCCTGCTTTCAAAGGTGTATGTTATTTCTGGTTGCTTATTTTAATGTTATTGAAAATAGCGTCTTACTGGCAAGTTTTTTACTGGTTTAAAAGGTTTTTAGGATAGGGTAGGGATAAATTGTTGAATGATTTCTGGGATTAAATATATTCCTTTCTACATGGATGTTTATGTATACTGTTTCTTCATGACCTTTTAAAATATTTTTAGAGGCATTGTTTTTACAACTATAGTTGCTGCTTAGTTATCTCAGAAATAAAGGATATATGTGTTGTGAATAATTTATTTACAACAGAGTAAAATTCATTTCTGATTAGGTTTTAGAAATAAGAATTAACCGTTTCATAGATTTGTGGATCATAAAGGTACAACATCTGGTTTGATGAAGTTTTTCACTTTTTACTCAGTTGTTTTATTATTTTATAAAAGCACTTGCTAGCCTCTTCAGAACTGATGCACTTAAAAAAGTCTATATTGTGGCACTGAGTACCATGGTCAAGTTTCAAGGAGAAATTAACTGTCTTTAAAAAAACAGCATTATTTGTCAAATTAAATTAGTATTGCTAATTTATTATTGGTTTTGTTGCTTGTGTATTTAACTTGAAAATTAGTTTCTGATTTGTATTTGTATAAGAGCTATAAGCATAAGAGGCTTATACGTAGTTTTATGTTTGTTTTTCAGTGATATTATACTAATAAAAAAATTGACATTAGCCTTGAGGGGAAAATTTTCTGGGCCAAATAAATCCGTAACCTTAACTCATAAAAAATGTTTCTCAGTTTTTTAATACTTGTGTTGATCTACTGTATATGTTCTTCATATGCCAATTACATAGATTCTTTTTTTTGAGGGAATAATTTTACTTAGACTTAAAAAAAAGGTTTTTTTTAAAGGAATTGTTTCTAGATCTTAGTTCCTTTTTACAGGGGACTAATTAACTACAATTAATTGTATCTTCTCAAGGTGTTAGAGATTAATTAAGACTTTAAAAATTGAGATAAAAATATAAAGAACTTGCATTTTTTGCAATACATTTAGCTTTTCAGTAGTACTTTCTTGTTCATTGTCTCATATATAGGCCCACTTTTTAAACTGATTAATTTCTCTCCTTAAGAGTTAGCTTATTTTAGTTTTAATGTCAGAATGAGTTAGGTATTTTACTTTTGCTTTTATATACTGTGGTTCTGGATAGACAGCGCATAATGATCTTCAGGGGTATAAAAGGGACACCTTAGAGAAGGTAATGGAAAGGTATTCTCTGTTATTCCTGGGTATGAGATAAGGGAGATGGGGAATTTCAATAGAAAAGGTAGATAAAAGATACCTGGAAAACTTTCCTTAGACACTAAAATGGATTTTTTAAAAGCTGTTGAATCTCCTCTGAAAATTTGAAACTGAAGATATTAAATAATACTTTTGTAGTGTAATTATCAGTTCAGTAAAGGAATGGACAAGAGATCTCTTGTGTGTTTATGACGAATTTATCAGTGAACTGTACCTTCTCCCCTGGGCTGCTTTTTTGGCCACTTGACTGTGCAGCTGGACAGCTCTGCTCTTAAAAGGGCTTAGTGCTCAGTTTAATGATTTGCTGTTGTTGGCTTAAAAGTTTTAAGCTTTGAACATGGGGCCTACATTTTCATTTTATACTGGGACCCATAAGTGATATAGTCGGTTCTGCCTTTTCCTACGACTGTTCCACTCTAGGCAGAGAAATACAGAAGAAATGTATTTAAGAAATGTAATTAAGAAATGGCCTTAATACAGAAGAAAATAATACCTGTTTTCCATGGTTGTTTGAAGGTATGATGAGCTACATGTGAAAGTCCATTCTGAGTCTCTTCAGTATCCGATGTGACTTCTGTTTTCTGTTACTTCCCAGGTCTCTCTTTCCAGCTGCATGTACCTGGAGGCACCCAGAGAAGTTATTTGGGACTCCTTGTTCTGACATTAATGACCTTGTTCTATAGCCATTTTGCCACATATCCCTGAACTTCACTTGTCTGAAAAGACAACTCCTTCAGTCTGTGACTCACATATCCCTTTTATCATCTTGCAACAAATTCTCTAAGCTGTCTTACGTAGAAAAGGAGCCTGGAGCTTTCAGCTGTAGAGTTTTTATTAGCTACATAAAGACACTGGCAGCCTGAACCTAGACCGCTCACTGTATTATGTCATTTGATATTTTTTAAATTCAGGAAATTAGGTTAAAGAGTGGTTTTAAAGAAAAAAAACGTGTAAGAAACACGTTTACACCCCGTGGTGCCTAATCCTTATACTCTGTTGTCTGAAATTCCTGAACAGGCCAAATATTTCTCAGTAATTGATTTAAAGGATGCTTTCTATTTCAGTGCCTTTGGCGGAAGAAAGTCAATTTCTATTTGCCTTTGAAGACCCTACGCAGCCAGCTTCTCAGTTAACCTGGACAGTTTTGCCCCAGGGATTTTGTGACAGTCCTCACTTATTCGGACAAAGTTTGTCACGGGATCTACAAAACTTTAATAGCTCTGAAGCAGTGGTGTTACAATATGTAGATGATATTTTGCTCTGTGCTGAGACAGAGGAAGCTTGTTCGCAAGCCTCAGAAGATTTCTTAAACTTTCTGGCAGGCTGTGGTTACAAGGCATCAAGAGAAAAGGCTCAGCTTTGTCAACAATCGGTTAGATATCTGGGCCTAATCATATCAGAAGGGACTAGGGCCATAGGCCCTGAGAGAATTAAACCAATGCTAAATCACCCCCTACCTATGACTTTAAGACAATTGAGAGGATTTTTGGGAATCACAGGTTACTGTTGCATTTGGATTCCGGGTTACGGGGAACTTGCCCCGCATTTATATAAACTTATAGCTGAAACTCAGCAGGCCCAAACCGACAAACTGGTTTGGTCTCCAGAAACTCAAAAGGCTTTTAAGGTTCTTCAGACTGCTCTCCTGCAAGCTCCAGCTCTGAGCTTGCCCACAGGGTCAGAATTTAATTTGTTTGTCACTGAAAGAAAAGGTGTGGCATTGGGAGTTTTGATACAACCCCGAGGGCCTCACCAGCAACCTATTGCTTATCTAAGCAGAGAATTAGATATAGTTTCATGTGGGTGGCCCCACTGCCTAAGAGTAATTGGGGCAGCGGCTTTATTAGCACCTGAAGCTTTAAAAATAATTAATGGACGAAACCTTACTGTACTGACTTCTTATGATGTGAGTGGAATATGAAATTCTAAGGTTAATATTTGGATGACAGACTGTAGGCTTTTTAAGTATCAATCATTGTTGTTAGAAGGACCAGTAACTAAGCTTAAAGTTTGTGGAAATTTAAATCCTGCCACTTTCCTTCCTGAGAAGGAAAATGAAACACCTGATCACGATTGTTCTCAATTCCTAACTTTAAACTATGCAGCTCGGGAGTATCTAAAGGTATCTAAAGGATACCCCATTAGACAATCCTGACGTGGAAATATTTACAGATGGCAGTTCTTTTGTTCAGGATGGAAAGCGTAAAGCAGGTTACGCCGTGGTGACTGCTGAACAGGTTTTGGAAGCAAAATCTCTCCCCCAGGGAACCAGTGCTCCGTTAACGGAGCTTGTGGCTCTGACCCGAGCTCTAGAGTTAAGCAAAGGGTAGCGGATGGGCCTGATAATCTATGTGAGTCTACTTCTGCCAACTCCAAAAATCCTGAATCTGCCGTTGGATCCTCAAGACAATGTCTTCCTGTCCTGGGCTCACTCCTATGCCGTATTCCACAATCGGTCTAACTGCTGGGTCTGCGGAGCGCTCCCCTCTTCATCAGTGGAAGGCTTCCTGTGGTGGACATCCCCACTTCAAGGAAAAGACTTCCTCCAAGTCTGTGAATACCTTCGACAACAATCACATGCAATGCCTCTTCTTCATCTGATGACATCTGCCAACCCTAAAATGGACTGGTGCAACACTTTGCACTTTAACTATGGACATACTGTGACTTTTAATTTTGATTCTGATTGTTTTGTTCTTGCTGTTTGTTCCCTGCATCTGTAACTGTATAACTGGATTTGTTTCTAGCTGCATGAAAGCTTTTAAGTTACAAATGGTTGCTCAAATTCCTGCTACTGCTGTAGCTTCCTCCAGCTACTATTTAGGGCCCCTGGATCAGATATCCTCAATATGAGGATTAGGAGAATATGTTGTCTCACCAATTTAGGGACAACGCCCCTTGTCAGCTCGGAAGCAGTTATGGAACGAGAATGACGCCCCTTTTCCCTAGGCAACATAATTCTCCTAAAAGAAAAGGGGGGAATGAGTCAGTTCCTAGGCAGGTTGATAGGGAGTCTAGGGGTCCCCAAGGAGAGAGGGGTCTGGAATTCTGAAGGAGGAAGAAAGGACAAACTTTTTTTCTTTCTCCACATTCCTTAGGATTATATAACAATAATGTATCTTGCCTAAGGACAGTCTTCTGTTATCTTAAAATGTAAATTATGGGAGTAGGTCTGATGAGGTCTTTACACCCTCCAGACATTCTTTGGATTATATAACCTCATTGTTAACACTAGCAAGCGGGTACTCTTTCTGCCCCCTTCTGATGCCTATGTCAGAAGCTTTCTCTATCTCCTTTATACTTTAATAAAACTTTATTACACACACACACACAAAAAAAAAAGAAAAAAAAAGTGTAAGAAACTTTATAAAAGTTGAGCATTATAGAATTGTAAGATATTTATCATTTTTAACCTTCACTTTTTTCAGTGGCATCCTTTTCTACTTACCATGATCCATGCTTTCTTTTCCTTTTATAAAGTCAGGTTCATTGAAGTAAAACTCAGTAAAATTCACACATTTTTATGTATACCCATGAAATTTAAACACATACAGTTGTGTAAACATCACCACACCAAGGTGTAAATATTTTGAGCACCCCCAAAGTTTTCCTCAAGCCCCTTTGTTATCTCTCCCCCAACCCTAAAGCAACCTTTAGTCTATTTTGCTCCTTATAGCTTTGCTTTTGCAGAATGTTTTATAAATGGAATCATACAATATGCAACCTTTTTACTATAGTTTTTATAATATTCCAGAATGTTATATAAATGGAATTAGTAGTGTGTAGCTTCTTCTACTTAACATAATGCTCTTAAGTTTCATCCATGCTGTTGAGTGTATCAGTAATTTGTTCCTTTTTATTGCAGTTTCGTATTCCATTGTATGAATGTACCACAGTTTGTTCATTAGATTTGGACACTTGGGTTGTTTCCAGGTTTTGACAATGAAGAATAAAGTTTCTATAAACATTTGAATGCATGTTACTGTACAAATGCATATTTTTATTTCTGTTCAGTAAATATCTGGGAATAGGATTGTTGGGTTGTATATGTTTAATTTTCTAAAAAATTGCCAGATGTTTCCAAAGTTAGCTGTACTGTTTTTTAATCACACTGTCAATGAATGAGTATGCCTGTTGTCCTACATCCTTGTCAGCACATGGTATTGTCAGCTTGAAAAAACAATCCATTTAAATATGGGTGTAGTAGTATCTCATTGTATGTAGCTTTAATGTGATTTCTCTAATAACCAGTGATACTGAACATCTTCTCATATACTTTTTGTTATCTGTATAGTCTTTGGTGAAATATCTGATCAAACTGCTCAGTTATTTGTTGTATGCTTTTTGCAGTTAGGTTGTGAGAGTTCTTTATATATTATGGATGTCAACTCCCAACTCCTTTGTCAAGTACGTGTTTGCAGATTGTTCTCCTAATCTGTGGATTTTCTTATAGTATGTAGAAAGGAGTTTTAAATTTTGATGACATCTAGTTAAACTTTTGTTTTTTATGGTCCATGCTTTTTGTGTTCTATTTATGAAATCTTTGCCTATTCCAAGATCACAAAGATTACCTCCTATATGTTTTTCTAGAAGTTTTACGGTATAAGTTTCATATTTAGTTGACTCCTGCATTTCAAGTTATTTTTTGTATATAGTGTTGGGTATTAGTTGAGATTAATTTTTGTGGAAACGTATGGATATTCAGTTGTGTCAGTGCCTTTCATTGAAAACTCTCCTCCCTCCATTGGATTGCCTTGGTGTCTTTATTGGAGATCTTTTGACTGTAAGGGTGCTAAACTCGGTATTCTGTTCCATTGATCTGTGTCTGTCCTTTCACCAGTACCACACTGTCTTAATTACTATGGTTTTGTTGTAAGTCTTGAAATCAGGTAATGTTGAGTCCTACTCACATTATTGTTCTTTTTCAAAATTGTTTGAAAATACACATTTTAGAATCAACTTCTTGATTTATAAAACAAAGCAAGTCTTCTGGGATTTGAATTTCGTTTGCATTGAATTTGTAGATCAGTTTGGAGAGATGTGATTTTCCTTCGTGTATTTTGAAGCTCTAATGTTAGGCTTAGATGTTTAGGGTTATTATGTCTTCTTACGGAGAAGGGAATGGCACCCCACCCCAGTACTCTTGCCTGGAAAATCCCATGGACGGAGGAGCCTGGTGGGCTGCAGTCCATGGGGTCGCTAAGAGTCAGACATGACTGAGCAACTTCACTTTCACTTTTCACTTTCATGCATTGGAGAAGGAAATGGCAGCCCACTCCAGTGTTCTTGCCTGGAGGATCCCAGGGACGGGGGAGCCTGGTGGGCTGCCATCTCTGGGGTCGCAGAGAGTTGGACACGACTGAAGTGACTTAGCAGCAGCAGCAGCATGTCTTCTTAGTCAGTTGGCCCTCTTATGTAATATCCCTCTTTATCCTTGGTAATAGTCCTTGTACTGAAATCTACTTTGATGTTATAGTCACTCCAGTTTCCTTTTGGTTAACTTTTGTATAGTATAGTTTCTTTATCTTTTTACTTTTGACTAGTTTATGTCTAAATATTTAAAGTGGGTGTTTTATAGACAGCATATTGTTGGGCCTTGCTTTTTTATATAGCCTGGCATTGTAACTTTTTGATTGTCCTGTATGATCTTGGTCTTGTTACTTCTCCAGCCTCACATATCTCATTGCCCTCTCCCTCTTCACTGTTCTGTCAGACCAGCCTGAATTCTGATTGTAGGACTCATAGAGCATTCTTCCCTGCTGTAAGCCATTGTTCTTGCTGCTGTGTCTGCCTTGAATATTCTCGTACCCTGTGGTATCCTACTATCTCTCCTCCCTCCAGCCTCCTGTGCTATAAGCTGGTAATAGAATATACACCCTTCCTGTGCTTCATGCCACCCCATTTACACACCATATCTTCACAGAAGCCTTTCCTGGCGATCCTGTCTCGAGTAGGCCCTCTCTGTTCTTTGTAACAGCATCATGCTTTTTTTCCTTTCTAATCACAGTCACAGTGTCTGTGTATTGGCTTTGGATGTCTCTTTGTTTACTATACTCTCTTCCTTCTCCCACTGGAATGTCAATGTCATGGAACTAAAGGAATCTATTTTACACTGAATGTTTAACATTCACTAATACAGTGTCTGATATATAATATATGTTTATTGACTTAATAAATGAATACTTTTTCAAAACCTTGCTCTTTCTGGGTGTTACATGACCATATATATGTACACTTTTCCCATTGTATATATTATCCATTAGGCAGAGATGCATTTATACTTGCTGAATTACCCTTTGCCCATTAGCAGTCATGTCTCTCGAGTAACCTTTAGTGATGTTAGTGTTCTGTGACCTAGTATAGGATCTTTAGAAGACATTTATGAAACTTAGCTTCATTTTTCTAAAAGTACCAAAATTCTGAAAAATGAAGATACAAAGACAGAAAACTAAAAATAGATTAGTGATGTACTTTTAAATTCAGCATTGGATTAATTGAAAGCCTACTTCAAAACTTCATAATCACTTAAACATGCCTTTTCAGTTCATTTTTACATTTGCATATATACTAAAATACAGTACACTGTTCGATCTGTCATGACTAACAAAGTGGTAGTAAACTAGGTGTTAGAGCCAGGGTATCACCAGTCAGTCATGAGGATCAATAAGCGTTGGTGGGAAGAGGGACAAAGTCTGTTTAGAAAGTAAGTAATACTTTTATTTTTGAGGGACTTTAATGAGGACTTATAATGTTAAAGATGATGTATTAGAGAGTAACTTATCACAATAAGAAAGTTCTCTGGTAAAATGATGGAATAAGAAAATACAGGAATGTCTTTCTCCTGCTGCAAACACAGATACATTTTGAATTAAATATAGCAGCAAGAAAAAAATTTTTCATGCATGACCATGTTTGAATATAGGAAATGCAAATTTCCTTGTGCCAGAGGGAACTCAATAGATTGGAAATTAAAGTCTAAAGGCCCATGAGACAGTAATTGGACTGGATATTGGCCTCTGGGGTTTTCACTCAGGTCAGGGAGTAAGAGTGGGGAGCATGGGCTGCATGTGTTAAGTAGAAACTAGAACAAGACAGCTTCCTAAAGAGTATTTTTATCTCATGAATCCAAATCAGATACAGGAAAGAAACTGAAAAAACATTGCTCAATTAGTGTCATCCAGTTCTTGCTGTTTTCCAGTAAGAAAGTGATCTGGCCATGGGTTTTCCAGATTTGAAGCTGAATCTGTTCCCATTACTCTTTTTTTTCAAAAACTTTTATTTTATATTGGGGTGTAGTTATTTTATATTGGAGTGTTGTGTTAGCTTCAGGTGTATAGCAAAGTGATGCAATTATTCATATATATGTATCTATTCATTTTCAAATTCTTTTCTTATTTATTACAGAATACTGAACAGAGTTCCCTGTGCTATACAGTAGATCCTTGGTTATCTGTTTTAAATATAGCAGTGTGTATATGCCAATCCCAAACTCCAAAGTTACCTGTCACCTCATGCATCACCTCCAGTAACAATAGGTTTGTTCTTGAAGTCTGTGAGTCTCCTTTGTTTTGTAAATATGTTCATTTGTGTGATATTTTTTTTTTTTTAGATTTCCTATATAAGTGATATCATATATTTGTCTTTGTCTTGACTTGATTTAGTGCGATAATCTCTAGGTCCATTTGTTGCAAATGGTGCGATTTCATTCTTTTTAATGGCCGAGTAATAGACAGCATATTAAAAAGCAGAGACATTACTTTGCCAACAAAAGTCCGTCTAGTCAAGGCTATGGTTTTTCCAGTAGTCATGTATGGATGTAAGAGTTGGACTATAAAGAAAGCTGACTGCCAAAGAATTGATGCTTTTAAACTGTGGTGTTGGAGAAGACCCTTGAGAGTCCCTTGGACTGCAAGGAGATCCAACCAGTCCATCCTAAGGGAGATCAGTTCTGAGTGTTCATTGGAAGGACTGATGTTTAAGCTGAAACTTCAATACTTTGGCCACCTGATGTGAAGAACTGACTCACTGGAAAAGACCCTGATGCTGGGAAGGATTGACAGCGGGAGGAGAAGGGGACAACAGAGGATGAGATGGTTGGATGGCATCACCGACTCAATGGAGATGAGTCTGAGTGAACTCCAGGAGTTGGTGATGGACAGGGAGGCCTGGTGTGCTGCAGTCCATGGGGTCGCAAAGAGTCGGACATGACGGAGCAACTGAACTGAACTGAATAGTCCATTGTATATATGTACCATATCTTCTTTATCCATTCACCTGTCAGTGGACATTTAGATTGCTTTCATGTCTTGATTATTGTAAACAGAGTGGTGATGAACATAGAGAAGCATGTATCCTTTTGAACTGTATTTTTCTCCAGTTGTCTTCCCAGGAGTGGGATTGCTGGGTCATATGGTAGTTCTATTTTTAGTTTTATAAGGTGCCGGGGTCCAGCCCCGGTGGATCCAGGGAATTCGAAGCGGGGACGGCGTCAGCGAGGATCAGGAAACAACTGCTTAATTAAACTTTAATTAAGGATATAGAGTAATAGAATAAGGATAGCTCAGTGAGGAAATTCAGTGGAGAAAAGAGGCTGAAATAAGAATAGCTCAGTGAGGAAATTCAGTGGAGAAAAGAGGCTGAATAATTCAGCCAGAAGGTGAGAGAAAAAACGACATGGGGAGACCAAGTTTTGGTGAACAAGGCCCGCACTTTATTTTCCAAAGTAGTTTTTATACCTAAAGTTGTGCATAGAGGATAATGGGGGAAGGGGTGGAGTCATCCAAGGACAGCAGTTCCTGGTCCTAATCAAAGCCAGGCTTTCAAACTTATCATATGCAAAAGTTCAGGTGAATTACATCATCTTCTGGCCAGGAGACCTGTTAACATTTTAAGAAACTTATCTTTCTCTAAAGGTGATTATTCCAAAGTCAGGCACCAGCCTCCAAAAAAGCATTGGACAAAGCTGCATTCTTATAGGGCAAAGGTGAGGTGGGCTCAGTCAGGAAAAGAATTAACTCAAGGGTCCAACGTTACAAACATTGAGGCTACTACTTACATTTCTATACACCCATTATATCAATCAATACACTGCCAAGGACACAGTAGGTACAGAGTATGGAGACTTAGCAGCAAACATTGGCTCAATAAGTGAAAAACCCTTCACCAATACAATTTCTGATCAATATTTTAACTGCTCAAAGGAATCTGTGTTTAGACAGTTTAGAACATCTCATGCCTCTCACAGTTGGGAGGCTCTGAGCAATCACATGTGGCCGGAAAAACCTATTCAGGCAGGCTAGAGGATTTCCAAAGGAGTTTGTAGGTTGAAACACTGTCACACCCAGGAATTATTAACTGGAGCTGTAAGCTAACTCTTTTTTCAGAGAGAGGTAGTGGGGGACAGCCCCCCATAAAGTCAGAGGTGCAGGTGAAAGCACAAAGCAGAAAGTAGGCAGACTCTGGTTTTGGGGGGTAGATGCTCGAGAATTTCCAGGGGGACTCCTGAGGCTCGATCCCGCCTTTGCGTATGCCGAGCCTCCTTCCTCATGACCTTTGTCATGGGTGGAGCTCCTCACGCTGGCTCCCGGCAGTGATAGAATTCCAGTTGAGCTATTCCAGATCCTGAAAGATGATGCTGTGGAAAGTGCTGCACTCAATATGCAATATGCACTCAATATGCAATATGCCGGCTCCCGGCAATAAGGAACCTCCATACTGTTCTTCATAGTGGGTATACATTCCTATCAGAAGTTTAGGAGGGTTCCCTTGTCACCACATGCTCTTCAGCATTTATTGTTTGTAGACTTCTTGATGGTGGCCAGTCTGACCAGTGTGAGGTGATACCTCATTGTAGTCTTGATTTGCATCTCTGTGATAATTAGCAGTGTTAAGCATCTTTTCATGTGCCTTTTGGCCATCTGTATCTTCTTTGGAGAAATGTCTGTTTAAGTCTTCTGCCTGTTTTTCAAATGTATTTTTATATTTTTTGATATTGAGCTGCATGAGCTGTTGGTAAATTTTGGAGATTAATCCCTTGTCAGTTGCATCCTTTGCGAATATTTTCTTCCATTCTATAGGTTGTCTTTTTGTTTTGTTTATGATTTCCTTTGCTGTGCAGAAGTATTTGAGTTTAATTAGGTCCCATTTTTTTATTTTTGGTTTTATTTCTGTTAGTCTTAGGACACAGGTCAAAAAAGATATTGCTGTGATTTAGTCAAAGAGTGTTCTGCGTATGTTTTTCTCTAAGAGTTTTATAGTATCTGGGCTTATACTTAGCTAACTTTAATCCATTTTGAGTTTATTTTTTGAACGGTTCTAATTTCATTCTTTTACACGGAGCTGTTCAGTTTTCCCAGCACCATTTATTGAAGAGATTGTCTTTTCTATGTTGTCGCCTTGCCTACCTTGTCATAGATTAATGACCATGAGTGTGTGGGTTTATATCTGTGCTTCCTATCCTGTTCTGTTGATCTGTATTTCTCTTTTTATGTGCCAATACCATACTGTTTTGATAGCTGTAGCTTTGTAGTATAGTCTGAAGTCAGGAAGCCTGATTCCTCCAGCTCTGTTTTTCTTTCTTAAGATTGCTTTGGCTGTTCAGGATCTTTTGTGTCTCCATACAGGTTAAAATACTGTTTTTTTAGTTCTGTGAAAAATACCATTGGTAATTTTATAGACATCGCATTGAGTGTGAATTGCCTTGGGTACTACAGTTATTCTGACAATATTGATTCTTCAAATCCAAGAACAGGATTAATTCTTTCTACCTATTTGTGTCGTCTTCAATTTCTTTCACCAGCATTTTGCAGATTCTTTACCATCTGAGCCACCAGGGAAGCCCATAATTTTCAGAGTACAAGTCTTTTAGGTAGGTTTGTTTCTAGGTATTTTATTCTTTTTGATGTGATGGTAAATGGGATTGTTTCTTTAATTTCTCTACTACACCTTTTGTTGTTAGTGTATAGGACTGCAAGAGGTTTCTTTCTGTGTATTAATTTTATATCCTGCAGCTTTACCAAATTCATTAATAAGCTCTGATAGTTTTCTTCTTCCTCCTTGGGTTTATCCTGCCTGGGACTCTCTGTGCTTCTTGCACTTGGATGACTCTTTCCTTTGCCATATTAGGGACTTCTTCAGCTATTATCTCTTCAAATATTTTCTCAGGTCCTTTCTCTCTCTCTCCTTTTCTGGTAACGCTATAATGTGAATGTTGATGTGTTTAATGTTGTTTCAGAGGTTTCTTAGGCTGTTCTCATTTCTTTTCATTCTTTTTATTGTTCCATGGCAGTGATTTCCACCATGCTATTTTCCAGCTGACTTACCCATTCTTCTGCCTCATTTTTTCTGCTATTGATTCCTTCTAGTTTATTTTTCATTTCAGTTACTATATTCTTCATCTTTCTGTTCTTTAAGTTTTTCCAGGCCTTGTTAGCTTCTCAATCTGTGCCTCCATTCTTTTTGCAAGACCTTGAATCATCTTTACTATCATAACTCTGAATTCTTTCTTGGGATAGATTGCCTATCTTTACTTTACTTAGTTGTTGTTCTGCAGTTTTATCTTATGCCTTCATCTAAAATAGAGCCCTCTGCCATCTGTTTTTGTGTAACTTTCTGTGATTGCAGTTTCTGTTCTACAGGGTTGTAGTTCTTGTTTATGCTGTCAGTTCCCTAGTGGATGAGGCTGTGTAAGAGGCTTGTGCAGGCTTCCTGGAGAGTGACTAGTTCCTGCCCACTGGTCAGTGGAGCTGGGTCTTGCCCCTCTGATGGGCAGGGCCGTGTCAAGGGGTGTGGTTAGCAGGCAGCCATATGCTCAGGAAGACTTTTCGCAGCCTGTCTGCTGATAGATGGGGCTGTGTTCCTGCCCTGTTGGTTATTTGGCCTGAGGCACCCCAGTGCTGGAGCCTGTGGTCTGTTGGGTGGGATGAGGTCTTGGTGAGAAGATGGTGGCCGCCAGGAGAGTTCACACCAATGAGCACTCCCCAGAATTACTGCTGCCAGTGTCTTTGTCTCTACAGAGAGCCACAGCCACTGCCTGCCTCTGCAGGAGACCCTCCAGTACTAGCAGGTAGGTCTGGCCCAGGCTCTCATGAGATCCTACTTTTTCCCCTGGGCACTGGAGTGTATGAGACCTAGTGTGCTCCCTCCACAAGTAGAGTTTCTATATCCCCCAGTCCTATGAACTCCTGGCATCAAATCTTGCTGGCCTTCAAAGCCAGATGCTCTGAGGGCTTCTCCAAATGCCAGACCCCTAGGCTAGGGAGTTTGATGTGGGGCTCAGAACTTTTACTCCGGCTGGAGAGCATCTGTGATATAGTTATTTTCCATTTTGAGTATTGCATCTGGCAGGTATGGGATTTGATTTTATCTCATTTGAGCCCCTCCTGTTGTCTCGATGTGGCTTCCTCTTTGTCTTGGATGTAGGGTATCTTTTTTGGTAGGTTCTAGCATTTTTTTGGTCAATAGTTGTTTAGCAGTTGGTTGTTATTTTGGTGTTTTCATAAGAAGAGGTGAGCTCATGTCCTGCTTTGCCATCTTGTCTCTGTCCATACTTGCTATGCTCTAATTGCCTGACTACTCCAAAACATTGTTGACATCCTCTGTGAACTTCTGTCAAGGTGGTCGTTCCTCTGTGTTTGATGAAATTAGAGGAGTATCATGGTTCTATGAGTTGATGAAGGAAAATACTCTGTGCTCTTGGCCTTGGGTGTTTATGTCTTTGGTCCTTGAGTGTCTTTTTTTAAGGATTTGTCTGTAAACCGTATAACCTTCAGCATCTACTTCCCACACATAGAAACTGATATCCTCAATAAACATCTTTTCTGCTCCCCACTTTTGAGTGTCTTCCTTGGAGCTGTGGAGGATGACACAAAGGGTAATAAAGGGCAGGGGGGATGGAGGAGGAGGAGGCCCAGGCAGGGGGGAGCTGAGAAAGTGGCTGCTTCTGGAACTAGTGAGATGTCTCTAGGCAGGGCCAAGCAGCAGCAGCAACAGAGAGGGTCTGTGTTGCTAAGAGGCTTTTGGTCTCTTTCTTTCCTCCTCTCACAGCCAAAGAGGAGGAGAATGGAGGGTGCTTGGGAGAGAGGCTGTGGAGGGGTGATGGGGTAGGGGTCATGAAAGTAAAAGTTGCTCAATCATGTCCTGACTCTTTGTGACCCCATGGATTGCAGCCGGGCAGGCTCCTTTGTCCATGGAATTCTCCAGGCAAGAATACTGGAGTGGGTTGCAGTTTCCTTCTCTAGGGGATCTTCCTGACCCAGAGATTGAGCTCATGTCTCAATGCATTGAGAATCTCCTGCATTGCAGGCAGATTCTTTACTATCTGAGCTGCCAGGCAAGGGGTTGTCTTTGGGTGGTTTTTTTCTCTCTTAGGCTTACTGCCCCTCTCCCCATCACTCTTCTTTTAGGTCCTATCCGTGTCCTCTCTTTCTACCAGTTTTCATTTTACTGCATTTTAAATAAAGTTGTAAGATAGAAAAAAGGAGAGTCTCCTGGTCATTAACCTTTTATTGGTTTCTTGAAAGCTTTGGTTGTTCTGGGTTTAGGAGAGTGGCTTGTAAGTAGGGCAAACATGTAGTCATTTATGAGCTGTGATAGAAGCAGCCAAGCAACAAAAGCTTCTATCTTTATATTGTTTTAATTATGTCCATTAAAGAATCATTGGAGGAACATTTAATGTTTCAAAAGTCTGGAGGAATAGATGATGTGTTAAGAAAAATGAGGTTGCTTTAGCAACTAACTCTTCTTTTCAATATAAGGACCTAGGATAAATTTACAGAAGTCATTAACATCATCTGTAAAAGGGTAAAGTCATTTTCTGGCAAATTCTTAAGTTAAAGTATCCTTTCAATAATGAAATAACATGGTAGAGTGGTTCTTGAGATAATATCATTATTTTAAAATGACTCAACTTGCACCGAGTACAACATTCAACTTTCCTATTTTCTTAGAACTGATTGATTATTTTAAATTGTTTTTTTAGATTTTATATAGTGTTCTGATACAGGTTTTAAAATTTTGTTATTAAAGCACAGCAAGGAGAAGTAACATTTTTTTAAAAGCAATTTTGTTAAGTCACAGTCCTTTTTGAAGACCTTCAATGTAATTTAAATGTCAGTGTTTATTTCCGGCTTTATTTTATTCTATAATGTTTTCACTAAGTAAAGGTTTGTGCAGACAGGTGTGAACCTATGTAATAAAATGCAGTATATGCACATCTGTATGCACTGAAACCTTTACTGAATGCCCCTCTATGTTGGGCACTTGGGTACCTACAGAGCATATACAGATGATAGACACAGCCCTTATTGGGAGAGTCGGGGGGAGAGAGACAAATAAATGGAAAATTACCGTTAAGTGTATATGCCATATGAAAATATATCCAGGATGCTATGAGAGCACAGAAAAGGAGTATCTAACTTAGACTTAGGGATTGGGGAAGACTTCCAGGGTGAAGGATACTGAGCTGACTTTTAAAGGAAAACAGGAACTGACTAGGTAAGGAAAGGAGGGTCTTTACAGATTGGAGATAGCACTGTGAAAAGACTTCTTAGATGTAAAAGAACATTCATTTATTTGCCAGACATTTATTGAGCATCTGCTTTATGCCAGGCATACGTAGTACCTCCACTGGGGACGTACTTGAGCATGAAAACACACACTTCCTGTCCTAATGGCTCTTTACAGTCTGTATGGAGAAAGATGAATAAAATAGTCACACACATAATTGCAAATGCTGTGGCTGTGATAAAAGCAGTGAAGGAGAGGTTTAAGGTGCTGTGAGACCATTTATTAGAGTTGGGGTTGGGGCAGTGGTCCTTGAGGAAGTGACACTGGACCTGACACCTGAAGCATGGGTTTGTAAACAAATATTATGTACAGTTGTGTTGATCTCACTTTTACTCTTCTTATAAAACAGGTTCACGGGAACGGCTGGAATGTAGGGTCTGTGTGGGGGAGGGACATGAAACGAGGCTGGAGAGGTGGGCAGGAACAAGATCATGGAAGGCTTTGCATACCATTCTAGGAAATTTTGTTTTATCTTGAGGATGATGGATATTGTGAACCACTGAAGGACTTGAAGCCAGGCTAAGAGAAACATCATCAAATTTGTATTTTAGAAGGGTCTCCTTGAGAAAGCTTACCGTGGAAGATTGATTGGAGAAGGCAAGATTACATTAATAAACCTACCTGTTTCTCTGCCAAGTAATACATGCTAGGTTCTGTACCTTTAATTAACATTTTAGTTCCTTCATTTCTGCGCTGTCAGTGGCCACTCTTTTGTGTCTTTACTTATATATTTTTGGTGGTACATATGGTAAGAACCATGGTTTTTACCTTTAGTTGTGGGCATGGCTTCTGAGGACTTCTTATAGGTATTACAAGGAGGAAATGTATTTCATGTATTTTAAAGTGCTATATCATGGCTCCAGAAATAATTACTGATTAATGTTTTCAGGAGGGAAAAACAAGTAGGAAATGACTGGGTTATGCTTATATTTGCATTGTTATTGACAAGGTTGCTGATTTTAAAAGTAAGAGCTTCTGCTTCAATGAATGACTGGTGATAAATATTAATATTTCCTTAACTGTTGTTTCTTATGTGAAAATTCAGAATGTTGGACCAGCTGAGCTCTAATGACCTCTCTGGCCATTGTAAACTGTGATTCTGCGTTTGCTCTTTCAAGAGGTAGTCAGTCACACTTTGGCTTTCTTCACTGTCAAATCAAATTAAGGCAGTGGTTTTCACCAGTGCATGATTTTGCTTCCTAGGAGATACTTGGCTGTGTCTGGAGACATTTTTGACAGTCACAACCAGGGCGTTGCTACTCCCATCTAATGAGTAAAGGCTAGGGATGCAGCTAAACTTCTTACAGTGTATAGGACGGCTGTCCATAAAAAGCATTAACAAACTTTTGGACATGATGGATATGTTATGAACTAGACTGTGGTGATGGTTTGACAGCATGCTTATCTCCATACTCATCAAGTTGTGTACATTGTATACAGTAAAATATGTACAGCTTTTGGTATGTCAGTCATAACTCAGTAAAAGTGGTTTTTTTTTAAAGAATTAATTTTCCATCCCAGAATGTTGGGAAAACCCAGAAATAAGACATGGTTGATGAAACTTCCTTTGGTTAAAATATAATTCTTCAGTAGATGTGATATTCTCTCTCTACCATTGTCTTAGTCACCTTGGGCTGCTGTAATACATACGCCCAGGCTGGATGGTTTAAACAGCAACTATATATTTCTTACAGTTCTGGAAGCTAGAATGCAGAGATCAGGGTGCCGGCATAGTCATGTTCTGGAGAGGGCCCTCTTCCTGCTTTATAGATGGCTGCTTTTTTGCTGTGTCCTTACATGGTGGAGAGAGATTATTTCTCCTTTGTCTCTTATGAGGGCACCAGTCCCATTTATGGGGGCTCCACACTCATGACCCAATTACTTCCCAAATGCCCCACCTTCTAATACCATCACATTGAAGGATAAGATTTCAACATACGAATTTTGGGTGGACACAAACATTCAGCCCGTAACAGCTATAACATTTATTTGCTCCTTTGTTCATTCATTCACTCTGAACATTGCTAAATCACTAAGCACATCATCTTTGTATTTCTGTGATATTATGAAATACAGAGGAGGTCTTGTTGAGATATCGGAAGGACTCAATAAATAGCATTCCTCTTCTCACACTGAGTTCTGAAGCAGTTGAGAAATAAGACAAGAATCAGTATCTGGGAACCAAAATTTCACCCTCATTCTAATAAAATCGAAGTTAGAGGATGCAGCTTATATTTGCTGGCAGCTGGGCTTCCAAATTCTGAAGCTCAGAGTTGGAAGGCTTATCCACCCAATCATAGCAGCACTGGACTGAGGTGAGTGCCACTGCAGAGACTGTCCTGAAAGAAGTAGGTCAGACCTGTGTTCTGTGATCGGCTCATTTCCAAGAGGTAAAAGGAGGGAGCTGAGCCAAGTGTACATAGTTTATTCTTCCAAATTTGTCAAGTGGTAATCCATTCTCTTTTTCTTTGGATGAAGGAGGAAAGGCATAGAGAGGGCCAAGAGTTTGATACTAATTGAGCGCCCTCTATAGGACATGTGGGGCTTCCCAGGTGGTGCCAGTGGTGAAGAATTCACCAGCCACTGCAGGAGACGAGAGATATGGATTTGATTCCTGGATTGGGAAGAACCCCCGGAGGAAGGCATGGCAACCCATCCAGTATTCTTGTCTGGAGAATCTCATGGACAGAGGAGCCTGGAGGGCTACAGTCCATAAGTATTGCAAAGAGTCGTACATGACTGAAGCAACTTAGCACATGTAGGACACATAAGGAAAGAAGCAGACACTTTCTCTGTAACAGGCCTCAATAAATGTTAGGCAGCTATGGTATAGAATCTACCCATACCTTGAATGTCTGCAAAGTCTAGAAAGGGACAGTTTTTTTTTTTCCCTTTCTGGATTTGTGTGCATTTATTGTGTTTAATCTATCCATTAGTTAACCCACAGTCAGATGACTACAGCTAAAACTAGGAAAAATGAATTAGAATTTTAGATAATAAAAGAGATCTTACAAATTACTTTTCCTAGTGGATTATAATCTTGGTTGCACATTGGAATCACTTGGGAAGCGTTTAAAAAATATTGATGCCAAGGCACCATCCCAGACCGTTTAAAATATAATCTTGCAAGGTAGGACCTGCGTATTGCTGTTTTATAAAAAGCCACTCAGAGGATTCTGCTGCATAGCCAAGACTGAAAATCACTGATCCATTCTGGCCTTCTCATTTTATGTAAAAAAACTGACTCTCAGAGAGTTTTGGTAACTTGCCTAAGGCTATAATTATAGTGAGAGCTGGAGTAAGAATCTGGCCTTCTGCCTCGGAGTCCAGTGTTTCTTACTGAAAACAAATCTTTTGGTAGGTCTGCCTTTTTCTTTTTCTTCATAATTTTAGCTCAGCAAAAGAATTTGCAAAAGCGTGTCAGGAATCCTGGCTCTGGTGCTATCTGGCTAAGTAATTAGACTTCAGTGTCCTTACCTTTTAAAATGGAGAGGTTAGACAAAATCATTTTCAAGGTTTCTTAGTGAAACTGTGTTAGGAAGTTCCCTGGCAGTCCAGTGGTTAGGATTTGGCACTTTGATTGCATGGGTCCAGGTTCAATCCCTGGGTCAGGAAACTAAGATCCTGCAAGCTGTGCAAAGTGGTCAAAAAAACAGACAAAACTGTGTTAAGATTTAGATAAGATTTACTTTTTTAGTTAGTAAAACCGTGTACTTCTATAGTTTCAAAGCATGAGGTGTTTTTTAAAACATTGTTGATTTGGGGCTGTGCTGGGTCTTCATTGCTGCATGGGCTTTTTCTCTAGTTGCTGCAGGTGGGGCCTGTTCTCTAGTTGCAGTGCACAGGCTTCTCACTGCAGTGGCTTGTCTTGTTGGAGAGCATGGGCTCTAGGGGCATACGGGCTTCAGTAATTCAGGCTTCTGGGTTCTAGAGCACAAATGTGCTTTGTTGCTCCAAGGCATGTGGGATCTTCCCGGATCAGGGATCGAACCTGTGTCTCCTGCATTGGCAGGCAGATTATTTACCACTGAGCCACCAGGGAAGCCCTCAGTACATGAGCTTTATTGCTTCTTAGATAGGGTTAATTGCTGCTGTTTTAACTTCTGTTAAGAATCTAGCAAGTGTGATGCTAGGTGTTTTAGATACATTAATCCATTTTAATTGAAATATTTTAGGATAGGTTTCGGGTGGGGAATCTTTAAAGTAATCATTAAAATCTAGCTGCTGCCACCATTTAAAATTATAATGCCTTGAATATCTGAGCTTCTTTAATTTGTTGCATTAATTTACTGTACAGATAGCCTTTAGGGAGGTGTTTACATGCTAAGGAATCTCAGAGAAAAATGCTGCCAATTCTTGGATATTTCCAAGTCTGGTTATATTCAAATATCTGAATAGTTACCTGAATCTTTTTAATGTAATCCTAATATCCCTGGTGACTCAGAGAGTAAAGAATCTGCCTTTAGTGAAGGGAACCTCAGTTCAATCCCTGGATCGGGAAGTTCCCCTGGAGAAGGAAAGGGCTACCCACTCCAGTATTCTTGTCTGGTGGGCTATGGTCCATAGGGTTGCAAAGAGTCAGACAAGACTGTGCAGGAGTGACTTAACACTTTCACTTTCCATATTCCTCAGTATACAAATAAAACTTGAGACAAAATTACTTAATCCAGTTCTGTTCTTTTAGTTACTTTTGTGTTCATTTATTTTCTTATAGTAATCATCTTAGAAAGTACTATTTGAAATTTAAATTGTTAATTTGAATTGTTTTAGCTTCTGACTCTTAAGGGCAGGGTCTATATTTTGCAGGGATTGTTATTATGTACTTCCCGCTTCCCTGCCCCACATAGTTCTATCACTGGCGCTTAAGAAGTGCTTAATGAATGTTGATTAGCTTCACTGCTGGGCTTCCCTGATAGCTCAGTTGGTAAAGAATCCACCTGTAATGCGGGAGACCCAGGTTCGATTCCTGGGTAAGGAAGATCCCCTGGAGAAGGGAAAGGCTACCCATTCCAGTATTCTTGGACTTTGCTTGTGGCTAAGCTGGTAAACGGAGAAGGCAATGGCACCCCACTCCAGTACTTCACTTTCACTTTTAACTTTCATGCATTGGAGAAGGAAATGGCAACCCACTCCAGTGTTCTTGCCTGGAGAATCCCAGGGACGGGGGAGCCTGGTGGGCTGCCATCTATGGGGTCGCACAGAGTCGGACATGACTGAAGTGACTTAGCAGCAGCAGCAAGCTGGTAAAGAATCTGCCTGCAATGCAGGAGACCTGAGTGTGATCCCTGGGTTGGGAAGGTCCCCTGCAGAAGGGAAAGGCTACCCACTCCAGTATTCCAGCCTGGAGAATTCCATGGACTGTATAGTCCATGGGGTCGCAAAGAGTTGGACATGACTGAGTGACTTTTGCTTTCACTTTAGCTATATTACTATTTTATACCTTGGTGTTGACAGTCCACTGTGTCTTTTTTCCATGTATATCATAACTGGGATTTTCCTTTTGTCACTATCTGGTAATGCATTCTACTAAAAACTCACTAAGAATAATGAATAGGATTATTTCATTAGATGATTCTACGTGTTATTTATAGAGTCTTTTATGCTTGTCCATAATTCTCTGACTGGATAATGTTTTTCTAACTTCTGAATAAACCTCAAGTGAGGCAGGAATCAAGACCCTGCTCTTTTCAGCCGTGTTAGAAGAAAAGGAATACTTTGTTTAAGCAATCTTGTGTTCTTATAATTCTATCAAAAAAAGTATGACACAGTTAATTCTTTACAAGTCTCACTTTTTTTCGTTTTTAATTTTCTACCTGTTTTTCCTTGTTTCTAGTGTAGGTGAAAGTTTCTGCAGGAAGGCAAATATAAGATAGGCTACTTTGGTTTTGTCCCAGTTCTCTATAGGGTTTGTGTGCATGTCAAGCGGCAGCTATCATTTTGGGATAAAAATGTTAAAAATTTAACTCATGTTCAGTGAGTTCAGGTTTGAGATAATGCCACGGGAGTCTCTACATTTGCAGATCTGGGATTTTTTTTTTCAAGTACCATGGTTATTATTGATAATTGTTTATATATACCAAAAGAAAATAATTAGTCTATATATGGATAAGTCCAGGGATATAATAATGTTTTGCATGCTAAGTTGCTTCAGTTGTGTCCATTTCTTTTTGGATGTTTAGACTGGTTAAAATATTTTCTTTTTTGTATATTATAAACAATAATCAATAATAATCATGTTACTTCAAAAAAAAAAAAAAATCCCAGAATCTGCAACTGCAGGAAGATTCCCATGACATTATTTCAAACTTGAGTACTGAACATAAGTTAGATTTTTAACATTTTTGTCCCAAAATGATAGCTCCTGTTTGATGTGCACTATCATTTTGGGATAAAAACTATTTCCTCCAGTGTATCCAAATCTGATTTCTACTTATGGCAGTTGCCATGTTTCACGTGATCAAGAGCTACCAGTGGCCACTGGAAATATTCCAGCGTACCTAATACTGCATAGCATAGGACTGGGACATGGCCTAAATATTATCTTTTCTTAAAAATTGACAGATAGTTCCTGTCTATACTTACAGGTGAGACCACTTGTTGCTTGGAGAGAATAAAAATTTCATGTGCCAAAAAAAAAAAAAAAAATTAGATAGAACAAGGTAGAGAGTCCAGAGGTAATACCCATGCACCTATGGGTACCTTATATTTTGACAGAGGAGGCAAGAATATACAGTGGGGCAAAGATAACCTCTTAAATAAGTGGTGCTGGGAAAACTGGACAGCAAAAGAATGAAATTAAAACACTCAATGACATAAATCAATGCAAGATCCTCTATGACCCACCGCCTAGAGTAGTGAAAATAAAAACAAACAGGTGGGACCTAATTAAATTTAAAAGCTTTTGCACAGCAAAGAAAACTACAAACAAGGTGGAAAGACAACCCTCAGAAGGGGAGAAAATAATAGCAAAGGAAACAGCTGACAAAGAATAGATTTCCAAAATGTACAAGCAGCTTATACAACTCAATAGCAGAAAAACAACCCAATCAAAAAGTAGGAAAAAGACCTAAACAGACATTTCTCCAAAGAAGACATACAGATGGCTAACAAATACATGAAAAGATACTCAACATTGCTCATTATTAGAGAAATGCAGATCAAAACTACAATGAGATACCACCTCATACCAGTCAGAGTGGCCATCATCAAAAAGTATACAAACAATAAATCTAGAGAGGGTGTGGAGGAAAGGGAACCCTCTTGCATTATCGATAGGAATGTAAATTGACATTGCCACTATGGAAGATGGTATGGCAATTCCTTAAAAAACTAGGAATAAAACCACCATATGAACCAGCAATCCCATTCCTAGGCATATACCCTGGGGAAACCAAAATTGAAAAAGACACATGTATCCCATTGTTCATTGCAACACTATTTACAGTAGCTAGAACATGGAAGCAACCTAGCTGTCCATCGACAGATGAATGGATAAAGAAGTTGTGATACATATACACAATGGAATATTACTCAGCAATAAAAAGGAACACATTTGAGTCAGTTCTGATGAGGTGGATGAACCTAGAGCCTAGTATACAGAGTGAAGTAAGTCAGAAAGATAAATATCATATACTTACACATGTATATGGACTCTAGAAGGATGGTACTGATTAATTTATTTGCAGGGCAGCAATGGAGAAACAGACATAGAGAACAGACCTATGGACACGTGGGGAGGGGAGGAGGGAGAGGGTGAGATGTATGGAGAGAGTAACATAGAAACTTATAATACCATATGTAATATAGATAGCCAACGGGCATTTGCTGTATGCGTCAGGGAACTCAAACAGGGGCTCTTTGACAATCTAGAGGGGTGGGATGGGGAGGGAGATGGGAGGGAGGTTTTGGAGGGAAGAGAGATAGGTGTACCTAATGGCTGATTCTTGTTGATGTTTGACAGAAAACAACAACATTCTGTAAAGCAATTATCTTTCAATTAAAAAATAAAAACATTAGACAGAAACTCAAGATAGAGGTTATCTCTTGTGGTGATAAGGGTCTGTAGAGGGAGAGGGGAATGAAATTAAGAATGAATCACAGAAATTTCAACTATATTGCTAGTTTTATATTTAAACAAGTGGTGGGTGCATGAAAGTTCATTATGTTTTTCTTTATACTTTTGTGTAAGACAGATATTTCACAGTTATTATTTTTAAAATGTTGAAAGTAGACTGTATAAGAATAGGTTGAATATGCAGACACCCTAAATGTAATTTTTTTAGCCAATTGGACATGCTTATATGAATTATTGGTTGAAAAGCTTTGCAGAAATAAATTTTCTAGGTAAATTTGAAAATAGTGGAATTATTTGGCAATGGAAACCTAATGTTTCAAGTCTAAAAGACAGGATGAAAGAAAGCCAGAATAAAGAAAAGCGATGCTTGCTGGGAAATACGGAAATGAGAGCAGGTGGCAGATATTCACTTAATGGGTTTCTTGTTATAGTCAGAATGTTGTCACACAGTGAGCCACAGAGTCATACACAAGTCATCAATGACATCTGTCAGAGTCTTAGGACTGGGAGGGATGCAGGTGAAAGAGAAACCAAAATCTGAACTTTCCTAAAGAACAACCTACACAAGTTCACTTAAGTCTCTCTGTTTTGGGGATTTTTTCCCTTGTTAATATGAGCTGATTTATTTTCTCCCTGAGCATGTCATTTTACATCAAGGCTTAAATCAGTACCTTTCACTGCATGTAAGATTCCTTATCTTTTTGGAGTAGGAGTGACTCTGAAGCCCAGTTGTAAATCTCAGCCTCTGTTGGTGCTGACAAACACAGGGCTTACCCAGCTCTGAAGAAGTCATCCAGACTTTCCATTGGCAGCATTCCAGAACCAGCCCGCTTAAGGAATCTTTTGGAAACTGGACTGCCTTCTAAGAAATTTGAATCTAAAGTACTTTTAAAAAAAATCATAAAAAGTAGATAGGCATGCAACTTGCATGATAAAATATTTTTGCACGGTTGCCATTACCTTACCTCAGAATTGATCTTTGGCAATTATGTCTCTCCTTTGTTCCTTATTCTCTTCTGTCTTACAACTTTCCACTGGTATAGCAAAAAGAGGCAGGCTTTCAGTAAAATTATGAAAAGTTTCTCCCTTCATCAGCATCAAAATGCATCTCTGTACTTGTAAAAACCAAATCAAACCTCAAACAAGACAAAATAAAACCCAACTAGAAAACTAAACAAAAAAATTAAAAACCGTACTAGAAAAAATATGACTATTAAACTTTCTGTCTAGGTAAGTTTCCCCATTTTTTTTTTTGTTTAGTTTTCTTTAATTGGGCAAAATACTGAAGTTTGATAACACTCCTGATTTTCAAAATTGTGTTTAAATCCTCTGCATACTCTTCAGGGTATGATTCCTACAACTGCACCTTCTACTCTGGCAGGCCTGTGAACAGAACTTAACAATGTGTATCCAATTCCCCATGGAATCCTCATGACAGTGTAACACTTGAACCACTTAGATTTATAGTTGTACAACTTCCCTTAGAATCTTTATGGTAAGTTTTAATGGGTGAGCTTTAGTAGGCCAAGAACCTTCCTGTGGGGGGATCTCTAAATAAGTATGTGCTGCATAAATTACTAATTTTAGGGTAGATTTCCAAGGCAAAATTTTTCTAACATAGTTTTTAAATTTGTATTTTCTCAACTATTTGCTTTGAGTTACCTGATGCCAGAACAGTTCTAATAAAAGCAGCTTTTTCATTGATGCATCTCTAACTTCAGAGTAGCTGTTGAGTAGACATCAGTTCAGTTCAGTCGCTCAGTCGTGTCCGACTCTTTGCGACACCATGAATTGCAGCACGCCAGGCCTCCCTGTCCATCACCAACTCCCGGAGTTCACCCAAACTCATGTCCATCGAGTCGGTGATGCCATCCAGCCATCTCATCCTTTTTCGTCCCCTTCTCCTCCTGCCCTGAATCCCTCCCATCATCAGAGTCTTTTCCAATGAGACAACTCTTCGCATGAGGTGGCCAAAGTATTGGAGTTGCAGCTTTAGCATCATTCCTTCCAAAGAACACCCAGGGCTGATCTTTAGAATGGACTGGTTGGATCTCCTTGCAGTCCGAGGGACTCACTCTCAAGAGTCTTCTCCAACACCACAGCTCAAAAGCATCAATTCTTTGGCACTCAGCTTTCTTCACAGTCCAACTCTCACATCCATACATACTAAAGGAAATATTTTTGTAGTTAGGATATCACATATCTTTCCAAAGTGTTTCCAGTAAGACACACTTCTTTTAACTTATAGTCATTGAATAAACATTTATTTAGTACCTTTTATATAACAGCGATGGTAGCTCATCTGCTTTTCCTCTGCTGAAGTCATATTATATAGAATATGCCACCACAGGAGTGATGATCATGTTATCTACTCAATAACTATCTTTGCCTTTTCTTTTTAATGTTTTAATTCAGTTGGGGTATAAACATATGCTGCTGATACAAACAGAAGTACTTTTAATACTGCATAAAGATGCAGATTTCTTTAAAAAAAAGGGGGGTATAGTATTAAAAATAGTCACTGTATAAATATTCATTGCTGGATTCATTAATGTCAGTCGAGTGTGGTTTGATTTATAATATTTACACTTAAACATTTTCCCCCTTTTCTTTTTTTTCACATTTTAAAAACAAAAAATTAAAACTTCATAGTGGTTCCTTAATTTAAATGCTTTTTTTTTTTTTAATTTTAAAGTGAGGATAATGTTGGACAGAGAACAAAATGTTCCCCATATAATTTAGGGAAACTGTCAATAGGAAAAGCACTGATATGATTTAAATCAGTAAGGTATGGTAATTGAGCCGTTTAATGATATAAAATAGAAACTATAACATGAACTTTTGCCTAACTAATTAGCTATTCCCCTAGTGTCATCTTATTGCAAGGGAGTTAATTTTGAAGAGAGAGTAATTGCTATTCTCAGTGTACACTCTTCAGGGATGGTAATGTTCATATTCATGGCCTCAGATACCTTATGGACTCTTAAAATTTTGTATCTCCTTCAGATACCTCTCTTCTGTGTTTTAGGTACATGTCCTAGCAGCTTATTAGAGGTCTGCATGTGAATATCCACAGGTACTTCAAGTTCAACATGTATAAGACCTTACACGTCATGTACCTCCCTCCCAAAATCCACTCCTCTCATTATTCTCTAACAGCTTTATTTGAATATATCTGACAGTCAGTAAACTGCATATATTTAAAGAGTACAATTTGATAAGTTTTTACGTATGTGTACAGCCCCTAAAGTATCACCACAGTCAAGATAGTGAACATAACCATCCCCAAAGTCTTGTTGTGTTCCTCTGTGAGCCCTACTTTCTTCCATCCCCTCCTGTGTCACCCCTCTTCCTTTCCACCTCCAGCCGCAACCACTGGTCTGCTTTCTGTCACTGTAGAGTGATTTCAAATTTCTAGAGCAGGGTTTGGCAATGTATGGCCTGCTATCATGTTTGCAAGTAAAGTTTTGCTAGAACACTGCAAAACCTGATCTGTGTACTATCTATGGCTGCTTTCGTGTTATAATGGCAGAATTGAGTGTTTGCAACAGAAACTTTATGGCTCACAAACCCTAAGATACTTACTATTTGACCCTTTACAGAAAAAACTTGCTGATAGCTGTTTCATACTGAATCACACAGGATGTACTTTCCTCAACCCCTTCTTTCATTCAGCATAATTGTGAAATTTGTCCATGTCTTACACGTTCTCATTAGTCCTTTCCTTTTTATTAAGTAAAATATTGTTGATTACCTCATCTGGATATACCAAAGTTTATCTGTTCACCACCTGTAGATGGACATTTGTGTTATTGCCAGGTTTTGACCATTGCAAATACAAGTGCAGTGTGCATTCATACTTCATAATAAGAGTATCTGGATCATATGTCTAAAGAATGTTTAAACCTTCAAAGTATTTCACAAAGTAGTATCAAAGTATGTCTTCAGACAAGGTGTGAGAGTTCTAGTTCCTCCATATCCTGCTAGCACTTGGTACAGTTAGTCTTTTGAATCTAAGCCATTCTAATAGGTATGTGGGCTTCCCAGGTGGCTCAGTGGTAAAGAATCCGCCTGCCAATGCAGGAGATGCAGGTTTGACCCCTGGGTCGAGAAGATCCCTGAAGAAGGAAATGACAACCCCCTCCAGGATGGAGGAGCCTAGTGGGTTACAGTCCATGGGGTCACAAAAGAGTCAGACATGACTTAGCGACTAAACAACAACAAATATGTAGTGATTTTTAAATTGGATTGTGCATTTTAAATTGCATTTCCATAATGACTAATGATGTTGAACATGCTTTCATGTATTTGCTATCTGTGTATCTTTGATGCCTGTATTCAGTTTTTTTGCTCAGTTTTTAATTTGTTTTATTATTATTGAGTTTTGAAAGTTCTTTATATATTTTGGATACTAGTCCTTTACTAGATATATGATTTGCAAATATTTTCTTTCAGCTTGTTGCTTGTCTTTTCATTCTCCTAACACTATTTTAGGAGAGCTGAAGTTTGTAATTTTGATGAAGTCTAGTTTATCAATTTATTCTTTTGAATCATGGTTTGGATGTCATCTAAAAGCTTTCCACAACCTAATGTCATAAAAATTGTCCTGTGTTTTCTTATAGAAATTTAATGGTTTTAAGTTTTACATTTATATTTATGACCTTAATTTGAGTTGATTTTTGTATGGGGTGTCAAGTATGGATCAGATGTCTTTTTTAATTTTTTTAATATCCAGTTGTTTCAGTATCATTTGTTCAAAATACTAGTAATTCTTCATTGAATTGTCTTTCCATCTTTGTCAGAAATTAGTTGTCCATTATAGGTATGGAGCTGTTTCTGGACTCTCAGTTCTGTCCCATTGATCTCCTTGGCTATCTTGATTCCAATAGTGCTGTCTTCATTACTCTAGCTTTTTATAAGAAGTCTGGCTATCAGGTACTGATAAGCCTCCAGCTTTGTTAGTTTGACTAATCTAGGCCCTTCCACTTTCATATGACTTTTACATGACTGAGCTACTAACACACTTAATGACTTACAATCACTTTTCAGCTGCTGAGCTTTTGATTGAGATTGTGTTGAATTTATACATCAGTTTGGGAGGAATTGACAACAATACTGACTTTTCAAACCTGTGAATAAGATATCTTTCTTCTTATTTAGGTCTTCCTTAATTTTTCTCAACAGTGCTTTGTATTTTCCAGTGTGTGTGCTATACTCAGTTTTGTCCAACTCTTTGCAACCCATGGGCTGCAGATTGCCAGACCCCTCTGTCCATGGGATTCTCCAGGCAAGCATACTGGAGTGGGTTGCCATTTCCTCCTCCAGGGGATCTTCCTGACCCTGGGGTCAAACCTGAGTCTCCTGCATTGGCAGGCGGATTCCTTACCAGTAGCACCACCTGGGAAGCCCAGGTGTATTTTCCAAGATATGGTCTAATTTGAATTTATAGTCAAGGAACCATGCTTTGTATGACATGAATTTAATAAATTTAATTTATTGAGGCTGGATTTATGGCCTTGAATAAGGTCTGTCTTTTAAAATATTTCGTATACACTTGAGTATAATATTTATTCTGCTCTTTGGGAGGTGTGTTGTGTAAGAGTTCAGTGATGTCATGGTGGCAGATAGTGTGGTGTGATTCTATCCTGTCCTTACTGATTTTCCATCTGCTTGTTTTCTCACTTAGAGTTATGGAAACATCTGATTATAAATGTTGATTTGTCTGTTTCTCTTTGCAGTTCTATCAGTTTTTGCTTAAAATATTTTGAAACATTTTAGGAGCATAACTTTTAAAATTATGTCCTTGTAATTAATTTACCCTGTTGTCATTGTGAAATGACTTATTTCAAATCCAAGGTAATGTTTTTTGCTTTGACATTTATTTTGTCTGATATTAATGTAGTGACTTTAGTTTTCTTTTGATTAGTGTTATGTCCTTTTGCTTTTAATTTATTTGTGTCTTTCTATTTGAAATCGTATTTTTAGACAGCATGTGTGCTAAGTTGCTTCAGTCAGGTCCAACTCTTTGTGACCCTGTGGACTGTAGCCTGTCAGCCTCCTCTGTCTGTGAGATTCTTCAGGCAAGAATACTGGAGTGGGTTTCCCCTGCCTTCTCCAGGGAATCTTCCTGACCCAGGAATCGAACCTGCATCTCCTGCGGATCCTGCATTGCAGGCAGATTCCTACTGAGCCATCGGCGGAAGCCCAGAATTGGGTATTTTTTAAAAACCCAACTTGATAATTTCTTTTAGTTGGGTTTTAACCTTTTTCATTTATTGTAGTTATTGATGTGCTTAGCTTTACAAGTGTCATGTTGGTATATTTATTCTTCTTCCCTTTTTCTCTTTCCTTTTGAATTAGATTCCATTTCATTTTCTTTGTTGCCCAATTAGGTGATTCTTTGTTATTTTACTGGTTATTTTAGGATTTAAGGTATCAAACTTACCATAGTCTACTTTCAATGATATATTGTATAGTGTATGTATTATGTTACAGGTAATATACATCATATTACATATAGTATAAGAACCTTGTGATAGTATACTTCCATTTCTCCCCTTCTGGCCTTTGTGCTATTATTGTCATGCATATTACTTTTATTTATGTTATATTAGTAAATTCCATAATACACTGGGGGTTTTTTGTTGTGCAAATGATCATTTGCCTTTTTATAAGATTAAAATAATCATAATTTTATGTATATATACATGAGGTTTCCATTTCCAGTGTTCTTCATTCCTTTGTGTAGATCCATAGTTCCATCTGTTACTTTTTCCTTCTGCCTGAAGGATGTCCTTTGATTTTTTTTTTGGTAGTGTGGGTCTACTGGTAATGAATTTTTTCACCTTTTGTATATCTGAAAATATCTTTATTTAGCCTTCACTTCTGAAAGGTATTTCCCAGGGTATAGAATTCTAGGTTGACAATACTTAAAAAATGTTGTTCTACTGGTTTATTGTTTGCATATTTTGACAAGAAATCTTTGTTCCTTCTTGTATTTGATCCTCTGTCTTTTTACTCTGGCTACTTTTAAAAAGGTATCCACCCCCCCCCCCCCAAATACTCTGTACCCATTATCAGTTATTCCCCTGGTACTCCCCCCAGCCATCTCTCCAGACCTAGGAAACCACTAATGTACTTCCTCTCTTTGTGGATATGCCTGTTCTGACATTTCATATAAAGTGAGTCATACAACATATGGTTTGTGTGTCTGACTTCTTAGCATAATTTTTTTTATGTTTCTTTTTTTTACTGAAGGATAATTGCTTTATAGAATTTTGTTGTTTTCTGTCAAACCTCAATGTGAATCAGCCATAGGTAAACATATATCCCCTCCCTCCTGAACCTCCTTCCCATCTCCCTCCCCACCCCACACCCCTAGGCTAATACAGAACCCCTGTTTGAGTTTCCTGAGACACACAGCAAATTCCTGTTGGTTGTCTATTTTACACATGGTAGGGTAAGTTTCCATGTCACTCTTTCCATACATCTCACCCTCTCCTCCCCTCTCCCCATGTCCATAAGTCTGTTCTCTGTGACCATTTCTCCATTGCTGCCCTGTAAATAAGTTCTTTGGTACCATTCTTCTGGATTCCATCTATATATGTTAGAATATGATATTTATCTTTCTCTTTCTGACTTACTTTACTATGTATAATAGGTTCTGGTTTCATCCACCTCATCAGAACTGACTCGAATGTGTTCCTTTTTATGGCTGAGTAACAGTCCATTGTGTATATGTACCACAACTTCTTTATCCGTTCATCTGTTGATGGACAGCTATGTTGCTTCCACGTTCTAGCTGTGTAAAAAGTGTGGCAATAAATAATGGGATACATGTGTCTTTTTCAGTTTTGGCTTCCTCAGGGAGTAGGATTCCTTAGGAGTAGGATTGCTGGGTTATATGGTGGTTTTATTTCTAGTTTTTTAAGGAATATCCATACCATCTTCTGTAGTGGCTGTATCAATTTACATTCCCACCAACAGTGCAAGAGCATTCTCTTTTCTCTACACCCTCTCCAGCATTTATTGACTTTTTGATGATGGCCGTTCTGACTGGTGTGAGGTGATATATCATTGTAGTTTTGATTTGCATTTCTGTAATAATGAATGATGTTGAGCATATTTTCATGTGTTTGTTAGCCATCTGTATGTCTTCTTTGGAGAAATGTCTGTTTAGGTCTTTTTCACACTTTTTAATTGGATTGTTTGTTTTTCTGGCATTGAGTTATATGAGTGGCTTGTATATTTTAGAAATTAATCCTTTGTCAGTTGTTTCATTTGCTATTATTTTCTCCCATTGTGAGGGTTGTCTTTTCACCTTGTTTATAGTTTCCTTTGCTGTGAAAAAGCTTTTCAGTTTAATCAGGTCCCACTTGTTTACTTTTGTTTTATTTCCATTACTGTAGGAGATGGGTCATAGAGGATCTTGCTTTGATTTATGTCCTCGAGTGTTCTGCCTATGTTTTCATCTAAGAGCTTTATAGTTTCTGGTCTTACATTTAGGTCTTTAATCCGTTTTGAGTTTCTCTTTGTGTATGGTGTTAGGAAGTGTTCTAATTTCATTCTTTTACATGTAGCTGTCCAGTTTTCCCAGCACCATTTATTGAAGTGGCTGTCTTTGCACCATTGTATATTCTTGCCTTCCTGGTCAAAAATAAGGTACCCATAGGTGCATGGGTTTATTTCTGGGCTTTCTATTTTGTTCCATTGGTCTACACTTCTGTTTTTGTGCCAGTGCCATACTGTCTTGATGACTGTAGCTCTGTAGTATAATCTGAAGTCAGGAAGGTTGATTCTTCCAACTCCATTCTTCTTTCTCAAGACTGCTTTGGTTATTCAGGGTCTTTTGTGTTTCCATATGAATTGTGAAATTTTTTGTTCTAGTTCTGTGAAAAATGCCATTGGTGATTTGATAGGGATCACATTGAATATGTAGATTACATTTGGTAGTATAGTCATTTTCACATATTGGTTCTAGCTACTCAGGAACATGGAATATCTTTCCATCTGTTTATGTCATCTTTGATTTCTTTCATCAGTGTCTTATAATTTTCTATGTACAGTTCTTTTGTCTCCTTAGGTACGTTTATTCCTAGATATTTAATTCTTTTTGTTGCAATGGTGAATGGGATTGATTCCTTAATTTCTTTTTCTGATTTTTCATTGCTAGTATATAGAAATGCAAGTTATTACTATGTATTGATTTTGTATCCTGCAACTTTGCTAAATTCACTGATTAGCTCTAATAATTTTCTGATACTGTCTTTAGGGTTTTCTATGTACAGTATCATATCATCTGCAGACAGTGAGAGCTTTACTTCTTTTTTTCTGATCTGGATTCCTTTTATTTGTTTTTCTTCTCTGATTGCTGTAGCTAGGACTTCCAGAACTATGTTGAATAATAGTGGTGAAAGTGGACACCCTTGTCTTGTTCCTGATCTTAGAGGGAATGCTTTCAGGTTTTCACCATTGAGAATAATGTTTCTGTAGGCTTATCATATATGGCCTTTACTATGTTGAGGTAGGTTCCTTCTATGCCCATTTTTTGAAGAGTTTTAATCATAAATGGGTGCTGAATTTTGTCAAAGGCTTTTCCTGCATCTGTTGAGATTATCATATGATTTTTATCTTTCAATTTGTTAATATGATGTGTCACATTGATTGATTTGTGTATATTGAAGAATCCTTGCATTGCTGGAATAAACCCAACTTGATCATGGTGTGTGAGCTTTTTGATGTGTTGGTGAATTCTGTTTGCTAAAATTTTGTAGAGGATTCTTGCATCTATGTTCATCAGTGATATTTGCCTATAGTTTTCTTTTTTGGTGTTGTCTTTGTCTGGTTTTGCTATCAGGGTGATGGTGGCCTCGTAGAATGAGTTTGGAAGTGTTCCTTCCTTTGCAGTTTTTGGAAAAAGTTTTATAAGGATAGGCATTAGCTCTTCTCTAAATGTTTGATAGAATTCTCCTGTGAAGCCATCTGGTCCTGGGCTTTTATTTTTTTGGGGAGATTTTTGATCACAGCTTCAATTTCAGTGCTTGTAATTGGGTTGTTCATAATTTCTGTTTCTTCCTGTTTCAGTCTTAGAATATGGAACTTTTCTAAGAATCTGTCCATTTCTTTCAGGTTATCCATTTTATTGCCATATAGTTGTTCATAGTAGTCTCTTATAATCCTTTTTATTTCTGCATTGTCTGTTGTAACCTCTCCTTTTTCATTTCTAATTTTGTTGATTTGATTCTTCTCTCTTTTATCGTGATGAGTCTGGCTAAAGGTTTGTCAATTTTGTTTATCTTCTCAAAGAACCAGATTTTAGTTTTATTAATCTTTACTATTATTTTTTTCATTTCTCTTATTCACTTCTGTTCAGATCTTTATGATTTATTTCCTTCTACTAATTTTGTTTTTTTTTTGTTGTTGTTGTTGTTCTTTTTCCAGTTGTTTTAGGTGTAAAGTTAGGTTGTCTTGTTGTTTTTCTTGTTTCTTGGGTTAGGATTGTATTGCTATAAACTTCCCTCTTAAAACTGCGTTTGCTGCATCCCATAGGTTTTGAGTTGTCATGTTTCATTGTCATTTGATTCTAGAAATTTTTTGATTTCCCTTTTGATTTCTTCAGTAACCTGTTGTTTATTTAGAAACACGTTGTTTAATCTCCATGTGTTTGTGTTTCTTACAGTTTTTTTCTTGTAATTGATATCTAGTCTCATAGCATTGTGGTTGGAGAAGATGCTTGATATGATTCAGTTTTCTTAAATTTACTGAGGTTTGATTTGTGACCCAAGATGTGGTCTATCCTGGAGAATGTTCCATGTGCACTTGAGAAGAAAGTGTATTCTTCTGCATTTGGGTGGAATGTCCTGAGGCATCAATGAGATCCATCTCATCTAATGTATCATTTAAGACTTGTGTTTCCTTATTCATTTTCTGTTTTGATGATATGTCCAAGGGTGTGAGTAGGGTGTTAAAGTCTCCTACTATTATTGAGTTACTGTCAATTTCTCCTTTTATATCTGTTAGTGTTTGTATTATGTATTGAGGTGCTCCTATGTTGGGTGCATAGATATTTACAACTGTTATGTCTTCCTCTTGGATTGACCCCTTGATCATTATGTAGTGTCCTTCCTTATCTCTTGTGATCTTCTTTATTTTAAGGTCTGTTTTGTCTGACATGAGGATTGCTACTCCAGCTTTCTTTTGCTTCCCATTGCATGGAATATATTTTTCCATCCTCTCACTTTCAGTCTATATGTGTCTTTAGGCCTGAAGTGGGTTTCTTGTAGACAGCAAATATATGGGTCTTGTTTTTGTATCCGTTCAACCAGTCTGTGTCTTTTGGTTGGAGCATTTAATCCATTTACATTTAAAGTAATTATTGATATATATGTTCCTATTGCCATTTTCTTAGGTTGGTTTTGTAGATCTTTTTTCTTCTTTTTATTTTCTTGACTATGTAAGTCCCTTTAACATTTGTTTTAAAGGTGGTGTGGTGGTACTGAATTCTCTTAACTTTTGCTTGTCTGAAAAGCATTTTATTTCTCCATCAATTTTGAATGAGATCCTTGCCAGGTACAGGAATCTTGGTTGTAAAATTTCCCCTTTCAGTACTTTAAATATATCCTGCCATTCCCTTCTGGCCTGTAGAGTTTCTGCTGAAAGATCAGCTGTTAAGCATATGGGGTTTCCCTTTTATGTTACATGTTGCTTCTCCCTTGCTGCTTTTAATATTCTTTCTTTGTGTTTAGTGTTTGTTAGTTTGATTAGTATGTGTCTTGGCATGTTTCTCCTTGGGTTTATCCTGTATGGGCATCTCTGTGCCTCTTGGACTTGATTGACTATTTCCTTTTCCCTGTTGGGGAAATTTTCAACTATAATCTCTTCAAAAATTTTCTCATACCCTTTCTTTTTTTCTTCTTCTTCTGGGTCCCCTATAATTTGAATGTTGGTGCATATGATATTGTTCCAGAAGTCTCTGAGACTATCCTCAGTTCTTTTCATTCTTTGTACTTTATTCTGCTCTTCAGAAGTATTTCCACCATTTTATCTTCCATCTCACTGATTCATTCTTCTGCTTCAGATATTCTGCTATTGATTCCTTCTAGAGTATTTTTAATTTCAGTAATTGTGTTGTTTGTCTATGCATGTTTATTCTTTGATGCTTCTAGGTCTTTGTTAATTGATTCTTCCATTTTCTCCATTTTGTTTTTAAGGTTTTTGATCATCTTTACTATCATTATTCTGAATTCTTTTTCAGGTAGTTTGCCTATTTCCTCTTCATTTATTTGGACTTCTGTGTTTCTAGTTTGTTCCTTCATTTGTGTAGTATTTCTCTGCCATTTCATTTTTTTGTTTTTAACTTACTGTGTTTCAGGTCTCCTTTTCCCAGGTTTCAAGGTTGAATTGTTTCTTCCTTTTGATTTCCGCCCTCCTTAGGTTGGTCCAGTGGTTTATGTAAGCTTTGTATAGGGTGAGATTTGTGCTGAGTTTTTTGTTTGTTTGTTTTTCCTCTGATGGGCAAAGCTGAGTGAGGTGGTAATCCTTTCTGCTGATGATTGGGTTTCTGTTTTTGTTTTGTCATTAAGTGAGGTGTCCTGCACAGGGTGCTACTGGGGGTTGGGTGATGCTGGGTCTTGTATTCAAGCAGTTTCCTTTGTGTGAGTTCTTACTATTTGATACTCCCTAGGGTTAGTTCTCTGGTAGTGTAGGGTCTTGGAGTCAGTACTCCCACTCCAAAGGCTCAGGGCTTGATCTCTTTGGTGGGATGGTCACTGGAGGAGGTGGTCTTTCTCGGGTGCCGGTACCATTCTGCTTGATATGTTGTTGTTCTCATTTATCTGGTGTGTAGTCATCATTCAGCCAGGCTTTGGGTTTTTAAGGAGGAAATTGTTTCATAGGTAGCTGCAGAACCAGTTTGCCCATGGGTTGAGGTGAGTTCAGGATCTTCCTACATCACAATCTTGAGCTGGAACCTCATTCTTTATCTGATCCTGTGGCCATTCCTGGTGAGTTTGACTCCAGGACTCCAGGAGTGAGTTGGACTCAACTCACTCCCTCCAGTGAGTCCAGTCGGGGCTCGGCTTTCCGGAGAGTCAGGACGCCGATCAAAAAGAGAACCTGGAATACTGTCATGTGACGTGCCTCCTCATTCGTCTCGGGGTTCCTTTGCTCCAGCCTGGCCAAGCCTCCAGTCCAGTTGGCTCAAGGGGCCAGCATGGTTGGAATCTTGCTGGGGCCTCCACTAATATTGCAGAAACCAATAATCGAGAAACCAAGCACCACACTTGGAGAATTGGGAAACTCAGGTTTATTACACCAGCGGGCCCAGAGAAGTTAACATTCTAAGCTCTGAGCCTTAGCATCATATTTTTAAGATTTATCCATGTTGTAGACAGTATCATTACTTTTCTGATTTTTATGATCTTATAAGTAAGATTCCATTATATGGATTATACCACATTTTGTTTATCCATTCATCAGTTGAAGGACATTTGGGGTGTTTCTACTGTTTGGCTGCTCTGAATAATATTGCTATAAATGTCTGCACAAGTTTTTTTATGGACAACTCTTTTCCATTCTCTTGGTTATATATCTAGAAATGGAATTACTTGGTCATAAGGTAACTATATTTAACTTTTAGAAAAACTTAAAAAATTTCCAAAGCAGCTGCTCCACTTTAGATTCCCACGAGCAATTTTTCCCATTCTTGCTGACCCTTATTGTTGTCTGGGCTTCCCAGGTGATGCTAGTGGTATAGAACCCACCTGCCAATGTTGGAGACATAGAGATGTGGGTTCGACCCCTGGGTTGGTAAGTTCCCCTGGAAAAGGGCTTGGAAACCCACTCCATTATTCTTTGCTGGAGAATCCCCATGAACAGAAGAGCCTGGGAGGCTATAGTCCATAGGATTGCAGAGAGTCTGGCACAACTGAAGCAACTTAACACACTGCTGTCTAGTTTTTTCTTCTTATTATTATAGTCATCTTAGTAGTTGTGAACCAGCTCATTGTGATCCTAATAGCTGATGTTTTTGAGCATCTTTTCACGTTTGTTGGCCAATTGTATTTCTTCTTTAGAGGAATGTGTATTCAAATCCTTTGCCCATTTTAAAATTAGATTACTTATCATCTTTTGTTGAGCTATAAGAGCTCTTTATATACTCTGGGTAGAAGTCATTTTTCAGATACATGATTTATGGGTATTTTCTCCCATTTCTATGTGTTGCCTTTTAACTTTCTTGAAGCACACGTTTTTGGTGTTCTATCGAACAAAACACTGTCTAACTCAAGGTCACAAAGATCTAATCCTATATTTTCTTCTAAGAATTGTGTAGTTTTATCTCTTACATTTGGTTCTGTGGTACATTTTGAGATGAGTTCCATACATGTTGTACAGTAGGGGTCTAACTTCTTTCTTTTGCATGTGTTATCCAGTTGTCCCACCATCAACTTGCCTGTTGAACATGAGGATTACAGTTACAATAATTGTATTTGTGTCTGCTAATTTTAACATCCTTGTCGTTTCTTGATAGATTTCAATTCATTGATGTTTTTCACATTAAAGGTTATATTTCCCTCTTTATTTTATATGTCTGGTTAACCTTTGGTTGGTTGCCAGAATGGTGAATTTTATCTTGTTGGTTGCTGGGTGTTTTTGTATTCTTAAAGACATTCTTGCACTTAGTTCTAGGAGATAGTTAAGTTAATTGGAAATTATGTTTTTCTGGTTTTGCTTTTATGATTTTTTAGGTGAGTAAAGATCAATGGTTACTCTAGGGCTAGCTTTTCTGTTTAAAAAAAAAAAACAACTAAGTACTAAGAAACAGTACTGAGAAAGACCTTCCTGAGTACTGTCCTCAGTGCCCTACAAATTACAAATCTGGCTCGTGGGACCTGCTCTGAGCGGCAGGCATTGTCCCTCTAATCCTCTTCAGTTTTCTCCTCATCAGCATGTGCAGGCACACTCTGGAGATATTGTGGGTTTGATTCTAGACCACCGTGAGAAAGCAAATATGACAAAGTGAATCATGCGATTGGTTTGTTTCCTAGTGCCTACAGAAGTTGTCTTTATGTCTATGGCTGAGTCCCTTCTCTGTTCACCTGAAACTATCACAACATCAATACAGAATAAAAAGTTTGAAAAAAAAAAACCTAAAAAAAAAGTAGTTACATTTACCTATACAATTGTCTTTTAAAACTGGAAAAAAAATGTGCATACCTTAATTTAAAAATGTTATCACTATAAAATGGTATTATCATCTGCGCCTTCAGTGAGTTGTAATCTTTTTGTAGTAATAACACCAAAGATCATGGATCACACTCATCATAACAAATACAGCAATAATGAAAAGGTTTGAAATATTGCAAGGATTACCAAGATGTTACACAGAGACACAAAGTGAGCAAATGCTGTTAGAAAAAAATGAAACCAATAGATATCTCGGTGCATGGTTGCCACAATCTTCAATTTGTTAACAAAATATATAGTATTTCCAAAATGCAATAAGGTGAATCACAGTGCCTGTACTCATCAGCATGCTATTGAATATTTATGGCGGCTCTCTGCAGGTCTTGGGATTTCTTTTCCATGCGCAGCTCTTTCCTCCCTGGTATTGTAGCTTTCTTAGTTCCCCTGGACTTGCAGCTTTGTCTTCTTATCTCAGAGTATATTTTTTTGAGGCTTTTCCTAGGTTGTCCTTCCCTATGCTGTGGCCAGGAAATTGTCTTAAGGCAGTAAGTTTGGAAACTTGTAAGGCTTACCTCCTTTGTTTTCTGTCTGTCAGGAGAAAATTTTTTGGTCTCTGATGTTCAGTGTCCTGAAAACCAGTGTTTCAGATATTTTGTCTGTTGGGTTTTTTGTTTGTTTGTTTCTGTGTCATTGCTTAAACCTAGGAGTCAGAAACCTAGGAGTCAGCTTTGGCTCTTAATTCTCCCTTCACATATCAAATTATCATGTCTTAAAATTTCTCTCTTTCTAACCTACTCCTTTGCCAGTGCCTTAATTTAGGCTCTTATTTGTTTTTCTGGTGAAGCCCATTCTTCTGGGCTTCCCTGGTGGCTCAGATGGCAAAGAATCTGCCTGGAATGCAGGAGACCTGGGTTTGATCCCTGGGTGGGGAAGATCCCCTGGAGAAGGGATTGGCAACCCATTCTAGTATTCATCCCTGGAGAATTCCATGGACAGAGGAGCCTGGTGGGCTATATATAGTTCATGGGGTCACAAAGAGTCAGACATGACTGAGTGACTAACATACAGCACACACTCATTCTTTTCCTCTCACCTAGGTTGTCCTCCTCTCTTCCTGATCCTTTGATTTTTCTTCCCTGCTATTGCCAGAGTGGTCTTTCTAAAGCACAGATACACTCTGACTGCCTTCTTCTTTACTTCAGATCCTTCAGTGATTCCCCATTATCCTCTGGATAAAGTCTCTATGTCCAATCCCTAAAGCAAGGCCTGGCTCATCTTTTTTGGATTCTTTTCCTTCTTATATCTACTGCTTATTCCAGCCATACTTAGGTGATTTAATCCTTTGAAAACCTTTGCTCTTATGCACTCCTGTGCTTTTACACGCTGCATTGTCTGCTTGGAATGCCCGACCTTTTCCAGCCCCACCAGGTCTCCAGCCACCAGACTCAGCTCAGACACCATCTCTTACAAGTATTTGCTTCCCTCCTGCCCTCCAGCAGTAGGTTCCTCTCTTGTTTCTCTGTTCCTCCTCTGTTCTCTCTACATCGTCACTTATCACATTGTATTACAATTGCTATTTCTTTACTCTTATACAAGATAGAAATGACAGCTATTTGCTAATAATGATACAGGGTTACATACCCATTGTGTAACTAGAAAAGGGATGCAAAACTTGGGGTAGAATCATATGACCCTTTGGTACCAAATTCAAAATATATAAAGGAAATAACTGAAAATAAGTGAAATAACTAAAAATATTTGAGGTACTAAACATAATTTTTATTTGATTTTATAATATTGAATTGGAACATAAGACTCAGAATGCAGTTTGGTGAAACTGCATAAAAAATAACATTAGAAAAAAATTAATATTTAAAAATACTTAAGAGTTGCAAGTATTGTTAATCTAAGGAAGCAGGGACAATATTTATTAGAAAACTTGATGGAAATACCTGAAGAATATAACCTATTAATGTTTGTGAGTTCCATCATTTTGTTATAGTAGAATCAGACCAGATCAAGTTGTATCATTGAATCACTTTGAAGTATATATAATACACATGCATGTTTGCCCTTTGAAAAAATTTTTTAAAATTTAAAATTTTATTTCATATTTGGGTGTAGTTGATTTACAATGTTGTGTTAGTTTCAGGTGTATGATAAAGTGGTTCAGTTATACACATTCTTTTTCAGGTCTTCCCTGGTAGCTCAGCTGGTAAAGAATCCATCTGCAATACAGGAGATCCTGGTTCTATTACTGGGTCAGGAAGATCCCCTGGAGAAGGGATAAGCTGCCCACTCCAGTTTTATTGGGCTTCCCTGGTGGCTCAGATAGTATAGAATCTGCCTGCAATGTGGGAGACCAGGGTTCAATCCCTGGGTTGGGAAGATCCCCTGGAGGAGGGCACGGCAACCCACTCTAGTATTCTTGCCTGGATAATTTCATGGACAGAGGAGCCCGGCGGGCTACAGACCATGCAGTCGTAAAGAGTCGGACGTGACTGAGTGACTAAGCACGGTACATTGCTTTTCATATGCTTTCCCCATATAGGTTATTATAGAATATTGAGTAGAGGTCCCTGTGCTATATATTAGGTCCTTGTTGATTATCTCTTTTATGTATAGTAATGTGTATAGTGAAGTGAAGTGAAGTTGCTCAGTCATGTCCAACTCTTTACGGCCCCATGGACTGTAGCCTATCAGGCTCTTCGGTTCATGGAATTTTCCAGGCAAGAGTACAGGAGAGGGTTGCCATTTCCTTCTCCACAGGATCTTCCCGACCCAGGGTTCGAACCCAGGTCTCCTGCATTGCGGGCACTTTACCGTCTGAGCCACCAGGGAAGTGTATATGCTAATATAAACCTCCTAATTTATCCCGCAACCCCTTCTTTCCCCTTTGTTAACCATAAGCTTGTTTTTGAAGTCTGGGTGTCTGTTTTTGTTTTGTAAATAAGTTTATTTGTATCATATTTTTAGATTCCACTTATAAGTGATAATATATGACACATGTCTTTGTCTGCCTTACTTCACTTAGTGTGATAATCTCGAAGTCCATCCATGTTGCTGCACATGGCCTTATTTTATTCTTTTTTAAATGGCTGAGTAATACTCCATTCTATATGTGTACCACATTTTCTTTTTCCATTCCTCTGTCAGTGGGCATTTAGGTTGCTTCCATGTCTTGGCTGTTGTAAGTAGTGATGCAGTGAATATCGGGGTGCATGTATCTTTTTGAATTACTGTTTTCTCTGGATATATGTCCAGGAATGAGATTTCAGAATCATATAGTAGTACTAATTTTAGTCTTTCTACTCTTCTTTGTAGTGATTGTACCAAGTTACACTCCCACCAACAGTATAGGAGGGTTCCCTTTTCTCTACACCCTGTCCAGCATTTATTGTTTGTAGGCTTTATGATGGGCTTTCTGACTGGTGTGAGATGATACATTACTATAGTTGTGATTTGCATTTCTGTAGTAATTAGTGATATTGAGGATCTTTTCATGTGCTTTTTGGCCATCTGTATGTCTTTTTTGGAGAAATGTCTATTTTGACCTTTGGCCATTTTTTGATTGGGGTTTTTCTTTATATTGAGCTGCATTAGCTGTTTGTGTATTTTGGAGATTAATCCTGTGTACGTTGCTTTTTTTCCATATATTTTTTCCCATTCTGTGGATTGTCTTTTCATCTTGTTTATGGTTTCCTTTGTGCTGCAAAAGCTTTTAAGTTTAATTAGGTCCCTTTTGTTTATTTTTGTTTTCATTACTGAAGGAGATGGATCTAAAAAGATAATGCAGTGATTCATGGCAAAGAGTGTTTTGCCTGTTTTTCTTCTAAGAGTTACCAAATCCATCTTTGTTTGGGTCTTTAATTTATTCTGAGTTTTTAAAAATTAGAATATAATCGATTTACAATGTCATGTTAGTTTCTGCTGTACAGTGAAGTATATCAGCTCTATGTATATGTTTATCCCCTCCCTCTTGAAACTCCCTCCCACTTCTCTGGGTCATCACAGAGCACTCTCTGTGCTCTACAGTAGGTTCCCGCTAGCTGTCTGTCTTATACATGGCGGTATGTATATATGTCAGTCCCAGCCTCCCCGTTCATCACACCCTCCTCTTCCTCCCCTATGTCTACATGTCTGTTCTCTGTGTCTCTGTCTCTGTTCCTGCCCTGTAAGTAGGTTCATGTGTACCATTTTTCTTTAAAAAAAAAAAAAAAAATTGTTTTTATTAGTGTATAGTTGATTTACAATGTTGTATTAGCTTTTTTAAATTAGAGGGTAATTGCATTACAACGTTGTATTAGTTTCTGCTGTACAGCAGTATGAATCAGCTGTGAGTATACATACATACCCTCCCTCCTGAGCCTTCCTCCCACCAACCCCTGCCTCATCCCTCAGGTCATCACAGGGCGCTGAGCTGAGCTCCCTGTGCCTGTGTGGCAGCTTCCCACTAGCCATCTGCTTTACACACGGTAGTGTACATATGTCAGTGCTACTCTCTAAATTCATCCCACCCTCTCCTTTCCTTACTATATCCACAAGTTCATTCTCTATGTCTGTGTCTCTATTCCTGCCCTGCAAATAGGTTCATCAATACCATTTTTCTAGGCTCAGTATATATGCATTAATATACAGTATTTGCTTTTCTCTTTCTGACTAACTTCACTCTGTTATGGACAGACTCTAGGTTCATCCACATCACTATAAATGACCCAGTTTCGTTCCTTTTTTATGTCCAGGTAATATTCCTTTGTATATATGTTCCACAACTTCTTTATCCATTCATCTGTCGATGTATATCTAGGTTGCTTACATGTCCTGGCTATTGTAAATAGTGCTTCTGTGAACGTAGGGGTACGTGTGTCTTTTTGAATTAATGTGTCATTTAAGCCTGTGTTCCTTATTGACTTTCTGTCTACATGATCTGTCCATTAATGTGAGGTGATAAAGTCCCCCACTATTATTGTCTTACTGTCAGCTGCTCCTTTTATGGATGTTAGTATTTGCCTTCTATATTGAGGTGCTCTTATGTTGGGTGCATATGTATATGCAATTGTTATATCTTCTTTTTGGATTGATCCCTTGATCATTATGTAATGTCCTTCTTTGTCTTTTCTAAGAGTTTTTAAAGTCTACCTTGGCTGATATGAGTAGTGCAATTCCAGCTTTCTTTTGATTTCTGTTTGTATAGCTTTTTCTGTCTTCTTACTTTCTACTTCTGCTTCATTGACTACACTAATGCCTTTGACTGTGTGGATCACAACAAACTGTGGAAAATTCTTAAATAAGAGATAGGAATACCACACCACCTTACCTGCCTCCTGAGAAACCTATATGCAGATCAGGAAACAACAGTTAGGACCAGACATGGAACAATGGACTGGTTCAAAATTTGGAAAGGAGTACATCAAGGCTGTATGTTGTCACCCTGCTTACTTCATTTATATACAGAATACATCATGCAAAATGCCAGGCTAGATGAATCACAAGCTGGAATTAAGATTGCTAAGAGAAAGACCAGTAACATCAGATATGCAGATGATACCACTCTAATGGCAGAAAGTGAAGAGGAACTAAAGAGCCTCATGATGAAGGTGAAGGAGGAGAGTTAAGAAGCTGGCTTAAACTCAATTTTCAAAAAACTAAGGTCATGGCATCTGGTCCCATCACTTCATGGCAAATAAATGGGGAGAAAAGTGCAAACAGTGGCAGATTTTATATTCTTGGGCTCCAAAATCACTGAAGATGGTGACTGCAGCCATGAATTTAAAAGACACTTGCTTCTTGGAAGAAAAGCAGTGACAAACCTTTGTTGTTGTTCAGCCACTCAGTCACTGTTGTCTCTTTGCAACCCCATGGAGTAGAGCATTCCAGGCTTCCCTGTACTTCACCATCTCTTGGAGCTTGCTCAAACTCATGTCCATTGATTCAGTGATGCCATCCAACCATCTTGTCCTCTGTCATCCCCTTTACTTCCTGCCTTCAGTCTTTCCCAGCATCAGGTTGAGTCAGTTCTTTGTATCAGGTGGCCAAAATATTGGAGCTTCAGCTTTAGGATCAGTCCTTCCAATGAATATTCAGGATTGATTTCCTTTAGGATTGACTGGTTTGATCTCTTTGCTGTCCAAGGGACTCTCAAGAGTCTTCTCCAACTCCACAGTTGGAAAGCATCAGCTTTTAGGCGTTCAGCCTTCTTTGTGGTCCACCTCTCACATCCATACATGACTACCGGAAAAACCATACCTTTGACTAGACGGACCTTCGATGGGAAAGTAATGTCTCTGCTTTTTAATATGCTGTCTAGGTTTGTCATAGCTTTTCTTCCAAGAAGCAAGTGTCTTTTAATTTCGTGGCTTCAGTCACCATCTGCAGTGATTTTGGAGCTGCAAAAGATAAAGTCTGTCACCATTTCCATTGCTTCTCATCTATTTGCCATGAAGGGATGGGACCAGATGCCAAGATCTTAGTTTTTTGAATGTTGAGTTTTAAGCAAGCTTTTTCACTCTCCTCTTTCACCTTCATCAAGAGGCTCTTTAGTTCCTCCTTGTTTTCTGCCATAAGGGTGGTATCATCTGCATATCTGAGGTTATTGATATTTCTCCTGGCAATCTTGAGTCCATCTTGTGCTTCATCCAGCCTGGCATTTTACTTGATGTACTGGAATTGATGCTTTTGAACTGTGGTGTTGGAGAACACTCTTGAGAATCCCTTGGACTGCAAGGAGATCCAACTAGTCCTCCTAAAGGAAATCAGTCCTGAATATTCATGGGAAGAAGTGATACTGAAGCTGAAGCTCCAATATCTTGCCACCTGATGTGAAGAATTGACTCATTGGAAGAGACCCTGATGCTGGGAAAGATAGAAGAAGGCAGGAGGAGAAGGGGACGGCAGAGGATAAGATGGTTAGATGGCATCACTGATTGAGTGGACATGAGTTTGAGCAAGCTCCGGAAGTTGGAGATGGACAGGGAAACCTGGAGTGCTACAGTCCATGGGGTTGCAAAGAGTTAGACATGACTGAACGACTGGACTGAACTAAATTTTGCATATAAGTTAAATAAGCAGGGTGACAATATACAGCCTTGACATACTCCTTTTCAAATTTTGAACCAGTCCATCATTCTATGTCCAGTTCTAACTGTTATTTCTTGACCTGCATTAAGTTTCTGAGGAGGCAGGTAAAGTGATCTGGTATTCCCATCTCTTGAAGAATTTTCCACAGTTTGTTGTGATCCACACAGTCAAAGACTTTAGCATAGTCAGTGAAGCAGAAGTAGATGTTTCTCTAGAATTTTCCTGCTTTTTCTATGATTCAGTGGATGTTGTCAGTTTGATCTCTGGTTCCTCTGCCTTTTCAAAATCCAGCTTGCACATCTGGAAGTTCTCGGTTCACATACTGTTGAAGCCTGGCTTGGAGAATTCAGAGCACTATCTTGCTAGTATGTGAAATGAGTGCATTTGTGCGGTAGATCAAGACCATTCCCATGGAAAAAAATGCAAAAAAGCAAAATGGCTGTCTGGGAAGGCCTTACAAATAGCTGTGAAAAGAAGAGAAGCGAAAAGCAAAGGAAAAAGGAAAGATATAAGCATCTGAATGCAGAGTTCCAAAGAATAGCAAGGAGAGATAAGAAAGCTTTTCTCAGTGATCAATGCAAAGAAATAGAGGAAAACAACAGAATGAGAAAGACTAGAGATCTCTACAAGAAAATTACAGATACCAAGGGAACATTTCATGCAAAGATGGGCTTGATAAAGGAGAGAAATGGTATGGACCTAACAGAAGCAGAAGATATTAAGAAGAGGTGGCAAGAATACACAGAAGAACTGTACAAAAGAGATCTTCATGACCAAGATAATCACGATGGTGTGATCACTGACTTAGAGCCAGACATCCTGGAATGTGAAGTCAAGTGGGCCTTACAAAGCATCACTATAAACAAAGCTAGTGGAGGTGATGGAATTCCAGTTGAGCTATTTCAAATCCTGAAAGATGATGCTGTGAAAGTGCTCCACTCAATATGCCAGCAAATATGTAAAACTCAGCAGTGGCCACAGGACCGGAAAAGGTCAGTTTTCATTCCAATCCCAAAGAAAGGCAATGCCAAAGAATGCTCAAACTACCGCACAATTGCACTCATCTCACACGCTAGTAAAGTAATACTCAAAATTCTCCCAGCCAGGCTTCAGCAATATGTGAACCGTGAACTTCCTGATGTTCAAGCTGGTTTTAGAAAAGGCAGAGGAACCAGAGATCAAATTGCCAACATCCACTGGATCATGGAAAAAGCAAGAGAGTTCCAGAAAAACATCTATTTCTGCTTTCTTGACTATGCCAAAGCCTTGTGTGGATCACAAGAAACTGTGGAAAATTCTGAAAGACATGGGAATACCAGACCACCTGATCTGCCTCTTGAGAAATTCGTATGCAGGTCAGGAAGCAACAGTTAGAACTGGACATGGAACAACAGACTGGTTCCAAATAGGAAAAGGAGTACGTCAAGGCTGTATATTGTCACCCTGTTTATTTAACTTATATGCAGAGTACATCATGAGAAACGCTGGACTGGAAGAAACACAAGCTGGAATCAAGACTGCCAGGAGAAATATCCATAACCTCAGATATGCAGATGACACCACCCTTATGGCAGAAAGTGAAGAGGAACTCAAAAGCCTCTTGATGAAAGTGAAAGTGGAGAGTAAAAAAGTTGGCTTAAAGCTCAACATTCAGAAAATGAAGATCATGGCATCTGGTCCCATCACTTCATGGGAAATAGATGGGGAAACAGTGGAAAGTGTCAGCCTTTATTTTTTTGGGCTCCAAAATCATTGCAGATGGTGACTGCAGCCATGAAATTAAAAGACGCTTACTCCTTGGAAGGAAAGTTATGACCAACCTAGATAGCACGTTCAAAAGCAGAGACATTACTTTGCCAACAAAGGTTCGTCTAGTCAAGGCTATGGTTTTTCCTGTGGTCATGTATGGATGTGAGAGTTGGACTGTGAAGAAGGCAGTGTGCCGAAAAATTGATGCTTTTGAACTGTGGTGTTGGAGAAGACTCTTGAGAGTCCCTTGGACTGCAAGGAGATCCAACCAGTCCATTCTAAAGGAGATCAGCCCTGGGTGTTCTTTGGAAGGAATGATGCTAAAGCTGAAACTCCAGTACTTTGGCCACCTCATGCAAAGAGTTGACTCATTGGAAAAGACTCTGATGCTGGGAGGGATTGGGGGCAAGAGGAGAAGGGGACGACAGAGGATGAGATGGCTGGATGGCATCACTGACTCGATGGACATGAGTCTCAGTGAACTCCTGGAGTTAATGATGGTGGGAGGCCTGGCATGCTGCGATTCATGGGGTCGCAAAGAGTCAGACGCGACTGATCAACTGATCTGATCTGATCTGATGTTTTTTTTCAGTAGTCATTTACAGATGTGAGAGTTGGACCATAAAGAAGGCTGAATGCTGAAGAATTGATGCTTTCAAACTGTGGTGCTGAAGTCCCTTGGGCAGCCAGGAGATCAAACCAGTCCATCCTAAAGCCCAGCAGGCTCCTCCATCCATGGGAGTTTCCAGGCAAGAGTACTGGAGTGGGGTGCCATTGTCTTCTCTGAAAGGAAATTAACCCTGAATATTCATTAGAAGAACTGATGTTGAAGCTGAAGCTCCAGGACTTTGGCCACCTGATGTGAAGAGCTGACCCATTGGAGAAGACTCTACTGCTGGGAAAGATTGAGGGCAGGATAAGGGTGTGACAAAGAATGAGATAGTTGGATGGCATCACTGAATCAATGGAAATGAGTTTGAACAAATTCCAGGAGATACTGGACAGGAAAGCCTGGCATGCTGAAGTTCATGGGATCTCAAAGAGTTAGGTATGCCTTAGTGTCTGAACAACAACAACAACACCATTTTCACTCTGTATGTCTTCCTAGGTCTGAAGTGGGTCTCTGGTAGACAACATGTAAACAGATCTTGTTTTTGTATCCATTCAGCCAGCCTGTGTCTTTTGGTTGAAACATTTAATCCCTTTACATTTAAGGTAGTTACTGATATGTAACTTCCCTGATAGCTCAGATGGTCAAGTGTCTGCCTACAAATCAGGAGACCTGGGTTCAATCCCTGGGTCAGGAAGATCTTCTGGAGAAGGAAATGGCAACCCACTCCAGTATTCTTGCCTGGAAAATCCCATACCAGGCTCCTCCATGGGTTCGCAGAGTCAGACATGACTGAGTGAATTCACTCACTCAGTCACTCACTCACTGATATGTATGTTCTTATTGCCATTTTGTTAATTGTTTAGGATTTGTTTTTGTAGGCCTTTTTTCTTCCCTTCCTCTTTTGCTTTCTTTTCTTGTGATTTAATGATTATCATTAGAATTGTATTTGGACTACTTTTTCTTTTTTTTTGTGTATCTGTTAAATGTTTTGGTTGTGATTACCATGAGGAGGCTTTGATAGAGCAGTCTGTATATATAGTTGTTTTAAGTTGCTGGTCTCTTAATTTCAAATGTACTTCCAGTATCCTGCATTTGAACTTCCTTCTTCTCAGGATTACTTGTTTTGATATCATGCTTGTGTGTGGATGATATCCTGCCTTTGCTGTATTTTGCCTTTACTGGTGTGCTTTTCTGTTCAAAATGTTCTTGTTTCTAGGTGGCCTTTTCTTTTCTGCTTAGAGAAGTTCCTTTAGCATTTGTTGTAATGCTCGTTTGGTGGTGCTGGATTCTCTTAGCTTTTGCTTGTCTGTGAAGCTTTTGATTTTTTCCTTGAATTTGAATGAGAGTCTTGCTGCGTAGAACATTTTTAGTGGTAGGTTTTCCCCTTTCATCACTTCAAATATATCAGGCCATTCCCTTCTGTCCTGCAGACTTGCTGCTGAAAAATAAGCTGATAGCCATGTGGGATTTCCTTGTGTGTTATATGTTGCTTTTCCTTTATTGCTTTTAGTATTTTCTCTTTGTCTTTAATGTTTGTCATGTCTCTTTTTGCATGTTCCTCCTTGGCTGGAGAAGGAAATGGCAACCCACCCCAGTGCTCTTGCCTGGAGAATCCCTTGGACAGGGAAGCCTGGTAGGCTACCGTCCACGGGGTCGCAAAGAATCGAACACAACTGAGTGACTTTACTTCCTTCCTTCCTTCCTTCCTTCCTTGGCTTTATACCCTATGGGACCCTGCACTTCCTTGATTTGATTGAGTGTTTCCTTTCCCATGTTAGTGAAGGTTTTGGCTACTTTCTCCAGATATTTTCTCGGATCCTTTCTTTTGTCTTCTGGGACACCGTGTAATGCAAATATTGGTGCAGTTAATGATGGTCCCAGAGATCTCTTAGATGCTTCTCATTTTTAAAATTCTTTTTCTTTGTTCTGTTCCACAGCATTGTTTTCTACCAATCTGTCTTCCCACTTCTTTATTCTTTCTTCTGCCCCAGTTATTCTTCTGTTGATTCCTTCTAGTGTACTTTTCATTTCAGCTATTGTGTTATTTCTTTTCTTCAAATCTTCTAGCTCTTTGTTAAATATTTTTTTGTATCTTCTTGGTCTCTGCCGCCATTCTTTATTTATCTTTTGGCCATGCCATGCGGCATGCAGGATCTTAGTTCCCTGACCAAAGATCAAACCTGTGCCCCCTGAAATGGTAGTGTGGCATCCTAACTAACCACTGGACCACCAGGGAGTTCCTTGTGACTCTGTTCTTTTTCCAAGATTTTGGATCATCTTTACTATCACTTTTCTGAATTATTTTTCAGGCTGATTGACTATCTCCACTTCATTTAGTTACTTTTTCCTGGGCTTTATCTTGTTCCTTCATCTGGAACATACTTCTCTTTCATCTCATTTTTATAACTTTATGTGATTGCAGTCTCTGTTCTGCAGGCTGCAGGGTTGTAGCTGCTCCTCTTGCTTCAGCTGTCAGCCCCCTGGTGGGTGAGGCTGTCCAAGAGGCTTGTTCAGGCTTTCGGATTGGAGGGTCTGGCATGCCCACTGGTGAGTGGAGCTGGGTCTTGTCCCTCTAATGGGCAGGGCTCTATCAAGGCTTGTGTTTAGAGGCAGCTGGCATCACCAACTCAGTGGAAATGAGTTTGAGCAAACTTTGGGAGATAGTGAAGGACAGAGAAGCCTGGCATGTTGAGTCCATGAGGTCACAAAGAATTGGACACTGATTGACCAAACAGGTGCATTTCGGATGACTTCAGCAGCCTGTCGGTCTGTGGGTCTGGCTGTTTTCCCACCCTGTTGGTTGTTTTGCCTGAGCACTGGAGCCTACAGGCTGATGGGTGGGGCTGGGGCTTGGTGCCAAAATGATGACCTCTGGGACTGCTCACCTAATGAATATTCCTTGGGGCCTCTGCCACCACTGTCCTTGCCACGCCCCTGCCTTTGCAGCTGGTGAGCCACAGCCAACTCCTGCCTCCTCTGGAGACCTTGCAAAACCCACCAGTTGGTTTGTTCTGGACTCCTGTGGAGTCACTTCTTTGCTTTGGGTCTCAGGGCACCGAAACCTTATGTGCGCCCTCCAAGGTGATATCTCTGCTTCCTTCAGTCCTATGGAGCTCTTGCACCCAAGCCCCTCTGGCCTGGAAAGCCAAATGCTTCCTACTAATTGCAGACCCCAGGCTGAGGAGCTTGATGTGGGGCTTGGAACTCTCCCTCCTGTGGAAGAAACTGTGATGTGTGTGTTTTCCAGTTCGTGGATTGCCTGTCCTGTTGGTATGGGATTTGATTTTATCACAAGAGTGCCTCTCCTATTGTCTGGAGGCTTTCTCTTTGTCTTTGAAAGTAGAATATCTGTTTTTTGGTAGATTCCAAAAAATGATTTTGGCATTTTCATCAGAGGAGGTGAGCTCAGATTCTTCTACTCCACCATCTTGTCCTTTTTCTGGTTTTCCCTGAAAAGAACAAAGTTTGGAACTTCTCAGTGCTGTTTCGTACCAGCTGGCCTGAGAGACAGTTAAAGCTGAAGTAGAAGACCCCTTTTTGGGGTGGTTTAATCAAGGACATGGAGAAGGCGATGGCACCCCACTCCAGTACTCTTGCCTGGAAAATCCTATGGATGGAGGAGCCTGGTGGGCTGCAGTCCACGGGGTCGCGAAGAGTCGGACACGACTGGGTGACTTCACTTTCACTTTTCACTTTTATGCATTGGAGAAGGAAATGGCAACCCACTCCAGTGTTCTTGCCTGGAGAATCCCAGGGACGGGGGAGCCTGGTGGGCTGCCATCTGTGGGGTCGCACAGAGTTGGACATGACTGAAGTGACTTAGCAGCAATCAAGGAAAAACGGGCACTAGACTAAAGAACTGGGTATGTTGTTTCCCCGATCAGATCAGATCAGATCAGTCGCTCAGTCATGTACGACTCTTTGCGACCCCATGAATCGCAGCACGCCAGGCCTCCCTGTCCATCACCAACTCCCGGAGTTCACTGAGACTCACGTCCATCGAGTCAGTGATGCCATCCAGCCATCTCATCCTCTGTCGTCCGCTTCTCCTCCTGCCCCCAATCCCTCCCAGCATCAGGGTCTTTTCCAATGAATCCACTCTTTGCATGAGGTGGCCAAGGTACTGGAGTTTCAGCTTTAGCATCATTCCTTCCAAAGAAATCCCAGGGCTGATCTCCTTCAGAATGGACTGGTTGGATCTCCTTGCAGTCCAAGGGACTCTCAAGAGTCTTCTCCAACACCACAGTTCAAAAGCATCAATTCTTTGGCGCTCAGCCTTCTTCACAGTCCAACTCTCACATCCATACGTGACCACTGGAAAAACCATAGCCTTGACTAGATGAACCTTTGTTGGCAAAGTAATGTCTCTGCTTTTGAATATGCTATCTAGGTTGGTCATAACTTTCCTTCCAAGGAGTAAGCGTCTTTTAATTTCATGGCTGCAGTCACCATCTGCAGTGATTTTGGAGCCCCCAAAAATAAAGTCTGACGCTGTTTCCACTGTTTCCCCATCTATTTCCCATGAAGTGATGGGACCAGATGCCATGATCTTCGTTTTCTGAATGTTGAGCTTTAAGCCAACTTTTTCACTCTCCACTTTCACTTTCATCAAGAGGCTTTTGAGTTCCTCTTCACTTTCTGCCATAAGGGTGGTGTCATCTGCATATCTGAGGTTATTGATATTTCTCCTGGCAGTCTTGATTCCAGCTTGTGTTTCTTCCAGTCCCGCGTTTCTCATGATGTACTCTGCATATAAGTTAAATAAGCAGGGTGACAATATACAGCCTTGACGTACTCCATTTCCTATTTGGAACCAGTCTGTTGTTCCATGTCCAGTTCTAACTGTTGCTTCCTGACCTGCATACAAATTTCTCAAGAGGCAGATCAGGTGGTCTGGTATTCCCATGTCTTTCAGAATTTTCCACAGTTTCTTGTGATCCACACAAAGGCTTTGGCATAGTCAAGAAAGCAGAAATAGATGTTTTTCTGGAACTCTCTTGCTTTTTCCATGATCCAGCAGATGTTGGCAATTTGATCTCTGGTTCCTCTGCCTTTTCTAAAACCAGCTTGAACATCAGGAAGTTCATAGTTCACATATTGCTGAAGCCTGGCTGGGAGAATTTTGAGTATTACTTTACTAGTGTGTGAGATGAGTGCAATTGTGCGGTAGTTTGAGCATTCTTTGGTATTGCCTTTCTTTGGGACTGGAATGAAAACTGACCTTTTCCAGTCCTGTGGCCACTGCTGAGTTTTCCAAATTTGCTGGCATATTGAGTGGAGCACTTTCACAGCATCATCTTTTAGGGTTTGAAATAGCTCAACTGGAATTCCATCACCTCCACTAGCTTTGTTTGTAGTGATGCTTTCTAAGGCCCACTTGACTTCACATTCCAGGATGTCTGGCTCTAGGTAAGTGATCACACCATCGTGACTATCTGGGTCGTGAAGATCTTTTTTGTACAGTTCTTCCGTGTATTCTTGCCACGTCTTCTTAATATCTTCTGCTTCTGTTAGGTCCATACCATTCCTGTCATTTATCGAGCTCATCTTTGCATGAAATGTTCCTTTGGTATCTCTGATTTTCTTGAAGAGATCCCTGGTCTTTCCCATTCTGTTTTTTTTTCTCAGTTTCTTTGCAGTGATCGCTGAAGAAGGCTTTCTTATCTCTTCTTGCTATTCTTTGGAACTCTGCATTCAGATGTTTATATCTTTCCTTTTCTCCTTTGCTTTTCGCTTCTGTTCTTTTCACAGCTATTTGTAAGGCCTCCCCAGACAGCCATTTTGCTTTTTTGCATTTCTTTTCTATGGGAATGGTCTTGATCCCTGTCTCCTGTACAATGTCACGAACCTCATTCCATAGTTCATCAGGCACTCTATCTATCAGATCTAGGCCCTTAAATCTATTTCTCACTTCCACTGTATAATCATAAGGGATTTGATTTAGGTCATACCTGAATGGTCTAGTGGTTTTCCCTACTTTCTTCAATTTAAGTCTGAATTTGGCAATAAGGAGTTCATGGTCTGAGCCACAGTCAGCTCCTGGTCTTATTTTTGCTGACTGTATAGAGCTTCTCCATCTTTGGCTGCAAGGAATATAATCAATCTGATTTTAGCGTTGACCATCTGGTGATGTCCATGTATAGAGTCTTCTCTTGTGTTGTTGGAAGAGGGTGTTTGTTATGACCAGTGCATTTTCTTGGCAAAACTCTATCAGTCTTTGCCCTGCTTCATTCCGTATTCCAAGGCCAAATTTGCCTGTTACTCCAGGTGTTTCTTGACTTCCTACTTGTGCATTCCAGTCCCCTATAATGAAAAGGACATCTTTTTTAGGTGTTAGTTCTAAAAGGTCTTGTAGGTCTTCATAGAACCGTTCAACTTCAGCTTCTTCAGCATTACTGGTTGGGGCATAGACTTGGATTACTGTGATATTGAATGGTTTGCCTTGGAAACGAACAGAGATCATTCTGTCATTTTTGAGATTGCATCCAAGTACTGCATTTTGAACTCTTGTTGACCATGATGGCTACTCCATTTCTTCTGAGGGATTCCTGCCCGCAGTAGTAGATATAATGGTCATCTGAGTTAAATTCACCCATTCCGGTCCATTTCAGTTTGTTGATTCCTAGAATGTCGACATTCACTCTTGCCATCTCTTGTTTGACCACTTCCAATTTGCCTTGATTCATGGACCTGACATTCCAGGTTCCTATGCAATATTGCTCTTCACAGCATCAGACCTTGCTTCTATCACCAGTCACATCCACAGCTGGGTATTGTTTTTGCTTTGGCTCCACCCCTCATTCTTTCTGGAGTTATTTCTCCACTGATCTCCAGTAGCATATTGGGCGCCTACTGACCTGGGGAGTTTCTCTTTCAGTATCCTGTCATTTTGCCTTTTCATACTGTTCATGGGGTTCTCAAGGCAAGAATACTGAAGTGGTTTGCCATTCCCTTCTCCAGTGGACCACATTCTGTCAAATCTCTACCATGACCCGCCCGTCTTGTGTTGCCCCACGGGCATGGCTTATACAGACCTTGTCCCCATTGCAGGTCAAATCAGTTCCACTATATTATTCAGGGTGCTCCAGAGAAATAGTACCAATAGGATGTGTGTGCATAGAGGAAGAGATTTACTATAAGAAATCGACTCACACAATTATGAAGAATAGTGAGTCCAAAAAGCTGCCGTGTGGACTGGCAGGTTGGAGACCCAGGACAGTCAGTGTTGTAGATGAAGTCCCAAACAGTCTGCTTTGCCTCTTGGCTCAGAAGGGTGGTCTTTCTGCTCTCTCCATGCCTCCAGCTGGTTTGGTGGGGCATGCCTGCATTATGGATGGTGATCTGCTTTACCCAGAGGTTACCAATTTAAATGTTAGTCTCATCCAAAAAACCCTCCTGTGACACACATAATTTACCATCACATCCACCAAGTTGTAAAATGAATAGTTTTGTAGTAAATTTCCTTAGATAGTACAGTATATGAATATGTCTCCCTCCAACACCCGCCCCCCCAGGTTTATAAAAATGTTTACTCTAAAGTGAAAAAGTGTCTTCCTTTGTCACATCATTTTGTAATCCTTTGAGGTTTTATGGCAACACTATAGATTTTTTGGAATTATTGGCATTAATGAGTGAACTTTTGGAGATACTTGTTTTGAATAGAATGTGGCCTGTTTGTATTCCAGACAGAAGCAATTAAAGCCTCATTAGTCTTTGTTTGAAACCATGAAGAAGATCTCACCTGACGTTTTAGGTTCGTGGTCTGTAAAGGATTCACAGGAATCCTGTTTGGTTGTTTATTGGCAGCATTTAAATTCCACAATTGGTATGCCTTTGGTGGGAATAGCTGGGGACCTCTTTGAGCTAGCCATCTGCACAGACAGTTCTCAGGATGGCTTTATTTGCTGAGATTAGTCCAGGCACATAACAACAACTGCACCTGGATATGCTTCATCCTTGCTGTAAGGGTGGTGTCTCTGGGAGTGTTTTTAAGCCACCGTCTAGTCCCCAAAGGCCTGTGGCTTTGTTTCTGTGCAGGGGAAATATTTTTGATGATGGTACATTTTTTTTCCTTGTAAATTCAAGTGATAATTTGAAAAACTCATCAAACCCAGAGAAATCTTATTCAGCCTTGAAAATCTGCATTCATTATCATGTTATCAAATCTCATTGTTGTATCATAAAGCTGAACCCGTGCAGACAGCCTCTCTCGTCATAAAGGACCACACACAATGTGGGCAAATAACTGTAAAGCTTGCATAGTGCTAAGCATGGTGTTGATTGGAAAGGATTACTTCCCCTGCTGCTCCTGCATGGTCCAGTTATGTCTAGGACATCACATGTAATGAGGATTTCTTTTCTCAGATGGTTCTTTTATGTTCTACATGCTTTACAGGCAGGGCCACTCTCTTCCTGTCTCTCTCCAATGTCCTCTTTGTAGGCAGTTGTATTCCAGGCTCCAGGGAAGAGCTCTACTGTACTTTGCCAGCCACAATGTTCTGCTCTCATTCATAAAGGTACTGAATGCTACTCCCAACCTACCTTGAGAGTGTAGCAATTATGTAAATGTTAATAGTTTGATTTTAAATTAAATCTCATTGATACTTAGAATGTGTTTTATTATTGTGACTAAGAAAAAGTTCCAGAATGCCATGTTGGTTTGTATAAATTTGAAAATGATGTTCTTGACTAACATACAGACACGTTTCTTACAAAAAATAACCTTTAACAAAGATGTATTGTTTTACATTCAGTCAACACCTACTGAGTCACTACTGAGCCCCTGTGCAGAGCACAGATGCTTCAAGATCGTACTTTTCTTAGATCAGGCTGACTGGTTAGCATTCTTTACTTGTGAATTTCTGAACATTTTATCCCCAGATCAATAGATAAATGTGGCAGATGTCTTATACTATTTCCCTTAGCGTAGCTTTAGACTGTCAGGAATACCTGTCCATTGGATTAATGGCTGCTAACAACTTACTTGGGGGGTCTGTAGAACACAGCTGTGTGCTAGCAAAATGGCAGAAACTGCCCTGGAGTCTTCATGCTCTTAGTCTCCACTTGTGCTGCCTTCCATCAGAAACTTCTTTGTTCTTAGTTTTTTTCTATTTGAAATTTTAGATATCTGTTGTCCAGTCTGGTAATTCAACCCATCCACTATTGATTTTCGCAGAGAAAGGTAGGAAACTGAGATGGTTTACTAAGATGCCAGTAAGGCCAAGGCTTGTTATAAAGAAATCACAGGTAATGATTATCATCACCATCGTCTTATCTTCAGACAGAAAAAGGGAGGTAACTCACGCAACTTTCCTTAGCTTGTAATGATACACAATCAGCCACCTTTCTCCTTGTTCCTCTCTCCCTCCATCAAGCTTTTCTCCCAGAGTTGTCCTGTGCTGCCAAGTGCAGATGTGACACATACTGGTTGAGGCAATGTGTGCTCTCTCAGCAGCCATCTTTTTCTTTCTGAACCTATGGCTTGCATGTTTTATTTCCCCCTCAGTCATCCATCCTTAGAAGACTCCCTCAGCCATCCCTTTTCTTATCAATTACTATATTAAAACCAGCTCTACAGAACAGCTCCCAGTGGGTGAGTAGGATGTCTCAGACATATTTGCCCCATGAAACCCTTATTTGCCGTCAAAAGGGACTGGAAGCCTAAGAGACTTCTCAATCTCTGCCTTTTTTGTTTGCCTCGCCCTATGGCCTGTTATAGCCAGACTTGCCTGTTGGATGTTTCTGAACTCTCTGGTCCTACAAGAGTCTCTTTCCCAACTGGAATTGTCTGTGTCTGCAGATTCAAGCAGTTCCATAGTGTCAGTTTATTCAGCAGAGTGGCTCTTATGGTATCCAGTCTTCCTCAGCAAGGGAAGGGTCCTGCTCTCTCCAGATTGTCTGGGTGGCATTGGTGGTACAGTGGAGAACACAGCTCCTTCCAGATTACCTGGGTGCTGGGACTGGTCTCAGTGACAAGAGAGCCTCTGTTGCAGTGAGGCTGTTCACTGCACCGTGCCTCGGACATCCCACACTTTGTCCACCTCTGGATTTCTCACAGAGCCTGCCAGTTTACTTCCTTTTGTCCAAGCCCTCGCTCTTAAGTGTACATTCCTTGTTTCTCAGCCCTTCCAGCCCTCGCTTTTCTCTGGACTCCTGCACTGTATATAGTGAATACTTCCTGACTTAATACTTCTCTTTCCTCTTGTGCTTGCACACGTTTGCGTGACCTGAATTGGATGCTAGGAGGGATGTATTTTACACTTTTCTTTACCCCTAGTCATTCATGGCAGTTACTTACTAAAATACACAAAATTATTTTGGACATATATCTGCGCCTCACACCAGAAGATGTGACTTCAGGTAGGACTAAACATAATTTCAAAAGGGATAGAGGCTTCATCTTGCCTCTCTTCAGATTGACCGCTCTAACTTGGTAAATGTGGGGAAGAGCTTCTCTCTCTCTTGTTGGTTTATGGCACTTCCAGAAATGTTATTTCTAAGGCAGGCCTCACCGTACCAGCTGCCCACACTTCAGGGTGTCAGAATCGTGGCCCAGAGCAGTGTGGACTGTGGAGGTCTGTTGGTGAGGGCTCCTGCCCTGCATCGGCTGCTGCATGATCCTTCCTGCACCTCTTCCACTCCTTCTCTCACCAGTTTGCCTTAACTCCAGATCTGAGTGTGAAACCAACCCAGAGAGGGTGGTAGCTTGGTTGCTGAAGTCTGATTTGCACTTCAGACTAGCTTTATCTGCGCCTGTCCCATGAATGGAGCAGACAGAAATGGAAGTGAGCAGAAAGCAAGGCTGGGAAGCCTCTCAAGGGGCTTGGAGACCTGCAGGCAGCTCCTGTCTTCTACAAGCAGCACCATTGGTGGAAAGTCTGCAGTGTGCCTGACACTGAGTCAGTGCGTTAGAAGGGAGAGAGCACTCACCGCTTTACCCCGAGGAAGTGGAAAGCAGGGGACTTGAATGATTTGGTAAAGGTTGGGCAACCAGTACTAGCAGATTGGGATGCAAATCCAGGTGCATTGGGCTCCCCAGTCCTTGCCCATGAGCCCCCAGGGTCTGTCACCTTTTAGGAACGTCTCCTGGGTTCCTTCCTGTTCTGAGCGAGGTGACTTCAGTCAGATGTCATGCTTGAAAACCCACAGTAGCCTCCCTTTAACCGCCCCTCTCTTCTCTTTCCAGTCCCTCTGCACATCTTTACCAGACTGAGTTCTCTGGTCCCTCTTTTGTCATTATTACTTGTCTCCTCAGGAATCTGCAATGGTTCCCCATTGTTACCAAAACACAAACCCTTTGGTCTTGCATTCCAAGCCCCGTCCAGCCTCTGTCTTCCTCACGGACTTCATCCTCCTTTGCTCTCTTGGTTGGCCCTGTGAACCCACATGCCAGCTACATGTTCTGGCTCTGGACATAGCCTGGAGCAGTCCCACTTGCTGCTGCACAGGTGCGTGTCCTTTAACAGCCAGGTACACGCCCCCTGTGAAGTCTGGAATCCTGTATCACGTCATGGTGAAGGCCCTGCATCCTCACAACTTTACTCAACTGGTGTAACCCTCCAGGCTGCTCCTCTCAATGGGATTTTCCAGGCAAGAATACTGGAGTGGGTAGCCATTCCCTTCTCCAGGGGCTCTTCCTGACTCAGGAATTGAACCCTGGTCTCTGGCATCGCAGGCAGATTCTTTATCGTCTGAGCCACGAGAGAAGCCCTTATTTTTACTTTATTTGTTATTTTCTCCCTGCACTTTGACTGGAAGCCACTTAAAGCGTGACTGCACATTTTAAGTGATAAGTTGCTCAGTCGTGTCAAACTCTTTGTCATCCCATGGACTGTAGCCCACCAGGCTCCTCCATCCATGGAATTTTCCAGGCAAGAGTACTGGAGTGGGTTGCCATTTCCTTCTCCAGGGGATCTTCCCGACCCAGGGATCGAACTCAGGTCTCCCGCATTGCGGGCAGATGCTTTACTGTCTGAGCCACCAGGGAAGCCCAAAGTGAAAGTGTTAAGTTGCTCAGTCATTTTGTCCAACTCTCTGAGACCCCATAGGCTGTAGCCACCAGGTTTCCCTGCAAGAATACTGGAGTGGGTTGCCACTCCCTCTTCCGGGGGATCTTCTCAACCCAGGGGTTGAACCCAGGTCTCCCACATTACATTGCAAGCAGATTCTTTACCATCTGAACCACTAGAGAAGGTGGTAGTCAGTAAACATTGGTTAAATAAGTAAATAAACCATGCTCTGGTGCTCTGTCTCACTAGGATTTTGCTTTACATTAGTGTATGTTCCACCACACTAAAGCTTACACAATTTGAAAAATGAAGAAACTAGGATCTTGCATAAATTTCTGATTGGGGACTTCAATATATTGAGCTATATATGAACTTTATTGTTCTTATAGATTGATACACAAAAATATTGGTATATTGATTGCTAGTGGAGCATGGTGGAGGAGGGTGAGGCCACAAAAAAATATTGGTTATAATAAATGTTAGGTTCTTTTGCTTTTAGCTTATGATACGCTACATAACTAAGTAAATAATGCACATGGCTGAAATAGCTGGATAAGATTATTTAATATTGCTTTCAATATAATGATTGCCCTTGGGACTAAATTAAGCATTCTGTGATTCACTATATAAAATCAAAGAACCAAACTGTGGATGCAATTTCCCTTAGGCCACTCAATTTTTTTCAGTAGATTTACCTTTTTAATTATGTTTTGCTAAGGCTAATTTTAAAATCACTTTGCATTCCCTGAGAGCAGTGTTCTTCATGTGTCAAGGGGACACACATTTAACAGTCATAAAACTGTCTGTAAAAGCAAAACTCTCATTGCCCCCAGAGGGTCTTTTTTTTTTTTAAAGAATCAAAATGTGCAACTGCTCCTAAAAAAATAGTTTAACAAAGTACGTACAACAGCTTAAGGGGCTATATAAATCATTTTTTACATCCCTTACCCCACTTTGTGCTCTAAAACCAAAAGAAATGCCTTCAAGGAAATGTATTTACCCTGCTACAAATTGGAGTATTAGCTGAAGTTAATGGTAGAGAATGACAGTCTAAACTAATGAGCATTAAGTAAATCTTATTAATTAAAAATGAGTATATGAGAGAATAGCATTGAAACATTTGTATTACCATGTGTAAAATAGATGAACAGTGCAAATTTGATGCATGAAGCAGGGTACCCAAAGCTGGTGCCCTGGGACAACCCAGACGGATGGGGTGAGGAGGGAGTTGCGTTCAGGATGGTGGGACACATGTATACCCATGGCTGATTCATGTCGATGTATGCAAAAACCATCACAATATTGTAAACTGATTATCCTCCAATTAAAATAAATAAATTAATTTTTTAAAATGAGTATTCTCATGAAGAAAGAACACAGGATGTCATAACGCTTGGGTCCTGGAACTGACCTCTGACTTATTACATGAGTTTGAGAAAGTAATTAAGTCTCCCCTCCCACTCGTCCTCCCCCCGTTCCACCAGGATGAAAACATAAATCTTTTTTAGGGTCTCGTTGAGTCATTGTGGAAACAGTATGTACTACATATTATTGCTAAACACCATTGGGAAGAATAAGCAGAAAAATTATGAACCAAGACTTTGAACCAGGTTTCCTGAAAAGAACATATACAGAATTTATTTTTTACTTAGTGATCACAGAAACCTATTGTGATTAGTTTCATTATTGAGAATGTGATTTCAGCTCCCTTGAAAAAGATCCCAGATAAATTAATTGGGTTATGAAGTTTATTTTTAATTCTTATATTATTTGATTTATTATTATTTTTTAAACACACTATTTATTTGCCTGTGCTGGGTCTTAGTTGCAGCACGTGGGATCCTCTGATCTTTGTTGAGGCGCGTGAGATCTTGTACTAACAGTTGAGCATGTGGGATCTAGCTCTCTGAGCAGGGATGGAACCCGGGCCCCTGTGTTGAGAGCACGGTCTTAGCCACTGGACCACCAAGGAAGTCCCTTCTTAAATTATTTTTAAAAATGAGTGTTAAATAGTGTAATGAGGGTTAGTCCTCACTTTCCTATGGATGAATTTTGTGAGTGACTGAATGAGTCTTTGGCAAACTAAGATTCTACTGCACGGGAGTATTTTGAGAATAAGCTTAAGAATGTGTAAGTTCTTAAGAAAGGAGTTAGGGCTCTTTGCAGAAATGGCTGATTCCATGACTGGGCCAGGGGAAGCCAGTAACTTCTTATGATGTCACAAAATGAGGAAGTTGTCATGAAAATATGGGCATGTTGAAATGACACAGGGGCTAACTGAAAGGAGCTTGCAAGAGCTAAGTCTGGGATCGTCTGAACAACAAAATAAGTAATAGTAGTAACGGATTACAATCTCTAGAAAAAATAAATATCTGTGAGTCCATGCTTCTATGAGTAAATAATTGAATACATTTCAGTTGAATACATTTGAATAAATGAATGAGGGAGAAGGAGCAGCTCCTGACAGGGTAGAATTCTCATTGGTAAACATAGAAGAGATGATGGAAATAGAAAATCACTGTTTGGCAGCCACCACAGTAGTGACTGTTGCGGACCACACCCACCTAGGTATGTATGTCTGCTAAAATTCATAGATGGAGGTATGACGAGAAGCAGGATATTTGAATAGTCTTGAAATACCTCTTCACAAGATACTTAACGCTACAAAGAGAGAAGAACTAACTTTGCAGTGGGGAAACCTAGACAAATACCACATTTAAACAAGTGTTCCAAGTTCACACCATCTGTAATGAGACCTGTCTGTAGCGTGTCCCTCCTGCTACAGTCCTACATGATGAAAAGGGCACAGCGTCACCTCAGTGATGGTGTTTTTCCCTCATTGTTTTCAATTATCCTTTTTTGTCTTGAAAAAATTATAGATTCACATGCAGTTGTAAGAAAAATACAGAGAGAGTGCCCATGTATCCTTTACCCAGTGGCAACAGCAGTTGTAACACGGTGGTGCAGCATCATAACTGAGATGCCGACAGCGCTGTAATCAAGGTACAGGCATTCCCATCGCCACAGAGATCACTCCTGTTGCCCTTGTCTAGCCTCCTTTTAAAAAATGGGGTTATCTTTCCTGGTTTTGAATTGTAAGAATTCTTCATATTCTTCATCATACAGATTTTTATCCTCAGTCTGCTAATAGAGTAAATCATACTGATTATTATTTTAAATTATACTAAAAGGCACATAATATTTGCCATCATAACCATTTTTTAGTACACAGTACAGCAGTAATAAGTGCATTCATAGTGTTGTGCAACCGTTGCCAACATCCATCTCCAGAATTCTTTTCATGCTGCAGAACTGGAACCAAAACTAACCCTCTTAAACAACAACTCCCCACACCTTCTTACCCCTAAGCCCCTGGAAAAGACCATTCCACTTCCTTTCTCTGTGAATTTGACTATTCTAGGTGACTCTGAATGCAGAGTTTCAAAGAATAGCAAGAAGAGATAAGAAAGCCTTCCTCAGCGATCAATGCAAAGAAATAGAGGAAAACAACAGAATGGGAAAGACTAGAGATCTCTTCAAGAAAATTAGAGATACCAAGGGAACATTTCATGCAAAGATGGGCTCGATAAAGGACAGAAATGGTATGGACCTAACAGAAGCAGAAGATGTTAAGAAGAGATGGCAAGAATACACAGAAGAACTGTACAAAAAGATCTTCATGACCAAGATAATCACGATGGTGTGATCACTCACCTAGAGCCAGACATCCTGGAGTGTGAAGTCAAGTGGGCCTTAGAAAGCATCACTACGAACAAAGCTAGTGGAGGTGATGGAGTTCTAGTTGAGCTATTTCAAATCCTGACAGATGATGCTGTGAAAGTGCTGCACTCAATATGCCAGCAAATTTGGAAAACTCAGAGTGGCCACAGACTGGAAAAGGTCAGTTTTCATTCCAGTCCCAAAGAAAGGCAATGCCAAAGAATGCTCAAACTACCGCACAATTGCACTCATCTCACACACTAGTAAAGTAATGCTCAAAATTCTCCAAGCCAGGCTTCAGCAATACGTGAACTATGAACTTCCTGATGTTCAAGCTGGTTTTAGAAAAGGCAGAGGAACCAGAGATCAAATTGCCAACATCCGCTGGATCGTGTAAAAAGCAAGAGAGTTCCAGAAAAACATCTATTTCTGCTTGATTGACTATGCCAAAGCCTTTGACTGTGTGGATCACAAGAAACTGTGGAAAATTCTGAAAGAGATGGGAATACCAGACCACCTGACCTGCCTCTTGAGAAACCTATATGCAGGTCAGGAAGCAACAGTTAGAACTGGACATGGAACAATGGACTCTTTCCAAATAGGAAAAGGAGTACGTCAAGGCTGTATATTGTCACCCTGCTTATTTAACTTATATGCAGAGTATATCATGAGAAATGCTGGACTGGAAGAAACACAAGCTGGAATCAAGACTGCCAGGAGAAATATCAATAACCTCAGATATGCAGATGACACCACCCTTATGGCAGAAAGTGAAGAGGAACTCAAAAGCCTCTTGATGAAAGTGAAAGTGGAGAGTGAAAAAGTTGGCTTAAAGCTCAACATTCAGAAAACGAAGATCATGGCATCTGGTCCCATCACTTCATGGGAAATAGATGGGGAAACAGTGGAAACAGTGTCAGACTTTATTTTTGTGGGCTCCAAAATCACTGCAGATGGTGACTGCAGCCATGAAATTAAAAGGTGCTTACTCCTTGGAAGGAAAGTTATGACCAACCTAGATAGCATATTCAAAAGCAGAGACATTACTTTGCCAACAAATGTCCGTCTAGTCAAGGTTATGGTTTTTCCTGTGGTCATGTGTGGATGTGAGAGTTGGACTGTGAAGAAGGCTGAGCGCCGAAGAATTGATGCTTTTGAACTGTGGTGTTGGAGAAGACTCTTGAGAGTCCCTTGGACTGCAAGGAGATCCAGCCAGTCCATTCTGAAGGAGATCAGTCCTGGGTGTTCTTTGGAAGGCATGATGCTAAAGCTGAAACTCCAATACTTTGGCCACCTCCTGCGAAGAGTTGATTCATTGGAAAAAGACTCTGATGCTGGGAGGGATTGGGGGCAGGAGGAGAAGGGGACGACAGAGGATGAGATGGCTGGATGGCATCACTGACTCGATGGACGTGAGTCTGAGTGAACTCGTTGGTGATGGACAGGGAGGCCTGGCGTGCTGCGATTCATGGGGTCGCAAAGAGTCGGACACAACTGAGTGACTGAACTGAACTGAAGGTGACTCATATAACTGGAATCATAAAGTGTATTTTTGTCACTGGCCTGTTTCACGTAACATGGTGTCCTCAGGGTTCATCCACATTATGGTATGGTTTTCCTTACTCTCTGAGGCTGAAGAGCATCACATTGTATATCTTGTTTATCCAGCCATCCATTGGTGGATCCTCAGGTGGCTTCCACCTTTTTTGGTTATTGCAAATAACACTGCCAGGAATATGGTGCAGATGTCTCTTGCAGACTCTGCTTTCACTTCTTCTGGGTGTGTTCCCAGAGGTGGAATGTTGGGTCACTGTGGTATCTAGATTCTTTTCTCTCTCTCTCTCCTTTTCTCTTCTCCAAGCCCTGACTGTCTTTGAGTATCTTTCCTTTTAGGGATTTAAGTTTTAAAAGTTTGTATCCATTTTTTTTCTTTAAATAACACAGTAAACCTTTCATTAAGATTCTTGTTCAGAGAATACAGTGGTTATTGAGTTTCCTGGCTAAGTGGCCAGAAACCCCTTCTCTGCCTGCGTTTTTGCATCTGTACCCCTACATCACCAGATAACAGGCTGTCATTCCAGCTCTGAATAAGCACATTTAGTAGGTGTAACTTGTAGAAGAAAATGTTATCTGGAATGCTGCATATACCCTTCTCTCCAGGCTGCATTTCTCTTACTACACTTCAAGAAAGAAAAATGGTACTTTGGAGGAGAGAGGATTAGAGAGAGTAACAGGTAGAAGAACCGAGAGAAAAAAAAGCAAATTATGAAGAAACACAGAGGAGGGTAAGGGGCGGAGGTGGCAAGGAGGGTGAGTGAGTGTAGGAGAGGCTGGGCAGACGGCCCTGGGTCAGGCTGCAGGACACCTTCCACCTTTGGATGAGGCAGAGCCCTGGTCCGTCAGGATCTTAAGATCCTCTTATGCCATAACAAGTGGGTGACTAACTCGGAGGTTACTTGGGTCAGAATGTGTTCAATCAGCATCTGTAACAAGCATTTCTTGAGCATCTGCCATCCGCAGCCTCCTGAACTCAGTAACCACCAGTCTACCAGCCAAGGAGTGAAAAGACCAAACCGCCATTTCAGGTGTTGAGTTCACCACTCTGTGGACAGTAGGCCCTTAAATTCTCCCAGTCCCTTCTCTGTCGCCTGCCTAACCTCATCTTTCTCTAGTCCTGGGGCTAGTGGATCAGAGGTGAGGCTTGAAGGTCTGCCTTTTTGCTCTCTCTGCTTAGAGGCAGAGGTCCTGCCATAACAAACTGTTAGATCTTGCCTGACTTGAACTTTGCCTGACAAGGAGTAATGCCCTCCATTACAGATAACAGTATTGAAGATTCCTGATATATTTAAAACAGCTTCCCAAGCAAGCATGATGGTTCTTTTTGCTTGTATTTTTGGTAACCGTAGGATTTGTGTGAAATATATCCAGGCTTAGAAGCAGACCTGGGACCCCAAAGGTTTAACAGTTTTACCCCCAAATTAATTTGTTTTTGTTTTTGTTTCTTGGCTGCACTGTGCAGCATGCAGGATCTCGTTCCCTGACCAGGGACTAAACTCAGACCCTTGGCAGTGAAAGCGCTGGATATCCAGAGAAGTTCCCTTACTCCAGAATGAAACCCAGTGTATTTTTAGAATAATGTAATTACAAAGAAGTTGTGGGTGGCATCTAAGCCTACTTTTGTGTACAGGCGCCAAGAAACAGAGGTTAAAAAATACAGGCAGGCTTGATTGATCTTAATACATGAGTGATGTCATACTGTCTCTGGCACAGTTTGCTGTTTACATGTCTGATCTAAAGCTTCTCTTCAGAAATCTAAGGTAGTTTTCCTTACAAATGTGATCCCTATTCATGAACTTTCAATTTGACGGAGAACTGAAACAGATGGGAGCAGAGCACAGTGAGTGATTTGCCTACAAAGAGATGCTCATGAGAAGGTCATAAACAAGAGTTATTTCACCTTCAGGAGTGTGTGACAACAACTGGAGACATTTTTGGTGTCAGCCCTGGGAGGAGGTTCTATTGGCATTTAGTGGGTAGAGGCCAAGGATGCTGCCAAGCATCCTACAGTGCCAGGGGCAGCCCCTCTGCAAAGGGTTATCTGGTCCAAAATGGCAACATCACCGAGGTTAAAAAACAGTCACGAGTATGCGTAGAAGATATCACATGGATTGACTGATAAACCAGTTACACTAGGAATAAGCCCAGGGTGGTGCCCACATTTGTGGCTTTAGTCTCTAGGACTTTTAGTACTTTTTTCTTCCAGATTTATATTTTTAAATCATATTGTATTTTGTTGTTGTTCAGTCGCTCAGTCATTGTCTGACTCTTTGCGACCCAGTGGACTGCAGCACGCCAGGCTTCCCTGTTCTTCACTATCTCCTGGAGTTTGCTCAAACTCATGTCCATGGAGTCAGTGGTGCCGTCCAACCATCTCATCCTCTGTTGCCCTCTTCTTCTCCTGCCCTCAGTCTTTCCCAGCATCATGGTCTTTTCCAGTGAATCGGCTCTTCACATCAGGTGGCCAAAATATTGGAGCTTCAGCTTCAGCATCAGTCCTTCCAATGAATATTCAGGGTTGATTTCTTTAGGATTCACTGATATGATCTCCTTGCTACCCAAGGGACTCCTGAGTCTTCTCCAACACCATAGTTAGAAAGCATCGATTCTTTGGTGATAAGCCTTCTTTCTGGTACAGTCTTACACCCATACATGACTACTGGAAAAACCATAACTTTGATTATACAGACATTTGTTGGCAAAGTGATGTCTCAGCTTTTTATTTTTTTTATTATTTTTTTTAAATTTTATTTTATTTTTAAACTTAACATATTTGCATTAGTTTTGCCAAATATAAAAATGAATCCGCCACAGGTATACATGTGTTACCCATCCTGAACCTTCCTCCCTCCTCCCTCCCCATTCCATCCCTCTGGGTCGTCCCAGTGCACCAGCCCCAAGCATCCAGTATCGTGCATCGAACCTGGACTGGCAACTCGTTTCATACATGATATTTTACATGTTTCAATGCCATTCTCCCAAATCTTCCCACCCTCTCCCTCTCCCACAGAGTCCATAAGACTGATCTATACATCAGTGTCTCTTTTGCTGTCTCGTACACAGGGTTATCATTACCATCTTTCTAAATTCCATATATATGCGTTAGTATACTGTATTAGTGTTTTTCTTTCTGGCTTACTTCACTCTGTATAATAGGCTCCAGTTTCATCCACCTCATTAGAACTGATTCAAATGTATTCTTTTTAATGGCTGAGTAATACTCCATTGTGTATATGTACCATAGCTTTCTTATCCATTCATCTGCTGATGGGCATCTAGGTTGCTTCCATATCCTGGCTATTATAAACAGTGCTGCGATGAACATTGGGGTACACGTGTCTCTTTCCCTTCTGGTTTCCTCAGTGTGTATGCCCAGCAGTGGGATTGCTGGATCATAAGGCAGTTCTGTTTCCAGTTTTTTAAGGAATCTCCACACTGTTCTCCATAGTGGCTGTACTAGTTTGCATTCCCACCAACAGTGTAAGAGGGTTCCCTTTTCTCCACACCCTCTCCAGCATTTATTACTTGTAGACTTTTGGATCACAGCCATTCTGATTGGCGTGAAATGGTACCTCATAGTGGTTTTGATTTGCATTTCTCTGATAATGAGTGATGTTGAGCATCTTTTCATGTGTTTGTTAGCCATCTGTATGTCTTCTTTGGAGAAATGTCTATTTAGTTCTTTGGCCCATTTTTTGATTGGGTCATTTATTTTTCTGGAGTTGAGCTGTAGGAGTTGCTTGTATATTCTCGAGATTAGTTGTTTGTCAGTTGCTTCATTTGCTATTATCTTCTCCCATTCTGAAGGCTGTCTTTTCACCTTGCTAATAGTTTCCTTTGATGTGCAGAAGCTTTTAAGGTTAATTAGGTCCCATTTGTTTATTTTTGCTTTTATTTCCAATATTCTGGGAGGTGGGTCATAGAGGATCCTGCTGTGATGTATGTCAGAGAGTGTTTTGCCTATGTTCTCCTCTAGGAGTTTTATAGTTTCTGGTCTTACGTTGAGATCTTTAATCCATTTTGAGTTTATTTTTGTGTATGGTGTTAGAAAGTGTTCTAGTTTCATTCTTTTACAAGTGGTTGACCAGAGTTCCCAGCACCACTTGTTAAAGAGATTGTCTTTAATCCATTGTATATTCTTGCCTCCTTTGTCAAAGATAAGGTGTCCATATGTGCGTGGATTTATCTCTGGGCTTTCTATTTTGTTCCATTGATCTATATTTCTGTCTTTGTGCCAGTACCATACTGTCTTGATAACTGTGGCTTTGTAGTAGAGCCTGAAGTCAGGTAGGTTGATTCCTCCAGTTCCATTCTTCTTTCTCAAGATCGCTTTGGCTATTCGAGGTTTTTCATATCTCCAAACAAATTGTGAAATTATTTGTTCTAGCTCTGTGAAGAATGCTGTTGGTAGCTTGATAGGGATTGCATTGAATCTATAGATTGCTTTGGGTAGTATACTCATTTTCACTATATTGATTCTTCCAATCCATGAACATGGTATATTTCTCCATCTGTTAGTGTCCTCTTTGATTTCTTTCACCAGTGTTTTATAGTTTTCTATGTATAGGTCTTTAGTTTCTTTAGGTAGATATATTCCTAAGTATTTTATTCTTTCCGTTGCAATGGTGAATGGAATTGTTTCCTTAATTTCTCTTTCTGTTTTCTCATTATTAGTGTATAGGAATGCAAGTGATTTCTGTGTGTTGATTTTATATCCTGCAACTTTACTATAGTCATTGATTAGTTCAAGTAATTTTCTGGTGGCGTCTTTAGGGTTTTCTATGTAGAGGATCATGTCATCTGCAAACAGTGAGAGTTTTACTTCTTCTTTTCCAATTTGGATTCCTTTTATTTCTTTTTCTGCTCTGATTGCTGTGGCCAAAACTTCCAAAACTATGTTGAATAGTAATGGTGAAAGTGGGCACCCTTGTCTTGTTCCTGACTTTAGAGGAAATGCTTTCAATTTTTCACCATTGAGGATAATGTTTGCTGTGGGTTTGTCATATATAGCTTTGATTATGTTGAGGTATGTTCCTTCTATTCCTGCTTTCTGGAGAGTTTTGATCATAAATGGATGTTGAATTTTGTCAAAGGCTTTCTCTGCATCTATTGAGATAATCATATGGTTTTTATTTTTCAATTTGTTAATGTGGTGTATTACATTGATTGATTTGCAGATATTGAAGAATCCTTGCATCCCTGGGATAAAGCCCACTTGGTCATGGTGTATGATCTTTTTAATGTGTTGTTGGATTCTGATGGCTAGAATTTTGTTAAGGATTTTTGCATCTATGTTCATCAGTGATACTGGCCTGTAGTTTTCTTTTTTTGTGGGATCTTTGTCAGGTTTTGGTATTAGGGTGATGGTGGCTTCATAGAATGAGTTTGGAAGTTTACCATCCTCTGCAATTTTCTGGAAGAGTTTGAGCAGGATAGGTGTTAGCTCTTCTCTAAATTTTTGGTAGAATTCAGCTGTGAAGCCATCTGGACCTGGGCTTTTGTTTGCTGGAAGATTTTTGATTACAGTTTCAATTTCCGTGCTTGTGATGGGTCTGTTAAGATTTTCTATTTCTTCCTGGTTGAGTTTTGGAAAGTTGTACTTTTCTAAGAATTTGTCCATTTCTTCCACGTTGTCCATTTTATTGGCATATAATTGTTGATAGTACTCTCTTATGATCCTTTGTATTTCTGTGTTGTCTGTTGTGATCTCTCCATTTTCATTTCTAATTTTATTGATTTGATTTTTCTCCCTTTGTTTCTTGATGAGTCTGGCTAATGGTTTGTCAATTTTATTTATCCTTTCAAAAAACCAGCTTTTGGTTTTGTTGATTTTTGCTATGATCTCTTTTGTTTCTTTTGCATTTATTTCTGCTCTAAGTTTTAAGATTTCTTTCCTTCTACTAACCCTGGGGTTCTTCATTTCTTCCTTTTCTAGTTGCTTAAGGTGTAGAGTTAGGTTATTTATTTGACTTTTTTCTTGTTTCTTGAGGTGTGCCTGTATTGCTATGAACTTTCCCCTTAGGACTGCTTTTACCGTGTCCCACAGGTTTTGGGTTGTTGTGTTTTCATTTTCATTCGTTTCTATGCAAATTTTGATTTCTTTTTTGATTTCTTCTGTGATTTGTTGGTTATTCAGCAGTGTGTTGTTCAGCCTCCATATGTTGGAATTTTTAATAGTTTTTCTCTTGTAATTGAGATCTAATCTTACTGCACTGTGGTCAGAAAAGATGCTTGGAATGATTTCTATTTTTTTGAATTTACCAAGGCTAGCTTTATGTCCCAGGATGTGATCTATCCTGAAGAATGTTCCATGTGCGCTTGAGAAAAAGGTGAAATTCATTGTTTTGGGATGAAATGTCCTATAGATATCAATTAGGTCTAACTGGTCTATTGTATCATTTAAAGTTTGTGTTTCCTTGTTAATTTTCTGTTTAGTTGATCTATCCATAGGTGTGAGTGGGGTATTAAAGTCTCCCACTATTATTGTGTTATTGTTAATTTCTCCTTTCATACTTGTTAGCATTTGTCTTACATACTGCGGTGCTCCCGTGTTGGGTGCATATATATTTATAATTGTTATATCTTCTTCTTGGATTGATCCTTTGATCATTATGTAGTGACCATCTTTGTCTCTTTTCACAGTCTTTGTTTTAAAGTCTATTTTATCTGATATGAGTATTGCTATTCCTGCTTTCTTTTGGTCCCTATTTGCATGGAAAATCTTTTTCCAGCCCTTCACTTTCAGTCTGTATGTGTCCCCTGTTTTGAGGTGGGTCTCTTGTAGACAACATATGTAGGGGTCTTGTTTTTGTATCCATTCAGCCAGTCTTTGTCTTTTGGTTGGGGCAGTCAACCCATTTACGTTTAAGGTAATTACTGATAGGTATGATCCCGTTGCCATTTACTTTATTGTTTTGGGTTCGAATTTATACACCGTTTTTGTGTTTCCTGTCTAGAGAATATCCTTTAGTATTTGTTGGAGAGCTGGTTTGGTGGTGCAGAATTCTCTCAGCTTTTGCTTGTCTGAAAAGCTTTTGGTTTCTCCTTCATACTTGAAGGAGATCCTTGCTGGGTACAATAATCTGGGCTGTAGGTTATTTTCTTTCATCATTTTAAGTATGTCTGGCCATTCCCTCCTGGCTTGAAGAGTTTCTATTGAAAGATCAGCTGTTATCCTTATGGGTATTCCCTTGTGTGTTATTTGTTGTTTTTCCCTTGCTGCTTTTAATATTTGTTCTTTGTGTTTGATCTTTGTTAATTTGATTAATATGTGTCTTGGGGTGTTTCGCCTTGGGTTTATCCTGTTTGGGACTCTCTGGGTTTCTTGGACTTGGGTGATTATTTCCTTCCCCATTTTAGGGAAGTTTTCAACTATTATCTCCTCAAGTATTTTCTCATGGTCTTTCTTTTTGTCTTCTTCTTCTGGGACCCCTATGATTCGAATGTTGTAGCATTTAATATTGTCCTGGAGGTCTCTGAGATTGTCCTCATTTCTTCTAATTCGTTTTTCTTTTATCCTCTCTGATTCATTTATTTCTACCATTCTATCTTCTAAGTCACTAATCCTATCTTCTGCCTCTGTTATTCTACTATTTGTTGCCTCCAGAGTGTTTTTAATTTCACTTATTGCATTATTCATTATATATTGACTCTTTTTTATTTCTTCTAAGTCCTTGTTAAACCTTTCTTGCATCTTCTCAATCCTTGCCTCCAGGCTATTTATCTGTGATTCCATTTTAATTTCAAGATTTTGGATCAATTTCACTATCATTATACGGAATTCTTTATCAGGTAGATTCCCTATCTCTTCCTCTTTTGTTTGGTTTGGTGGGCATTTATCCTGTTCCTTTATCTGCTGGGTATTCCTCTGTCTCTTCATCTTGTTTAAATTGCTGAGTTTGGGGTGTCCTTTCTGTATTCTGGCAGTTTGTGGAGTTCTCTTTATTGTGGCGTTTCCTCGCTGTGTGTGGGTTTGTACAGGTGGCTTGTCAAGGTTTCCTGGTTAGGGAAGCTTGTGTCGATGTTCTGGTGGATGGAGCTGTATTTCTTCTCTCTGGAGTGTAATGAAATGTCCAGTAATGAGTTATGAGATGTCTGTGGTTTTGGGGTGACTTTGGGCAGCCTATATCTTGAAGCTCAGGGCTGTGTTCCTTTGTTGCTGGAGAATTTGCTTGGTATGTCTTGCCCTGGAACTTGTTGGCCCTTGTGTGGTGCTTGGTTTCAGTGTCGGTATGGAGGCGTTTGATGAGCTCCTGTCAATTAATGTTCCTTGGAGTCAGGAGTTCCCTGGAGTCAGGGTTTGGACTTAAGCCTCCTGCTTCCAGTTATCAGTCTTATTTTTACAGTAGTTTCAAAACTTCTCCTTCTATACAGCACCATTGATAAAACATCTACGTTAAAGATGAAAAGTTTCTCTACTGTGAGGGTCACTCAGAGAGGTTCACAGCGTTACATGGAGAAGAGAAGAGGGAGGAGGGAGTTAGAGGTGACCCAAAGGAGATGAGGTGGAATCAATAGTGGAGAGAGTGGGCTAGCCAGTAGTCACTTCCTTATGTGCACTCCACAACTGGACCGCTCAGAGATGTTCACAGAGTTATACAGAGAAGAGGAGAAGGAGGCAGGAGACAGAGGTGGCCAGAAGGATAAAAGGGGGAAATGAAAAGGAGGGAGACAGATCCAGCCAGTAATCAGTTCCCTAAGTGTTCTCCACCGTCTGGAACACACAGAAATTCACAGAGTTGGGTAGAGTAGAGAGGGGTTAGGGAGGAGATACAGGCAACCTGGTGGAGAAAACGGAGAGTCCAAAGGGAGAGAGAGCAGTCAAGCCAGTAATCTCGTTCCCTAGTGAAAAATGGGTCCTGAAGATTGGGTTCTTAAAGGTACAAAATTGGTAACAAATACATAAAAGCAAAAATTAAAAATCTAGAGTAGAGTTTGGAATTTCAAAAATGCGATGTTAATGAAAAGAAGAAGGAAAAGAAAGAGAGAAAAAACGAACAAAGAAAAACAAACAAGGTCGTGAAAATTATAAAGAAACTACAGGTACAAAATTGATAACTAATACCAAAAAGCAAAAACTGAAATTCTAGAGTAGAGTTTGGAATTTCAAAAATACAATGTTAAAAAAAAGAAGAAGAAAAATAAAGAGAGAAAACAAACCAACAAAAACAATGTCACAAAAATTATAGAGAATACAGGTACAAAATTGATATCAAATACCAAAAAGCATAAATTAAAAATCTTGAGTAGAGTTTGGAATTGCAGATATACGATGTTATATAAAAGAAGAAGAGAAAGAAACAGAGGGAAAAAAAGAGAAAAAAAGTCACAGAAATTATAAAAAAAAAACTATAGGTACAAAATTGATAACATATACCAAAAGGCTAAAATTAAAAATCTAGAGTTTGGAATTTCACAAATACAATGTTAAAGAAAAGAAAAGAAAAAAAAAACAGTCAAAAAATTATAAAATATATATATATGAAGTTTGCTGAAGAAGAAAAAAAATAGGGTCTATTTTTTTTTTTTTTTTTGCAAAGTAATAGTTATAAAAGTGAAAATTAAAGGACAATAGAGGACTTAAAATTTAAAAAAAAAAATTAAAAAGAAAGAAAGATTGATCGTAAAAATAGTAAAAATATATCTAGGTCTTTCTCTGGTTTTGTTGTGAGTATTGTGGGTTCAGTTCATTTTTGGCTAGTTCCTTGGTCTGACTTACATTTCTCAAGATCTATAGGCCCCTTCCTATGTAGTTCGTAGTAACCACAGAAGGTTTTAATCTATGGCCTGTAGCTTCCAAGGCGTTTCCCTCTGTTATAGCTTCTTCTGTTTGCTGGTCTCTTCAGTGTCTGGTTCCTGCCCTGACACAAAGGGGACGGTGGAGGACACTATTTTTTTAATTTTATTTAGGCTCACTTGTTCAGCCGCGCTGTGGGGAGGGAGGGAGGGATGCTGCAAACAGATAACACTGGCGTGCGCTCGCAGTGCCTCAGCCACACTGGGTCTGCCCCCGCTCACGGCGCGTGAATCCTTCCTGCCCACACTGCTCGGGCTCTAGGTTGTTTCGCCGGGAACAATCAGAGGCCGGCCCTGGGCTGAGCTCCCAGGTCCAAGCCGCTCAGGTTCAGGCACTCGGGTAGTCCTCAGAGGCGCAGACTCGGTTGGGCCTGCATTTTGTGCTCTTCCCAGATCCGAGCAGCTCAGGTGATGAGGTGTTTGGCAAGCGCCAATGCTGCGACTTATCGCCTCCCCGCCACTCGGTTATCTGGGTGTAAAACCGGCGCACCTTCTCAGGCAGATGTTGACCGTCCAGACCCCCAAGAAGTTTTAGTTAGCAAAGAAGCCTGCTTACAGTTTTATAGATAGTGTCTCTCTGGGGCTGCCATTGTCCCCTTCTGGCTCTGGCTGCCTGTCACCGGAGGGGGAAGGTCTGCAGCCGGCTATCTCTGTTCAGTCCTTTGTTCTGTGCGCGGGCCTGGTGGTGTCTTAGGTTAGGGCTGGCTTTTCGCGTGGTAGATATCCCACAGTCTGGTTTGCTAGCCCAAATTATTTCGCTCAGATAGCGCTCAGGACATTCGGGCTGATTCTTACTCTAAGGGACACAGCCCGCGCTGCGCTTCCCTGCCCAGCCCCCGCTTGCTAATGCCGTGTGCAGGCGTCTGCGCTGCTTCTCCGCTGGGGGAGTTACCGTAGGGCTCACAATCTGCGATTTTTAATTGTTTATTTATTTTTTTTCTCCCTTTTATGTTGCCCTCTGTGCTTCCAAAGCTCGGCACAGATTCGGCAGTGAGAGGGTTTCCTGGTGTTTGGAACCTTCCTCTCTTTTTAAGACTCCCTTCCCGGGATGGAACTCTGTCCCTCCCTCTTTTGTCTCTTTTTTTGTCTTTTATATTTTTTCCTACCTCCTTTCGAAGAGTTGGGTTGCTTTTCTGGGTGCCTGATGTTCTCTGCCGGCATTCAGAAGTTGTTTTGTGGAATTTACTCAACGTTTAAATGCTCTTTTGATGAATTTGTGGGGGAGAAAGTGTTCTCCCCGTCCTACTCCTCCGCCATCTTGGCTCCTCCCTCAGCTTTTTAATACACTCTCTAGGTTTGTCATAGTTTTTCTTCCAAGGAGCAAGCATCTTTACCTTCATGGCTACAGTCGCCGTCCACAGTGATTTTGGAGCTCAAGAAAATAAAATCTGCTACTGTTTCCATTTTTCCCCATCTATTTTCTATGAAGTGATGGGACAAGATGCCATGATCTTAGTCTTTTGAATGTTGAGTTTTAAGTCAGATTTTTCACTCTCCTATTTCAACTTCATCAAGAGGCTCTTTAGTTCCTCTTTCTGCCATTAGGGTGGCATCATGTGCATATCTGAGATTGTTGATATTTCTCCTGGCAGTCTTTTGATTCCAGCTTGAGCTTCATCCTGCCTGGCATTTCACATGATGTACTTTGCATATAAGTTATATAAGCAGGGTGACAATATACAGCCTTGACAAACCTCTTTACCAATTTTGAACCAGTCCATTGTTCCATGTCCAGTTCTAACTTACTCTTGACCTATCTACAGGTTTCTCAGGAGACAGGTGAAGTGGTCTAGGATTCCCATCTCTTTAAGAATTGTCCACAGTTTGTTGTGATCCACACAGACCAAGACTTTAGTGTAGTCATTGGAGCAGAAGTAGATGTTTTTCTAGAATTCTCTTTCTTTTCCTATGATCCAATGGATGTTGGCAATTTGATCTCTGGTTCTTCTGCCTCTTCTAAATCTAGCTTGTATATCTGGAAGTGCTTGGTTCATGTACTGTTGAAGCCTAGCTTGAAAAATTTTGAGCCATTATCTTTCTAGCATGTGAAATTAGTGCACTTGTGCAGTAATTTGAACATTCTTTGGCATTGCCCTTTTTTGAGATTGGAATGAAAACTGACCTTTTCCAGTCCTGTGGACACTGCTGAATTTCCCAGTTTGCTGGTATATTGAATGCAGCACTTTCACAGCATCATCTTTTAGAATTTGAAATAGCTCAACTGGAATTCTATCACCTCCACTATCTTTGTTTGTTGTAATGCTTCCTAAGGCCCACTTGATTTCACACTCTGGCTCTAGGTGATTGACCATGCCATTGTGATTATCTAGGTCATTAAGATCTTTTTTGTACAGTTTTTCTGTGTGTTCTTGCCACCTCTTAATCTCTTCTGCTTCTGTTAGGTCCATACCATTTCTGTCCTTTATTGTGCCCATCTTTGGATGAAATGTTCCCTTGGTACCTCTGAGTTTCTTAAAGAGATCTCTAGTCTTTTCCATTCTGTTGTTTTCCTCTATTTCTTTGCATTGTTCACCTAGGAAGGTTTTCTTATCTCTTCCTTGCTGTTCTTTGGAACTCTGCATTCTGATGGGTATATCTTTCCTTTTCTCCTCTTGCCTTTAGCTTCTCTTCTTTTCTCAGTTATTTATAAGGCCTCCTTAAACAACCATTTTGCCTTTTTACATTTCTTTTTCTTTGGGATGGTTTTGATCACCACCTCCTCTACACTGTTACAAACTTCTGTCCATAGTTCTTCAGGCACTGTATCATATCTGATCCCTTGAATCTATTTGTCACTTCCACTGTATAATCATAAGGGATTAGATTTAGGTCATACCTTAATCAGTTAGTTCATTCAGTCAGTCCTTTCTGACTCTTTGCTACCTCATGGACTGCAGCACGCCAGGCTTCCCAGTCTATCACCAACTCCCAGAGCTTGCTCAAACTCATGTCCATCCAGTCGGTGATGCCATCCAACCATCTCATCCTCTGTCGTCCCCTTCTCTCCTGCCTTCACTCTTTCCCACCATCTGGGTCTTTTCTAATAAGTCAGTTCTTTGCATCAGGTGGCCAAAGTATTGGAGCTTCAGCTTCAGCATCAGTCCTTCCAGTGAATATTCAGGACTAATTTCCTTTAGGATTGAGTGGTTTGATCTTCTTGCAGTCTAAGGGACCCTCAAGAGTCTTCTCCAATACCACAGTTCAAAAGCATCAGTTCTTTGGCACTCAACTTTCTTTATGATCCAACTCTCACATCTATACTTCTTGAAAAACCATAGCTTTGATTAGACAGACCTTTGTCAGGAAAGTAATGTCTCTGCTTTTTAATATGTTATCTAGGTCGGTCATAGCTTTTCTTCCAAGGAGCAAATGTCTTTTAATTTTATGACTACAGTCACTATCTGCAGTGATTTTGGAGCCCAAGAAAATAAAAATCTGTCACTGTTTACATTGTTTCCCCATATTTACCATGATGTGATGGGACCAAATGCTGTGATCTTAGTTTTTTGAATGTTGAGTTTAAGCCAGCTTTTTCACTCTTCTCTTTTACTTTCATCAAGAGACTCTTTAGTTCCTCTTTGCTTTCTGCCATTAGGGTGGTGTCATCTGCATATCTGAGGTTATTGATATTTCTCCTGGCAGTCTTGATTCCAGCTTGTGCTTCATCCAGCATGGCATTTCGCATGATGTACTCTGCGTGTAATTTAAAAATCCATCTGCCCTGTGATGGATAAGGATAAGAAGCTTGTGGAAGCTTGCTGATGGGAGGGAATGGCCTAGTGGTTTTCCCTAATTTCTTCAACTTGTCTGAATTTTGCAATAAGGAGTTCATGATCTGAGCCACAGTCAGCTCCAGGTTTTGTTTTTACTGACTGTATACAGCTTCTCCACCTTCAGCTGCAAAGAATATCAATCTGATTTCAGTATGACCATTTGGTGATGTCTATGTGTAGAGTCTGTCTCTTGTGTTGTTGGAAGAGGGTGTTTGCTAAGACCAGTGCAGTCTCTTGGCAAAACTCAGTCTTTGCCCTGCTTCACTTTGTACTGCAAGGCCAAACTTGTGTTTACTCCAGGTATCTCTTAACTTCCTAGGTTTGCATTCCAGTTCCCTATGATGAATTTGACATCTTTTTTGGTGATAGTTCTAGAAAGTCTTGTAGGTCTTCATAGAAATGTTCAACTTAAGCTTGTTCAGCATTAGTATTCAGGGCATAGACTAGGATTACTGTAATATTGAATGGTTTGCCTTGGAGACTTAGATCATTCTGTCATTTTTGAGATGGCACCAAAATACTGCATTTCAGACTCTCTTTTAATTATGAGGGCTGCTCCATTTCTTCTAAGTGATTCTTGCCCAGTAGTAGATAAAATTGTTTAGTCGCTAAGTTGTGTCTGATTCTTTTTCAACCCCCTGGACTGTAACCCACCAGGCTCCTCTGTTCATGGGATTTTCCAGGCAAGCATATTGGAGTGGGTTACCATTTCCTTCTCCAGGGGAGTAGATACAATGGTCATCTGAATTAAATCCTCCCATTGCTGCCCATTTTAGTTCACTGATTCCTAGAGTGTCAGTGTTCACTGTTGCCATCTCCTCTTTGACTTCTTCCAATTTACTTGATTTATGGACCTAACATTCCAGATTTGAGTGCAGTATTGTTCTTCACAGCCTCAGACTTTACTTTCACCGCCGAACACATCCAAGACCGGTCGTTGTTTCTTCTTTGGCTCAGCCTCTTCATTCCTTCTGAGGCTGTTTCTCCACTCTTCTCCAGTAGCATACTGGACACCAGCTGGTCTGGGGGGTTCATCTTTCAGTGTCATATCATTTTGTCTTTTCAGACTGTTCAGGGGGTTCTCAAGGCAAGAATGCTGAAGTGGTTTGCCCTTCTCCACTGGGCCACGTTTTGTCAGAACTCTCCACCGTGACCCGTCTGTTCTGGGTGGCCCTACACCGCATGGCTCATAGTTTCATTAAGTTAAACAAAGCTGTCATCCATGTGATTGTTTTGGTTAGGCTTACAGGTAATTATCATCTCTATTTTCTTAACACTTTATACAGAGATGGTTTTGTTAACTGTTGAGTGAAGAAAATGAGGAAAGAGACAGTAGGAACAGATCCAGTTAGGTTTCACTTCCACATGAATTCTGTGAGAGACACTTGGGGGTTCAGAGCAGAGGGAAGCTTTGGGGCTAAGCTTCTTGATTTTCTGCAGGCCACTCTCTGCATCTGCCTGTGCCTTTACTTCTGCTTGGCTGAGGTTGTGCCTATGAAGCTGGCATTAGGGAGAATATCTCCTGTTTAGGTCACTGATGAGCTTTGGGTTTTAAAAGAGATCGTTTCATACACTGCACCTTACCCCAGCCACTGAGGGTGACCAGGACCATCCTATAGGCAATATGTGTGTGTATGTATTCTGATTTACATTTAGAAACCTGAAGAATGAAAGTCTTCCCTAATCCTGCTAATAAATTTTAAATATCTATTGTTGCTTACTTGCTAAGTTCTGTTTAACTTTTTATGACCCCTTGGACTGAAGCCCACCAGGCTCCTCTGTCCTTGAGATTTCCCATGCAAGAATAATGGAGTAGGTTGCCGTTTCCTTTTCCAGGGCATCTGTCTTCCCAATCCAGGGATCAAACTGGAGTCTCCTTCATTGGCAGATGGATTCTTCCCTGGTGAGCCACTGGGGAAGCCTGTTTAAGTTTCTATATTAGCATCTAATCACTAAAGATAAAATGGAATTATAATTTTATGGTGTATTATACTATTTTACACCATAAAATAAGACTAATGCTGAAGCTGAAACTCCAGTACTTTGGCCACCTGATGCAAAGAGCTGACTTACTAGAAAAGACCCTGATGCTGGGAAGGATTGAAGGCAGGAGAAGGGGATGACAGAGGATGAGATGGTTGGATGGCATCACCGACTCAATGGACATGAGTTTGAGCAAACTCCAGGAGGTGATTAAGGACAGGGAAGCCTGGCATGCTGCAGTCCATGGGGTCACAAAGAGTTGAACATGACTGAATAATAGCAACAATACAATTTTACAGTGTGTTTTTACCACATTATATTGTAAACGTTCTTTATTTTGGTATGATGGGAAAATCATTTCAAGATGCCTGAAAATAAGGATGATAGCATCCACCCATCTACTCCAGAGGCATTAAAAAGACTCAAATATAAAATTAAGATTTGTAAAGTGTGTTGAGTTTTTAGATGAAAACACCATGATGTTTATGTACCATGCTGAATTTTTGATTGATTATAACCATGTTGATTCTATTTTTAGTTTCTTTGGAGATGGTTTTGAAATATTTTTAAAAACATTCTGAGTCCTCCGTGAGAAACCGTTATGGCTCCCTTAGCCTACAGGTGTAGTGCTCTTAGATTTCAGTTGCCTTTCTGTGTCCCCCACAGGCAAGTATGTGTATCAGCCGATGACCCCTGTGGAACAGCTGCCCAGCACTGAGATTCCTGCGAAGCCTCGGGAGCCTGCGAACACCATTCAGATTTCGGTCTCCCTCACTGAACACTTCCTGAAATTCGCGTCTGTTTTCCAGCCCCCTCTGCCCCCTGACTCGCCAAGGTACTGTATGATCTCAGACCTCTTTATTGACAACTATCAGGTTAAATGTATTAATGGGAAGATGTGTTACGTGCAGAAGCAGCCGGCGCCACATTCCCACAAAATGAACCCCGAGGAGGTCTCTGCACACGATGCCTTTATTTCAAAAGAGAGCAATACACCAAAAATAGATCACTGCTCTTCTCCCTCAAGTTCCGAGGACTCTGGGATCAACGCGATCGGGGCTCACTATGTGGAATCGTGTGACGAGGACACAGAAGAAGGAGCAGAACTGAGTTCAGAGGAAGATTACAGTCCAGAGAGCAGCTGGGAGCCAGATGAGTGCACCCTTCTTTCCCCCTCGCAGTCTGACCTGGAAGTTATTGAAACAATAGAAACCACCGTGTGAGGGTCCCGGCGGGAAGCCACTGCTCTGCTCTTTGCTGAGCTTTTGTACTTTTGTCTGATGGACCCTTTTTCCAGTGCAGTCAGTGTTTTCTACCCCTCGTTAACAACCATAGCAGTTCAGTGGTCTGCTGATTTAGCTTCACTTTTAAATTTGTCTTATAACTAAGACATCTTTTGTTATAAATGGTTTTCTTTTGTATCTTCACTTCCTTTCTATGTAGCATCTGGTGTCATGAATTGTGACCCAGCCTTAATTTCACTGGGAACTTTGAAAGCGATGAAGCGATGATCACAGAGCATCATGGATCAGGTTGAGGAGATACCCAGAGTGAAGGAGACACTGTTCTATAAATAGCCAGTTCTTCGCAGAACAGCTCTCTGGCAGTCCTTTTGGCGTGCTGATGAGCACCGCTGCCCTGCTAGTCCTGGTGGAAAATTGGTTCACGTGACCAGTCCAGGGTGTGCTCTGGTGCATGCCATTCTGTCCTTTCCTCATCTCTCTGCTATCTGCACTGGCTCTGGGCCAGTGTTGCCACAGCTTCCTGGAGGCCAGCTCAGCCCCCAGTTAAAGCAGTGTCTGCGCAACCAGCCCTTCATGACTTGGGGCTGGGCTAGACCTCGCTCCAGAAGAGATGACATCATCTGTCTCATGCTCAGTCCGGCTTAGGTTGAATGCCTATCCCCCCTCCAGGGTGCTGTGTGGATACAGAATGAATAAGGCCTGACTCCCAGCAGGAAGGGACCATAGTCCACTAGGGGAGGTAATCCATGCAGGTGAGGGGACCTAGAGTGCCCTGGGAAGCCGGGGGAGGCAGAGATGCACTTGGCTTGGGCTGGCTGGAGAAGGAGTAGCATTTGAGCTGGCCTCAGGGGTGGCTTCCCCAACATTTCCCTGCTTTTTCAGTTCAGTTCAGTTCAGTTCAGTCGCTCAGTCGTGTCCGACTCTTTGCGACCCCATGAATCGCAGCACGCCAGGCCTCCCTGTCCATCACCAACTCCCTGCTTTTTAAAATTGTTCAAATCTGCGGGAGACTTTTAGGAAGTCATATAGGTATTATATTTAGGAGGCGGCCACATCTCATGTCTTAAGGAAAAAAAATCAATAATAGTTTTAGTTAGCATGGAAATGCTAAAGACAGCAGTCCTTTAGGGATTAGGAATGAATCTAATAGGTTTGATTAACTCTGCTTCATTTCGTTGTATGAAGCATTAGAATGGCTTAGGTGAGAAATGGATTAGAATTCAGTATGATGCATGGATTTTTTATGCCAATGCAAAAACAGTTGAAATAGTTCACTGCTAAGTCAGGAGAAAATATTTTGTGTAATATTCATTCCCTTTACTACAGTAATATTCATGGGCTATTGTAAATGTTCTCTTTTCCTACACACATAAAATAGTGACTGATTCTTTCTTATTTAGCTCTCTTCAGAATTTTGCTCCTAATCTCCATTTATAACAGGTGTTCTGTGTGAGTTGGTTATCTGCCATTTCTCCAAATGTACTGTCTGTGAGGCATAGTTAAGAATCCAGGAAATTTGAAATACGGCCGCATGAAACTAAACTATCCAAGTTGGAGACAGACAGTCACTTCCTGTACCCGGACTCTCCACGAGCGTGCTCTCATGGCGTCATCTTGTGCTCTGTCAGCATCATGACGTGACTCTTCTGTGTCACGTTAGTTCATATTTTAAGAAACAAGAAGGGGCCTGTGTGTCCTTTCCTGAAGCCTCCACTTGGCATCCTGCACAGATCTCTCCAGGCAGAACCTGCTTTCCTAGTTGTATGTGCAGTCCACGTGACTGGCTAGAACATTTCGTTAGGTTCAGGTGCCCTAAACATCCTGAAGAGTTTAGAAAGCAGAGTGTGTGTATTCCTTTGGAAGCAGTGTTACTTAACACTTTGTGTGCTAGGTGAGAATGCAGCCAGCATAAAGTTCCCACTTACTGAAACATAAAGACTCAACACATCAACCCGAGAAGATGGTGTCCAGAGCTCCAGGGCCAGCGGGGCCCAGGAGAAGGCGACAGAGGCAGGTGTGGGGAGAAAGGCTTAGGGACAAAGAGCTGATGAGCCCTGCTCTGGGCTCTCAGCACCGCCGGGACTGACTGGCCACCTGCAGTCAGGGTCCTGCCTGCACCTCGCCGTGGGTGAGCTCATTTCATCCCTGGACAGGAATACGAGGCTCTGTTTGCACTGTTCCTATCAGTTCTCTCCTCCATCTGTTCATGTGGTGATAGTTGGGGGTCAACCACCAGGTCTCTAAAGCCATGGAAATCCATGGGCTCAGGGCCACGCTTCAGGCTGGCTGTGCCAGGGTTGGGCCGTTCATATTTATATCTATGACTTTTGCTTAGGTTCCTGTTTTTTAAAACTCCTGAACTGCCATTCAGATTAGCCAGGATTTTAATGGAATTTTTGGATTTAACACTAGTTGATAATCACTTTAAATACTTGCACAAACTCTTTATAATTAAAATCTCACTAAGATTCACTTACTACTATCAATTTTATAGAATTGGAGACATCCCATTGGATTCTAAATATAAAATGCTCCTGAATCTCAAAATAGCCTTTTCTAAATAAGCACAAGCAAGAATTTTTTTTTTGTCCTACCACTGTTAATATTAATAATTATCTGAAATCATACATGATTGAACCAGAATTCTTTATGCTTGCATTCCAAAACAACTGATAAGGGTATAAAAATATGTAGTTTCAACTTCAATTCTAGGCCTATTCTGTTCTATATTATATGAAAGAATTTCTCTGTAACCCTGATACTGCATTACTCATTTGTATAAGCATATTTATAGGCACTTTAGAAAGTGTTTAGACTGCAGTGTGTATTACAGACATTGAACACAGTTATGTTAAATAGGCTTTTCATTAATACTTGTACACTGAGAGATATGAAAGCTTTATCACTTGGACGTTTGCTCACCTGGGGCAAAGAGGTGGGCTGTGTGAATGGAAAACTGCTTTCTCAGGCTTTTGTCAAAAACTGACACCATTCCCACTTTTTGAAAGTTGGTGTAAAAGCTGTTAGGTAGAAGATACGAAATAAGTACTGTGTGGAGTTTAGCTTTCCGATCTAACCAAGATTTCTTTTAGCATTTTCGAGTTTCACATGTGTTCATGACTTTTCTGAGAAATAACAAAGCAATTATAATGCTTTTAGTGGTTACAACTATTTGGTACATTAACAATGGAAGCTTTACAATAAAAAAATCTAGGTATATTCAAGATCTGAAATGCAAATCTGAGAAAAACCTCTGTAGAAAAACTGCCGCATTCCTGGAAGGGGATGACCTGTAGTTCAAGGTAATACAGTAAAAATAAAATCAGCAGAACCAGAACAAAACCATGAAGTTGTTTTCCTGAAGTACCTTTTGGATTTGATCTAGGGTTTGATGTTATCTTGAGAGCGGCGGTTTTATTTCTTAATCTCTGTTTCCTGGCCTGTTTGAGCCATCATAGTTCCTTGGATCATAACCTCCTTTTATGCAAATATCTCTACTTAGGCAATAGGATACAACCAGGTAATTTAGAAAGCTGTCAACATACCCAGATACTTTTGGTGGTATAAATACTTTTAGGCAAGGGGAAAAAAAAAGCACAATTAGAAAAAAATATTTATACTGTCAACACTTACTATTCCATCTTATTTGCAAAATTTTGTTGACACGTTTTGGATTTTTACATGAGGAAACCAAGGCTTTCTTGGTTCCCCTACCCCCCTCTCCAGAGGAGGTGTCAGTGCAGTGAGGAGGCCGGCTGTGTTTCCGGCTTTCGTCTCTTCCCCTTGAGGAGGGCAGAGAGCAGTGGGCGTTCTGTGCTCTTGGTCAGTGCCGTCAGTCCCAGGGATGTCCGTGTTTCTCACATTCAAACATGAGTACAAGGGCACTCAGAACTAACTTTGGAATAATTAACCTTTAGAAAATTTGTGTCACTGCTCCCTTTCATTATCACAGGTAATTGAGAGTTGGCTGTGCTGGGAAGGGCCCCGTCTCTGGCGTGCTTTGAGTTCTTTGTGTTCAGATTGGTGCCCTCTTCATAGGCTGGACAAGTCTAAAAGCAAATCATCACTAGCGGTTTTAATGCTGAGCTTCCATATCACGGTGTTCATGTGTACTTCTAAGGCTGTTCGTACCTTGTAATGTTCACTTACTGTGTGATTTTTAAAACCTGTCTATTTTCAAGTTTTAAGCACAATGTTGATTGTTCTCTAATTTACCTTGTTTTCCTACAAACAGCTCAACTTTCCTCTCTGTATAATACTTTAGGAGAATACTACCTTGTAAAATAAACGTGATTTTTTCCTTTTTTACCAGCACAAATATGCTATTTTGAATTTTGGAATATCCTTCCTCCCCACCCCACCCCCACCTTTGGAGAAGTTCTGATTATATAGTAACACAATGTGAGCTAAATGAAAAACAACCTCATTTGGAAAATGTGAAAGCATTTATATCAGTGCTTACTTTGTGCTAGGATATAAGTCATTTACATCATTCAGATCAGATCAGATCAGTCGCTCAGTCGTGTCCGACTCTTTGCGACCCCATGAATCACAGCACGCCAGGCCTCCCTGTCCATCACCAACTCCCGTTTACATCATTATTCCATTTAAATTTTACAGAAACTTATTGCAGATAATTATTATTATGTACACTATACACTCAATGCTCAGCACTAGTGATAACTCCCAGAACCCTTTAAATAACTGTTTTGTTGGCTGCATTAGGTTTATAATAAAAATTACGTTCCCTCACAAATAGGATTTATTTCACACAGAGCTGCACTCTGTGTATTCAGCTCACATATTCCACGTAAGACGGCTCTGACTGCAGGCTGGCAGCCAGGGTGGCCGCTGCCCTGCTGAGCCTCGGGGCCCGGTCACTTGGTCACCAAGGCTCAGCGTGGCAGGTCCAAGAACTTGATTTTTTTATTCATACCAAGAGCAGAGCAGCTTTGGGGTTGGCTTTTACTGAATAACCAACCTCATGGGGAGTGCTAAATAAATTTGTTCATCAGTAATAAAAGTAATACCACTGTTCATAGTAATAATGATGCAGCTGCCTTCCTGCTTCCTGAGTTATCCCCACAGCAGCCCTCCAGGAGAGGGTGCAGCATCCTCCTGTCACACCAGGAAAAGGCCTCAGGAAGTAAACATTTGCCCAAAGTGGTGCAGCCTGCAAGTAAGTGGGACTTGGATGTGAACCCAGTCACCTTGGCCGTGGAGCCCGTGTGCTGGGCCTTTTGCTTCCTCATGTAGGCCTTCCCGCTCTGAGGACCTTGGGGGCTGAGCCAGGAGGCAGACAGTGGGCGAGCAGCAGGGCACAGGGTCCCCTTTCTGTCCCTGACCCAGCGGACACCTTCCCCTTCCTCATCCAGATGCTGCCAGGCTTCTCCCTCCCTCCCACTGTTCTGTGCTCCACGTGGAGCCCCACCCCCACCCCCCAGGGTGCGCGGGCACCGCGCATACAAGCGCGTGCGTGCACACACGCCGTCTTTCTGTAGACATCTCAGTGCTTGGATTTGGCCATTGCTGCTTCTGTGTTGAATCACGAATCTAGGCTAGCTCTTCCTGCCTTCACAAAAGATAACTTATCTTTTAAAATGACTTCTGTAGACAGCTAATCTCATCAACTGTGTATGCATTCTACTAATTTAACTCTCTACATAATTGTATTGCCAAGTTTTAGAAAGCGTCTCATTGTAGCATCTTACAGATGCTGACTACACACACTTTTATTCTGCAATAAACTTTAATTTAGCATCTCGTCCTCGTTACATTTCAATCACTGGGAACTGGTAATGCCTTTAACCCTTGGAGGGCCACTCTGATTCTGTGCTGAATGAAGGGGTAAGGTGGACCTTTGGACTCAGGCTTGCTGGGGTGAGGATCAAGGAGAAGCAATTAGAAGTCAGAATTCTTCAGAAACCAGGCAGATAAGAGTACATGCCTGCATATTCATGGTGTTTTTCTGTTTGCTTTTTGGAATTTTCCTAGTTTTCAAAGAATGAATTGATAATTACTTGTACACTCAGAAACAAACCCTGTGAGCTGGAAGATACTGAGTCCCAGGACAGTCAGTGCAGGTGGAGCCTGATGTTGCTGGAGGTTTGTGGGAGGGAGTGGGGATCCCGCAAGTCTGGGCAGCTTCCCACCTGCTCCCCTGCTTGGGGGAAGGGCTGCTGAAGGCTGGGCTGCAGACTGTGTGTCCTGGAACCACCTGGCCTCCCCAGGGACTGACCCCAGTCCAGGCCTCCACCCGTGACTGGAAGGGTTTTGAGCCAGTGGGTTGGAGAGGGGATTTGTTTCTCATTGTCGTCCTCAGTTCCCAGCCCGAAACTGTGCGTGTGGACTTGGAGATGGCAGATCAGGTCTCTGGTGGGACATTTTAGTCCTCTCTTGATGACGAGCCATCACCTAGTGTGCGTGCATCCCGGAGGATTCATGCCGGGAAGGTCTGAACCGGCACTGCAGGATGATGGCAGAAAGTGCAGCGGCGTGGATCCTCGAAGCCACACAGCATCTGAAGGGGAATTTAGCAGGGCGTTTCCACAGACACCATCTTACCTGCCAAACCCAGCAACTGTGTGTGCCAGGTGGGACAGGATAACTTCATGAGTTCATGGCTGAAGCATCCAGGAGCCAAGCTGACAGTAAAGGCAGGTGAGTCGCTCCTAATCTGCAGGTAGGTAGCAGGTCCAGAGCTTGGTCCAAACATCCAAATCCAGCTGGTGTTAGCCCTCACTGGTTAAGCCCCTGCAGTCACGCCTGCCCTCTCCTGCTGCTCTCCCTTACCTGCCTGTCTCCTCCCCACACCTAGCCTTCCCCACCCCTTCCCAGCCCTGGCTCTAGGCAGGGGCATCCAGGAACCACAGCCCAGCCCTCTGGGCATCACCTGATGCACCCGTTTACTGCTCTAGCTTTCTGCCCAGCCTGGCTTGACCTTGGCCTGGATTTGGCTGAGACCCAGGCTCAGGAGTGGCCCACTCTGGATCTAAGAACCCTCTTGGGAATTGGCCTTGAATCTTAGCACTTTAGGTGTTAGTGGCTTCTACCTTCTTTCTCTCCCAGCCTCACTGAAGTGGGGCCTTGGATACCAGCTGCTTCTGTGGTGAGCATCAGCCTTCACCTACCTCAGGCTTGCCTCCTGGGGGCAGCCGACCCCAGGGGACTGTGGCCCGACTCTGATGATCCAGCCATGAACAAGGAAGAGCCCCGTGTAGTAGACTAAGGGTTTCGGCCCTGTGTTTAGAGTCTGCCTGTGTGAACTAATGCCAAAATTCATCAAGCAAATGTAGGAACACCGTGTATCGGCAGAAGACCTTGGAAGAACCACGGCAGTGCTCTCAGAGGCCACACGGTGAGGCCTGGAACCATTGGGAAGACCCAGGTCTGGGGTTCTGTGGTATGTCTAGAGGGTGGGCTTCCTGAGGCCACGTGGGATTCATAGGGATCTTCAGAGCCTGGTTTTGCTGGGAATCTAGACTGTTGAGTGGTGACTGTAGCTTGACATAGGAGCTGCACTGAATGTAGGAAGGACTGGGGTTTCCCAAGGGACCAAGGCCCCAGTGAACATGGGGCCTGAGTTGGCACCTCTGTAGGTCACCGGAGATCAGAACACCATCAGAGGGTCCAACTAGAATTCACTGGGGGTCCTTTCTGATTCCTGGGGGTCTTGAAGAGGTCAGTTCTTCCCCAGGAGATTTAGCCTCACCCACCTGTCCTGAGTCACAAGCAGGCAGCGAATTCCTAGCGCTGCAGCGTCACTGCACCCAACAGCGCAGCACGTGGGCCCATGTGCCAGGGGCAGCCTGACAGGATAGAGGCCTCAGAAGGGAGTCACACCGCGAGGTCGGCGGCGGGGAGGAGGAAGGGAGGAAGCTGGCTGCGAGTCAGGAAGTCACTGCTGCAGGTGGAGGTGGATTGGGGGAATATTGAAGAATGATGGACTGACTCATTCTTGTACAGGAGAGGCTGGGCTGGCAAACCATGAGGTCCTCCAGGTTGCTAGGGGCTGGGATGTGGCCCTCCAAGATTATCGGCACCAAATTCTGACCTTTGAGATGGATGTGGCATAGAGTTCTGAGGGAACAGACGTCAGGTAGGAACAGGGGCTACTGGCTTTGTCCCTGAGGCTGGAGATATTTGTTTATTCACACAGGCAGGCATATGCTCAAAAATCTTAATTATACCTGCCCTCTGACCCTGAAAAATCACTCCTAAGTTTAGACCCAACAGAAATGCATTTATGTGTCCACCAAAAAGACAGAAGACAGTACTGGAAACAGCACAATCATCCATTAACAATAAAATGGATAGGTTATTGTGTATTCATACAATGGGATACTCCTTGGCAATAAGAATAGACAACATGGGTAAATCTCAGACATAATTGGAATAAAAAAAAAAGCCACTTCCAAAAGAGTAAATGTACTTTATTTATATGAAGTTCAGAACAGGCAAAAGTATGGTTTTATACTGCACAATGGCGGCTAACTTCGGGGTGGGAGGTGATGAACAGAATTCAGGGGACATCTGGGCGCTGGTCATTTCTGTTTGCTTGATCTGGGTGCTGCTTATACAGGTGTGTTTATTTCACGGATTAACCCAGCTTTGCACACGTCGTTTGTGAACATTTGTGTCCATAAAAAGTTTACCTTAAAAAGAGACTTAAAAGATGGTTGCAGCCAGTCCCCTTTTAGCACTACTGTGAAAGATGCAGGCATGGACCAGACAGTCGTGTGCCCTCAGGAGTGATGGAGGCAGACAGGACCACACCCAAGTGGGGAAACAAGACAAGTCAAACTGCTGCTCTCCTGGGGAAGCAGGGAAGGCTTCAGAGAGTACTGGAGTGTGCAGGGGCTGGTAGCAGAAAGATGCCACCGATGCCCTGAAGGGGAGGGGCTGCGGACAAACCCTCTGATAAATCAGAACCCCCCCCCCGCCCCCGGGGGCCCAGTGGGGCCAACTCCCCAAGGTCGTAGAGTCCTCCTTGGGCTGCCCAGAGGACAACGCAGCAGGCCTTTCCTGCAGCTATGCACGCGTCACAGGCATCTCATTCTGGAGACGCACTTTTGGAAAAACATTTTCAGCGGGGAGAGCCGACTGGAAACATACTGCTTCTAAAAGGATCCCCAGAGCTCTGAATTACTTATTCACTGAGCATTCATCATTGATGAGGCCCCTGTTGGCTTTGCTCTTCCACAAACACTTTCCCTCCGCATCTCAGCATGGTGGGCTGTGGTTGGTAATATGCTGCCTTTACAAAGCATCTCCCACACATCACCTGGACCTTTGCTGCAGAAGGAGCAGATGTATCTTTGTTTCTCAGAGGCCTGTGGGGCACCTGACCAGCAGCACAGGGCTGTCTCCATCAGTCCATTCTGCCTCCTGTGGGGAACTGGGTGAGACTGCATATACCCCCACCCACCACAGCAGGAGGCAGGGGCGCACTCTGCTGAAGCTGGGAGCTGAGTAACCATTTTCAGATGGTCCTTTCAGATACTCTAGAGAAGGAAATGGCAACCTACTCCAGTATTCTTGCCTGGAGAATTCCATGGACAGAGGAGCCTGGTGGGCTACAGTCCCTGGGGTCGCAGAGTCGGACACGACTGAGCGACTAACTTTCAAATACTCACTGTTTACCAGGTACAAAGAAGAAACGGGCTGTGATGGACATTGCTGTGTTTTGGCCAATCAGAACCCCTGCTTTCTTCTCTCAGGACCCTGATTTCCTTTCAGAGGACCCCCTGCCCTCCCCTGGGGCAGCATAGGAGGAGCTGGCTCAGCTCAGGTACATGCCCTCCCTAAATGGGTGCCTGGAGCCTGCCTCCCCAAGGTCCTTCCTCCTGCCACCTGTCACAACCCAGGGGTGGGCGCGTGACTGGAAGAGCAGCTGGAGCTCTGCACTGGGCTGGACTGTGCTGAGGGCTGCGATTCTGCACCCCTGGGAGCGCCCCCCTGCAGTGAGCTCCCCTGGCCCCATCCGCAGCACAGCTGCCGACTGAGCCTGGACGTACCTCCAGAGAAGTCTCCCCTGTGGAACTGCTCTGAAGTGGGGCCCGATGTCACTGCAGACTAGGACACGTGCTAAGTGCCAGGAGAGGGGACGTAGGGCCTAGCTCAGGCGGCACGTCCCAGGGCCCAGCAGTGCCTGGCCATGGGGTCAGTTTCTCACCTACCCTCAGATGAGACGAGGGCTCTTCAAATCCAACCCAGGAGGCATGACCTGGGTACAAAGCTGTCAGCCTTTGTTCAGTGGTACTGTGACTCGAATAACAAGGAACTCTTGGGACTGATAAATCAGGGAAGGGCTGGAGGAGAGCCGTGCTGGTGTTTACTGGTCCTGGTGTGAACAGGGGCTTGGGTGCGCAGTGAACTAACTGCCTTGGCTCCTTCCTGAGGAAGGGCAGCAAGCGCTGCATTTTGCTTTGAGACTGTCAAGCTCCTTTGGCTTTGATTTTAGACTCATCATCAAGAAATCAAGAAACCTTCTGATACGGAGCTTGTGGAGGGACATCACTGGCTCTGGACTCAGTTCTGAGTTCGGATCTGTGCCACCCTGGTTAAATGTTCCTGTGTAAACCTCAGCGTTCTTGTCTGTAGGATGGGGTTGAGACCCTCGTGCGTCTGATTGCTGGTCTTGTACTGTGGCCTTCTTGCGCCCCCCCCCCGTGCCACCACCTTGCGGAAGTTCTGTGCTAAGAGCTCAGCTCACATATCTGGGCAGTATGGCACATGTCTGCACTTCACGTTCTCAGGCATGGGCTCATTTAGTCTTTATCTTATAAAGAAACGGAAGCTGAGAGAGGTGAACTGACTTGCTCAGGATCACAGCCAGGATGTGGCAGAAGCAGGATTTCTTTTCTATTAGCATTTCTATGTAGTTTCTACATGGATTTCCTGAGGGTTGTTCGAGGGGATTAGAAAGGGCCCAGGCTGATGCCTGGCACCTGGAGAGCTGGGGTGTGGACGGTTACTGGGGTGGTAGGAGCTGTGGGCGTCGGACCTGGAGCTGGACCAGAGCACTGCTCTACAGCTCTGGGAGCCTAGCTGGCCCTGAGTCTGCGGGGTGGACACCCAGTCTCTGCCTGTGTGGTGTGCTCTCCTGCGGTGGTTGGCTCAATGATGTACAAAGTTCTTGGGGCAAGAAATGTGAAAATCCTGCTCTGGCAGCCTGGACCCTGGCCGAGGAGCACCTGGGTGGCTGGTGGTCTGGATGGAGCCTGCAACGTGGCTGCTTATGGAATAAAGGCAGGGCTGCCCCAGTCAGGGCCTTGACTTTGAGCTAATAGAACTGAACTGTGGCCACAAAGGTTCTGAACGTCCTTTGTGACTTGGTAGACGGAGAGCGAGACAGTCAGTAGGCCTGAAGGGCATGAACGGGAGGCATTTATTGTTAGAGACGGCAGATGCTAACACTCAAACGGGCTTCAACACAAACATGAGGCAAGGGAGGTGCCCCGGCCCCGCAGCCCTTCGCTCCCTCCAGCGCAGGCTTCCTTGATGCTGCAGCCCAGCGACCACTGTCCCTCTGGCAGCAGGAGGCAACGGCACCCCGTACTAACCACAGGCAGAAGAGGGGCTGGGGTGGCCATGGACTGGGCTGCTGCCCACAGAGCTCTGCCTGTTCTCCACTCTTGGGGGAGAGTCCAACAGACAAAAACGCATATCCTTAAATAACTGGATGCAGGTACATCGTGTTCATTTGCTTAATAAGCAAAACAAAATCAGTCTGGTGCCCAGGCTGCAACAACATCGGGAGGGCCAGAGTCTCTGCGGCTGGGGGGCATGGGGTCCTCAGGTGACCCCTCCCCTTGCTGGCCTGTCTCTGGGCTCCAGGCCCAGGAAAGACTTCAGTCCTCAGTCACCGGGGGAGGAATGAGCTGCAGCTGGAAGTTCTCCTTCTGGAAGATGCTGTTGAAGGCGGGGCCACTCTGGGACCCTCCAAATGGCCTGCAGCTCTCGCCACTGCGATTCTGGGAGAGTTCCGTGAGGAGGGCCAGCTGCAGAGGAGAGGACGCAGTCAGCAGGGGCTGGAGGTAAGGCCGGGCGTGGACCTCACACCTGCATCTGCATCTAGCTAACCACCACGGCGACTCTGCACATGTTCACATCCTCTGGTAAGGCCTAAATTTCCTCCTTTAACAACGAGAAGGCTGGACACGGTAAGTCTCACAGGCATGTCACACTGTGATACTTTCTGAGCCTCCCTCATGCTGTGTACCCTCTGCAGGCACGTGACCCTGTTGCCCAGCTCACTCCAAACTCCCTCTCTCCTTAGTGGGCTTTCCTCAGAGTGAGTGGTGATCTCTGGCTCTGCGTCCTTGCCTTCATGATCCAGATAGCTCCCGATGGACGCCCCAGCTGCCACTCAGGGATGCCACCTTCTCCTCCGGGTACCCTCCGTGCTCCAGTGTCCACCAGTGACACCCTCCCTGTTACAGGCTCAGTGCTGGGGGACCTGCCAAGGCAGGCAGACTGTTGATCTAGCCCGCCGTCTGCCGGGAAGATTAGGCACAGAGCCTGATGACCTAGCCCCAAGCTGCCCTTGACGGTTAGAGGAGACAGGGGTGCCACAGCTGAACTTTACCCGCAGAGGCAGCGGCTGTGAGGACTGAGCTGGCACCTACGGCGGGGCAGGCCTCCCAGTGCCAGGACTTCGCACAGCCCCAGGTGACAGCCCCCAGCGCCTTCCAGGCTGCTAGATCCTGCTACCAGGTCTTTCACATGCAATGTGTCTGATCCTCCACAACCACCTTCTGGGGAAAAAACCCAGAGCTCTGAGAAGTGAAGTAGCCGGGTCACCCCAGGGGTGAGTGGTAGCCTGGAGTTCAAGCTCCGGTCCCCGGGACAGGTTCCGGTCGGCCGGGCGGCCTGCAGCTCTGCCTCCCCTGGAGATGACGCCTGTCACCTGCTCTCTTCCCGCCTCCCCCAGGCTGGCTGTCTTCTACTGCCCTCTGACCTCTGATAAGGGTTCTTTCCTCACCTAGGTGACAGTGGCAGGAGGCTTACACGTGTCTGTCCTCCTGTTGAAAACTCACTGCAGAGGCTGTGGTAACTGGGGAGATGTCTGAAGAGCCTTGGTTCACAGTGCTGATTTACCTAAAACACTCCAGTACCTGGCCCTGCTCAGACATGGGACTGTGGTCCGAGGCAGAGTCCCGAACCAGGCTCCCTGCAGGGACTCCCACTGTTGTCGAGCAGGTTACAGAGGCGGGTCCCGCGCTCTGCACAAGCCCCACCCACGCCACTTCCCATCTTCTGTAACCCTCTGGGCTGCCACCAGCCGCTGGCATTCTCTGCATATGATGCCGTAACAGGACAGGCAACAGAGGCTACATAAACACCAAGTTCTTTCACACTCAGACACTGAAGTGAAAGGGTCAGTCACAAAAAATATTTTTTGTTTTCCACTTCCGTACCTTAAGTGTTCTGGAAATTGATTGGGCCCAAATAATGGCTCAATAGTGTGAAGCAGAACTTCTGAGAATCAAAGGCCCAGAAACCCCACTCCCGGGGCAGAGCCGGGCTTAGGCTGGGAAGGGGCGAGGTGAAGCCAGGTAAGTGAACCTCCTGGAAGAAAAGCCTCTGTCCAGACCAGCTCTCAGAGATGGAACACCATTTTCCCTCTGGGCTGCCACCAACCTAGCAGGGGTGTGGGGAATGGGAAAAGGGAGCGCAGCACAAAAACAAGAGCCTCGAGACAGTCTGTGCAAGCTCAAGGAAAGCGTTGGGAAGAAATCTGGCCCGACTAGAATTCAGGTGTGACTGGGCGAGGAGGAGCTGGTTGAGTATGACTCCACTTGCAGGGGCTAGAGCCAGGAAAGTGTTACAAGCCAGGCGGCAACAGGACCTGGGGGCTCGGAGATGGTGCCCTGCACGCAGCAGAATCCCTAGGGAGGGACAGAGGACCTGCAGTGACCTCTGGGAGCTGGAGGGCAAGGGGAGAAACAGGAGACCGCCCTATGGAGTGGGTGGGGTGGGAAGGATGAGCCCAGGGTGCCGGCCGTGACCGGATGACAAAGAATGCCACACAGAGACAGGCAAGGGCAAGGACGAGCAGGGTGTTGTGGCATGACTGCCAGTAGCCCTCTAAATATGTACTCTTCTTTTACAGTTCCAGGATTCAGTAGTGTTAGGGCTTCTGGAATCAAGACCAGGTTTCCTAGTCTCCACTGCAGTTAGGTCATGTGTCTAAGTACTGGACAAAGAAGGTAAGTGGAAGTGGTGTATACAGTTTCTAGGAACTATCCTTAAATAGAGGGCTTATGAACTTTCTTTTCTTCCCCCTTGCTAACAGGAATGCAGATGTGATGGTTGGAGCTGGGGCAACCATGTTGAACCACATAAGTATAATCCACATATTAGAGATGATAGAACCACAAAGTAGAAGAAATCTAGAGAGATATTCATGGAATGTGCCCTGGGATCCCTGCATTTGCAATTCTATCTTGGTTAAGCCACTACAGTTTGGCATTTATCTTTCATGGCCAAAACAAATTCAACCAGTGCAGATGTACAGCAGAGTCTGGGGCTTAGGGCAGATCTGGCAGTCATCAGTAAAAACAAGGCTCCCAGATGAGGGACTGGGCTTAGGCCTGCTTTCTCTGGAGGCAGCACAAACACAGATGCCCTCCTGTGTCCTCAGCCCAGGGTACGTAGGGGACAGAGATCTTTCCACTTCCTCTGCATCCTTTGCCAAGTTCTCAGTGCTCCCCGGGGTCAGGGCTCCACACACCATGACAGGGATGCCAGGGCACCTTACAGACTGAGGAGGAGGCTGGAGTGAGGACCTGGGACATGGTGTTCCCAAAACAGTAGTCATAAATAGGGAGATGAACATCTAGATGACCACATGAACATTACCCTGGAACTTCCTCGGTAGAGATGGCAGAGCTGATCAAATGCTTGGGTTTGCTGTGGATCCAGAACAGGTTCTGAGGTTGCCTGAGAAATCAGAAACGCTAGGATTAATAACATCCAAGGGCAGCCTCCATGGAACATGATGCGGTGCTTCCTTCACGCGGAAGAAAACCCGCGCTACCAGCAATCCATGAGCTACTTTACTGAATATTTATTACAAGTGGTGCACACCCCCGCAGGCCCTCAGTGCCAGCTCTAGGCTGACAACCTCCCTAAGGCTTCTCCCTGTAGCCTCAGTGTTTCCATACTTATGAGCTTCCTTTGGGGCGTCACGGTTCCTCTTTGCCTTTACTATGGAGAATTTAGCTCCACCCAACCTTGCACCCCCATATCCAGCACTGAATACAGCCAGCAAAGATGCCCCTTCTTTGTGCTGGTGGTGGGAATATGTTACAGATGAAAAATTATGTCATTTCCCTGCCTTATTGTAAAGCTGATAGCTAACCAAGGGACTGAGATTTTAGTCTGTTTTGGGGAGAGGGGAAGTCTAATTTGCTTCCCCAGCAGTTTTGCCTTGTCCAACTGGTTACTGTGCCAACACCGTGATCCTGCTCTCTGTGAATCCAATCCAGCTCACAGCTGGAGGAAGAAATGGGATCCTGGCAGAGGCCGCTGTAGGCTTTGGAGTCAGAGGTGACCTGAAATACAAGTTCTGACACTAACCTGCTGGGTGACCCTTAGGCAGGTCCCTTCTCTGACTTGTGAGAGAGGAAAATGCTTCCTTATGGGCTTACTGAATATTAAATTAGATGAGATCCTTTATATAAAATGTCTTTTATCTGCTTGCCCCCCCCCCCCCATAAAGGCTCAGTATATGCTGGTTTTTATTACTACAATTCAGAGCATCCTCAGTTAAATGATGGTGTGTTTCAACGAGGAAGGTGTCAACATGAGCACCTATCCCTGAGAGCTGAGCGAGGGCTCTGGGACTTAAGGGCTGCAGATGGGGGTCTGAAGACTTGTTCTGTTTACAGGAAGTCCTGGCAGGAACAGGGGAGGCAGAGAACAAGTAAACACCACTTAGAACTGTTACCATGTACTGAGCATTTCCTGTGTGCCAGGCCCTGTGTGCTCTTTGTGGATGAGCTCACTGAACCCTCATAACCACTCTAGGAGGAAGGTGCTGCCATGTCTATCCCTCCCCAGCCCCTAAGGATTTGAACTTTCAAAAGCATTACAGTGTTAAGAGGTTATATAAACTTGTGTCCTAGGAATGACTTTGCTTCTTTTCTTCAAAATTTTCCCACCCGTAGGGGGAAGAACCCTAAGCACTAAGACAGAATGGAAATAAGCACCACCCCTGAATAAACCATGCTCGTGAGTGTGAAACAGCTTCACAGCTTCATCTTCTGTGAAAGAATGTGTTTCAATATCGAGAGAGCAGCTGACAGTAAGGACGCTCACGGCACCTGGGCTTGTGGAATCCCGCTGTGCTGTCCTGGAGACCGGCCCAGGCCGCAGGTGCCCAAAGTCTTCCTGATGCTCTCAGTGACATGGGGATGGCGGGGGTTGGCCCGTGGGAATCCCAAGCCAGGCCGCCAGGAAGACAGGAGGATAGACCACAGAGGCCCCACTTTTCATTCTAGACTCACACCTCTGGGTCTCCAGACACTTGGAGGGATCATTCTCTACTCCTGAGAACGTTCCAACTTGCCTTGACACTTTAAGAAACACTTTTCAATCTAATTTGGTAGAAAAATGATCCTGTTCTTGGAGAGAAATTGTGTGGAGTATCACACTTCAGTTTATACTAAGTAAGATGCACAGGGGCGTTCCAAGCTAAAGATGATCTGAAGGTTTGAAAAATACTGCAAACTAAGCTCAAACAAGCAAGAAGAAAAACACATAAATACTTTTGAGAGACTTCACAACAGAAAGCATGGTCCTGCCCCGATTTTCCACATCCCTCCAGTACTGCTGGCGTGAACTGGGCAGGGCTGGCCACGGACAACACCCGCCTCTCACTGGCCGCTCAGCACCTGCCATCCCCAGCATATGACAAGGGACCAAACCACCCTGATCTTACTTTTGCCGATTCCATGGTTATTCCATGATCAAGTTTAAAGGAGGGTCTAAGTGGAACAAAGTCAAGAATGGAGTAGGTAAGGTGGCGCTGGGTGGGGGTGTTAAGGTGGTTGATTAAAAAGGCGGCTGTAAAAGCCAAGCTGGAAAATGACAAAGTGACAAAAGCAAGAAAAAGCTGTCATGAAATACACTGCTGTGCTTGTTACGAAAGTGTAGATGGCGAGCCACGGAAGAAACGCCCATCGAACCCTGTGCCGAGAAAAACTGTACTGGACACAGTTACTAGTTGTCTAGACTTTCTGCCAATTGTGTTTTCTGTTTTGCTTCTGTCACAAAGGAACTCAAAGCCAAGTGGTCGGTACAGCTAAGTAGCAGCTGTACAGGACGTGGTGGCAACAAAAGGTTAGATTTTACATTATTTTCCATAGGCACATGGTTTTTAAACTCTAGATTTCTGCATTTATTTCATCATTGGATGTATTTTGGAAGCCAAACCATTTTGTGAAAGCGAAGGTCATGTGAGACCAGAAGCAGAAAATGCATGTGACACACAGATCGCTCTCAACGGTGGCTAGCTGAGGGCACCTTCCAGGGTCAGGGACAAGCAAGGCGTCCACTCTCACTACTTTATTTCACATAAGAGCACCTTCCAGGGTTAGGGACAAGACAGGCTGCCCACTCTCACTACTTTATTCCACATAAGAGCACCTTCTAGGGTTAGGGACAAGACAGGGTGTCCACTCTCACTACTTTATTCCACATAAGAGCACTCCCTCTAAGGTTAGGGACAAGACAAGGCTGTCCACTCTCACTCTTTTATTCCACATAGTTTTCAAAGTCCTAGCCATGGCCCTCAGAAAAGAAAAAGAAAAGGACTCCAAATTGGAAAAGAAGTAAAGCCCTCATTGTTTACGGATGATATGATACTATACATAGAAAACCCAAGGCCGCTACCAGAAAACTACTAGGATCATCAATGAATCTGGTAAAGTTGCAGGATACAAAATTAATACACAGAAATCTCTTGCATTCTTATACACTAACAATGAAAGAGAAATTAAGGAAACAATCCTATTTGCCATCACATCAAAAAAAAAAAAATCCAGGCATAAACCTACCTGAGGAGGCAAATAACCTCTGCTCAGAAAAAACTCTAAGACGCTGATGAAAGTACTGAACGATAACACAAACGGAAAGGTACACCGTGTACTTGGATTGGAAGAGTCAGCACTCAATGAATACACTACCCAAGGCAATCTGCAGACTCAGTGCAATCCCTATCAAATTACTAACGGCATTTTCTACAGAACCAGAACAAAAATTTTTTAATTTGTATGGAAACACAAAAGGCCCCGAATTATTCCTTAAAAAACTAAAAACAGAACTACCATATGATCCAGCAATCCCACCCATGGGCGTTTATCTGGAGAAGACCATAGTTGGAAAAGATACATGCACCTCAGCATTCACTGCAGCACTCTAGCTAAGACATAGAATGTCTAAATGTTCATCAACAGAAGAATGGATAAAGATGTAGTACATATAACAATGGAATATTATTCAGCTATTAGAACAAACTATACCATTTGCAGCAACATGGATGGACCTAGAGATTATCACAGTGAAGTAAGTCAGAGAAAGGTAAATATATCACTCATATATGGAATCTAATTTTAAAAATGATACAAGTGACCTTACTTACAAAACAGAAATAGACTAACATTTCAAAAACAAACTTATGGTCACCAAAGGGAAAATGTGGAAAAGAAACGTGGAAGGGAGGAATAAATTAGGACTTTCAGATTAATGTATACACAGTACTATATATAAAATAGATAACCAACAAGGACCCCCTACTGTCCATGGGGTCGCAAAGAGTTGGACACAACTTAGTTACTGAACAACAATAAGAACAAGAAAGACCTACTGCATACAGCACAGGGATCGCTACTCAATATTCTGTAATAACCTGTATGGAAAAGAATCTGAAAAAGAATGAATATATGTAATGTATAACTGAATCACTTTGCTGTACACCTGAAAGTAACACAACATTGTACATAAACTGTACTCTAATAAAAATTTTTTTTTAAGTATAAAATGGTACTGTTAAAAACAGCATCATGCTTTTGCCCCCAGGAAGCACTACATAGTTGATGAGTCTATTCCAGGCACAGAATAAACTCCTTTGGGAGTTTGCTCACTGAGGCAGCAAGTGTAGGAGTCTCAAATGCTGGTCCAACTCATATTTTCTGATCTAGCTCTTCTTCAGTATTAATGTGCATAAGAACCACAGAGATCTCATTAAAATGCAGATTCTGGTTGGAAGGTGTGGGGTGGGGTCCGAGCCTCCAGGCAACACTTGGAGTAGCACTGCTAACCTGTACCCAGAACCACTCAGCACAGCTGGACTTCCTGTCCTCACCCCATCCTAAGGGGAGCAGAACCCGCTCAGCTTATGGGCATTTGCCTTCTTCCCATTCAACTATACCACATCAACCAAACAACCAGCATTTCTCTTTTTCTAAGGTGTCCCAATTAGGTATGTTTTCAACATTCACTGAGTTCAATTTCATCTTAGCAACCCTTAGGTATAATAAGAAAATTTAATGTTTCTGCCACATGGTTTACTGGAGTTAATTGCAGGCCCTACACCTACCTACTTTACCATGTAAGTTAACACAGTTGTGTAAATTGAGAAGAAAAAGGCTACGAGACCTGCCCAATAGGAATCAAAAATTCACAATCAAGGGTCATAACAAGAGCCTCTACCTTATAAACCCTAGTCCCCCTCTCCTGGAGAGAAAAGCTGGAGTAATAAATAGGTAAGTGTGCACACAAACACATACCCAGAACCATAATTTCAAACATGATGTGCCAATGCAGGGTGACTCTGAGTTCCAGGCTTGTCATCATATTCTGCTCGAGGCCCTTACACTCCTTGGAGATACCTAGGGAAGGGATTTTCCAATGACATCCTTCAGAAACTGAAAAATGTGGTTGTTCCATGGGTGTGAAATAACTAAGGTGACAGGTCCTTTCTGATGAAACAAGCCATCATCCTGAACAACGCAGATACCGAACAAAGGTGCACGCTGGGGCCACCCTGGAACCCTCTGGAAGCAGAGCTGCTGCAGGATGGGATGCCCTGTTCCTGGCCAGGCCGTGCTGTCTCTGTGGAAGTCTGTCTGCGAACAGGTCATCTGAGGAGATAGCAGAGCTATCTGCAGATGTGCCTGGGACCCAGCAGATGCTCACCTGTCTTAAAATCCTGCCTGGAACAAGACAGAGCCTTTAAAAAAAAAAAAAAAAAAGGAAGCATTCAGGGGATGACTAATACCTCATGAAGGTGAGGATTTCTGTCTGCTTCTCCTTGGGTGCAGCAGTGAGGTGGGGTAAGAAGGAGGGGCAGGACAGGGCCCTGGGAGGGGGCTCGTCCAGAGTCCTCTTCAGCTGGTTTATGCCCCACCCTATGCAGGCTCGTCCCCTCTCACCTCCGGGCTTCATGAATGGGGAGCCAGTTCTCTGGTTCAGGTATTTCTGGGACCTCTGCTATATTAGCACCTGGGGTATAAAGATGAGTCAATCAAGAGGAGCTTAACATCTCATAGATTCTGGGACATGAGAAATCCATAAGATGATTTCATTTTCTCCAGTGTTGATAAGCAAAGCGTGAGAGATTACTGAGGTATAATAACCATATACACCATATTTACCAGGGCAGCCTCATTTGAAACAATGCTCTCACATTATCTACGTATATCGTCAAAATGTCCCTGAAATTACACCATTCTGGGGTCCAGATTACACTCTTGCACACATGAGACACTCTCTGAGCACTTCTGTCAATAAATAAGCAGCTACGTGGCTGGCCCATGACTATACTGTGCTTCCTGTAATTGTCTAGCTGTCTCCCTGTTAGCCTGGGAACTTGAATACCAGAACTACTTCTTACTCATCCTTCATTCCCAGTGCTCTGCAGCCAGAAAATGTTCAACCAACATTTGCTGAACATCGCACATCTTCCTTTACTCTGAGCTGTCCATCTTAGGAATCAGAGCGGGCAGCAGCTTGCTCTCCCTGGCCCATTGTGAAATCACTGGCATTGTCTTCCTATTTCTAAGAACTTGATTTTGTAAAGATTCTTTGTGACTTCTGGCATGTTTATCCTGTATCTCAGTGAAATATCTATTTCGTTTTATTTAATTCACTTTAAGGGGAAGGATTATTTCTCAAATGTCAGAAAATACCAGCCCTTTTAAGAAGGAAGGGAAATCTACCAAACCCGTGGGACTTGGTTAAAATCCTCTTTCTGTTGTAGCTCTGGCATATCCTGTGCTGGACCCTCCCTCGCATGTCCTGCCCGTGACACTGCAGTGGCTGGCAGCCAAAAGCCTGGGCTCTAGAGCCTGCCTGCCTGTGCCCACACCCCAGCATCACCATCACTGGCACCACAATCGCTGGCAAGTTACCTATTCTCTCTGAGCTAGGGTTTCTATGAGCACAGTGAAGACAGCTGCCCCACATAAAGTGGCTGAGAAGATTAAGGAGTACACAGCAGAAGCCTAGGACTTCGCAAGTCCCTTCTTAAGTGTTACTAACTGGAGGCACAGGAGGGCCTCCCGGTTTACACACAATACTGGTCATGTGTACTGAGTCCTAACGTGGCCACTGAACACAGAAAGAAAAGAGACGTCAGAGCACAGTGCAGACAAGACTGGCAACGAGAGGGACAGGTAGATGCTGCAGGAGGGAAAGAAGGGGCAGTGGGGGGAAGCCTTGAGCAAGAAGCACCCCGAGGACAGGGCGCTGTCTCCCATTCACGGGGCCTAGCACTTGGTCCAGCACGGAACAGCTATGAAATGACTATCCTCTGATCAAACCAATGGAGGCGTGGGAAGGGTGAGCAGATTTTCTACTTCTTACATAGTCACTGAGGCGTTTCTAAACCACCTGGAACTTGCAAAGCAGGAAGGGGAATGCAGGGTGTGACTTCACACAGCCCTGGCTCCACCTGGATTCTGTGATGACTAGTGAGCAGTTCTGGCTGAGTTATTTAGCTTCTCTCAGCTTCATTAGCTGCAAAACACTACTCTCCAGAATTGTGAGGATCACACTGACATGTGGGTCCGGCACCTTTTTGATGGTCAATAAATGGTCGTCACTGCTGTGCCTGTGTTATGTCTGTGCCTGGGGGAAGCATCTGGTGGGCACAGCACTGGACTGAGAAGCTGGGAACTTGAGTGCTAATCCGGCCATAGGTCCCTGTATAACCTGAGCAGGTCCCACTGCTCTGATGGGTCTGTGTTCTGACCTATCGAAGGGCAGTGCTATCAGGGCCACACTGCCATCTGGGTGCCGTGAGACCACAGGCATTTGGGGCACAAAGGCTGAAGGTAGTGGTGTTTACTGAAGCTAATCGGGGATCTTACTGCAGCATTAGAAGCAAACTAAGGCAACCAACTAGGGCGCTGTCACCAAGACCCATGATAGGGCTGAAGAGAAACAGTAGATTCAGCCTAAGATGCTGCACAGAGAAACTGATTTGCTAAATCAGTGCCATGCTCAAAAGGAAAGTGGGAGCGCCAAACGTGAACACAGTCTCAGTCTGCTTTATAGTGCTTTATCCTTAAACAAAGCACCACACCTAGACCATCTAACCCACAGGCACAGAACTGATCAGGAGTGATTCTCCAATTGGAAGAGAAAGATACTATCTGCTAGAGCAAATTTCCCTCCTCCCATGTAATGAAGTCCAGTAACAAGAGCTGAAAATTATACTAGCTGAACATGAAGAGGAAGAAGCAATGACAACACCGGACATGTCCTTGTAATACTCAGAATTAAAGTAAATCCAGTGGAAAACGAGGCCCTGATGATCTGGGAGAGCCCCAGGGAGAGGGACGCAGGGCAGAGCGAGTGTGCTAGCCCATTTCAAAGCTCAGTGCCTCCCAGATGGGTGGAAGTGAGCGCTGTAATTACATCCGCTGCAAGGAAGAAAACAAACCAGGGCTTTCGGGATTCACAGGCCTCATAAGCACATCAAGCTTGATACAGGAAACAACTCTGATCGCTGCCACCCTGAAGGCTGAGTTCCTAGGAATATGGATAATAACACCAGGCATTCTGGATACAGAGCCTTCCGAGTCATACATGCAGACAGAGGTACTCATGGGAGACTGAGCTCTGCCTGTTCATGTCTTATTCTTCATAATAAACAAGGCCCTGGAATAAAAATCCCAGCATCTCCGTTCCTAATTGTCTTCCCACATGAGAAGGCTGAGCCTAGAATGTGAGAGACATTGGCTCTTGGTCTAATTTTGTGATACGATTGTCTCCTCTGCACTCCAGGAGCCTTCTGCTGGCAGTTCTGTAATTTGCTGGTGGAGATGGGGGCAGAGTTGGAGCAGAATGGACGTAATGAGAGTCATATTTCCCACTTTCTCTTGCCTTGGCCTCGCTATCAAGTCTGTCTTTATTTCTTATACAGTTAAGACTTTTGCTACCACAACAGTTAGAACTGGACACGGAACAACAGACTGGTTCCAAATAGGAAAAGGAGTACGTCAAGGCTGTATATTGTCACCCTGCTTATTTAACTTATATGCAGAGTACATCATGAGAAACACTGGACTGGAAGAAACACAAGCTGGAATCAAGATTGCCGGGAGAAACATCAATCACCTCAGATATGCAGATGACACCACCCTTATGGCAGAAAGTGAAGAGGAACTCAAAAGCCTCTTGATGAAAGTGAAAGTGGAGAGTGAAAAAGTTGGCTTAAAGCTCAACATTCAGAAAACGAAGATCATGGCATCCGGTCCCATCACTTCATGGGAAATAGATGGGGAAACAGTGGAAACAGTGTCAGACTTTATTTTTGTGGGCTCCAAAATCACTGCAGATGGTGATTGCAGCCATGAAATTAAAAGACGCTTACTCCTTGGAAGGAAAGTTATGACCAACCTAGATAGCATATTCAAAAGCAGAGACATTACTTTGCCAACAAAGGTCCGTCTAGTCAAGGCTATGGTTTTTCCTGTGGTCATGTATGGATGTGAGAGTTGGACTGTGAAGAAGGCTGAGCACCGCAGAATTGATGCTTTTGAACTGTGGTGTTTGAGAGTCCCTTGGACTGCAAGGAGATCCAACCAGTCCATTCTGAAGGAGATCAGCCCTAGGATTTCTTTGGAAGGACTGATGCTAAAGCTGAAACTCCAGTACTTTGGCCACCTCATGCAAAGAGTTGACTCATTGGAAAAGACTCTGATGCTGGGAGGGATTGAGGGCAGGAGGAGAAGGGGACGACAAAGGATGAGATGGCTGGATGGCATCACTGACTCAATGGATGTGAGTCTGGGTGAACTCTGGGAGTTGGTGATGGACAGGGAGGCCTGGCGTGCTGCGATTTGTGGGGTCGCAAGGAGTTGGACACGACTGAGCGACTGAACTGAACTGAAGCCGACTTCACTTTCACTTTTCACTTTCATGCATTGGAGAAGGAAATGGCAACCCACTCCAGTATTCTTGCCTGGAGAATCCCAGGGACGGGGGAGCCTGGTGGGCTGCCGTCTATGGGGTCGCACAGAGTCGGACACGACTGAAGCGACTTAGCAGCAGCAGCAGCAGCAGCAGCAAGCTGTTTCAAGAGGGCTTCCTAGGTGGCGCTACTGGTAAAGAATCCACTTGCCCATGTAGGAGACATAAGGGATGCGGGGGTTTGATCCCTGGGTCCGGAAGGTCCCCTGGAGGAGGGCATGGTAACCCACTCCAGTATTCCTGCTTGGAGAAACCCATGGACAGAGGAGCCTGGTGGGCTACAGTCCATGGGGTCACAAAGATTCAGACATCTTTGTGTCTGACAGCACACACACACACAAGCTGTTTCAAACTAGAGGTCCTTAATATTTAACCCTTTTGCCTAAAGTGAAACTGACTTCAGAAAGCAGTGACGCCATACTTCCTGCTCCACCTGCAAACAGAAAACACCTCTCCTAAAATTCCCACCCACAAGGCAGTTTGTTTTCACACAGAACCTGACCTCTCACCTTCATTTCTCAATACCGCAAAATTCCCAATGAGCTCACAGTTAATAATGAATTAGATGAAGAAGTAATAAAATAAGCTGGTATGTTGCTAAGCTGACTGGAGACAGGAGGGAAACACCCAGCAGAACATCTCCTGAGGAGATTTCTCTTAGAACCAGCTGTGAGGGAAGAAAGTGTGTGAGGCTGGACATGGGAATCTTGACAGACTGACTGAAAAATATCCATTAAAAAACCCCACGAACTACAAGACCACAACTGAAAAGAAACAGTACAGTGACTTTTCACAGCAGAGGAAGAAAATGCTGATTTAAGTTTTCTATGATGTGAAGAAGGAGTAACCCCCACTAACAGCTAACAGTTATGGAGCAGGTGATTACTGTGTGCCAGCGTGCTCTGAGCCCTGAACTTGTATTATCTCACCTCATCTAATCATCAGACACCCTAGGAGGCTGGTTCTTTCGTCACCCTCATCTTACATTTGAAGGAACTAAGGTCCCGGGGCAGGAGGTGCCCAAGGTCACACGGGTTGGTGGCACAGCCCAGATCTGAACTGGGCGGCCCAGGCCCAGGGGTCTCTTCCACTTGCCATGCTCTTGGTATTGGCCTGGAAAAAGCCTGACAGTCACTTTCAAGGGACCCAGAAGGTTTTACCCACACTAGGTACAAACAGCTCATGTAGCTCAGTATCAAACAAATAACCCAATCAAAACATGGGCAAAAGATCTATTTATTTAATTTTGGCACCTGGACAGGGACTTGAACCCTGGGCCCTCTGAGTAAAAGTCTGATGCTCTACCAGCTGAACTACCTGGGCAGGCAAAAGATCTAAACAGACATTTCTCCAAAGAAGACATACAGATGGGCAGAAACCACTTGAAGAGATGCTCAACATCACTAATTATTACAGAAATGCAAATCAAAACGACAATGAGGTATCATCTCACACTGGTCAGAATGGGCATCATCAAAAAATCTACAAAACAATAAATGCTGGAGAGAGTGTGGAGAAAAGAGAACCCTCCTACAGCATTGGGGGGTATGTAAATTGATAGTCATTATGGAGAACAGTATGGAGGTTCCTTAAACACTAAAAACAGAACTACCATATGAGCCAGCAATCCCACTCCTTGGCATGTATTTGGAGAAAACCATAATTTGAAAAGATACATGCACACCAATGTTAATGGCAGCAGCACCATTTACAACAGCCAGGACATGAAAGCAAGCTAAATTTCCATCAACAGAGGAATGGATAAAGAATATTATTCAACAATATTGTGAAGTAATTAGCCTCCAATTAAAATAAATAAATTTTAAAAAAGAATATCACTCAGCCATAAAAAGGAACGAAACTGAATCATTTGTAGAGACGTGGATGGTCCTAGAGACTGTCATACAGACTGAAGTTAAGTCAGAAAGAGGGAAACAAATACTGTAATATTGATACATATATGTGGAATCTAGAAAAATGGTACAGATTATCTTATTTGCAAAACAGAAACAGAGACAGAGGTAGAGAACAAATGTATAGATACCAAGGGGGAAAGGGAGGTGGGATGAATTACGAGATTGAGATTGATATATATACACTACTGATACTATGTATAAAATAGATAACGAATGAGAACTGACTGTATTGCACAGGGAACTCTACTCAATGCTCTGTGGTAACCCAAATGGGAAGGAAATTTTAAAAAGAGGAGATATATGTATATGTATAGTTGGTTCACTCTGCTGTGTAACTAACACATTATAAAGCAACCATACTCCAATAAAAATTAATAAAAAAGCATATATGTATATACAATGGAATATTATTCAGCCATAAAAAATCAAAACAATGCCATTGGCAGCAACATGGATGGATCTAGAGATTGTCATACTCAGTGAAATAAGTCAGACACAGAAAGACAAATGTCATATGATATCGCTTATATGTGGAATCTAAAAAATGGGAACAAATGAACTTCTTTACAAAACAGAAATAGTTATGAATGTAGATAACAGACTTACGGTTACCCGGGGACAAAGGAGGGAGGGATAAACTGGGAGATTTATGTAAAATAGATAACTAGTAAAAATCTGCTGTATAGCACCAGGAGCTCTACTCAATACTCTATAGTAGCCTATATGGGAAAAGAATCTTAAAAAAAGAGTGGCTATAAGCATAACTGAGTCGCTTTGCTGTACACCTGAAACTAACACAACACTGTAAATCAACTACACCCCAATAAACAATAAAAAAAAAAAGGAGCTCCCTAGGACTAGCTGGGCAGTATCTGAGCCATGCTCTTGAAACACTGATGGCCTCACCTTCTTCAGGAGATCCTTCACCGATCTGTTTTCTAGTTAAAACAACATCCTATAAGGCCTGTGAGGTCTCAACAAAAAGCCCAGGGGCAGCAGGGCGGATGCAGGCCCTCCACAGCTGCCAGTGTCATGCCTACAAGTGCATCCTGGCGGGCTGGGCTGCACAGGTCCTGTGAGAACCAGCCGTGCTGAGGAACGAGCCGAGCTCCTGCAGGGAGACGCCTCATGCATGGTGAGGAGACAGCTTTATGCGCACATCAGGCCATGAATGTGTTCTGCCGGCACAGAAAAGGCTCTGAGCGGGGCTAACACTAATCCATTGAGTTGATACAGTTGAGGTCAGTTATCTCATCTACAAAACAGAAACCTGCATGACCTTCCTCACATGAGGGGAGGTGACGGGAGGGAAGAAGGGGAGGAGAAGGAAGAAACGGAGAAGACGTTTCCTGTCATCTATTTAAGTCTCTGGCCTTATTCTACTACTTATATGTTTGATGTGTATATCAACCCAACAGGTAGACTTGAGTGTCTGGTTTACATGGGAGGAGGTTCACACACGTTAAAATACAACTTGTAAGGGGAGCTCCTGACAACAGGTCTAATCCTAAGCCCACTCTCCACGTTAGTAATAACACGAGGTGCTCCGAGTGTGGAGGTGTCAGGGACTTTCCGAGGACAGCCTGAGCTGGGGGCGTGCCGGGGGCTAAGGATCCCTGGGGCCACTGACGAGGGCAGCACCACAGCGCCATGTCACTATACAGATGACACAGTGGCTTTTCTTATTTGGTTGTCCGCCCATTTTGCTCCCTCACAAAAAGCAATGTCCCCCAGTTGGTTTCAAGTCTCTGACGCCTGTATACTCCACCTGTCTATGCTTGGCTACTCGTAACCTGCTTTGGAAAGCAACACCCTGGGAAAAATCTATGCTGGCAAAAATTAATGATCTCACTATGCTTAGGAAAAAAAGGTTTTTTAAAAAACAGATCAGGCAACTGTGGAATGCAGCCTCAACTTTATTTAACTAATGTAGTTCCTTGGTCAAATTCACAAACCTTGCCTGTTGTCCTAACAGGGATTATTATTATTATAGAGTCAATTAGTGTAATGGAAAGCTCAGACTCCCAAACACATTAAAAAATAATTGCTGGGTGTCGCCACCCCCATGTCATGGAGGCATTATCTAGAGTTGGCATTATCCGGAGATGTCAGGACACAGACCAGGACCATTGGTAACTAGAAATGGAAAACTAAAGTACCAGGAAATGCCGTGGATGACAACTAGGCTGGGACCCCAACCTCCTTCCTTTCCGGGGGCACGTCCTATGCAAACCTTCATTCCTGCTACATGGTATATTATGGTCCCTCCATTCTTGCTTTTTCTTTCTGTCAGGAAAAGAAAATCTAAAAGGATCCAGAAAGACTTATTTTTATGGGAAGCAGAGAAATGGTATGGACCTAACAGAAGCAGAAGATATTAAGAAGAGATGGCAAGAATACACAGAAGAACTGTACAAAAAAGATCTTCACGGCCCAGACAGTCACGATGGTGTGATCACTGACCTAGAGCCAGACGTCCTGGAATGTGAAGTCAAGTGGGCCTTAGAAAGCATCACTACAAACAAAGCTAGTGGAGGTGATGGAATTCCAGTTGAGCTATTCCAAATCCTGAAAGATGATGCTGTGAAAGTGCTGCACTCAATATGCCAGCAAATTTGGAAAACTCAGAAGTGGCCACAGGACCGGAAAAGGTCAGTTTTCATTCCAATCCCAAAGAAAGGCAATGCCAAAGAATGCTCAAACTACTGCATAATTGCACTCATCTCACACGCTAGTAAAGTAATGCTCAAAATTCTCCAAGCCAGGCTTCAGCAATATGTGAACTGTGAACTTCCTGATGTTCAAGCTGGTTTTAGAAAAGGCAGAGGAACCAGAGATCAAATTGCCAACATCCGCTGGATCATCGAAAAAGCAAGAGAGTTCCAGAAAAATATATATTTCTGCTTGATTGACTATGCCAAAGCCTTTGACTGTGTGCATCACAATAAACTGTGGAAAATTCTGAAAGAGATGGGAATACCAGACCACCTAATCTGCCTCTTGAGAAATTTGTATGCAGGTCAGGAAGCAACAGTTAGAACTGGACATGGAACAACAGACTGGTTCCAAATAGGAAAAGGAGTACGTCAAGGCTGTATATTGTCACCCTGCTTATTTAACTTATATGCAGAGTACATCATTAGAAACGCTGGACTGGAAGAAACACAAGCTGGAATCAAGATTGCCGGGAGAAATAGCAATAACCTCAGATATGCAGATGACACCACCCTTATGGCAGAAAGTGAAGAGGAACTCAAAAGCCTCTTGATGAAAGTGAAAGAGGAGAGTGAAAAAGTTGGCTTAAAGCTCAACATTCAGAAAACGAAGATCATGGCATCCAGTCCCATCACTTCATGGGAAATAGATGGGGAAACAGTGGAAACAGTGTCAGACTTTATTTTTGTGGGCTCCAAAATCACTGCAGATGGTGACTGCAGCCATGAAATTAAAAGACACTTGCTGCTTGGAAGGAAAGTTATGACCAACCTAGATAGCATATTCAAAAGCAGAGACATTACTTTGCCAACAAAGGTCCGTCTAGTCAAGGCTATGGTTTTTCCTGTGGTCATGTATGGATGTGAGAGTTGGACTATGAAGAAGGCTGAGCACCACAGAATTGATGCTTTTGAACTGTGGTGTTGGAGAAGACTCTTGAGAGTCCCCTGGACTGCAAGGAGATCCAACCAGTCCATTCTGAAGGAGATCAGCCCTGGGATTTCTTTGGAAGGAATGATGCTAAAGCTGAAACTCCAGTACTTTGGCCACCTCATGCGAAGGGTTGACTCACTGGAAAAGACTCTGATGCTGGGAGGGATTGAGGGCAGGAGGAGAAGAGGACGACAGAGGATGAGATGGCTGGATGGCATCACTGACTCAATACACGTGAGTCTCAGTGAACTCCGGGAGTTGGTGATGGACAGGGAGGCCTGGCGTGCTGCGATTCATGGAGTCGCAAAGAGTCGGACACAACTGAGCGACTGATCTGATCTGATTTAAATTACAAAGAAAAGCTCCTGAGTGGGATGGCATTTTCTGTCAGTCAGAAATCCCCCTCTGTCTTATTAAAAAATCAAAACAGGGAATTCATATATGTAATTAAGGCTTCCTACCCTTTGATTATCTAACTGATTACTGTCTACTTAAGAGGAAAGTCAAACAATTATCTTGATGGATGCTGCTATGGGGTAGCAATTAGGACAAAGCTCTCTTCCGAGGGCAGGGTCCTTAATGATTTCCTATCAGAGTCCTGATTGCTGACACATTTTAAATTCCAGTATTCCTGCCCATTTTAACTGGATAAAATGATTACCTGATAACAAGAGGAGTAAAGAGTCAACTGGAAAAGCAAGTTTAACCCTAACATTATATAGCCAAACCCAATTCAAGTTAACAAGTTAATTACAAACCTAAGGAAAAAGAACACCTGTGCACTGTGGATGTACCCTATTTCTTTTAGACACCAATTTGCTGTCTGCCAAGAGAGAAAGAGATTGTGGACCATTTCTCCTTTTAGACCTTGGTTGTTGGGAGATGGAGGGTAGGAAGTGAAGTGAGAAGAAGAAAGTTAAGAAAAGGTACTATATTAAGCTATTTTACTGAAAACAAAAAAAAACAACAACAACAACAAAAAAAAAACCCAGCAAACTGGAGACTTCCAAATCTTGCCATTATAAAGTAATACTGCTGAACCAGAGTAGCTCTCCCAACATTAGTAGGTACAAAATCAGCCATATATAAATATAAATATATCAGTTATTTCCAAATTTGGGACAAAAGGCAGAGCCGGACTGCAATCCTTGCCAGAAGGGAGATACACCAAAGGTGTCCTGTGACTGCCCTGGGGTTCTACCTGGATGCACTTTCTGGACTGCAGCACAGGGAAGGAGAGGCCAAGGGGAAAGCGGCAGTCTTGCTGAGTTGAAAAACTAGAGACAGGAGTCTGGGGCTGGGAAATGGGTAGAATTTTGAAAAGGAGGAAGCTGAACTGAGAAGGAGCTCTAGGATTCTATATAGGAGTCCCCTTAAGCAGAGGGTCACCAAGAGTCGGACAGGACTAAGCACAAAGTAAAGTTAAGTGAAGCTTCTGACCGATTACTCAGCTGCACATATGCAGGCAAGCTCCAGAGGCCTGTCAGAGAAAAACTGCTGGGGAGCAGCTCTCAACAGCTGTGAGATAAATGGAGCTTCTGGAGGGTACGGAGTGCTGGAAGACATGGGATACTAACTTCTAAGGTGAAAAGGCCTTGATAAACACCTGGGTGTCCACTGAGACCAAAAAAAAAGCAGCCATGTATTAGGATCAGGGATATTCTAGACCTGGCCAAACAAAGGTTAAAAACAAGCCTCAAAAATATGTAGCTGATTTAACAGTAAATTAATAACCTATCAGAACAAAACTCAAAAGTCTCTAAAGGAAGACAACAAAATCCAGATGATAGCACATCATCCACAATGATGAGGATAGAATCAAAAGTTTCCAGATATGTGGAACAGGACAATGTAACTTCTAACTGGGAAAGAAGTTGATAGAAACAGACTTAGAGATGACAAATACTGGGTTAGCAGACAAGGAATTTAAAACATATAAATATGCTTAAAGATTTAAAGGAAAGGATAGCCCTAACAACTCAATATACAAGAGAACCTCACTAGAGAAATGGAAACCATAAAAAGAATTAAATGATGGGAGATTAGTAAATGAATTTCTAGGATTGCAAGGTTCCTATATTTTGTGTTAAGTAGTAAAATATTAACTCTAATCAGATTGCAATAATGTAAACATGTAGTCTGTAATTCCTACAGCAACCAGCAAAAAGATAACAACAGAAGAATCAACCAAAATACTAAAAAATATCCAAACAGTCCCAAAGAAAACAAGGAAAAAGGAATAGGAAAGCAAAATACAGATAAATCAAAAAAAGAAAAAGGAAAAGGAGACAGATAAATCAACAATTATAGTTGGAGACTTTTAACACTCTTCAGTAATTATCAATAATAAGATAACTAGACAAAAAAAATCAGTAAGCATACAGAAGATATAAAGAGCACTAACGACTGTTTTCACTTAATTGAAATTTATAAGAATTATACCCATCAACTGTACATTACACTTTTGAATGAATAATGTTCACTGAATAATGTTCACATGAATTCACATGAGTGTTCACATGAATAATGTTCACACTGAGAAACTATATGCTTGGCCATAAAAAAGTCTCAATGACTTTTCAAAGATTTATATCATACAGTGTATGTTCTTTGACCTCAACAGAATTAAATCAGAAATCCACAACAGTAATGTATCTAGTATGACCCAAATCAAGTCATTTATGATTATACAGTGGAAGTGACAAATAGATTCGATCTGATAGAGTGCCTAAAGAACTATGGATGGAGGTTTGTAACACTGTACAGGAGGCAGTGATCAAAACCATTCCTGAGAAAAAGAAATTCAACAAGGTAAACGGCTGTCTGAGGAGGCTTTACAAATAACTGAGAAAAGAGAAGGGAAAGGCAAAGGAGAAAAGGAATGATATAGCCATCTGAATGCAGAGTTCCAAAGAATAGCAAGGAGAGATAAGAAAGTTGTCCTAAGTGAATAAGGCAAAGAAATAGAGGAAAACAATAGAATGGGAACGACTAGAGATCTCTTCAAGAGAATTACAGAGATACCAAGGGAACGTTTCATGCAAAGATGGGCACAATAAAGGACAGAAACAGTATGGGCCTAACAGAAGCAGAAGATACTAAGAAGAGGTGGCAAGAATACACAGAACTATATGAAAAAGGTCTTAATGACCCAGACAACCACAATGGTGTGATCACTCACCTAGAGCCAGACATCCTGGAATGTGAAGTCAAGTGGGCCTTAGGAAGCATTACTACAAACAAAGTTAGTGGAGGTGATGGAATTCCAGATGAGTTATTTCAAACCCTAAAAGATGAAGCTGTTAAACTGCAGCACTCAATATGCCAGCAAATTTGGAAAACTCAACAGAGGCCACAGGACTGGAAAAGGTCAGTTTTCATTCCAATTCCAAAGAAGAGCAATGCCAAAGAATGTTCAAACTACCGTGCTCATTTCACATGCTAGCAAGGTAATGCTCAAAATCCTTCAAGCTAGGCTTCAACAGTACATGAACCAAGAACTTCCAGATGTACAAGCTGGATTTAGAAAAGACAGAGGAACCAGAGATCAAACTGCCAACATCTGCTGGATCATAGAAAAAGCAAGGGAATTCCAGAAAAGCATCTACTTCTGCTTCATTGACTACCTTAAAGCCTTTGACTGTGTGGATCACAATAAACTGTAGAAAATTCTTCAAGAGATGGGAATACCAAAGCACCTTACCTGTCTTCTGAAAAACCTGTATGCAGGTCAAGAAACAACAGTTAGAACCAGACATGGAACAACAGACTGGTTCAAAACTGGGAAAGGAGTACATCAAGGCTGTATTTTGTCACCCTGCTTATTCAACTTACATGCAGAGTACATCATGCAAAATGCCAGGCTGGATGAATCGCAAGCTGGAATCAAGACTGCTGGGAGACATATCAACAATCTCAGATATGCAGATACCACTCTAATGACAGAAAGTAAAGAGGAACCTTTTGATGAGGGTGAAAGAGGAGAGAGAAACAGCTGGCTGGAAACTCAACATTCAAAAAACTAAGATCAAAGAATCTGGTCCCAATACTTCAGGGCAAACAGAAGTGGGAAAAGTGGCAAAATCACTGCAGATGGTGACTACAGCCATGAAATTCAAGATGCTTGCTCCTTGGAAGGAAAGTTGTGAGAGACAAACCTAGAAAGGGTATTAAAGAGCAGAGACATCATTTTGCTGACAAAGGCTCATATAGTCAAAGCTATGATTTTTCCAGTAGTCATATATGGATGTGACAACTGGACCATAAAGAAGGGTGAATGCCAAATAGTTGATACTTTCAAATTATGATGCTGGAGAAGACTCTTGAGAGTCCCTTGGACTGCAAGGAGATCAGACCATTCAATCCTACAGGAAATCAGTCCTGAATATTCATTGGAAGGACTGATGCTGAAGCTGAAGCTCCAATACTTAGGCCACCTGATGTGAAGAGCTGATTCACTGGAAAAGACCCTGATGCTGGGAAAGGTTGAAGGGAGGAGGAGAAGGGGACGAGAGAGGATGAGATGGTTGGATGGCATCACCATCTTGATGGACATGAATTTGAGCAAGCTCTGGGAGTTGGTGATGGACAGGGAAGCCTGGCATGCTGCAGTCCATGGGGTCGCAAAGAGTCGGACACGACTGAACAACCTGAACTGACTGAATATATTGGGTACATGTAAAACTTTTATCCTGGGAATCAAGGTGGATGTGTGGGGTAACAATTGAGGCAATGAGAAGGTGGGTTTCACTGTATTTCAACAAACTGTCCTGTTTCAGATTCAGTTCAGTCTCTTGGTCATGTCCAACTCTTTGTGACTCCCTGTTTTAGATAGTGGAGGTTAAAAATTTTTCATTCAAGATTCCTCCTCTCCGAATGCTTTTCAGCTATTACTAAATTCTACTCAAGTATATTTTTTTGTTCTGACACTCTCCATAGTTTTGTCCTTTTCTGCTGTTTGCATATTGAAAATTACCTCAAAGCAGCTGAGGAGACAGGTGGGGTATAACATATTAAAAAAAAAAAAAAAAAAAAAAAAGGCCACAACAAATAACAAGTTAGAAAGTTAGGCCAGACACTGAAAACAATAGACAGTAGTTTATGCCAAGTACCAAATGAAGTATGAGTAACAACTGCTGTAAGAATTCAAAGGAAGAGGTCAAAGACATTTAAATTCAATATTATGAACTGCAAGTGGGTTTCCTGATTATCTCCCTGGCCTATTCACTCTGCCTCTATGGTACAGGTTTTCCTCTCTCTCCAAACTCTCAACATTCCTTACTTCCTTCATATTCTCAACTGATTCCTCAGTGAACTAGAAATCGAGGAAGAAAACCTCTCCAAATGTTTGCCCCCACAGCCACAACGCGGTATCCCAGGCAGAGTGGCCTCTGTGTTGTTCCCAGGTCACACCGGCACTCTCCTGCATCCAGACCACTGCATCTGCTGTTGCTTCTCACTGGAATGCTCTTTCCACTCAGGCTCACATGAGTGAAAGTGAAAGTCGCTCAGGTGTGTCTGACTTTTTGTGACCCCATGAAATTCTCCAGGCCAGAATACTGGAGTGGGTAGCCTTTCCCTTCTCCAATCTTTCCAACCCAGGTCTCCCACACTGCAGGCAGATTCTTTACCAACCGAGCTATCAGGGAAGCCCCATGACTGAACCTTCAACTTTTTTCAGGTAGAAAACGTTAGCTATCAACCTTCGGTGACTACTCCATTTAAAAATGCAATCTTCCTTTTTATCTCCCTCATTGTGTTTTTCCTCCATAGCCTTTTCAGAATATAATACACAATATATCTTTAATATTTCCCCTCTGTCAGCTGAATGTGAGCTCTGTGAAGGCAGAGACTTGGCTTTGTTCCCTGCAGGATCCCCTTGCACACAGACTGGTGCCTGGTTGTATAGAAGGTACTCGATAAATATTTTTTGAATGAATGAAGCAGAATTTGAGCTGGAGGTTAAAAATAAGGCATCACTTGTGAGGGGAGGGAAGGAAGGACATTCCAGACTACAGAAAGGAGAGGAAGAGCAAATACGTGGACATGGGATTCATTATGCTTAAGAGAGTGAGAAATTTCCTTTAGTTGAAGAAGAAGGAAAAGAAGAGAAGATGAGGACAAAGTGTGGACTGGTGATGCATCAATGGCCTAGACTGTCAATCTAAACTTATTCAGACTTAACTTTGTTAGCACCAAGGAGCAACTGAAGTTTTCTCAGCATAGAAGGGGTGGAGCAGGGGGCACTGGAGCTCTAGGAGACAGAGGCAGTGGGGTGAGTGACGAGATTCTTGGAAGTAGACAGGTACACTGACTGGGGAACCACAGCACTCCTGAAGCAAATGGGAAGAGTAGGGAAAGAGATGGTTGGCACTGCTGAAGAAGGCTTCTCACAGCTAAAAGCAAAACAAAGGGAATTAGAGAATTTCTTCTTCCTAAAGACTGCAAAGAAATCTCTGTAGAATTTCATTTTCTTTCGCACAGTGCAGTGAAGTTGCTGGAGACAGATATGAATTGCCCTGTGTAGTTCCATAAAAAGGTAGCCTTAACTGAATCAATCAATAAAGGAAAAAGTTATGTGACAACCATTTAGAGTGGGGTCTCTTATTTAAGAAAATGCTGTGTTTGGAATAATAGCTACCATTAACAGCTATTTCACCACAAAACCCGGGGGCTAAAATGTATTCATGTCAAAACAGAATCACAATTAGAATGCCTGTGGTATATGTATCCTGCTGCTGCTAAGTTGCTTCAGTCGTGTCCGACTCTGTGTGACCCCATAGACGGCAGCCCACCAGGCTCCCCCGTCCCTGGGATTCTCCAGGCAAGAACACTGGAGTGGGTTGCCATTTCCTTGTCCGGTGCATGAAAGTGAAAAGTGAAAGTGAAGTCGCTCAGTTGTGTCCGACTCTTAGCGACCCCATGGACTGCAGCCTACCAGGCTCCTCTGTCCATGGGATTTTCCAGGCAAGAGTACTGGAGTGGGGTGCCATTATAGAAAACAACAAAAACCACAAAAGTCCCAAAGCAGTGACCTGTCAGACAGAACACACCATATTAAGTAAATACCCACTCTTCATCTTCTCTTCCTTTAACCAAAGATTTCTCACTGTTGGCTGTACATACTCGATTCCGTGTTATGATATTCCATGAAAGGACTGGGAGCTTTCAGGGGTGACACAGTAACTGATTTGGGACAGTGGTCCAGACAGAAGGCTGTACTCTAGGTAACAGTATATCAGCCACTCAGGAACATCACGTACATTAAAGCAATTCAAACTGCAAAGCTCTGCTGTTTGTTGAAATATCACCTATTTGTAAAGGTCATAGACTCCAGAGTGCAATTAAGAATGGCCTACTGAGTTGTTTTTAATGCACAACAATAAGCTGTTGGCTGCTGTCACACATGCTGAAGAGAAAAGAAGATCTCTGCCATGTATTTTAGCAAGGCTGAAAAGCTTCATCAGGAATACTGTTGGAGGGGAAAGGCCCTTCTGTAAGCTGCTCAATACTGAGCTGCAGTAGGGTCCAAAATTCCAAGGAGATGGTAGACATGATGGCATTACTTGTTTGATAAGCACTACTTATTATATACTTCCATATACTGAGAGGGGACCAAAGATAGAATAAAGAAACACCACTGGCTCTGATGGGGTCTCACATACGTATATGACTTCATATGACTGGATTCTACTCAGTGGAAACAATCGTATCAACTATTAATAACTAAGAAGCAGAATATTAAGGTGTCACATTAAGAAGCTGAAAAATTACATCCATTAACCTTCAACTGCCAAAGTACGGTGACTAATAAACATGACTAGGTGTCTTATGATCAGCTACACGCTCTATTCCTGGCTTTGTTCGGTACAAATATTTTATTCATGGCTTGGATAAACATAAAACAGGCCAACATGCATGGTATGAAAATACACGACTCCCAAAGGTTATAAACTGAAACAATGCAAGAAAAGCCCTGTATTGACTCTAGAAACTGATTTATTTACATAGGGCAGGACCAGCAGCATGTGTGAACAGAATCAGGAGTTTGCTATCAAACATAGTTGAATCATCCTCACCAAATGGTTGCTAAAAAAGTTAATGTGCTTCCGGTTCAATTTATAGAAACAGAACCTAGAGAAGGAAAAGGCTGCACACTGTCCAACAGTAGGACATTCTGGAAAAGAAAAACTATGTAGACAGTTAGAAACAAACAAACAAACAAAAAGCACAGCAGCTGCCAGAACCTTGCAGGGAGGGAGGGAATGATGATTAGGTGATGTAAACTGTACATATGACTGTAGTGTAAACTTTTGATTTTAGCTAATAATAATGGTGGCTTATTAAGTGTAATACATATACCACAGAAATGCTAGAGGTTAATAACAGGGAAAATTGGGGTAAGGGGATATATGGTAACTGCATATTTTCCATAAACCTGAAACTGCTCTAACAAAGTTTATTAATTAAAAAAAAACACATTAATCAAAATGCTACATTAGAAAATATTAACTTAATGCAAAAGAAATGGGTGAGGAATGGGATCTGCACACTGAGTAAGAATTCTGAGATCCCCTGAGACCCTTGGCTAGTCTCACTTTTCAAGCCAGAAGATACATACTATTATAGTAGAGAAGGATTAGTGTCATAAACAAATGCTCACTGCTGTCCTTCTTAGTAACTGTTTTTCACTGACATTCTCTCTTTCTACCTGAGGACTAATAGGCAGGTTTCAGAAAGCCCAGGTCACGGACTTCAGGTCATAATCATGGAAAAGAATGAAGGTTTTCTATATATAATATCATGTCATCTGCATATAGTGACGTGCAGTTTATACATACAGTTTACCTCTTCCCTTCCAATTTGGGTATCTTTTTCTTGTCTCATTGCTGTGGCTAGGACTTACAATACTGTATTGAACAGAAGTGGACTGAGAGTGGGCATCCTTATCTTATTTCAGATTTTAGTGGGAACGCTTTCAGCTTTTCACTGTTGAGGATTACATTGGCTGTGGGTTTGTCATAAATAGCCTTTAATAAGTTGAGATGCATTCCCTCTGTATCCATTTTGGTAAGACTTATCATGAAAAGATGTTGAATTCTGTCCAATGGGTTTTTTTTTGTTTTGTTTTGTTTTTTGCATTTATTGAGATGACTGTGTGGGTCTTGTCTTTTCTTTTGTTAATGTAGTATATCACATTAATTTGCATATGCTGAACTATCCTTGTGAACTTGGGATGAATCCCACTTGGTCACTGTGTATGACCTTTAGATCACAGATGTGGCTAACTAAAATTTTGCTGTGAATTTTTGCATCTATATTCACTATGAAAGGTATTGGCCTGTAATTTTCTTTTTTGGTGGTATCTTTGGTTTTGGTATTAGGGTGATGGTGGCTTTGGGAGTGCTCCCTCCTCTTCAATCTTTTGGAAGAGTCTGAGAAGGATCAGTAAAAGTTCTTTGTATGTTGGGTAGAATTTGCCTGTGAAGCTATCTGGTTCTGAACTTTAGTTTGCAGGGAGTTTTTTTTGGTTGTTTGTTTTTAAATTACAGATTCTATTTCACTTCTAGTGATTGGTCTGTTCAAATCATCTATTTCTTTTTTATTCAGTTTTCATGGACTGTGTGTTTCTAGAAAGCTGTCTATTTCTTCTAGGTCGTCAAATTTGTTGACATATAATTGTTCATATTCAAATTGGAGGAGGAGGTAGAACTGTCACTGTCTGCAGATGAAATGATACTATATATAAAAAATCTTAGAGACTCCACACAAAAACTACTAGAACTGATAAATGAATTCAGCAACACAGCAGGGCACAAGATTAACATCCAGAAATTGGTTGCATTTCTTTACACTAACAATGAAATAGCAGAAAGAGAGTGTAGAAAAACAATACCTTTTAGAAATGATACAAATGAACTTAACAAAACAGAAAGAGACTCAAAGACTTACAAAACGAACTTACGGCTGCCAGGAAAGGGATAATTAGGTAGTTTGGGATGGTCACGTACACACTGCTATATGTAAAATGGATAACCAACAAGGACCTACTGTACAGCACACGGGCCTCTGTTCAGTGTTATGTGGCAGCTTTAATGGGAGGGGGTTTGAGGAGAATGGGTACATGTACATGTATGGCTGAGGCTCTTCACTGTTCACCTAAACTATCACAACATTGTTGGTCAGCTATACCCCAATATAAAAGAAGTAAGTTCAAAATATAAAACTAAAAAAAAAAAGATGCAGCCATATGATCACAGCAACACCACTCACAATACCCAAGACACGGAAACAACCTAAATGTCCACTGACAGATGAATGGATAAATAAGATGTGGTGCATATATACAATGGAATACTATTCAGCCATAAAAAAGAACAAAATAATGCCATCTGCAACAACATGGATGCAATTAGTAATCATCATACTAAGTGAAGTCAGAAAGACAAATATATGATATCACTTTTATGTGGAATCTAAAATATGGCAAAAAGGAGCCTATCTACAAAACAGAAACAGACTCAAAGAGAGAACAGACTTGTGGCTGCCAAGGGGGAGAGGGGCAGAAGGGGGATAGACTAGGAGTCTGGGATTGGTAGACGCAAACTATGACATACAGAATGGATAAACAATGTCCTATTATATAGCACAGGGCACTCCACTGAATATCCTGGGATAAACCAGAATGAAAAGGAATGTATATATGTATATAATTGAGTCACTCTGCGGTACAAAAAAATTTAACACAACACTGTAAATCAACAACACATTAAGTAAATAAATAAGAATAGGAAAGAACATGGCAGCAACAGTCAGATCCACGACCATGTCAAACTTTACCTGAGCCATGAACCCCTGGAAACAGTCAGATAAGGAAATTCCCCTTAACCTGTTTTCCAGAACAGAAAGAACCACCCCTCCCCATAAGACTCAGAGAAGACCTAGCTAGTCCTCAGGCTTACATATGACAAAGCCAGACACACATCTACCAAGTTTCCATTCTTAGCTGACGTGCCTGTCCTCACTGATTGACTAGAACAAAATGCTTGCCAACTGATGCCCAAATGTTAGCTAGGCTTCTCCCCTTTCAAGCTTCTGACCCACCCTCTGCTCAAGCCAGCATACGCCCTCTCCTTAATGATACCATCTGAGAATCAGCTGACATTAAGGAAAGACATTTCTTGATCACTGTCTGATTCTGCCACCTACTCCCCCATATCTGGTCCTTCCTAGACTTGTTTACCTGCCTCTATAAAAGAAATTTCCTTTCTGCCTGATCTTTGAGACCCTTGCAGATCCTTTGGTCAAAATGTTCCCCCTATGGTAATAGCTTCCTCCCTTCTATTGTAATAGCTCCCTCCCCTTATGGCAGTAATTCTTTTGAATGAAGTCTCTTTTTATCTAAGTCCAAATTTGTTTTTCCTTGATAGACAACATATTCTATTAATTCAGACTAGGTGTTAGGGTCTAACTAAAATCATTCAGCATATTAACGAGCATGCCACTTGCTTAATGCAACTACAGACTCATAAGATCTTAACCTGCCAAAAGATCTAAAAATCAACCAGTCCACCCTCTCACCCAGAGCAAGAATCCATCTGTAGAAGCTTTGAGAGACAGACACGCTGCCACTGCCTGCACACCTCTGGTAATAGGTAATGTAAGAAAATTCTCATACTAAACCAGCATCATCATTTACGCAGTATTTACCCTTAAGTACTCGTCTGTCCTCTGAACTACTTACTGGGTTGGCCAAGAATTTGGAAGTCAGAAGCATTCTTTGAATTGGGTTGGCCAAAAATTTCATTCAGGAAACCCAAAAGAAATTTTTGGCCAACCCAGTAGTTCAGCCTAAACGAAATTTTTGGCCAACCCAATACAAACAACACTTCTAACTTCTAAATCAGCACCCTCCAGATATCTGAAGGTGACTGCACCTCAGCTTTTTCACATCAGCGTAAAGAGGTCCTTTGGCCTGCTGAGATCTTCTATCCTGTCTATGCAAAAACAAAGATCAAATCACATCCCCTGGTTGCTCTGTTTGTTAAATCAATAGAGGCATGGAAGTCACATCTGGATATAATGTGCATCTAAGTTTTTCTAAGACAAATACTTTAAGGAAAGAGGCAGCATACAACAAGGGCTATCACTTTGTTGTTCATGAGGAGTCACACCTTTGCAGGAGAGTTAAGGGTGAGGCACAAAAAGGCCAATGACTTTAGCTTATACTACAAAGTTACAGCAACCAGAACAGTATGGTACTGGCACAAAAACCAACACACAGATCAATGGAACAGAATAAAGTTCAGAAAGAAATCCATGCACTTATGGTCAGTAATCTACAACAAAGCATGCAAGAATATACAATGGAGAAAGGACAATCTCTTCAAGTGGTGTGGGGAAAAACGGACAGTTACACGTGAAATTAGAACATTCTGTAACACCATACACAAAAATAAACTCAAATTAAAGACCTAAATGTAAGACCTAAAATCATAAAACTCCTAGAGAAAGACACAGGAAGAACACTCTTTGACATAAATTGTGGCAGTATTTTTTGCATCCATTAGATCCATTTCCTAGAGTAATGGAGACAGAAGGAAAAATAAACAAACAGGACCTAATTAAATTTAAAAGCTTTTGCATAGTGAAGGAAACCATCAACAAACAAGACAACCTACTGAATGAGAAAAGGAATTGCAAATGATATGACTGATAAGAGGTTAATATCCAAAATAAATAGTTCATGTAACTCAGGATTAAAAACACAAAAAATAAATGTTGGCAACAATGTAGAGAGAAGGGAACCCTCGTATGCTGCTGATGGGAATGTCAATTGTGCAGCCACTGTGGAAAACAGTATGGAGGTTTCTTATTAAACTAAAAATAAAACTACTACATAATCCAGAAATTCCACTCCTGGGTATATATCCAAAAAAACCCTCAAAACACTAATTTGAAAAGATACATGCACCCTAATATTCATAGAAGGATTATTTACAATTACAAAAAAAAAAAAAAAACAAAACAACTGGAAGCAACCTAAGTATCTATCAACAGATGAAAGAATAAAGATGTATATATGTACAATGGAATTCTACTCAGCCATAAAAAAAGAATGAAATTTTACTACTTGCAGCAACATACATGGATGTGGAAGGTATTATGCTAAGTGAAATAAATCAGATAGAGAAAGACAAATAGTATATGGTATCACTTATATGCAGAATTTAAAAAATACAACAAACTAGTGAATGTCTCAGAGAAAAGAAACAGACTCTCAGATAGAACAAACTAGTGGTTACCAGTGGGGACAGGAAATATAAGGGTAGGGGAGTGGGAAGGACAAACCATTATATATAAAATAAGCTACAAGGATACATTGTACAACACAGGGAATATAGCCAATATTTTATAATAACTATAAATGGACTATAACCTTTAAAAATTGCGAATCACTATATTGTATACCTGTCGCTTATTGACTCATTGGAAAAGATTCTGATGCTGGGAAAGACTGAAGGCAGAAGGAGAAGAGGGTGGCAGAGGATGAGATAGTTGGCTGGCATCACCGATTCAATGGACATGAACCTGGGGGAGATGGTGAGGGACAGGGAAACTTGGCGTGCTACAGTCCATGGGGTTGTGAAGAGTCGGACACGACTTGGTGGCTCAACAACAACGACACCTTATATAATATCGTACATCAACTGCACTTCAATTAAATAAAAAAGGCAAATGAATTTTTATTTAAGCCATCATCACACAACAGCTAGGAACCGTTGCATCTGTCTCTCAGCACGTTCTCCTTTTGTGTTTCTTTGACTTTTGTGAAACTATCATTCTTGGGCTGGTCAGTTAAAGCAGCCAGCTTTTCCTGTTGCTATGGAAACAGTGGTTCTATGAGGCTTTTTCCTTAAAAAAAAAAAAACAAAACTTCCCACTCCATAATTTAATAAAAATCATGAGCAAATACAGTCATCTACATTCCTGACATGACTGGCAAGACTTGGAATCATCTATAAAAATTCTGCCTCACCAGAACGTTTCAGAAAAAAAGTCAGCTCTAAATTCTGATATTACGTTTGAAATTGTGCACCAATTTCTGGGAGGCTTGGCTATTAAATCCACCAGTTCAGTCACCATTAACTTGTGTAGTTAAGAGCCTGGCACATTATAGGCTTATTGAATATCTGCTGAATGTACCCAGAACTATTAGAAAGGCGTCCCACTCTGCCACTCCCAGTTTCCTCCCTAACTGGAAGAAGAGAACACTGAATGTACCCCTAACTAGTGGGCTCCACCAGCCAGAGTACCCGGCCCCTGATGCTTCCACAACAGCAGAGAAAGCTCGTCTAAAACAGGGATGGCTCAGAGAGTGTAACCACGCTTTTGTAATCAAGAATAAGACAAAACTGCTTTCTCTGATTATTATGCATGTAACAATACCATTGTTCATTCTGAATATTCATTGGAATGATTGATGCTGAAGCTCCAATACTTTGTCCACTGGATGCGAAGAGCCAACTCATTGGAAAAGATCCTGATGCTGGGAAAGACAGAAGATGGGAGAAGGGGGCAACAAAGAATGAGGTGGCTGGATGGCATCATCGACTCAACAGACATGAGTCTGAGCAAACTCTGGGAGATAGTGAAGGACAGGGAAGTCTGGTGTGCTGCAGTCCATGAGGTTGCAAAGAGTTGGACACGACTGAGTGAGTGAACAGCAAAGTCAACTTTGCCACACAAGTTCTGGTTGGTGTTTCTAGCGTAGTGAAGAAACGATGCATTATAGCTAAGAGGTTTTTAATGCTGCCTTCCACTAACTCTCTATACTTCTTTAATCCACCTCAAACACCAACAGTACCTCCAATCTTGATCTATGCTATGGAGTTTATTGCAATGAACTTTATGACAATTTCTATCTAAGGAAAATGTATCTAATTTTCAAATTTCTGGTCATCCAAGATCAAGATACAATCAAGATACAGAAGTCCTAGGAAAGTATATGTGTCTTCCTACTTTTTTTATTGAACTCATCAGAGCACATTAAGAAGAAATTTTATATACAAAAAATATGGTATACAAATTTTAAGCACTATAGATAAATTATTACACATGATAAGTATTTCTAATCCAGAGCTTTCCAAAGGAATTTCTAAAATATGAAATGCTCATGGAATCTGCCAGGTCCTGACACGGCAGCAGAATAGAATGACTCCTCCATGAGATACCCACCCTGAGCCAACACGGCTCCCGGCTCCCCAGCACTTGAATGTGGCTCTTGGCAGGGCCAACACTGACAGCAGAGTCACCAAACACCTTCTGTGGTTACTGGTCAACAGAAAAAAGCTTTGGCTCAAATCAAGAACACTGCTGCTCTTTTGTGTTTCTTACACATGTCACTCTGGCAGTCACACTGTTCTACAGATACTGCTGGTGCTCCCATCTGTCAGTGCAGCTTTGGGAAGAGTGACTGCAGATCCAAGATGACAACCAGGATACACAGATATGCACAAACAAACACAGATACACACGCTGAACTAGGGAAGTAACAAGGCTCAGTAACGCTGAGCCTCACACTGATCGTGCTCAGAGTGTTGCTGACTGAGCTCAAACAGTAAGGAGCTGACCATGCTGGGAACACAAGCCCAGGACAGCAATGATGTTTCACTGGTTCTTTCTAGAGTTATTCAGCAGAAACTTCCTCTTCCCCCTTGAGCCCCCAAAACAACTATGAAGTCTGTGGAATCTTACATCTCTCTCATCCACGAAACAACTCCTGAGCAACTGCATACTCTGTTCTACACTTAGAGGAACAACAAGAAACACAACTGCTGTGGGCCTTGCCCTCTGAGGTGGAGGGTCTAGTCGGGGATACATATAAGCAAAGAGGCAATGTCAACACAGCCAGTTAAGCATGTTGGTAGACACAAGTTCAGGGTACTCTGAGAGCTCAAAAAAGGAAGGACGCCTAACTTAAGACTTAGGGTGTCAAAAGGGTGTACTGCCACTGCCACTGCCAAGTCGCTTCAGTCGTGTCCGACTCTGTGCGACCCCATGGACTGCAGCCCACCAGGCTTCTCCATCCCTGGGATTCTCCAGGCAAGAACACTGGAGTGGGTTGCCATTTCCTTCTCCAATGCATGAAAGTGGAAAGTGAAAGTCAAGTCGCTCAGTCGTGTCTGACTCTTAGCGACCCCATGGACTGCAGCCCACCAGGCTCCTCCATCCATGGGATTTTCCGGGCAACAGTACTGGAGTGGGGTGCCATTGTAGGGGGACAAAAAAGGCTAAGACTGGAATCTACCTCACCCCCTCACTCCATTAGCATAGCACAGGCTTAGGATTTTGTTTCCTCTAATTGGTCTTTCTGCCTCAAACCTCACGTTTGAGGGGAGCACTAATCCTTGAGATGAAAAGCAAACTTCACAGGCTGCGCTCTGTCACCTGACTCTTGTTTATTTCACTGGGCTGCTGCAAGCTCCCATATTTAAGATAAGCAGAACAGTCCCCATTTCCTGAAATGTGTTGTGTTCACCCGTATCTGCCAATACCACCTTTTCCCTTGTTTCCAGGCTGGATTAAGCTCTACCTCCACTGGGAAGCCTTCCCTGATCTCTTCTCTTAGTCTGGGAGAAGCACCTGTTATGATGTACATTTTAAAGTTTTTCTCAACACTGTAACCAGTGAGATATTAAGTACATGCTGTTAAGTTAGGGCTTCAAGTCAGGGGTGGTCAGTGGCCCTAACCAAGAATCCACATTTCAGAGACGGCAACACATGAACTTCCAAAGGAGGCTCCTAAAAGCCTTTTAGCTGTTCATATATGGACACCTAACACCTATGACTTTGCTCATTAGCTCAGAAAACACCAGAAAAATTTTCCGTTGGTAAAATTAATGGCTTGATAATCAGAATGTTAAATAGTAGAAATGGTCTCTCATTGCTAAAATAAAAGGTATTCAAAATATGTATTCATAGTCTGGATAAAATGTTTTCGAGATATTAATTTAATAAATGTCTTTAAGTACGGTTGGATTTGCTTTCATTATAATCTAGTAACAAGGTTGTAGGGGAGCAGCTAACCATTTCTCAAGTTTCTTAATTGGACTCTGTACCTAAAGAATATAAGAGTTGTACTAAATGAGGTTAGTAATTTCAAAACAAGGAAGCACCCCATCATCCTGCATGGCATGTGTCAAGTTGCAAGGTAACTGTCAGGGCACCTGCTAATGGCTGAGGTCCTTGAGAACATGGATGTTATTTCTCATCTCTGTAGTCTGTTTCTTTGCTCATTATCTACTACAAAGAAATATTTGCTGAATGGACAATAATATCAGTAGCATAACAAAGTGAAAGGACATTAGACTAGGAGTTGGGGGAGACTTGTGTTTTAATGCCAGTTATAATTTACTGAGTATTTGATATGTGTCAGGCACAGTGGCAGGCACTTAAATCGTTTCTCATTTAATCTTTAAATTCTGAGAGGTAGCATTATCCTTTTACAGAGAAGGAAACAGGGAGGCTGACTTGAGGTTATTCAGATAGAGAAGTGGAAGAGTCGATCTTTGAATCCAAGTCTGGCTGAACCCAAAGCATGGGTTTTTAACTACTGTGTTAGAAGTGTGTTCCATGTTAACATTTGAGAGAGGCAAAAAATCTTCCCTCTAGAGTCCAGTTTCCTCCTTTGTTTACTGAGTGGGACTAAGCAGCGGATGCCCGTTCCAGCTCCTCGTGGTACAGTGCGATGGCTCTGAGCGGCAGCAGTCAGCACCACCGCCTTGCCTGCCTTTGCTGCCTTGACAAGAGTGAAAGAGGCCTTCATGTGCAACATGTTCTAGGGCTTTTCAGATAACATATTTTGCTTCTATTCTTTTTTTTTCTTCCTTTGAAGCAGTCTTGGAGGATTCTGAAGGCAGAGAAAAGGGACCTGTTTTTGGCACAATGCTTGAAGCTAGAACCTGCTGTTAAGTCAACAGGGACAGCAAGTTGTTATTTTTGTTCTATTATACAAGCCTTTGCCAACATGGATGCTGTGAAATTGTTTAAAAAAGGGGGGGACAAGGAAAGCAAACCTTCAACCAGGACACTTCAACTATCAGAGAAATAAAAACAGAAAAAGAGAGCATAGCAAAAATGCCAATCTTTTGGCTATGTTTCCACTGTACTGCTACAGCTGGATAAAGAAAAGGATTTTAGTGGTCCTCTTGGCATCATCTGAGAATTATTTGGTTGAAAGACACACTCTATCTGTGCCACAGAGTTTACAGTCAAGGGGTGAAATAGCACAGATAGAAGTTCTATCTTATGAGTATTTATGAGGACTTACTTAGCTGATATCTGCTGAAATGTTAATACCTCAGACTAGTCTGTTCTAGGAACAGCCACCTGGAGGGATGGTACATTGTTAAGAAAAACTATATACCTTTCATCCTTAGAATATCTTTCATCTGCTATCTCTCACTGATACCAGGATGCCCATTTGGCGCTAGTAGTAAAGAACCTTCCTGCCAATGCACAAGACATAAGAGACGTGGGTTTGATCCTTGGGTCAGGAAGATCTCCTGGAGGAGGGCATGACAACCTGCTCTCTCTGTCCTGGAGAATCCCATGGACAGACCTACCTGGCAGGCTACAGTCCCTAGGGCTGTGAAGGGTCAGACACAACTGAAGCAACTTGGTACATAGTACACACACAGGAATTCTAGAACAATGAAAGTCCCTAGTTGCCAGGAGACTGATGCTAGACTCAACCCCCCAACTGGCTTCTCTGGAACAGTCAAAGAGCTCTGGTGAGCTCTTTTTAAGGCATCCAATCAGAAAGAACCTTTGACAGCACTAAGATGATTAAAAATCACTCATTTTGAGCACACTGTTCAATAGAGGAGAACACATACACAGAAGGAGGAAGTTGGCTTTCTTCCATTAAAACTCACTCACCTTTTTAATAGCAGGATCCCCTTTGGACAGATGACAGGATGGGGACATTTTTACCTAGGGGGGAAGAAAAAGGCAAACCTTTTGATATGTTCTTATTTACAGCTGAGTTTTGTTTGACCCACCCTCAAAATAACTCAACTGGAAGTGGCATAGTAGTGTGTGTGCATGCTCAGTCATGTCCAATTCTTTGAGGCCCCATGAACTGTAGCCTGCCAAAGCTCCTCTGCCCATGGAATTTTCCAGGCAAGAATTCTGGAGTGAGGCACCATTTCCTTCATCAGGGGATCTTCCTGACACAGGGATCAAACCCGACTCTCTTGCGTCTCCTGCGTTGGCAGGTGGATTCTTTACCACTAGTGCCACCTGGGAAGCCCCAGAAGTGGTATAACTGAGATAAAACAGACATTTTAAGGGAACCAATGAACATATGTATATTTTTTAAAGTCCCTTTGAAGTTTCTCTGAGATGAAAAACTCAGTGGTTAGCCAAGATAAAAATGTGATTAAGCTATGAAAAGTATTACAGATAGTCCAAATTGGTTTTAGCCAAATGGTAAGGAACCTAAGAGATCTTTGGGGACAATATTAATTTTAATTATCTTTGTGGACAACTGACATGATCCAAAGTAGTCAGGGATATATTATTTCATAATGATAAAGAAATCAATTCATCAGGAGGACATAACAATCCTAAACATCTACACATCTAACAGCTTAAAATATGTAAGTTAAAAAGTGATAGAAATGCAAGGAGAAATAGATCTTACAGCCAGAGATTTCCATATTTCTCTCAAGAAATGAGAGAACAAATATGAAGATTACAGAAGATATACCCAATTTAAAAAATGGGCAAAGGATCTGAACATTTTTCAAAAGAAGACATACCAAAGAACAATAGATACATGAAAAAGTGCTCAACATCACTTATGAGGGAAATGCAAAGCAAAACTACAGTGATGTATCACCTCACACCAGTTAGGATGGCTTTCATAAAAAAAGACAAGGTATAACCAATGTTGGGGAGGATGTGGAGAAAGGGAGCCCTTACACATTGTTGGCAGGAATGTAGACTGGTAGTTATTATGGAAAACAGTATGGCAGTTTCTCAAAACATTTTAAAAACTGAACTATCATATCATCCAGCAATCTCACAGCTAGGTATACACCAGAAGGAATTGAAAGCAACATCTTAAAGAGATACCTGCTCACCCATGTTCAGCATACCATTATTTACAATAGCCAAGATATGGAAACAACTCAAGCATCTATCAGAAGATGAATGGATAAAGAAGATATATTTATCTATCTATCTATCTCACATCCTCATACACACACACAATGAAATATTACTCGGTCATAAGAGAAGGAAATCTTACCATCTGCAACAATAAGGATGGACCTAGAGGGCATTATACAAAGAGAGAAGTCAGACAAAGAAGGACAAATGTTGTATGATATCACTTACAAGTGGAATTTAGAAAAGCTGGACTTGTAAAAACAGAAAGTAGAATGGTGGTTACTAGGGGCTGGGAGGTTAGGGGTAGTGAGGGTGATGTTGTTGAAGAGGATAACCTTTTAACTAGTAGAGAAATAAGTTCTGAAGATCTAAGGCACAACACAGTGATCAGAGTCAACAATACTCTACTATACATTTCAAAGTTGCTAAGAGACTAGATCATTACTGTTCTCAACACAAAAAAGAAATGGTAATTATTGACATGATAAAGGTGTTTGCTAAGGCTACGGGTATGAAAAGGCAAAAAGATATGACACTGAAAGATGAACTCCCCAGGTCAAGAGGTGCCCAATATGCTACTGCCGAAGAGCAGAGAAATAGCTCCAGAAGGAATGAAGAAGCTGAGCCAAAGTGGAAACAACACCCAGTTGTGGATGTGGCTGGTGGTGAAAGTCCAATGTGTAAAGAACAATACTGCATAGGAACCTGGAATGTTAGGTCCATAAATTAAGGTAAATTGGAAGTGGTCAAACGGGAGATGGCAAGAGTGAACACTGACATTTTAGGAATCAGTGAACTAAAATGGATGGATGGGTGAATTTAATTCAGATGACTGTTATATCTACTACTGTGGGCAAGAATCCCTTGGAAGAAATGGAGTAGCCCTCGCAGTCAACAAAAGAGTCCGAAACGCAGTACGTGGGTTCAGTCTCAAAAACAACAGAATGATCTGTTTGTTTCCAAGGCAAACCATTCAATATCACAATAATCCAAATCTAAGTCCCAACCACTAATGCCAAAGAGCTGAACACTTTTATGAAGACCTACAAGACTTTCTAGAATGAACACCAAAAAAAAAAGTGTCCTTCATCATAGGGGACTGGAATGCAAAAGTAGGAAGTCAAGAGATACCTGGAGTAACAGGCAAGTTTGACCTTGGAGTACAGAATGAAGCAGGATAAAAGCTAGCTGAGTTTTGTCAACTGGACTGCACTGGTCATAACAAACACCCTCTTCCAACAACACAAGAGATGACTCGATACATGGACATCACCAGATGGTCAATACCGAAATCAGATTGATTACATTCTTTGCAGCCAAAGATGGAGTGACTCTATACAGTCAGCAAAAACAAGACTAGGAGCTGACTGCAGCTCAGATCATGAACTCCTTGTTGCCAAATTCAGACTTATATTGAAGAAAGCAGGGAAAACCATTAGGCCATTCAGGTATAACCTAAATCAAATCCCTTATGATTATACAATGGAAGTGACAAATAGATTCAAGGGATTAGATCTGATAGAGTGCCTGAAGGACTATGGACAGAGGTTCATAACATGGTACAGGAGGTAGTGATCAAAACCAACCCCAAGAAAAAGAAATGCAAAAAGGCAAAATGGTTTTCTGAGGAGGCCTTACAAACAGCTGAGAAAAGAAGAGAAGTGAAAGGCAAAGGAGAAAAGGAAAGATATACCCATCTGAATCCTGAGTTCCAAAGAACAGCAAGGAGAGATAAGAAAGCCTTCCTAAGTGAACAATGCAAAGAAATAGAGGAAACCAACAGAATGGGAAAGACTAGAGATCTCTTCAAGAAAATCAGATACCAAGGGAAAATTTCATGCAAAGATGGACAAAATAAAGGACAGAAATGGTATGGACCTAACAGAAGCAGAAGATATTAAGAAGAGGTGGCAAGAATACACAGAAGAATTATACCAAAAATGTCTTAATGACTCAGATAACCACGGTAGTGTGATCACTCAGATGAGAGCCAAACATCCTGGAATGTGAAGTCAAGTGGGCCTTAGGAAGCATCACTATGAACAAAGCTAGTGGAGGTGATGGAATTCCAGTTGTGCTATTTCAAATTCTTAAAAATGATGCTGTGAAAGTGCTGCACTCAATATGCCAGCAAATTTGGAAAACTCAGCAGTGGCCACAGGACTGGAAAAGGTCAGTTTTCATTCCAATCTCGAAGAAAGGCAATGCCAAAGAATGTTCAAACTACTACACTCATCTCACATGCTAGCAAAGTAATGCTCAAAATTCTCCAAGCCATGCTTCAACAGTACATGAACCGAGAACTTCCAGATGTTCAAGTTGGATTTAGAAAAGGCAGAGGAACCAGAGATAAAATTGCAAACATCCATTGGATCATAGAAAAAGCAAGAGAGTTCCAGAAAAACATCTACTTCTGCTTCATTGACTACACCAAAGCCTTTGATTGTGTGGATCACAAAAAACTGCGGAAAATTCTTCAAGAGATGTGAATACCAGACCACCTTACATGCCTCCTGAGAAACCTGTATATGCAGATCAAGAAGCAACAGTTAGAATCAGACATGGAACAATAGACTGGTTCAAAACTGAGAAAGGAGAAGTCAAGGCTGTATATTGTCACCCTGAATGTTTAACTTACATGCAGAGTACATCATGTGAAATGCTGTGCTGGATGAAGTACAAGCTGGAATCAAGACTGCCAGGAGAAATATCAGTAACCTCAGATATGTGGATGACACCACCCTTATGGAAGAAAATGAAGAGGAACTAAAGAGCCTCTTGATGAAGGTGAAAGAGGAGAGTGAAAAAGCTGGTTTAAAACTCAACATTTAAAATACTAAGATCATGACCTCTGGCCCTATCACTTCATGGCAAATAGATGGGGAAACAGTGACAGATTTTATTTTCTTGGGCTCTAAAATCACTGCAGATGGTGACTGCAGCCACGAAATTAAAAGACACTTGCTCCTTGGAAGAAAAGCTATGACCAACCTAGACAGCATATTAAAAAGCAGAGACATTACGTTGCCAACAAAGGTCCATCTAGTCAAAGCAATGGTTTTTCCAGTAGTTATTTATTGAGGTGGGAGTTGGACCATAAAGAAGGCTAAATGCCAAAGAATTGATGCTTTTGAACTGTGGTGTTGGAGAAGACTCTTGAGAGTGCCTTGGACTGCAAGGAGATCCAACCAGTCCATCCTAAAGGAGATCAATTCTGAATATTCATTGGAAGGACTGATGCTGAAGCTCCAATATGTTGGCCACCTGATGCAAAGAGCTGACTCATTAGAAAAGACCCTGATGCTGGGAAAAATTGAAAGGAGGAGGAGAATCGGATGACAGAGGACGAGATGGTTGGATGGCGTCACCGTCTCAATGGACATGATGAGCCTGAGCTAGCTCTCGGAGATGATGACGGACAGGGAAGCCTGGCATGCTGCAGTCCATGGGTCAGACACGACGGAGCGACTGAACAACAAAGCTACTGGGGTAATCATATTGTAATACATAAATGTATCAAACCAACACATAGTACACTCAAACCACACAATATTAAATGTCGATTATATGTCAATTTTAAAAAATAAAAAGGAAGGATATAGAAAATGTACATTGACAGAACCCTCCACCCAACAAAGGTAGAATACATACATAATCTTTTTCTGGTACAGTAGAGATATACCTCAGAGATATTATGAATTCAGTTTCAGGTCATTGCATTACAGCAAAAGTTGTGATAAAGCAAGTCACACAACTCTCTGGTTTCCTGCTGCATATAAAAGTTGTTTATACTACACTAGTCTATTAAGGAGCATTATATCTAAAGAAACAATGTACATATTTTAATTGAAAAATATATTCTTGCTTAAAAAATGCTAACTATAATCTGAGCCTTCAGTGAGTAATAATTTCTTTGCTGATGGAGGGTCTTGCCTCTATGTTGATGGCTGCTGATTGACCAGGGTGGTGGTTTCTGGAGGCTGGGGTGGCTGTAGCAATTTCTTACAATAAGACAACAATTAAGTGTGCCACATCTATTGACTCTTCCTTTCACAAATGATGTCTCTGTAGCATGCAAAGCTGTCTGACAGTATTCTACCCACAACGGAACTACTTGAAAAACTGGAGTCAATCCTCTTAAACCTTGTTGCCACTTTATCAACTAAGTTTATGTAACATAAATCCTTTGTTGTCATATCAACAATCTTTACAGCATTCTACCAGGAGTGGATCCCATCTCAAGAAAACACTTTCTTTGTTCCTTCATAAGAAGCAACACCTCATCTGTTCAAGTTTTATCATGATATTGCAGCAATCCAGTCACATCCTCAGGCTTTACTTCTAATTCTCTTGCCACTTCCACCATATCTGCAGTGACTTCCTCCATGAAGTCTTGAACCCCTCTGAGTAATCCATGAGGGTTGGAATCAACTTCTTCCAAACTTCTGTTAATGTTGATATTCTGTCCTTTCCCATGAATCACCAATGATCTTAATGGCATTTAGAATGGTGCACCCTTTCCAGAAGGTTTTCAGTTGACTTTGCTCAGATCCATCAGTGAACTATGTCAGCTATAGCCTTATAAAATGTATTTCTTTCATAATAAACTTAAAAGTCAAAATTTCTCTTTGATCCATGGGCTACAGAATGGATACTGTATTAGCAAGCGTGAAAGCAACATTAATTTTGTTGTGTATCTCCACCAGAGTCCTTACATGACCAGATGCATTGTCAGTGAGCCATAATATTTTTTTCAAAGGACACTTTTTTTCTGAGCAGTATGTTTCAACAATAAGCTTAAAATATTTAGTAAACCATGTTGTAAGCAGATGTGCTGTCATCCAGACTTTGTTGTTCCATTTATAGAGCACAGGCAAAGCAAAGTTAGCATAATTCTTAAGGGCCCCAGAATTTTGGGAATGGTAAATGAGCACTGGCTTCATCTTCAAGTCATGACCCGCATTAGCCACTAACAAGAGAGTCAATCTGTCCTTTGAAGTTTTGAAGCCAAGCACTTTAAGAACTTCTCCTCTCAAGCTATAAAAGTCCTAGAGGGCAAGGCATCTTCTTTTAATATAAGGCTATTTCATCTATGATGAAAATCTGTCATTTAGTGTCCCTACTTTGATTAATTATCTTAGCTAGATCTTCTGAATAACTTGCTGTTGCTTCTACATCAGTACTTTCTGCTTCACCTTGCACTCTTATGTTACGAAGATGGCTTCTTTTCTTATACTTAATGAACCAGCCTTCGCTAGCTTTAGACTTTTCTTCAGCAGCTTCCTCATTTCTTTCAGCCTGCACAGAATCGAAGACAATTAGGGCCTTGCTTTGGATTAAGTGAATTTTATGGCTTATTTGATCTTCTATCCAGACTACTAAAACTTTCTCCACATGAGCAATAAGACTGTTTTGCTTTATCATTTGTGTGTTCACTGAAGTAGCACTGTTAATTTCCTTTAAGAACTTTTACTTTTCATTCACAACTTGGATTAACTGTTTGGCACAAGAGGCCTAGCTTCTGATCCATTTTGGCTTTTGGTAAGGCTTTCTCAGTAAGCTTAATCATTTCTAGCTTTTGATTTAAAGTCAGAGAAATGTGACTTTTCTTTTCACTTGAACACTTAGAGGCCACTGCAGGGTTATCAATGGGCCTAACTTCAAAATTAATGGTCTCAGGGAATAGGGAGGCTTGGAAAGATCCCCTGGAGAAGGGAAAGGCTACCTACTCCAGTGTTCTGGCTTGGAGAATTCCATGGACTGTACAGTCCATGGGGTTGGACACGACTTAGCATTACCTTTCTTAAGGAGAGGGAAAGAAACAGGGGATCGGCTAGTAGGCGGAGCAGCTAGAACACATACATTTGTTAAGTTTGCCATCTTAAGTAAGCGCAGTTTGTGGTCCCCAAACAATTACAATAGTAACATCTAAGATCACTGATCACAGATCACCATGCAATAATAATGAAAAATATTGTGAGAATTACCAAAATGTGACACAGAGACACAAAGTATGTAAATGCTTTTGGAAAAGTGGTGCCTTAAACTTGCTTGAGGCAAAATTGCCATAAACCATCAATCTGTAAAAAAGAAATGAAGTTTCTGCAAAGTGCAATAAAGAAAAGCACGATAAAATGAGGTAAGCCAGTATACACGGACCATTTACCAACATAGATTATTTTCTGACAATAGCAATTTTCAATTAATTTCAAACAATTCAAGTCATACAAAGAATATTCTCTGACTGTACTAGAAATAAATTAGACATGAGTAACACAAAGTTTTCTGGAAAATTCTCAAATATTTAGGAACTGACAAATTTCCAAATAATGCTTTGATCAAAGAAGAAATCAAAAGGAAATTAGATCCTAAAAATACCCATAATCATGAAGAAACAAGATCTGAATAGACCAAAAATTAGTAAGAAAACTGAATCAGTAATAAAAAATACTTCCCCAAAGAGAAAAGTCCAGGACAAGATAGTTTCATTGGTGAATTCCACCAAGTATTTAAAGGAGAATTAATTCCATTCCTTCTCCAACTCTACCAAAAAACTGAAGAGGAGGGAACTCATTTTATGAGATCAGCATTAACCTTCAAGGAAAGAAGATTACAGGTCAATATCCATGATGAATATAGTTGAAAGAATCATCAACAAAATACTCACAAACTGAATTCAACAGCACCTTATAAAGTTCATATATCAAGTTTAAGTGGGATTCATAGGATGCAAGGAGGGTTTAACATATACACAAATCAATAAATGTCCTAGCCAGAGAAATTAGGCAAGAATAAAAGGCATTCAAATTGGAAAGAAACAAGGAAAACTATCTCTGTTGGTAGATGATATGCTCTTATTTGTAGAAAATTATAAATTTAGATTCCACAAAAAAGCTATTAGAATAAACAAATTAAGTAAAGTAGTAGGATATAAAATATAGGAAATCAGTTGTATTCCTATACACTAACAATTAACAGTTCAAAAAGGCAATTAAGAAACAATTCTATTTACTATAGCATTAAAATTAATAAAATACCTAGAAATAAACGTAAGGAGGCAAAAGACATATACTGAAAACTACAAAATGTTGCTGAAAGAAGTTAAAGACAAAGACAAACAGAAAAACACCCTGTGTTCATATTTAGAAGACTAAATATTGTTAAGATGTCCATACTATCTAAAGTAATCTATATATTCACTGGGGTCAGTTTCAAATGCAATGGCAATCTGAGAAACAGAAAAATCCATCCTAAAATTTATATGCAATCTCAAGGGACCCTGAGGAGCAAAAACAAATCAATTAAAAAAGAAAAAGCTGAAGGTCTCACACTTCTTGATTTCCAAACTTACTGCAAAACTACAGTGATCAAAACTGTGCTAGTCAAAAATAGACGTACAGATCAATGGAACAGAAATAAACCCACATATTTACAATCAAATAATCTTCGACAAAGGGGGCAAGAATACATAATGGAGAAAACAGTCTCTAGCAAGTGCCGTGTTTGGAAAGCTGGAAAGACTCATGTAAATCAATGAAATTAGAACACTCACTCATATCATATACAAAAATAAACTCGAAGTGGTTTAAAGACCTAAATATTAATATAAGACATGATACCATAAACCCCTAGAACAGAACATAGGCAAAACATTCTCTGACATAAATCATAGCAATATGTTCTTAGATTACTTACTCTCCCAATACAAAAGAAATAAAAGCAAAAGTAAACAAATGGAACCTAATCAAACTTAAAAGCTTTTGCACAACAAAGGAAACTATAAACAAAACAAAAAGACAACCTACAGACTGAGAATATTTGCAAATGATGCAACTGACAAGGGCTTAACTTCTAAAATATAAAAATAGCTCAATACAACTCAGTATCAAAAACAAACAAACAACTCAATCAAAAAATGGGCAGAAGACCTTAACAGACATTTCTCCAAAGACATTCAGATGGCCAGGCACTTAAAAAGATCAACATCAACTAATTATTAGAGGAATGCAAGTCAAAACCACAATGAGATATCACTTCACAACAATCAGAATGATAATAATCAAAAAGTGTACAAATAATAAATGCTGGATAGAGTTTGGGAAAAAAGGGAACTCTCCTATACTACTGGCAGGAATAAAAATTGGTGCCACTCTGGAAAACAATATGGAGGTCCCTTAAAAAACTAAAACAAGAACTACCATATGATCCAGCAATCCTACTCCTGGGTATATACTAGAAAAAACTTTAAAAAAGTATGTGCACTCCAACATTAGTAGCAGCACTATTTACAGTAGCCAAGACATGGAAGCAACTTAAATGTCTATCAACAGATGAATGCATAAAGAAGATGTGGGGTGTGTGTATGTATGTATAAAACTCAGCCATCAAAAAAAATGAAACACTGTCATCTGAAGCAACATGGAAGGACCTAGAAATACTGAGTGAAGTCAGAGAAAGACAAAGACAGACAAATATTATATAGTATCACTTATATGTAGAACCTAAAAATAACACAAATGAATTTATTTACAAAGCAAAAATAGTCTCACAGACATAGAAAAACAAACTTATGGTTACCAAAGAAGAAAGTAGGGGGTAGGGATAAATTAGGAGTATAGGATTAACAGATACATGAAAGTGAAAGTGAAGTCGTGTCCGACTCTTTGTGACCCCATGGACTGTAGCCTATCAGGCTCTTCCGTCCATGGGATTTTCCAGGCAAGAGTGCTGGAGAGGACTGCCATTGCCTTCTTCAAACAGATACATACCACTATGTATAAAATAGATAAAACAACAATGATTTAATGTATAACACAGGGAACTATATCTAATATATTCTTAACCTAAGAATAACTATAGGTTATTTCTTGCAATAACCTATAATGGAAATATATTTGTACACACATATATAAAACAATCACTATGTTGTACACCTAAAACTTTTTCACAACAGCACTGTAATGTTTACAACAATATTTATATAATTTATATATATTATAGTTTATATATTGTTGTAATATTATAATTTACAACAATACTGTAAATCAACTATACTTCAATAAACACCTCCCCTCCCAAAGAAACAGTGTACTAACTGGCATAAAGGAGGAATTATAGAATAGAATAAAATAGACTGGAAATAAATCCTGTAAATGGTGTATATGGCCAAATGATTTTCAACAAGGGTGCTAAGTAAGACCATTTAATGTGGAAGAGACAGTCATTTAGACAAAACGGTGGTGGGAGAACTGGAGAGCCACAAGCAAAAGAATGGAGCTAGACTTACAGTCTATCATATATATCAAAAATTACCTCAAAATGGATCAAAGACCTAAATGCCAGAGGTAACACTATGAAACTCTTAGAAAAAAAAATATAGGGGGAACGTTCCATGACTTAGGATTTAGATTTCTTGGATGTGACAGCAAAGGCACAAGCAGCAACAATAACAACAAAGAGACAAATCGGACTTCATCAAAATTAAAAACTTTCATGGACAAATGGACACTGTAAATAGCATAAAAAGGCAGCTCAGAGATTGGAAGAAAGTATTTGCAAATGACACCCGTGATAAGGGTTAATACCCAGACTATATAAAGAACTTCTAAACTCAACAACAACAGGACATACCACTCAATTAAAAAACGGGCAAAGGACTTGAACAGACATTTCCCCAAAGACGATAAACAAACACATGAATGACTAATGACATTAGTCATTCACAGAATGCAAATTAAAAACATAATGAGATACCACTGCACACCTATTAGAGTAGCCAATATTAGAAAGACTGACTATATCAAGATGTGGAGGAACTGGAACCCTCATAACTTCTGGGAGGAGAGTAAAATGCTACAATCACTTTGGAGAACAGTTAGGCAGTTTCTTAAAATGATAAACATACATTTTTCATATGAGTCAGCCACTCTGTTCTGAGGTATCACTCAAGAGAAATAAAAATATATGTTGAAACAAAAATTTTTTACATAAATTTTCATAAAAGCTTTATCTATAGGAGCCATAAACTAAAACTGCCCAAATGTCTATCAACAGGTGGAATAATAAACAAATAATGGAATATCCAGAGAGTCCCTTGGACTGCAAGGAGATCCAACCAGTCCATCCTAAAGGACATCAGTCCTAGGTGTTCACTGGAAGGACTGATGTTGAAGCTGAAAGTCCAATACTTTGGCTACCTGATGCAAAGAGCTGACTCACTTGAGAAGACCCTGATGCTGGGAAAGACTGAAGGCAGGAGGAAAAGGGGACGACAGAGGATGAGATGGTTGGATGGCATCACTGACTCAATGGACATGGGTTTGGGTGGACTCTGGGAGTTGGTGATGGACAGGGAGGCCTGGCGTGCTGAGGTTCATGGAGTCGTAAAGAGTTGGACACGACTGAGCAACTGAACTTAACTGAACTGATAAAATGTAATATTACTCACCAGTAAAAAGGAATGGACTCTCGATACAACAATGTGGATGCATCTCAAATAACTTCACTGAGTGAAGAACCCAGACCAAAAAAGCATACATACTTTACAGTTTCATTTATCTAAAATTCTAGAAAATGCAAGATCTCTCAAGTGGCTCAGTGGTAAAGAATTTGCCTGCCAATGAAGGAGCCACAGGAGATGTGGGTTTCATCCCTGGGTCAGAAAGGTCCCCTGGGGGAGGGCATGGCAACCTACTCCAGTATTCTTGCCTGGGAAATCCCATGGACAGAGGAGCCTAGGGGGCTACATGGACTGTATGTAGCCCTGGGGTCGCAAAGAGTCAGACACGACTGAGCACGCACATAGCAACTAGAAGATGCAAATCAATGCACTGTGACAGAAAGTCAATCGGTGATTTCCCTGGATCAGAAGACAGGGACTGAGTACATTTTTGCAGGTGATGGATAGGGTCAGTATCTTGAGTGTGTTGATGAATTCATACACATATACACATATGTTAAATTTGTATACTTCAAGTACAATTTATTTTATATCAACTATACCTCAATAAAACATTTAAGGAAATTTGCAGAGTACAGTTAAAAGAGTGTTCAGAAAGACATTTATAGCTTTTTATGCTATTCTGGAAAACAAAGGTTTAAAATAAAGAAACTTCCAATTTAAGAAGCTAGAAAAAGAAGATCAAAGTAAAAGCAAACTAAGGAAGGTAATAATAGGCAGAAATCAATGCAGGAGCAATTAAACAAAACAACAAGAAAATTAACAAAGCCAACACTGGTTTTTTGAAAATAACAAAATTGATAAATTGCTATTTAGATTGATTGAGAAAAACAGAATATAAGTTACCAATATTAGCAATGAAAAGGAAATTATTACTCTGCGCCACATTATTCACAGATGTTTTAAGAGGCAATAGGAGCCTATTAAGAACAACTTTATACCAAAAATTTGATAAATGAAAAGGACACACTCCTTAAAAGCAACATATAAAACTGGACCCAAGATAAAACAAAATATGAATAGTCCTACATTTATTAAAGAAGCTAAATTTGTTATCAAATCTTTACACAAAGAAAACTCCAAGTTCACATAGTTTCAGCAGTAAATTTTAGCAAATATTAAGTACACAGAGACTAAGATATGAAATCAGAATATCAACTTATTAACCTATAAGAAAAAATAATTATTATAAGTAGTTCAATAGATACTAGATACTATCTGTCTAGAATGATGCAGAAGAGATATAAGCACTGGGAAAGCAACTGGGCTCAACTTCTCAAGCCTGTTCCAACAGTTTAATTCTAAGAACCTACAGTAAAAGGTGATAAAGACATCTCCTCTAACTGTGGCATCAAGCTATTCAAACAGGACCATAATGCAGTCTTTTCTGCCTTTCCCCTCTGACTTTCAGAATAACTTTAGAAAACATACCTCAACTCAGGGATCAAAACTGCTGGCTACCCAGACTGTCCTTTAAGATTTAGTAGGTCTGCAAAAATTAGACTTGAAAGTCTTTGCTTTAACATATCATGACATTAATACTCTGGAATTTACTCCAGATGTATGATGTAGCTTGCTAAATGTGATCCAATTTTAACTCCTGGTATGCTCTTTCTGAAAAGGGAGAAAATAGATTTTCAAAGCAAAGTAGGTATTTAAGCTTTAAAAAATGACCTCATAAAAGGATCTGCAGACTTTTAAAAACAAGCCAAGAACTAGATGTGGTGCTGGACAATTTATCTGAGAAAGTGGTTCTCTGAAGATTAAGTCAGAGTGTTTGAAGTGGCAAGAGAAATGGTCAGAATCACTTATGAAAGGTCTTATTTCTCATTTAACAGGATTCCTTCTGGAAATGCCTCAGGCAATGCAGCTTAAAAGACACTTCAAATCCAGGTGTGTAGACACTATACCTGGGGATATGGATGATATACTGTGCCAAGGCCTTAATAATGCTACACTTTTGTAATCTTTGTTAATAAAATGATTCCCAACTTAGAGAAGCAAACTGAAGTTAAACAGCAATAGGAATATCTTCCTTATTGCCTTGCTTTTTCAAAAACTAGCCCTGATTTTTCTAATTACCAAAGGAATACATGTTCATAGGTGGAAATTAAGGAATACAAGACTGAAATAAAGCAAATAAAGATGACGAGACAACCACACAGCAATAACTACTATTAACATTTAGAATCATACTGTTTTGTGATCTTTTCATGTAACATCTTGAGACTGTTTATTCCACCATGTCAATATTCTTTGACAACATGTTTCTTCATGGCTATAAAGCAGTCCATTCATACATAGATAGGAAAGGAAAAGGAAAGTGAAGTCACTCAATCGTGTCTGACTTTGCAACTCCATGGACTGCAGCCTCCCAGGCTCCTCCGTCCATGGGATTTTCCAGGCAAGAATACTGGAGTGGGTTGCCATTTCCTTCTCCAGGGGATCTTCCCGTTTCAGGGATTGAACCCGGGTCTCCCGCATTGCAGGCGGGCGCTTTACCCTCTAAGCCACCAGGGAAGTAATCTAACCAAGAATCAGGAGGCTATTAGGACATTAGGTTGCTTTCAGTTTTTAAAAATTATTTTAAAAATGCTGTCATAAACATCCTGGTGTAACACTTGGCGTACACTCTTCATGTGTTACTTTCATTGCCCAGATTGAGTTCCTGCTTCTAAGGATGTGTGTGTGTGCATGCTCAGTTGCTTCCGTCGTGTCTGACTCTTTGTGATCCTATGGACTGTAACCTGCCAGGCTCCTTTGTCCATGGGATTCTCCAGGCAAGAATACTGGAGTGTGTTGCCATGCCCTCCTCCAGGGGATCTTTCCGACCCAAGGATTGAACCCATGTTTCCTGCGTCTCCAGCACTGCAGGCTGATTCTTTACCCACTGAACCACCTGGGAAGGATGTAGACATTTATAAATATAAACTGCCAGTTTTCCTCTTGAGAAGCAGATAGATCCAGAAACTTTATTATAATTCTAAAATCCAAAAAGCTCTGAATTCAAAAGTATTTCTTTTAAAAAACTTTTGGCACCAAAAAATATCTGACATCAAAACCTGACCTGAAGTGAAGCTATTTATGGTCTTTATCCTACGTAAGGATTTGATTATGGGATGGTGCCCTAGACCCCACTGGGAATGTAACATAACATACAACATAAGCACCATTTATTACTTTTCTTTAGTACTTTATAAAGATGCCATTTTCTTGTCCTCCAGCCTTCCATTCCCACCACCTTTATAGGAAAGTCAGTTATTGTTGTATCACTGTCTTATCTTTGGCTGCTTTTAAGATTTCCTCTTTATCTTTGGTTTTAGCCATTTGACAGTGATGTGTCTGAGTGTAGTTTTCTTTGTACTTATCCCACTAGCAGTTTGCTAAGTTTTTGGACATATGGGTTAATGTTTTTCATCAAATGTAGGAAATTTTCAGTTCTACTCCCCTACTTATCTCTCCTTGCTTTTGAGAATGCCAGTGAGAGATAGATATATATATAAAAGACTTTTTGATATCATTTCACAGGTTACCAAGTACTCTTTATTTTAATCTTTTAGTCTCTGTGTTTCAAGATGATTTCTATTGAACTGTCTCCAAATTATAGATAACATTTGTTAAAAAGGCTGCTGATACCTAATGAAATTTTCATCTCAGCTTTTTTAGCTCCAGAATTTACATTTGGCTTTATTTTATAGCTTCCATTTGCTGCTAAGATTTCCCTATGTATTCAATCACTGTGCTAATCTTTTCCTCTAAATCCTTTAACTGATTTATAATTTCTATTTTAAAGTCTTTGACTGCTAATTCAAATATCTAGGTCATCCACAGATCTACTACCATTGATGTTTTTTTTTTTTAATTTTAGGTTACCTTTTCCTTCTTCCAATTGATCGTATGACAGTTTGGGCTTTGACTTTGTGAGGAAGGATTTATTTCGCTTTTGCCCTTGGTCTTAGTATGGCATTTAGTCCTAAGGCATGGTCCTTCTACTGTTTCAATACAAAATCTGAGGTATTTATCAATCCCTCAAATTTGTCAAAGCTTGTACTCAAATTGAGTACTATGCAGCTGCTGGTATCTCTGCTCAGTGCTTTAGGCCTCCTGATGCTACTTTCTCTCTGGTTTCTTGAAGCACTGTTTGTATATGTGCAACTTGGGAACTCACAAGAACTCGCCATTAAAAAGAATACATTTGAATCAGTTCTAATGAGGTGGATGAAACTGGAGCCTATTATACAGAGTGAAGTAAGCCAGAAAGAGAAACACCAATACAGTATACTAACGCATATATATGGAATTTAGAAAGATGGTAACAATAACCCTGTGTACGAGACAGCAAAAGAGACACTGATGTATAGAACAGTCTTTTGGACTCTGTGGGAGAGGGAGAGGGTGGGAAGATTTGGGAGAATGGCATTGAAACATGTAAAATATCATGTATGAAACGAGCTGCCAGTCCAGGTTCGATGCACGATACTGGATGCTTGGGGCTGGTGCACTGGGACGACCCAGAGGGATGGTATGGGGAGGGAGGAGGGAGGAGGGTTCAGGATGGGGAACACATGTATACCTGTGGCGGATTCATTTTGATATTTGGCAAAACTAATACAATTATGTAAAGTTTAAAAATAAAATAAAATTTGAAATGTTAAAAAAATAAAAAATAAAAAAATAAATCCAATGGTTAACTTCTAAAAAAAAAAAAAGAGTTCGGGGATCCCTCTTTCCTGGCTCCCTTCTTTCTGAGATGTCCTCTCTCAATTTACAGCTGATTTGGCAGTCCTGAGCTCTTGTTTCATCTCAATAACAATACTACTTTCTTAAGCTCTTTTCCTCCAGTTCTCCAAGATAAAATGAGATAAGCTTTAAAGGGAAAAAGGCTAGTCAAGCAAAGCGCCTTTAGTTTGCATCCCTCTTTTAAGGTTTTTGTTCCTACAGTTTCTGCCTACTTCTGGTTGCTCTCCAAACAATACTTTGTCTATATAATTGCTACTAGCAGAAGAGTTGTCCAATACAGGCCATTATTGGAACTGGGACTCTGTGTTACATTTCTGAGAAACCTATATGGGGTCAAGAGGCAACAGTTAGGACCCTGTGTGGGAACAACTGATTGATTCAAGATGAGAAAGGAGTACAACAGGGCTGTCTGCTGTCACCCCATTTGTTTAACCTATACGCTGAGCACATTATGAGAAATGCCAGGCTGGATGATTACAAGCCAGAATCAAGACAGGCAGGAGAAGCATCAACAACCTCAGATAAGTGGATGATACCAGTCTAATGGCAGAATGCAAAGAGGAACTAAAGAGCCTCTTGATGATGGTGAAAGAGGATAGTGAAAGAGCCAGCTTAAAACTAAATATTAAAAAACTAAGATCATGGCATCCAGCCCCATTGCTACATGGCAAATAGAAGGGGAAAAGGTGGAAGCAGTGACAGATTTCCTCTTCTTGGCTCCAAAATCACTGCGGATGGTGACTGAAGCCATGAAATCAGAAGATGATTGCTCTGGGCAGGAAAGCAATGACAAACCTCGACAGTGTGTTGAAAAGCAGAGACATTACTCTGCCAACAGAGGTCCATACAGTCAAGGCTATGGTCTTCCCAGTGGTCATGTACGGTTGTGAGACCTGGACCATAAAGAAGGCAGAATGCCAAATGAATACATGCCTTTGAACTGTGGTGCTGGAGAAGACTTCTGAAAGTCCCTTGGACAGCAAGGGGATCAAACCAGTCAATCTTAATGGAGATCAACCTGAATATTCACTGGAAGGACTGATGCTGAAGCTGAATCTCCAGTATTCTGGTCATCTGATGCAAACAGAGGACTCACTCGTAAAGTCCCTGATGCTGGGAAAGATTGAGGGCAGAAGGAGAAGAGGGCATCAGGAGATGAGATGGCTGGACAGCACCACCTACGCAATGAACATGAACTTGGGCAAACTCTGGGAAATGGTGAGGGACATGGAGGCCTGGTGTGCTGTGGTTCCTGGGGCTGCAGAGTTGGGCACCACTGGGTGACTGAACAACAACATTACATTTCTACAAACATTTTTTTCTGTACTATCCCTGCCCCTACTTCTTTCAGAACTCCAATGACATTTATATTTTGCCTGTTCAAGCAGTTCCATAATCCATAGTTCTCTGTTTCTTTTCAGTGTGTATTTGATTCAGGATAGATTCTACAGTTATAAAGTCAAGTTCACTAATCATTCTGCAATGCTCATTATGCTGTTAATTCTATCTAGTGTGTTCTTCATCTCATACATTGAAGGTTTAATCTCCAGATGTTTGATTGGCTCTTCATAACTTCCATCTCTCTAACATGTTCAATCTTTCCTCTAGCTTCTTCAACATATGGAATACAATTATAATAGCTGTTCTTATCTACTAATCCTAGCATATGTGCCCTTTCTGGGTCTGTTTCAATGGACTGTTTTCTTAAGACAATTTTTTAATAGCAGTTTTAGGTTCATAACAAAACTGAGAAGAAAGTACAGAGAAACTACGTATATGCCATACTCCCACAGATGCAGTTTGCCCTGTTATCAACATCTCCCACCAGAGAGGTGCATCTGTTGTAACTGGTGACGTGTTACATGGACACATTATCTCCATCCAAAGTCCACAGTTTACATTAGGGCTCACTCTTGGCACTGCATATGCTGTGGAGTTGAACAAACATGTAACAACACATATCCATCTTTACAGTATCACACAGAGTATTTTCACTGCCCTAAAAATTCTGTTCCATTTATTCATCCTTCCCTCTCTTCTCCCTGCAAGTAAACACTGATCTTTTTACTGTCTCCATAGTTTTGCCTTTTCCAGAATGTCATGTAATTGATTTTTTTATCCTTTTTATGACGTATTTTCCTGCTTTCTTGCATGCCTTGTAATTTTTTATCAAATGTCAGGCACTGTGAATTCTACTTTGTTCAGTTAGATACTTTTGTAATCCTTAACATATTATTGAACTTTGCTCTGTGATGTTGTTAAACTACATGGAAATAATTTGATTGTTTTAGATTCTGCTTTTAAATTTTGTTAGGTGGGATCAAAACAGCAGTTAATCTAGGGTTCAGGTCAGATCAGTTGCTCAGTCGTGTCCGACTCTTTGCAACCCCATGAATTGCAGCACGCCAGGCCTCCCTGTCCATCACCAACTCCCGGAGTTCACTCAGACTCACGTCCATCAAGTCAGTGATGCCATCCAGCCATCTCATCTCTGTCGTCCCCTTCTCCTCTTGCCCCCAATCCCTCCCAGCATCAGAGTCTTTTCCAATGAGTCAACTCTTCACATGAGGTGGCCAGAGTACTGGAGTTTCAGCCTCAGCATCATTCCTTCCAAAGAAATCCCAGGGCTGATCTCCTTCAGAATGGACTGGCTGGATCTCCTTGCAGTCCAGGGGACTCTCAAGAGTCTTCTCCAACACCACAGTTCAAAAGCATCAATTCTTTGGCGCTCAGCTTTCTTCACAGTCCAACTCTCACATCCATACATGACCACAGGAAAAACCATAGCCTTGACTAGACGGACCTTTGTTGGCAAAGTAATGTCTCTGTTTTTGAATATGCTATCTAGGTTGGTCAAAACTTTCCTTCCAAGGAGTAAGCGTCTTTTAATTTCATGGCTGCAGTCACCATCTGCAATGGTTTTGGAGCCCACAAAAATAAAGTCTGACACTGTTTCCACTGTTTCCCCATCTATTTCCCATGAAGTGGTGGGACCAGATGCCATGATCTTCGTTTTCTGAATGTTGAGCTTTAAGCCAACTTTTTCACTCTCCACTTTCACTTTCAAGAGGCTTTTGAGTTCCTCTTCACTTTCTGCCATAAGGGTGGTGTCATCTGCATATCTGAGGTTATTGATATTTCTCCCGGCAATCTTGATTCCAGCTTGTGTTTCTTCCAGTCCAGCGTTTCTCATGATGTACTCTGCATATAAGTTAAATAAGCAGGGTGACAATATACAGCCTTGATGAACTCCTTTTCCTATTTGGAACCAGTCTGTTGTTCCATGTCCAGTTCTAACTGTTGCTTCCTGAACTGCATACAAATTTCTCAAGAGGCAGATTAGGTGGTCTGGTATGCCCATCCCTTTCAGAATTTTCCACAGTTTATTGTGATGCACAAAGTCAAAGGCTTTGGCCTAGTCAATCAAGCAGAAATAGATGTTTTTCTGGAACTCTCTTGCTTTTTCCATGATCCAGTGGATGTTGGCAATTTGATCTCTGGTTCCTCTGCCTTTTCTAAAACCAGCTTGAACATCAGGAAGTTCACGGTTCACATACTGCTGAAGCCTGGCTTGGAGAATTTTGAGCATTACTTTACTAGCGTGTGAGATGAGTGCAATTGTGCAGTAGTTTGAGCATTCTTTGGCATTGCCTTACTGGGATCAAAACTTTACTTAGTACTCTCAGTGCTGCCCTGTGAGTTACTATGCTTTCCAGGTTTGCAATATTTCTGGCTCTCAATGAATCTGAGGCACTGCTACCCCTAATATTTTGGGTACTTCTTTTTCTGGCCTTGAGTCATTTCTCCACACACTAATGGGTCAGTATTCAGTGCAAGGTTGCCTTCTACAGCTCTCCGGAGCCCTTTGTGTGGCTCTTTTCCGTTCAACAGTCTGTCCTGTGAACTCTAGCCACCTGTCTTCCTTGGACTCCCTGCTCTGTCTCAACTCAGAAACCCTGATGAACTCTGCCTTGGTTCTCCCTCCCTGTGCAAAGGCTTGGAAACTTTCCTCCAGGAGTACATTAGGCGGTAATGCTAGGATTTATATAATTTGTTTATTGTCTCTCAGGGGTCATTATCCTTCACTGCTTGAGGTCCAATGTCTTGAGAATCATTGCTTTATATATTTTGACTATTTTCCTCACAAAAGACTCCTAGTGAAATGGAAGTCTCTGTATTACCATTCTTAAAAAAAACAAAAAAATTGTGAATTATGAGATATATCTGGCTAAAAGGATTTGGATAAGAGACTGTGGACTTGTACAAATATGCATTCCCACTAGTCTGTCTCCTCACATCCCCATCATAAATGCATTAGTACTTTTAAAATATGCCAGTTTAATATGTATTTTTAAAAATTTGAAAGTTTAATACATTTTAAAAAGTGGTATCATATTGCTGTTTTAACTGGTATTGCTTTGATCACTGGTAAAGTTGAACACTTTTTCACGTTTTATTGGACAACAAAACTTTTTATACCATTTGCCTATATTTCCAGTAAAACTTTAGTTCTATGTAAAGACTGGAAACACTTTTTTTGGTACTACTGTCTTCCTTTTCAAGCTTTTTCTGGATCAAAGGAAAGTGAAAAAATTTATAGAACCTTAAAAATCTGATTGTTATACTGCTCTGGCAAAGAGGTGAAAACTTGGATGGTAATAGTGGTGTGGCTGTCTACACATTTTCCACAATCACAATCAATGGATAGTATCGATTCCCTTGTTTTAAACTCTTCTTACTCTTACTGTAAGAATATAAACTAAACTCTTTACCTGAATCTTACAAGCTAATAAGGATCCGGCCTTCCCTACCTCTTAAACCTCATTCTTTGCCATGTTCCCCTTTATCACTATGTTCCAAACTGATCTTTTTCAGTTCCTTGAACAAGTTACTTCCTCCTCTGTTCCTTTTTGCCTGCTGTTATCTTTTGCTTTGAATGTTCTTCCAGGGCTGGACCCTTCTTATCTCTGCAGACAGATATTTTCTGACCACCAATTATCAGTAGTGTCTGACTCTTTGTGACCCCAAGGACTGCAGCACGCCAGGCCTCTCTGTCCATCACCAACTCATGTCCATTGAGTCAGTGATGCCATCCATCTCATCGTCTGTCATTCCCTTCTCCTCTTGTCTTCAATCTTTCCCAGCATCAGGGTCTTTTCCAGTGTGTCAGTTATTTGCATCAGGTGGCCAAAGTATTGGAGTTTCAGCTTCAGCATCAGTCCTTCCAATGAATATGCAGGACTGATTTCCTTTAGGATGGACTGGTTGGATCTCCTTTTGTCCAAGGGACTCTCAAGAGTCTTCTCCAACACCACAGTTCAAAAGCATCAATTCTTCGGTGCTAAGCTTTCTTTATAGTCCAGCTCTCACATCCATACATGACTAATGTAAAAACCATAGCCTCGACTAGACGGACCTTTGTTGGCAAAGTCATGTCTCTGTTTTTGAATATGCTATCTAGGTTGGTCATAACTTTTCTTCTAAGGAGCAAGCGTCTTTTAATTTCATGGCTGCAGTCACCATCTGCAGTGATTTTGGAGCCCCCCAAAATAAAGTCTGACACTGTTTCCACTGTTTCCCCATCTACTTCCCATGAAGTGATGGGACCAGATGCCATGATCTTCATTTTCTGAATGTTGAGCTTTAAGCCAACTTTTTCACTCTCCTCTTTCACTTTCATCGAGAGGCTCTTTAGTTTTTCATTTTCTGCCATAAGGGTGCTGTCATCTGCATATCTGAGGTTATTGATATTTCTCCCGGCAATCTTGATTTCAGCTTGTGCTTCATCCAGCCCAGTGTTTCGCATGATGTACTCTGCATATAAGTTAGATAAGCAGGGTGACAATATACAGCCTTGACGTACTCCTTTCCAATTTGGAACCAGTCCATTGTCCCATGTACAGTTCTAACTGTTGCTTCCTGACCTGCATACAGGTTTCTCAAGAGGCAGGTCAGGTGGTCTGGTATTCCCATCTCTTTCAGAATTTTCCACAGTTTCTTGTGATCCACACAGTTAAAGGCTTCGGCATAGTCAATAAAGCAGAAATAGATGTTTTTCTGGAACTCTCTTGTTTTTTTGATGATCCAGCAGATGTTGGCAATTTGATCTCTGGTTCCTCTGCCTTTTCTAAATCCAGCTTGAATAACTGGAAGTTCACAGTTCACCTCCTGCTGAAGCCTGAGTGGCATCTGCGTGGCGCTGGAGCTGCAAGCGGCCAAGGGGAAATACCCCACATCCAAAGTCAGGAGCGGTGGCCGTGGAGAGATACTCCATATCCAAAGTAAGGAGCAGTGGCTGCGCTTGCTGGAGCAGCTGTGAAGAGATACTCCATGTCCAAGGTAAGAGAAACCCCACTAAGACGGTAGGCACTGAGAGAGGGCCTCAGAGGGCAGACAGACTGAAACCACAATCACAGAAAACTAGTCAATCTGATCACAGGGACCACAGCTTTGTCTAACTCAATGAAACTAAGCCATGCCGTGTAGGGCCACCCAAGACGGCCCAAAATCTCCATGGTGGAGATTTCTGACAAAATGTGGTCCACTGGAGAAGGGAATGGCAAACGACTTGCCCTGAGAACCCCATGAACAGTATGAAAAGGCAAAAAGATAGGACACTGAAAGATGAACTCCCCAGGTGGGTAGGTGCCCAATATGCTACTGAAGAACTATGGATGGAGGGTTGTAACACTGTACACGAGGTGGTGACCAAAACCATCACCAAGAAAAAGGGATTCAACAAGGCAAAATGGTCGTCTGAGGAGGCCTTACAAACAGCTGAGAAAAGAAAAGTGAAAGGCAAAGGAGAAAAGGAAAGATATAACCATTTGAATACAGAGTTCCGAAGAATAGCAAGGAGAGATAAGAAAGCCTTCTTAAGTGAACAATGCAAAGAAATACAGGAAAACAGTAGAATGGAAAAAACTAGAGATCTCATCAAGAAAATCAGAGATACCAAGGGAACATTTCATGCAAAGATGGACAAAATAAAGGATAGAAACGCTATGGATCTAACAGAACCAGAAGATATCAAAAAGAGGTGGCAAGAATACATAGAATTGTACAAAAAAGGTCTCGATAACCCAGATAATCATGATGATGTGGTCACTGACCTAGAGCCAGACATCCTCAAGTATGAAATCAAGTAGGCCTTAGGAAGCATTACTACAAACAAAGCTAGTGGAGGTGATGGAATTTCAGCTGAGCTATTTCAAGTCCTAAAAGATGATGCTGTTAAAGTGAAGCACTCAATGGTGGCCACAGAACTGGAAGAGGTCAGTTTTCATTCCAATTCCACCATGTCAAAGCATGTTCAAACTACCACACAATTGTGCTCATTTCACATACTAGGAAGGTAGTGTTCAAAATCCTTCAAGCTAGGCTTCAAAGTATGTGAACCAAGAACTTCCATATGTACAAGATGGATTTGGAAAGGGCAGAGGAATCAGAGATCAAATTGCCAACATTTGCTGGATCAAAGAAAAAGCAATGGAATTCCAGAAAAACATCTACTTTTGCTTCACTGACTATGCTAAAGCCTTTGACTGTGTGGATCACAACAAACTGTGGAAAATTCTTCAAGAGATGGGAATACCAGACCACTTTACATGCCTCCTGAGAAATCTGTATGCAGGTCAAGAAGCAACAATTAGAACCAGACATAGAACAAGAGACTGGTTCAAAATTGAGAAAGTAGTATATCAAGGCTGTATATTGTCACCCTGCTTATTTAACTTATATGTAGAGTACATCATGGGAAATGCTGGGCTGGATGAAGATCAACCTGGCATCAAGACTGCTGGAAGACATATCCATAACCTCAGATAAGCAGATGACACCTTATGGCAGAAAGTGAGGAGGCAGTAAAGAGCCTCTTGATGAAGGTAAAAGAGGAGAGTGAAAAAGTTGGCTTAAAACTCAACATTCAAAACACTAAGATCATGGCATCTGGTCCCATCACTTTATGGCAAATAGAAAGGGAAACAATGGGAAACAGTGACAAACCATTTTTTTGGGCTCCAAAATCACTGAAGACGGTGACTTCAGCCATGAAATAAAAGATGCTTGCTCCTTGGAAGAAAAGCTATGACCAACCTAGGTGGCATATTAAAAAGCACAAACATCACTTTGCCCACAAAGGTCCATCTAGTCAAAAGCTTTGGTTTTTCCAGTAGTCATGTACGGATGTGAGAGATGGACCATAAAGGAGGCTGAGTGCCAAACAACTGATGCTTTTGAACTGTGGCATTGGACAAAACTCTTAAGAGTCCCTTGGATAGCAAGGAAATCAACCCTGAATACTCCTTGGAAGAACTGATGCTGAAGCTGAAGCTCTAATACTCTGGGCACCTTACACGAAGAACCGACTCACTGGAAAAGACTCTGATGCAAGGAACGATTGAGGGCGAGAGAAGATGGGGACAACAGAGGATGAGACAGTTGGACTGCATCACTGACTCAATGGACATGAGTTTGAGCATACTCCAGGAGATAGTGAAGGACATGGAAGCCTGGTGTGCTGTAGTCCATGGGGTCACAAAGAGCAAGACACAACTGAGCAAATGAATAACAAGGTATACATTATATATGAGCTCAAGTAATGAATCACTTAATACTAGTATATAATAACATGAATATTGGAAAATGAGCATAAGTCTCCTCAAAAAGATGCATTTATGTTAGAATTATTTATCACCTCTCTGCACTTCTGAGACATATTAATATTCATTTCATTTGTAAGTTTAATTTAGAAGGTACTCTTTTGAGAAATGCTTCTATCTTCAAAATTCATTTTTTAGAATTTCATTTGAATCTAACATAACAGAGAGCTAACATTCTGTGAAAACAGAGAAATGAAAACAGGGCCTTAATACCCATTTTCCTATTTCATTAAACAGCGTGTAAAACAAATCTCCAATTTATAGTGGGATAAATAAACAATGTACAATGGTTAACAGAAAATTATGACCAGTGAGCATTAACAAATGTCACTTACTGAATAATTTCTTCAAAGTTGTAAATACTTCCATCTGACATTATGTGTAGATTTATCCCCCAAAATCAAACATTTTCTTATACAATTCTAAAAACCAAGAAATGAAACAAATTCCAAGTACCAGGGGAAGTATCAGCTTCTTTCTTCTCATTCTCTCCTTTTGCAATTGTTAAGAATGACTAGGCATCTATATGTTTATTTTCAATCCCCTTCTTCTTTGCATATTTATCTCTTACCGGAAAAAAACAAAAAACTCTGATATTTGACTGCTGTATCTGGTCATTTACTGAAAAGGGATGATATATCCAAATCTGAAAAAAATATCAAGCTACACATAGTAAGACTTTCTAATTAGTCTCCAAATGCTCTTGTTTTTTAAAAAATTTATTATTTTTTAAATTAATTTTTTATTGAAGGATAATTGCTTTACAGAATTTTGCTGTTTTCTGTCAAACCTCAACATGAATCAGCCATGTTGCTGCTAAGTTGCTTCAGTTGTGTCTGACTCGGTGCTACCCCATAGACGGCAGCCCACCAGGCTCCCCCGTCCCTGGGATTCTCCAGGCAAGAACACTGGAGTGGGTTGCCATTTCCTTCTCCAGTGCAAGAAAGTAAAAAGTGAAAGTGAAGTCGCTCAGTTGTGTCTGACTCTTAGCGACCCCATGGACCGCAGCCTACCAGGCTCCTCCGCCCATGGGATTTTCCAGGCAGGAGTACTGGAGTGGGGTGCCACTACCTTCTCTGAATCAGCCATAGGTATACATATATCTCCTCCCTTTTGAAATTCCTTTCCATTCCCCTCCCCATTTCACCCCTCTAGGTTGATACAGAGCCCCTGTTTGAGTTTCCAGAGCCATACAGCAAATTCCTGTTGGCTATCTACTTTACATATGGTAATGTAAGTTTCCATGTTACTCTTTCCATACATCTCACCCTCTCCTCCCCTCTCACAATGTCTGTAAGTCTATTCTCTATGTCTGTTTCTCTGTTGCTGCCCTGTAAATAAATTCTTCAGTATCATTTTTCTAGATTTCGTATGCATGAATTAGAATACGGTATTTATCTTTCTGACTTACTTTACTCTGTATAATAGACTCTAGGTTCATCCACCTCATTAGAACTGACTCAAATGCATTCCTTTTTATGGCTGAGTAATATTCCATTGTGCATATGTACCACAACTTCTGTATCCATTCATCTGTCTATGGATATCTAGGTTGCTTCCATGTTCTTGCTATTGTAAACAGTGCTGCAATTAACAATGGGATACATGCGTCTTTTTCAATTCCTCCTAGGTATATGCCTATGAGTGGGATTGCTGGGTCATATGGTGGTTTTATTCCCAGTTTTTAAAGGAATTTCCACACTGTCTTCCATAGTGGCTGTATCAATTTACATTCCCACGAACAGTGCAAGAGGGTTCCCTTTTCTCCACACCCTCTCCAGATTTTATTGTTTGTAGACTTTTTGATGATAGCCATTCTGACTGGTGTGAAGTAACATCTCATTGCAGTTTTGATTTGCATTTCTCTAATAATGAGCAATATTGAGCATCTTTTCATGTGTTTGTTAGCCATCTGTATGTCTTCTTTGGAGAAATGTCTGTTTAGGTCTTTTTCCCACTTCTGGATTGGGTTTTTTTTCCTGACATTGAGTTGTATGAGCTGCTTGTATATTTTGGAAATTAATCCTTTGTCAGTTGTTTCATTTGTTATTATTTTCTCCCATTCTGAGGGTTGTCTTTTCACCTTGTTTGTAGTTTCCTTTGCTGTGAAAAAGCTTTTAAGTTTAATCAGGTCCCACTTGTTTACTTTTGTTTTATTTCCATTACTGTAGGAGGTGGGTCATAGAGGATCTTGCTTTATGTCCTCGAGCGTTCTGCCTATGTTTTCCTCTATGAGTTTTATAGTTTCTGGTCTTATAGTTAGGTCTTTAATCCGTTTTGAGTCTCTCTTTGTGTATGGTGTTAGGAAGTGTTCTAATTTCATTCTTTTACATGTAGTTGGGTCTAGTTTTTCCAGCACCATTTATTGAAGTGGCTGTCTTTGCACCATTGTATATTCTTGCCTTCTTTGTCAAAATAAGGTACCCATAGGTGCATGGGTTTATTTCTGGTTGTTCCATCTAGACCATACTGTCTTGATGACTGTAGCTTTGTAGTATAATCTGAAATCAGGAAGGTTGATTCCTCCAGCTCCACTCTTCCATCTCAAGACTGCTTTGGTTATTCAGGGTCTTTTGTGTTTCCATATGAATTGTGAAATTTTTTGTTCTAGTTCTGTGAAAAATGCCATTGGTGATTTGATAGGGATTGCACTGAATCTGTAGATTGCATTTGGTAGTATAGTCATTTTCACAATATTGATTCTTCCTACCCAGGAATATGGAATATCTTTCCATCTGTTTATGTCATCTTTGATTTCTTTCATCAGTGTCATAATTTTCTGTGTACCATTCTTTTGTCTCCTTAGGTACATTTATTACTAGATATTTAATTCGTTTTGTTGCAATGGTGAATGGGACTGATTCCCTAATTTCTCTGATTTTTCATTGCTAGTATATAGAAATGCAAGTGATTTCTGTGTATTGATTCTGTATCCTGAAACTTTGCTAAATTCACTGATTAGCTCTAGTAATTTTGGATACTATCTTTAGTGCTTTCTATGTTCAGTATCATGTCATCTGCAAACAGTGAGAGCTTTTCTTCTTCTTTTCTGATCTGGATTCCGTTTATTTCTTTTTCTTCTTTGATTGCTGAAGCTAGGACTTCCAGAACTATATTGAATAACAGTGGTGAAAGTGGACACCCTTGTCTTGTTCCTGATCTTAGGGGGAATGCTTTCAGTTTTTCACCACTGAAAATAATGTTTGCTCTAGGCTTGTCATATATGGCCTTTACTATGTTGAGGTAGGTTCCTTATATGCCCATTTTTTAAAGAGTTTTAATCATAAATGGGTGCTGAATTTTGTCAAAGGCTTTTCCTGCATCTATTGAGATTATCATATGGCTTTTAATCTTTCAATTTGTTAATATGGTGCATCATATTGACTTATTTGCATATATTGAGGAATTCTTGCATCCCTGGAATAAACCCTACTTGATCATGGTGTGTAAGCTTTTTGATGTGTTGCTGAATTCTGTTTGCTAAAATTTTGTTGAGGATTTTTGCATGTATGTTCATCAGTGACATTGGCCTGTAGCTTTCTTTTTCATGTGTGCTCTCAGTTTTTTAAGTTTTAAGAGAAATAACAATTGGAATATTTCCGGCACATAATAATGTGTTAGCTTATTGCCAGCTCTCAAGAGCTTTCAGTTCAGTTCAGTTTAGTCGCTCAATCGTGTCCGACTCTTTGCGACCCCATGAATTGCAGCACATCAGGCCTCCCTGTCCATCACCAACTCCCGGAGTTCACTCAGACTCACGTCCATCAAGTCAGTGATGCTATCCAGCCATCTCATCCTCTGTCGTCCCCTTCTCCTCTTGCCCCCAATCCCTCCCAGCATCAGAGTCTTTTCCAATGAGTCAACTCTTCACATGAGGTGGCCAAAGTACTGGAGTTTCAGCTTTAGCATCATTCCTTCCAAAGAAATCCCAGGGCTGATCTCCTTCAGAATGGACTGGTTGGATCTCCTTGCAGTCCAAGGGACTCTTCAAGAGTCTTCTCCAACAACCCAGTTCAAAAGCATCAATTCTTTGGTGCTCAGCTTTCTTCACAGTCCAACTCTCACATCCATACATGACCACAGGAAAAACCATAGCCTTGACTAGATGGACGTTTGTTGTAAAGTAATGTCTCTGCTTTTGAATATGCTATCTAGGTTGGTCATAACTTTCCTTCCAAGGAGTAAGAGTCTTTTAATTTCATGGCTGCAGTCACCATCTGCAGTGATGTTGGAGCCCAGAAAAATAAAATCTGACACTGTTTCCACTGTTTCCCCATCTATTTCCCATGAAGTGATGGGACCGGATGCCATGATCTTCGTTTTCTGAATGTTGCGCTTTAAGCCAACTTTTTCACTCTCCACTTTCACTTTCATCAAGAGGCTTTTTAGTTCCTCTTCACTTTCTGCCCTGTTAATTAATGTTAAAACTAAAATCTAGTAAATTTTTCATTATATTTCTTTGAATTGATATTAAGCTGACTGCTGGCCAAGAATTATTATTTTTAAAATGAATAATAGTAAGTTAATTTCTTCTAATGCTAATCAGTGCCAATAAAGGTGGTTATTTGCTACTCTAAATTTAATAAAAGAATAATCTAAGATAAAAGCAGGATGAGTATTTCAGTTGAAATTAGTTTCTCAAACGTATTTTATCTGTGAGTTATATATAGAGAATACAAAACAGAAAATTCAACTTGCAAGGTCTATTCTTTGGACCTATATCCTGATTGACCTACTGTAAACCTAAGGGGAGAGGGAGTGATAATAAGGGAAGAAAGAAAGAAATCTGAGTCATTTCTGTTACATTTCCTGGCAAAGAATAAAAAACTTGTTGTAGAGGAAAGCAGACTTTCTGGGAGAATAAATCTAATCATGCCTGTGTAGAACTGTTGGGAGAAAATTGACATGTCAGAGTTATGGCTGATATATATTGATCAGTTGTGAAAAACACAAATGAAAGAGGCAAGAAAAAAGATTTTATCCAAGAAAACCACAGGTCTGAGTGTCACTTGTATCCTGTTGAATAAGAGTCAGTAACTGAAGAAGTAACAAGTCAATCATCTCAAGTCTTGGAAAAGGATGAAATAAAAAGCTATTTGACAGAAGGATCATATTATAAAGGCAGTGAAAAGTTTCAAATGTATTCAGTTATTTACTGAGGACAGAAAGCAACAGGTGGAAGCTGACTGGCAGTCTCAGCTTGATTTTGGAGTCACTGGGACACACACCTCTGTTTCTCTCCATGCGCAGATTAGGAACTTAATAACCAAGGTTGACAGATTTTTGAAGGAAATTAGAAAGAGCCAAGTAGAACTCTCATGAAATTAAGCTTAATAAAAACCATCATGTATAGAATTAGTATCTTCATTTAAAATTTTCTTACAATTAAAAATGTGAATGGTTCATACAATGGTAAGAAATCTCAAGTTAGCACAGTCAACATAGTATCATTGTACTTTAAAAAAGAAAGGCAATGCCAAAGAATGTCCAAACTACCACACAATTGCACTCATCTCACACGCTAGCAAAGTAATGCTCAAAATTCTCCAAGCCAGGCTTCAGCAATACATGAACCATGAACTTCCAGATGTTCAAGCTGGATTCAGAAAAGGCAGAGGAACCAGAGATCAAATTGCCAACATTTGTTGGATCATCAAAAAAGCAAGCGAGTTCCAGAAGGACATCTATTTCTGCTTTATTGACTACGCCAAAGCCTTTGACTGTGTGGAGCACAACAAACTGTGGAAAATTCTTAAAGTGATGGGAATATCACACCACTTCACCTACCTCCTGAGAAATCTGTATGCAGATCAACAAGCAACAGGTAGAACCAAACACGGAAGAACAGACTGGTTCCAAATCGGGAAAGGAGTAGGTCAAGGCTGTATATTGTTAGCCTACTTATTTAACTTATATGCAGAGTACATCATGCGAAATGCCAGGCCACATGAAGCATAAGGTGGAATATCAAGACTGCCAGGAGAATTATCAATAACCTCAGATATGCAGATGACACCACCCTTATGGCAGAAAGTGAAGAAGAACTAAAGAGACTCTTGATGAAAGTGAAAGAGGAGAGTGAAAAAGTTGGCTTAAAACTCAACATTCATAAAACTAAGATCATGGCATCTGGTCCCATCACTTTATGGCAAATAGAAAGGGAAACAATGGAAACAGTGAGAGACTTTATTTTTGGGAGCTCCAAAATCACTGCAGATGGTGACTGCAGCCATGAAATTAAAAGACGCTTGCTCCTTGGAAGAAAAGCTATGACCAACCTAGATAGCATATTAAAAAGCAGAGGCATTACTTTGCCAACAAAGGTCCATCCAATCAAAGCTATGGTTTTTCCAGTAGTCATGTATGGATGTGAGAGTTGGACTATAAAGAAAGCTGAGCACTGAAGAATTGATGCTTTTGAACTGTGTTGTTGGAGAAGACTCTTGAGGGTCCCATGGACTGCAAGAAGATCCAACTAGTCAATCCTAAAGGAAATCAATTCATTGGAAGGACTGATGCTGAAGCGCAATTCCAATCCTTTGGCCACCTGATGTGAAGAACAGACTCATCGGAAAATACCCTGATGCTGGGAAGTATTGAAGGTGTAAGGAGAAGGGGACGACAAAGGATGAGATGGTTGGATGGCATCACCGACTTGATGGACACAAGTCTGACTGCGTACGCTCTGGGAGTTGGGGATGGACAGGGAAGCCTGGCATCCTGTGTTCCATGGGGTTGCAAATAGTCAGACACGACTAAGCAACTAAACTGAACTTCAAAAATAACCTTTACCAGATTTCAATAAAGTCAGAATACTAAAAATAGAACAGTTAGGAAGAAGGAAAACAGAGTGATGATGATTTTAAAAACTTGATTTCAAATACTGGTCCTCCTTCTCTGAGCTACTTCAGCTAAAGTTGTTGTGAAGATTATCATATTCATATCTAAAGCATATATTTGATAAATTTCATCTTCTGTTTCCTTCCATTACCAACCCACTAGATTCTTTTACAAAATCTTACTAAGAAAACCAAAGGAGACAGCTAGAAAATATAAGGAATCTAAAATAGTTCTCCTTCTATTTTCCTTTATTAATTAGGAAGCATCAAACAGATTTTCAAGAGGACGATCAGGAATCCCACTGGAGTTTCCTAAAGAAATGAAAAAGTTGAACTCATTTCCTCTGCCCTGCAGAATAGGATAGCCTCAGAAATGAAGCTTCCTTTGACATACAGATCCAATTTCAAAATAATTTCCCTTCTCTCAATGTTCTGAGAGCAGGCAAGAGGAAGTCAATGAAACATATTACTTTCTTGTGCGGGGTGTGCGGATATGGGAACACGGCAACCAATGTAGTACAAATGTCTTCAAAATTCAACATCCATTCTTGGAACAAATTCTCAACAGAACATGGAGTAAAAAGGAACATCTTAAACATGGTACAAAGGTTACATACCAAAAGCCTACAGTTAACATTATATTGAATAATGAAAAATGAATACTTTCCACTACAATCAGTAACAAGACAGGGATGTCTATTCTCACCATTGTTATTCAATTGTGTACTAGAGGCCAATGCAATAGGGCAAGAAAAAGAAATAACACTGGAAACAAACAAATATGCATTTGATATGATTATGTAGATAATACCAAAAAATATACAAAAAAGTACTCATAAGTAAGCTTAGTAAGGCCACTGGTCACTAGATACAAAGTCAATATGCAAAAATAAATTGTATTTCTATATTTTAGCAATGAATAATTAGAAATTGAAATATAAAACAGTAAAATATGTAATATCAAGTCATTAAATACTTAGAAATGAACCTTATAAAACATATGCCAGATTTATATGCCAAAAACTACAAAACATTGATGAAATAAATCAAGGAAAATTTAAATAAATTGGAGCTATACCATGTTAATGGATTGGACTCAATATCATTAAGATGTCAACTCTCCCCCAATTTATCTATATAGTCAACACAATCCTAATAAAATCCCAGCATGAATATTTTGGGGAGAAATTGACATGGTGATTTTTTAATTTATATGGAAAAGCAAGTAGAATAGCCAAATGTTAGAAAGAAGAACAAACTTGAAGGCCTCACACAACCTGATCCAGATTTATTATAAAGACACAGTCTTGGAGCAAGGACAGATATATAGATCAATGGAACAGAATAGAAAGTCTAGAAATAAACCTACATATACAAGGTCAACTGGTTTTTGATTAAGGTACAAAGGCAATTCAATGGATACCTTCATTCAAAAGAAAGAACTTTAATCTTTATCTCACCTAGTATTAAATAACTCCCAATGGATCAGTGGTTGCCAGGGGTTGGAGGGTGAAAAGAGAGGTTGACTACAAAGAGCTATGGGGGACTTTTGAGGGATGTGGTAATATTGCTCTATGTCTTGATTGTAAAGGAGGTTGTCAAAACTTGCAGAAGTGAATTTACTGTTTGTAAGTTATGTATTAAAATATATAATTGCATACATAACTATTTTTTTAAAAAGGAAAAAAAGGCATATTTTAGCCTCTGGGGACTATCTAGGAAGAAAGAAAAAAAATTTAATTGATAATATGCATTCAGTCACAATCTGTTTATGAACAGAATATACCTGAAAGAGGGAAAAAAACTGAAGTGCACTGAAATGCAAAGCCTTAGGTGTCTACATAAATAAAGGTTCCCACAGCTGCATTTGAATTCAGCTTGGAAAGATGCTAGAAATCACAGGACCTGATTTTCCTTTCCTTTCCTGATTTTCCTTTCCAGTGCGAACAAGGAAGCACTGGATGACTAATAAATTTTCAATCCAGAAACATATTGAATGTCTTCATCTGTATATCTAGCAGACATCTCTAACTCCAACAATGAATTCTCTGTCTTACCCTCAGGTATGTTCTTTATTTATTGCTTTCTATCTCAGTAAATGGTATCACCACCCATTTGGTGGTTCAAATAAGAAATCTGGGTACCATCTTTGACTCTTCTGTCTTCCCTTCCTCACCAACCAATTTAATTATCACCAAGTCCTATTAATTCTACCTCTCAAATATAGGTTACCTGTTGTAAAGCAGAAAAGAATACAGAATTAAAAGTTGAGCATAACTGCATCTAGAAGGTGAAAGAGCGGTATGAGATGAAGCTAGCGAGGTAGGCAGGGACCATATTAATTATTTTGATGTTTGTACTCATCTCAAACACATCTCACATATGGCTCTCTTCTCCATCCCAACTTCCACCATTCTAGTACAAGTTACTATTTCTTTCCACAAAATAATTTCAATATTCTTGGGTCTCCCTACATATACCTATTCTTATTTTCCTTTCAATTCATTTTCTGTACTGCAGTTCTTTTAAAAGCACTATTCTTAAAAAAAAAAAAAATACTATTTTGATCATATATTCTTCTTTAAAGCCCTTCAATGTCTTGTTTCTTTAGCACAAACATAAAAATAATTAGTATGGTCCCTGTTTACTTACTAATTTCATATAATACCATTCTTTCACCCTCTGGATCCAATCATACTCAGTGTCTAGTTCCTGCAGAGGTGCTTTGTTTATTCTATATACTGTTCCCTGTGCCTGGAATATTTCTCCTCCTGCCTATCCTTGTGCTTAAACTCTATCTTCTTTTTTTGCTTCGGGGGCAGCTAACTTATTAACACTTTGAAGAAATCTTCCATGACATCTCATGTCTAGATCAGCCCTGCTCATTATCTACTTTTATAGCACAGTTCATCTGTAAATACTTGTGGTATAATAAAAAATATCATTCAGTCTTTGTCCCTGGTTCCTATCACATAGTTCCTAAAACTCTCAGACTCTCCTGAGTGATAGAGTGCCTTCTGAATGCTAATGAGATGACTGGTACTTGGGGACCCCTACATAGTTTCAGGATGGCAGCCGGTCATCAGAAAGATCAAACCATGACTAGAGATTTGGAACTTTCAGTTCTTCCTTCCCCATCCTTCCCCCATCCCCATATAGGAGGAGGGGAGAGGGGCTAGATATTGAGTCTAAGCACTAATGGCCAGTGATTTAATCAATCATGGTTAGGTAATGAAACTTCCAATAAAAACCCCTAAATGTTGAGGTTCAAGGAGTTTCCGGGTTGGTGAGCACACCGATAACTGGGAAGGTGGTATGCCAAGATACGGCATGGAAGCTCTGGGCACCCCCTTACCTTGCCCTTTGCATCTCTTTCATATGGCTATTCCTGACTATCCTTTATAATAAACAGGTAAACATAAAGCATGTTCCCAAGTTCTGTGAGTTGTCCTACTGAATTATTAAACCTGGGGGAGTGGGTCATAGGGACCCCTAAATTTGTCAAGTCAGATAGAACAGTATGTAATCTGGTACCCCATTTGTAACTGGTGTCTGAAGTAAGGACAGTCTCTTGGGAATGGACCCTTAAATGTATAAAGTCTGACACTAATTTCTGGTGGTCGGTGTGAGAACTGAATGGCATTACTGGGCATACAGTTGGAACCCAGAGAACTGACAGGGTTGGTGTCAGAACTGAATATAGAAAAAACACCATGTAACTGGTGTCAGAAAGAACTGGAGAACACTTACTGGAAATCTGTTTATAATTTCGTTGTCATACAAAGTCCGTAAGACAAATGTCTTGTTCTAGCATTTAACATGGTGTCTGGCACATGGTTCTGTATTTAGTGGATGAATATGGATACTAGTGGCTACCACAGGAGTGCAGAAACTCTGAACTATTATCTGGGAGAAGCTAGGTCAGAGTTTTTTCCCTGGGTTATCTTCTGACTTAATATTGAAAGCTTAATTGATTTAACATTAGTTAGATGATTTAAACATAATTCTAAATCATCTTTGATTCCTCTTCATTTCTCCAATCTGAAATGTTGGATCACCTCAGAAGTCAATCCTTCTATCTTCGATAATCTTTATAGCCTTTCTTTTCTCTATACTCCCATCTCCAATGCATGCTCCCTTCTAACCTTCCACATCTAAATAAATCGCAACTACAGACTTCCAGTTTCTCAAGCCAAAAACAGAGAGAAAAAAGCAATGGGTCCAACATTTCACTAAGTGATGTTAACATCAACTACAGGATAGGGCAGCATGGAGGAAAGTGCAGGAAACAGAAGACTAAGTAAATTTGCTGAGGCCTGAAAAGACCTGAAAAAAAATGAGGCCAGGTCTAAAAGACACTGTTAAGAAAAGACTATCTGCATGAGTGAGAGTGACAGTCACTCAGTCGTGTCCTACTCTTGGCAACCCCATGGACTGTATCCTGCCAGGCTCCTCTGTCCATGGAATTCTCCAGGCAAGAATACTGGCATGGGTTGCCATTTCCTTCACCACCTTGACATGAAAACAAGTTTTACCTGTGATGGGGTTATCCTTCCCTTTTTAACTTCAGATGAATTTTCACTCAACTTTCCTGCTTTGTTACTTGAGCTGCATTTGTAGCACGTCCATCTTGTTTGCCCTTCAATTTCTATGGTGCACTCTTTGCTTTGCAGACAGAACGAGTGATATAAATGGCCACAGCTGCAAAATGAAGGTAACCAATTGACACTTTTCATTATCATAAAATCATAAACCTAAGTTGTATTAGACAGTATTTAAAAGTGATAATTATTTCCAGTAAGCTGAAATGCACTGGTGGGTATATAGGTTAAGAAATAAGAAAAGAGATTTACTTGTTGCTCTCCTCTCTTTTTTTTTTTATTTTTCATTTTATTTTATTTTTAAACTTTACAATATTGTATTGGTTTTGCCAAATATCAAAATGAATCGGCCACAGGTATACATGTGTTCCCCATCCTGAACCCTCCTCCCTCCTCCCTCCCCATACCATCCCTCTGGGTCGTCCCAGTGCACCAGCCCCAAGCATCCAGTATCGTGCATTGAACCTGGACTGGCGACTCGTTCCATATATGATATTATACGTATTTCAATGCCATTCTCCCAAATCCTCCCACCCTCTCCCTCTCCCACAGAGTCCAAAAGACTGTTCTATACATCAGTGTCTCTTTTGCTGTCTGGTACACAGCCAGACTCATGTATTTGTACACTTCAGTTGTGAGTACAACAGCATCACAGTTCTCTGACTACAAACCACCCAGGGGTGAGTTGAACTTCTGCTCACTTCTCAGACTATGAAACATTTTTAGACAGTTTGAACAACGTCAACTGGGGAAAATAATAATTATATAAGTCATTTGATAGTGACATGAGTGGTATTTCTCATCAAATTTAAGAGTCATGATTTGATTTATAAGCATTCACAAAAACGTTACTACTATACAGTAAATTCTAACATCATTACTACAAAGAAATTCCCTGTTAATTACATTAAGCTACCAAATAAAACTTCCAGAAGTAAGTGTTGAGCGTAATTCTAAGTCATCTTCACTGATTCCTTCTCATTTCTCCAACCTGAAACGTTGGACCACCTCAGAAGTCAGTACTTTTCTCTCTTCGATAGTCTTTAAAATCTTCCTTTTCTCTATCCTCCCCCATATATATAACATGCCCCAAACCAAACTTTTGATTTCAACCAAACCCCACCCTCAATGCACACTCTCATCCAGCCTTTAAATAGTAACTAGAGCCTTCCAGTTTCTCAGGCCGAAAACTATTCCTTCTTTCATACCTCATATACAATCTATAAACAGATCTTGTCAGCTATTCTTCAGAATATATACAGAACCCCATCACTGCTTACTTCATTACAATCATCTTGGGCCATCTCTCACTTCAGTTCAGTTCAGTTCAGTCGCTCAGTCGTGTCCGACTCTTTGCGACTCCATGAATCGCAGCATGCCAGGCCTCCCTGTCCATCACCAACTCCTGGAGTTCACTCAGACTCACGTCCATTGAGTCGGTGATGCCATCCAGCCATCTCATCCTCTGTCGTCCCCTTCTCCTCCTGCTCCCAATCCCTCCCAGCATCAGAGTCTTTTCCAATGAGTCAACTCTTTGCATGAGGTGGCCAAAGTACTGGAGTTTCAGCTTTAGCATCATTCCTTCCAAAGAAATCCCAGGGCTGATCTCCTTCAGAATGGACTGGCTGGATCTCCTTGCAGTCCAGGGGACTCTCAAGAGTCTTCTCCAACACCACAGTTCAAAGCATCAATTCTTCGGCGCTCAGCTTTCTTCACAGTCCAACTCTCACATCCATACATGACCGCTGGAAAAACCATAGCCTTGACTAGACGGACCTTTGTTGGCAAAGTAATGTCTCTGCTTTTCAATATGCTATCTAGGTTGGTCAAAACTTTCCTTCCAAGGAGTAAGCGTCTTTTAATTTCATGGCTGCAGTCACTATCTGCAGTGATTTTGGAGCCCCCAAAAATAAAGTCTGACACTGTTTCCACTGTTTCTCCATCTATTTCCCATGAAGTGATGGGACCAGATGCCATGATCTTCGTTTTCTGAATGTTGAGCTTTAAGCCAACTTTTTCACTCTCCACTTTCACTTTTATCAAGAGGCTTTTTAGTTCCTCTTCAGTATTCTTGCCTTGAGAACCCCATGAACAGTATGAAAAGGCAAAATGATAGGATACTGAAAGAGGAACTCCCTAGGTCAGTAGGTGCCCAATATGCTACTGGATATCTCTCACTTGGATTAGCCTAAATGGTCATTCCACTTTCACCCTTGATCTTCTGCGGTCTGTTCTCACCACAGCAGTCAAAGTGATCCTCAATACATAAATTATATTGTGTCAACCCTATCCTCAAAACCATCCATTGGCTTTTCATCTCAGAGTAAGAGTTTAATTCTTCATAATGATTTAGTTCCTACATGATTTGGCTGCTGAAGTCATCTCTTATCATTTTCCCTTCACTCTGCTCAGGCAATGCTGGCCTGCTCACTCACTTCCAGAGAAGTATGCCAAGCACCTGCCTCATGGTTTCTGCACTTGCTGATCCTCTGTCTGGAGCACTCTACCCCATATTGCATGGAAACTTCCCTTAAGTCTCTGCTCAAATGTCACTTAAGTTTCCCTAACAACTCTTCACAAATTACTAGTTCCCAGGGTTCTCTCTCTTCTATACCATAATTACTCAGGGTAATTATTATATTTTTATTAATTAATTCATTTTTAACTACCTGCCCATAATCATCTTAACAGTGGTGTTCTCCCTGACCACTTTTCATAAAACATCTTCCCCCACAGACACTCTACATCTCATTTAACATGCTTTTTCCCCCCCCCTGTTATTTACTATCTGGCATTTCACTTGTCTATCTCTTTCACTAGAGTGTAAACTCTGAGAGCAAAACCTTTGTTTTGTTCATCTGGTACTCTATCCCTTCTAACAGTACCTGACATATAATATGCTTGATAAATAGTTGTTGAATGAATGGGCTCTTTATGTGATAAGAAATACTTTCCCTTCTAATCACCAAATCTACCAATCTTTATCTGTAAAAACAGAAGCTAACACTTATACAGTGCTTACTGTATGTCAGTACGGTTTTAAGTGTCTTATGTAAATTATCTCATTTAATCTTCACAAAAACTCTTAGCAAGTAGGTACCATTATTATCCCTCTTTACAAATAAACAAACTAAGATGTAAAGAGATGAAATGATTTGTCAAAGTCTAATAGCTAGGAGAAGGAAATGGCAACCCACTCCAGTAGTACTCTTGCCTGGAAAATTCCATGAATGGAGGAGCCTGGTAGGCTACAGTCCATGGGGTCGCAAAGAGTTGGACATGACTGAGCAACTTCACTGGAATAGCTAGGAAGTGGAAGAGTAAAGGTTTGAACTCAAGGTTTAAAGCCTGGCTCTAGAGTCCATCTTACACTGCCTCTATCTGTACATTCTGGATGAGCTGTTTCCTCCTGAGATCAAACCTTCTACTTTTGCACTAGACTTCTTCTCTCTTTGCATTGTGGCTTTAAATATCATTTACATGCTGATGATTTCTAAATTTATATTTCCAGGACATATCTCTGACTAGAATAGCTATCTACCTGACATTCCTACTTAAATGTTTAAAAGGCATCTCAAACCTAACATCTCCAAGACAAAACTCTTGATTTCCCCAGGTCCTCATGCCTGTTCCTTCTTATTTTAGAGGACAGTACCACATTCATTCAGTAGCTTGAGCTTAAGATGTTTTTGCCTGTCACTTCACATCAGCAAGTTAGCTCTTCTCTTAAAATATATTCCTAACCTTCACTCCTACCACTCTCATTCTGCGCAAATGTCACTTTCTTAGACATGTTTTTCCTCATTATGGTATCTTAAAATAGCATTCTCACCCTGAACACTTTTTCCCATCCCCTTACCCTGTGTGTTATTTCTCTCCATAGCTCTCATTGCCTGTATTTATTTGTGACCTGACCACTCTAATACTCTTTCCCCCTGATCCCTATGCAGAATATAAGATCTATAAGAACAGGAACTCTGCCTTGTTTTGTTCACTGCCAGAATGGCGGACTGGGGCTGTGTGTCTACATGTGCTCCTGCCTGGCAATACATGTACACACTCATATGTACTACATTTCCTTCCCTCTCTTACCTAAAGACAATAATTTCATCAGCCATTTCTTGGCGTCTCTTGTACTGCTGCAAACAAATAGAGCAGTAATCCTGCTTGGGATTCAGTCCTCTGGTAACTGAAGCTCTCAGGTTACATAATGACCAATGGAGATCTTGGTTTAGAAGGCTAGTTGTCGTTTCCAGCAGGGTCTATGAATGACAAAAATAAAAAGAAATCAACAAAAAGTTGTTTATAAAGTGAGAGACAGAGGGGATGAGTGGAGAATTGCACTTGTTTCATTTTCAACCACAGCTGAATTGGAATATACTACAAAGGCATAAAATCGATCAAATAAACACCAAAGCACCTCAGACTTTACTGGTTAACTTCAATGTACAAGTACTGATAAGTACTACATCAAGAGTCTCAAAATAATTATTAAAAGGCTGTCACTAGTTACTATGAAGAAATGAGTGCTCTGCCATCATTGTGGCTTAATTCGGTACTTTTCAGATGACCGGATTAACCCAAAGCTACTTATTTATTAACACTCATATAATAAGCTCTCTTTGAATTGCTCAAAGTTCTAACAAATTGTTAAAAAATACTCTGATTTTTTAAACAGAAACTGTATCCACAGCAATATACCACATTAACTTTTCACTGGAAAAACTAATGGTCATTACTCATTTTTCATCTCCCTTGGGCAAGAGATCACATTTTCCAATCAGCACTTAAAAGCCATTTGAATCTACTCAAGACTGTGACATCTGTCATTAAGTCACACAAATATATTTCACAGCTATTACATTATGTCATTTAAGGTTCCCTATATTTGGAAAGTATTGTTTCCTTCAGTTCAGTTCAGTTCAGTCGCTCAGTCGTGTCCGACTCTTTGCAACCCATGAATTGCAGCACGCCAGGCCTCCCTGTCCATCACCGACTCCTGGAGTTCACTCAAACTCACATTCATCAACTCGGTGATGCCATCCAGCCATCTCATCCTCTGTCATCCCCTTCTCCTCCTGCCCCCAATCCCTCCCAGCATCAGAGTCTTTTCCAATGAGTCAACTCTTCACATGAGGTGGCCAAAGTACTGGAATTTCAGCTTTAGCATCATTCCTTCCAAAGAAATCCCAGGGCTGATCTCCTTCAGAATGGACTGGCTGGATCTCCTTGCAGTCCAGGGGACTCTCAAGAGTCTTCTCCAACACCACAGTTCAAAAGCATCAATTCTTTGGCGCTCAGCTGTCTTCACAGTCCAACTCTCACATCCATACATGACCACAGGAAAAACCATAGCCTTGACTAGACGGACCTTTGTTGGCAAAGTAATGTCTCTGCTTTTGAATATGCTATCTAGGTTGGTCAAAACTTTCCTTCCAAGGAGTAAGAGTCTTTTAATTTCATGGCTGCAGTCACCATCTGCAATGGTTTTGGAGCCCCCCAAAAACAAAGTCTGACACTGTTTCCACTGTTTTCCCATCTATTTCCCATGAGGTGATGGGACCAGATGCCATGATCTTCGTTTTCTGAATGTTGAGCTTTAAGCCAACTTTTTCACTCTCCACTTTCACTTTCATCAAGAGGCTTTTTAGTTCTTCTTCACTTTCTGTCATAAGGGTCGTGTCATCTGCATATCTGAGGTTATTGATATTTCTCCCGGCAATCTTGATTCCAGCTTGTGCTTCTTCCAGCCCAGCGTTTCTCATGATGTACTCTGCATATCAGTTAAATAAGCAGCATGACAGTATACAGCCTTGACGTACTCCTTTTCCTATTTGGAACAGTCTATTGTTCCATGTCCAGTTCTAACTGTTGCTTCCTGACCTGCATATAGGTTTCTCAAGAGGCAGGTCAGGTGGTCTGGTATTCCCATCTCTTTCAGAATTGTCCACAGTTTATTGTGATCCACACAGTCAAAGGCTTTGGCATAGTCAATCAAGCAGAAATAGATGTTTTTCTGGAACTCTCTTGCTTTTTCCATGATCCGGCGGATGTTGGCAATTTGATCTCTGGTTCCTCTGCCTTTTCTAAAACCAGCTTGAACATCTGGAAGTTCACGGTTCACATATTGCTGAAGCCTGGCTTGGAGAATTTTGAGCATTACTTTACTAGTGTGTGAGATGAGTGCAATTGTGCAGTAGTTTGAGCATTCTTTGGCATTGCCTTTCTTTGGGATTGGAATGAAAACTGACCTTTTCCAGTCCTGTGGCCACTGCTGAGTTTTCCAAATTTGCTGGCATATTGAGTGCAGCACTTTCACAGCATCATCTTTCAGGATTTGAAATAGCTCAACTGGAATTCCATCACCTCCACTAGCTTTGTTCGTAGCTTTGATGCTTTCTAAGGCCCACTTGACTTCACATTCCAGGATGTCTGGCTGTAGGTGAGTGATTACACCATCGTGATTATCTTGGTCATGAAGATCTTTTTTGTACAGTTCTTCTGTGTATTCTTGCCACCTCTTCTTAATATCTTCTGCTTCCGTTAGGTCCATACCATTTCTTTTCCTTACTACATCTAATTCTCAACATTCAGATATATCATTTTGATGTGCAGTTGGGTTCTTTTCTGTCAGTCCCAAAGGGGAAGATATACTGTCCATCCTCCTTGCTACACAGTCTTGTCCTTAAACTTTATCTATAATGCAGAATTTTTTGTTCTAATGGTCTATTTTAATTCTTTCCAATCAACTCCATCTTTTCTTCCTCTTCCAAAGTTTGTAAAAACTTTCAGTTTTGCATTCAGCTTCCTTTTGCCATCCCGGACTCTGTGCCTGAAGGGGGATCACCTTCCTTGCACTATGCTTACTTAACAAAACTGCAGTTCTTACAACACCCTAAGAAAAGCTCTGTCACTCAATTTCTTTCTTTTTCTTCTATTAAAAAAGCATTGTATCTAACATGTCTAAATGGCACTTTTCCTTGGTGGCTTCATGAGTCACTTTGAAGTACATGAAGAAAAATTTGTACACTAAGCTGGCTCTTACTGAGAATTAATGCCACAGGCAGTTTCAGGTTAAGGGAAGAAATATCCGCTGGATCATGGAAAAAGCAAGAGAGTTCCAGAAAAACATCTATTTCTGCTTGATTGACTATGTCAAAGCCTTTGACTGTGTGGATCACAAGAAACTGTGGAAAATTCTGAAAGAGATGGGAATACCAGACCACCTGACTTGCCTCTTGAGAAACCTATATGCAGGTCAGGAAGCAACAGTTAGAACTGGACATGGAACAACAGACTGGTTCCAAATACGAAAAGGAGTACATCAAGGCTGTATATTGTCACCTTGCTTACTTAACCTATGTGCAGAGTACATCATGAGAAACGCTGGGCTGGAAGAAACACAAGCTGGAATCAAGATTGCCGGGAGAAATATCAATAACCTCAGATATGCAGATGACACGACCCTTATGACCGAAAGTGAAGAGGAACTCAAAAGCCTCTTGATGAAAGTGAAAGTGGAGAGTGAAAAAGTTGGCTTAAAACTCAATATTCAGAAAACGAAGATCATGGCATCTGGTCCCATCACCTCATGGGAAATAGATGGGGAAACAGTGGAAACAGTGTCAGACTTTATTTTTGGGGGCTCCAAAATCACTGCAAATGGGGACTGCAGCCATGAAATTAAAAGGTGCTTACTCCTTGGAAGGAAAGTTTTGACCAACCTAGATAGCATATTCAAAAGCAGAGACATTACTTTGCCAACAAAGGTCCGTCTAGTCAAGGCTATGGTTTTTCCAGCAGTCATGTATGGATGTGAGAGTTGGACTGTGAAGACAGCTGAGCGCCGAAGAATTGATGCTTTTGAACTGTGGTGTTGGAGAAGACTCTTGAGAGTCCCTTGGACTGCAAGGAGATCCAACCAGTCCATTCTAAAGGAGATCAGTCCTGGGTGTTCACTGGAAGGACTGATGCTAAAGCTGAAACTCGAATACTTTGGCCACCTCATGTGAAGAGTTGACTCACTGGAAAAGACCCTGGTGCTCGGAGGGATTGGGGGCAGGAGGAGAAGGGGACAACAGAGGATGAGATGGCTGGATGGCATCACCGACTTGATGGACGAGAGTCTGAGTAAACCGGAGTAAACTCCGGGAGTTGGTGATGGACAGGGAGGCCTGGCGTGCTGCAATTCATGGGGTCACAAAGAGTGGGACATGACTGAGCGACTGAACTGAACTGAATGACCATTTCTGGTTACTGGTGATTAACTGTTTCAGAATGTTTAAAAGAACACTAATTTTATTCTTCAATTTTTCTATACTCATGCTGACCCTCCCTTTTTTGAGTTATACCTTTATATTCCATTATTTTCAAGAAAGTTTCTTATATTTTTCATTTGGAAAACAAGATATATGTCCCACCGCCCATGAATCAAAAGAGTAAAATAAATTCAAAAGCTGCAATTACACATTCCAGAATATATGTGTATATGTATACAAAATATAAATTAATTAAGGTCAAGAGAAATTTTAAAATTAGAAAGTCATACACTTCAATCTTTCAAACTTGCACTAAACAGATGGTAATTTCTAAAGAAAAGTATAGGTGCAAAGAGAAAAGAATAGCTTCTTTCTACCTTAGAATGGGCTTAGAAATAGAAAGTAGCTTACCTGTTCATAGTTAAAGGTATCCAACATTCCCAAAATAAGGCCCTGGATTTCTCCAAGTTTTCCTTTTCCATAAACTGGGTCCTAATTAGAAAAAAGTTGCTAAAGATTATAATTCCATTCTTGTTATTTTAAATGTATTTAAAAATATAAGTTATCTGATAAAGTCAAATACTCTTAAGTATTTGTCAATAGTCACAAAATACTTATTCTTCTATGAGCCTTTCTACTGGAAATGCACACTGGTCTCAGGTCATCAAAGCATTTTGGAAAAGTAAATAACATTTAAATGATCCAGGTCTCTTGCTTAACAACCATAAATTTCACTCTGATTTTCTGCAGCAAGCCTCCTTTCCTTCTTATTAAACATCACCTATCATTTTTGGGGGCTTCCCTGGTAGCTCAGATGGTAAAGAATCTGCCTGCAATGCAGGAGACCCAGGTTCAATCTCTGGTCAGGAAGATCCCCTGGAGAAGGAAATGGGAACCCACTCCAGTATTCTTGTCAGGAAAACCCCATGAACAGAGGAGCCTGGCGCGCTGTAGTCCATGAGGTCACAAAGAGTCGGACATGACTGAGCAACTAATAGACACACATCCCTTTTCGAGCTCTTATTTATCTGCTACATTAAAACCAAAGTACTCAAGAACACTCAGAATCTGTTCAACTCCTCCTGTGACCCACATCTGGCCACCATCTGGTCCAAACCAAGTCACGCCAGTTTAGGAGATCAGTTTCTGAATCTAAGCAACTTGCAGTTTTTCAAAGTTTTTTTTTAATCAAATCACTACTGATAAACAACATATACTTAGACAATGTTCCTTCCATTGCTTTTCATATGAGGTATGCCAAATAGTTTATCATAGACAATTTGAAAAACACTGTTGTGTACAAAAATAAAAGTGAACTGAAATCTAACCACCCCAATAGAAACACTTTTGATTTTTTGAGGTGTATTCTTCCAGTCTTATTTCTGGGGAAGGAGAAAGAAGGATGTATTTTGGGGGGCATTTCACATAATACATTTACTTTTTTTTACTTAATAGTATGTTGTGAGCAGTTTCCCATATCATCAAATAATAGGAACAGTTACAGGGTATGAAACATGTGAAGATGGTATGTGTTATTCAACCATTCTCTGTGGTTGGGGATTTAGGTTTCTCTCCCCATAGTCCACCTTGAGGTCCCATCCCTATTATCAAATGCTGGTGGCTGTAAATTTTGGTCTTGGTCTCTGAGTCTTTCTTAGGGGGAGATTTCAAGAAAGAAAAATGACATACAAACTAATAAACTAAATAATAAACTAATATTTGCTAGATAAAAGTAACAAATATGAGTAACTAAATGATAAACTAATGTTTGCTGGGAGGTATGGGGAACACTTCTGGTTACTTATTAAGGAGTTGCTAAGTCACTTCAGTCATGTCCGACTCTGTGCGACCCCATAGACGGCAGCCCACCAGGCTTCCCCATCCCTGGGATTCTCCAAGCAAGAACACTGGAGTGGGTTGCCATTTCCTTCTCCAATGCATGAAAGGGAAAAGTAAAAGTGAAGTCGCTCAGTCGTATCCGACTCTTAGCGACCCCATGGACTGCAGCCTACCAGGCTCCTCCACCCATGGGATTTTCCAGGCAAGAGTACTGGAGTGGGGTGCCATTGCCTTCTCCATATTAAGGAGTAGGGGTTATTAAAATCTTGGTATAGTGAGTTCAGATGTTAAGAGGGAAAAAAAAAAAAAAAAGACTGTGGACCAGGGAAAACTTAGGAGAAAGATATAGAAATGTGAGAAGAAACTATGCTTTCATGCACTTGTACAACATAATCTTAGGATTTGTTTTTTTTCTCTTCCATGCTCTGGTGATGGTTCCTGAAGACAGGACAGATGCAGTTTCTAACTCAGATCAGTGTTCAGTACTTTCAGCTGGTCAAGAGCAGCACCAGATTGTCTGCCATAGGTTCCTGGTCCTGATGCTGAGGTACTGCTGAAGAAACCATGTACTAATTAACAAGTTTACTTCATGTACTAATTAACAGGCTTACTTTGGGCTTGAACAGATCATTTAAACTTACTGGGGAAATCTGTCTCACTGAGACATCCGTGTACTAATTAACAAGTTTACTTTGGGCTTGAACAAATCACTTAAACTTACTGGGGAAATCTGTCTCACTACGTTAAAGATACCTGTCCAACATGTGCAGAGCATCTGCAAAAGACAAAACAACAGACATCTGAGACTAGGTCTTTACTAGAACAACAACTCAGGCCATGTACGCATGAGACAATCTTTTAATTTTCTTTGCATAAAAACGGATCCATGTTAACACTTCTGAACTTATATCCAATTACACTTATGGTCAAGCTCTCAGTAAATACATTTACTTCTTTAGGTATCAGTGGACACTATGTAATACTTTATTACAAAAACATTGTAACAGCTACTCTAACATGTCCACACATACATAATACAAGTATGTACTGTGCATGTGTGGACAGAAAAGCACACACTCCAGCACAGAAAAGCTCTGTCATTCACCTATGACAAGGGTGGTTTGGAGAACAGAGAGGTCTTGAAAAGGTTAAATGCTGGAAAAAGAAGAAACCTTTATAGGTCACGTCTATATTTATATCAGTACATTTCACTCTAATATGCATAATTTAAAAGCAAAATCATGAAAATAACCTCATGCTGGGACAACATATAAATTATAGAATGCAAAAGAGAGCTCAAGGCTTCTGGCACAGCACGCACACAATCTACTAGCTTTTCAAATTATTTTCCAAATATGTCAGCTAGATTCTTCAGCAATAAATAACTGCTGAGGTTTCTCTTTAACTTGTCCATAATCTACAGAAGAAGAGCACATTTAGGTACTTCACACAAACTTGTTTTTTAAAAAGCATGTTATAAAAAGATGTGATGACCACTTTTTTCCAGCATTTTCTTTCTTTTAAATTGAAGTAATAGTTGGTTTACAATATTGGGTTAGTTTCAGGCGTAAAGCATAGTGATTCAGTTATTTTTTCTGATTATATTCTACTATAGGTTATATGATATTGAATATAATTTCCCATGCCATATAGTAAATGCATGTTGTTTATCCATTTTACACACAGGAGTTTGAATCTGTTAAACCCATATTCCTAATTTGTTCCTCTCCCTGCCTCCTCCTTTTGGTAACCATAAACTTGTTTTTTTAATATCTGTGAGTCTGTTTCTGATTTGTATGTAGATTCATTTGTATTCTTTTTAGAATCCCATATATAAGTGATTGAAGAAGGAAATGGCAACCACTCCGGTATTCTTGCCTGGAAACTTCCATGGCAGGGGAGCCTGGTGGGCTACAGTGCATGGGGTCTCAAAGAGTTGGATACAACTGAGCAACTAACACTTTCACTTTTCATACAGGGAGGCCTGGTGTGCTGCAGTACATGGGGCTGGAAAGAGTTGGACATGACTTAGTGACTGAACAATAACAACAATACAGTATTTATTTCTGACTCACGTCACTAAGTATAATATTCTCTAGGTCCATCTATGTTCTTGCAAATAGCAATACCTCTACTGCTTTCTGATACTTATTATAGCATACATATGGGAAGCTGCGGTATAGCACAGGGAGCTCAGTCTGGTACTCTGTGATGATCTAGAGCGGTGGGATGGAGTGAACTGGGGTTGGAAGGAGGCTAAAGAGTGAGGGGATATATGTAAACATACAGCTGATTCACATTGTTGTACAGCAGAAACTAATACAACATTGTAAGCAATTATGCTCCAATAAAAATAAATTAAAAAAAATAAAATTGTTACTGATCAAGCATTACTTATTATTATTTATCAAGCATTACTTTAAAATATGAATAATGCCGAGAGTATAAATTATTTGTTTGTATTAATTCCCTTAGTAAAACAGTCATAAGCAGCTTTTCAGAAGCCAAAAATTACTTTTGCCATAGAGTGAAGATAAAAACAGGGAGTAAAGGCAGAATGTATATAACATAAATATGGTCCCTTAAAAATACTAACTTATCAAAATTGAAAGGGAAAAAAAGAATACTGACTTATCACCTAATGTTCATGAATGAAACCTGTACAATTAAGGTCCCCAGGAACATTTTGAATGAACGTTTAGGTCAGGAAGATCTTTGAGAACCTCTCATCATGTCAATATCTCTTCTAAGGGGCAATAAAAATAGGTAAACCCTCTGATACTTGAATGTTTCCTAGAACTCCATTTTGGCCTTAAGCCTTTTTACTAATTCCGTTCATGCTGAACTTCCTCTAGTTTCAAAGAACTCCCACTTCTGTGCTAATGACTTCCAAATCTTCCTTTCCACTTCTTACCTCTTCCTATGAAGTCTGGTCTTGTATCCCCCACTGCTCATTGTTAGCCAAACAAAACTGAAATCAGGGGCTTAGCTGGGTTCTTCTTGTGTTCTCCTACATCTAATCAGTCAAAAGGTCAATTAAATTCTGTTAGCTAAGCAAGTTCTGAATCCACTTCTCCTATCCATTCTATGTAACTCAATTAACAAACTTTGAGTACCTATTATGAATACATTCCGGGTATTTCTATGCCTTCAGTCTCAGTCTCGATCCCTTCCACTTTATCCTATATAATACAGACGGAGTGATCTTTCTAAAAAGAAACCTCATTCCATCAGTCCTCTGGTTAAAATCTTGTAATGACTATTTAGTGAATTTAAAATAAAAACCCAAGTCCCTTCCACAGTTTACAAAGCAATTAAGGACAGGGTCCCTGCCTCTCAAACTTCAGCTCTGTGACACAACTTTAATCTTGTCCTATGTTCCAAGCATACTTAAACATCTGCAACTCCTCAAACATAACAACCATGTTTCACCTCAGATTCTTTTATATATAGTTCACTCTGCTTAGAATAGTCCTTTTTTTTTTTTTTTTTAAAACCACTGATTCCTTTAGGCTTTTTAAGATTCAGTTCAGACATCTACTCCTCCAGGAAATCTTTCCACAGTCTGTCTCACATATATACTTTCATTGGCACTCCTCTGGCCACAGAGGAGAAACCTAGCTCATTCTATCTTACTCAAAAAATATAATAATTGTAAAGGTGCTGGGGTGTTTAAGGATCCAAACAAAGGAATACAGGTAAGGCTTAAGAACCACAATGAGGGATGCAGACACCAACAGGATTTTCTCTCCACACTCCTCTCCCAATGTCTTGAATCCTCTCCTCTCTTCTCTCTTCTCCATGTATCTTGTCTATTCTCCTCTTTGTGTGCCTGCTTCATTGTTCTTCTCTCTGAAGATTAACTTTATACTATTTCAGTCCATATGACAGAAAGGTAGTCACTGTCAGCTCCTGAACTTTTGTACCTTATATAATCCAGAGAACTGCAGAGAAACTCTTCACCTTTTCAATTCAGTTCCAAAATTTCCTGAAGAGGATACTGGTTGGCCCCTCTTGGCCAGCTGCCCACTCCGAGTCAATCAGGTAGAGTCAAGGGGCAGAGTCATGCTTTCACATGGCTGTTCCACTATTATCACGTGGACTGAAAGTGTACAGACATAGAAGTAGCAATTACCCTACCTGGGGTTCAGAGCATGTAATCCTTAAGGTGGCCAATATGACCTGCTCTTTAGAGCCCTATGAATTCTTATATCAGATATTTTCTTGTCTACCCACAGGTCTTTTAAGGCAAGAACTGTGCCTTTTTTCCATCCAGATAATTAACCAAACTGGGTAACATATAAACCAATTAATAACTAACTCCTCAAAACAAACCAGTGAAAGTTGCTCAGTTGTGTCTGACTCTGAGATCTCATGGACTGTATAGTGCATGCAATTCTCCAGGCCAGAATACTGGAGTGGGTAGCCATTCCCTTCTCCAGGAGATCTTCCCAAACCAGGGAATCTTCCCAACCCAGGGATCGAACCCAGATCAAACCCACTGCAGGCAGATTCTTTACCATCTGAACCACCAGGGAAGCCACTAGATTTATAAGATTAGAGTGCCACAAAACACCAGGGACTGAATGAAGCAAATGAAGGAGCTTACATGATATAGTAGGAGACCATGTATATTAAGAGATCAGAGACTTTGGTGGTAGTCTGGATGTTGCCTCTAATGGTGGATCAGGTACTTAACCTTCTATACTATAGTTTCCTCCTTCATCAACAGAAATTTTTATAGTAGCCCCACCTACTTCAAGAGATTCTTGTGAGCTTCAAAAACAGTATCTGTGAAAGCAACTTGAAAAAATAAAAATCTCTATACAAACATAAGAGTTATGTGAAAATAGGAATTTAACAATCAGCATACCCTCTTGATTAGTGTGAGTTAACCACTGATGGTGGAAATAATAAGACTACAACTAAAATGAATACCAGTATAACACAAAAATAAAGATTTTCAAATATCAAAAGCCTTCAAGGATACGAGTCTCAAAATACACTATTTAAAAAAAATTATATGCATTTGCTGAAAGAAAAAATCAATTTTTATTTATTACAATTTATGTATTAAAATGTGATGAAAGCTCAACATAAAGATAAATGTGTATAATGAGAGGAAAGACACTTTTGGCTTTAGGATTTCATTTTTTTCTAATTTATTGATAAATTAAAGTACTCCTGCATTATAGAGATAGTTCATATATGACTAAAACCTTATGACAGATGTATTTTAGAATGGATATAAGAAAAGCTGTCTGTACCAAATTATTATTCAATTCATGATAAAGATCAAATGAAGTGATACATGTGAAGACACATTCTAAATGATAACATACAATGTGGTGAGAGACTGTTGGATACAGCAGTCTTTATCAGCAAAGGCCCAGCTGCTTCATACCAGATGGGAAAGAACTTGTAGAGTCTTAAAAGAGAGCTGAAAGCAACATTCTTGGTTGGATAAAAATAATTTGAAAATTATGAAGATCAACAGCATCATATTACTGTTTTGCTTTGTTTTGGTGTGTCTGTATCCTGCTTCCCTGGTGGCTCAGATGGTAAAGAAGTTGCCTGCATTGTGGTAGACCAGGGTTTGATCCCTGGGTTGGGAAAATTCCGTGGGGAAGGGAATGGCTACCCAGTCCAGTATTCTTGCCTGGAATTCCATGGACAGAGAGGAGCCTGGCGCGTTACAGTCCATGGGGTTGCAAAGAGCTGGGCACGACTGAGCGACTAACACTTTCACTTTTCACTTATCCTGTATAAAGTAAGGAAAGACAAAATGGATTCTAAGGATAATTCCTCCTGTTTCCCCAAGAATGTTCACAGATTTTTCTAAAAATATCTTAGCATATTTTTAGCATTCTCTTTTTGATGAAGTTGGAAAGGTTCAGGCCTTTTTGCTGAAGAGTAAGAGATAAGTTTTGGACAAAGTTTTAGGATGAATTAGAAAACCTAAGTAACAAGATTAAGAAATGTCCATATTAACAATTTTTATGTGGGGTTTTTTTTGCACTAACAAGTGTAACCAGCTGGAAACAGGACACCAAAAAGAAGCTTATGTATCTGAATCCCAAGGTCACAGTGAACAACTGAAGGCTGCAAGGGTGTGCCAGGTAAACTGACATCTCTGGATGAGAGCTAAAGGATGAGAGTCACAGTCATGCCTTAGATATTATCTAATACCAAAAATCAGCTGCATTGTGTTTGAGACCCGCTTAAACATTATTTATATATACATAACTAAAATATAAGTTAAAATTGATCAACACTGAATTTTACCCTTTCAACTCACCTGTAAGATTCGCTGCAGGATGGATGGAAGGGCAATAAATGCTGCCATACTGTTGAGAACTTGCATGGTCAAAGATTTCAGAGCTGTTGTAACAACATGTTAATATTAAGGTTAGTTTAAAATCAGAGTTTTAGGTTTTTCCTGTAAGTCAGGAATAAAGCTTCCTAGAAACTTAGCTAACCAAGGTCAGTTTGATATTTTAAAGCTACTGTTATTTAGACAAAGGATGTAACTGGTGCCTCAGAAAGAAGTGAACCTGAAAAATGAGATCAACATTACAATATGATTTCATTAAGGATAATAATAAAAATATGGTGTTTGGAGAAGGTATCTAAATGACTATTTCTAGCAGATAAAAATTGAGTGATGGTATAGATGGATGCTGATAAACTTACCTTCAGAGTGTGGATGAGGTGAAGCTGAACTAGACAGCTTCTGAGGGGCCATCATTGCCTCCAATAACGGAAACCAGAGTGCCTATAATGTCACAGAAAAGCAAAGAAAAACAAAAGTACTGTGTTGTTTTTAAGAATAACTAACATCAGCCTACTGTTTCATAGGCTGAAATGTACTTCTCATACACACTTGTTGGTAAAAATCAGGAAAAGATGGAAAACCTGAAGAGGAAGAGACAATAAAAAGCAAAAACCATAACCACAACAGACACCTTTACCATGCACCTTGGGAAAATTAAGGAAGCTGAAGTTAAGTAAGTCTAGACCTTGGAACTGCAATCTTCTGTGTCTCAGGAGAGGGGAGGTTCAAAGGAGCCAGAGTAGAGCCTCCAGCTATTCTTAACTGTCTAAACAGACCTATGTAATGCAGAAGGGGACAGAGAACTACCTCACAACTACCCTCCTCCCATTTCTTGTCAGCTTGACATCAAGCAAGATAAATGAATACAATTATCTCAAGTTTTCTCCTGTGTCAAGCATTATTTTGTATTTCCTCAGTCATCATAAACTAAGAAGTCGAAGTTACCATTATTTCAATTAATATTCCCAACCACAGAATGAGGTTGGAAATTTATTTATGAGAAAATTAGTTTATGAGATAAATTAATAGATCTGTCATTTGTTCCTATTAGGTACTGTATTGAGTGTTTACATACAATTTTCATTTCAACTGGCAATTCAATCTCATGATAACCTAATACAGTAAGCATTACCTTTACTGGAGATAAGATAACTGAAGCTTAGAGAAGTTGAGTAATTTGCCAAAAGATTATACACTGCCATATGTGCATCATACGTATTCTTGCTAAGCCTTAGAGAAAATCTTCATCATCAAAAATCAAACTAATACATTTTAAAATTTCAAGCATATTTTCTTGTTGGGTAGAGATTTACAAAGCCCTCATTTAACCCGGAATCTTGGAAGAGACCTATTCCTGCAAACATCCAACAGGCATGAAGAAAAGTCAGCACTGACAGAGCAGGACAAGCATGGTTACTCAGGGAGCCCACTAAGGGGACAGGCTCACAATCCAGAGACTTTCCAACTGGGCAGCCTCCCACTGAAAGAGCTCTACAAGGAAGCCCTTATCTGCCCCTACTTGAGGTTTTCTAAGGCCAGGATTTTATGCTTTATTTTTTAAACAGTTTTTCTTCTAGTTTTTAAGATACTTGTTTTAACTATGTTGTATACTGACAATTCTTTATCGAAATTTTAATTTATTTTATCTAGTACTCATGAATTTTTAATCTTGTATTTTATTCTTAGATGGCTTTACTTAGCTTGTCTTTCAGTTGCCTATTTCCACTTGTTTTTAAACCACATCATTTCTTTCTGTCTTTTAATCTAACTGTATATGGTATACCTAAATTTTACCTTTTTGGTTTTTATAATATATTTAGAAATTTGATTTAAATTTGTCCTTATTTAATCCAGGAATTTTAGATGAATTACCTTTTTAAAGGTTACTTTATTCTTGATTTATAAATAGAAGACTGGGGAAGCATGGTTGTACAGGTAAGAGCCATGGGAAGTATTTATACCCTAAATAGAGGAACTTTTCATTTAAATCTCCATATTAACCAGAAATATATGGCAAATACCTTTTAAATATTTCATCTCTCTTGCTCTTTAAGGCTGGTTCTTAAAATTTTAACTTGGATAACTCTAAAAACTCACAGGCTAAAATAACCATTATGATAATGACAATCCTAACCCCTGAGAGCAACAAAACTGAACGTGAACTGTCATGTTACATAACCAACCACTTTCCTTTTCACGGAATTATGTGCATAACAAAGCCATATTTTTTATTATATGTAATCAATGGACACTGGGGCAGACAGACATACAAAGTAGGACAAGCACAGATTCCACCTGGAAAAGGATGGACAACCCAACTTCCCGCACTTGGACTTTAACTGAAGAGACTTTTGGGAAGAAACGGTACAGACAGTTCATTATCAAGCTTTTGGATACTTCCAATTTTCTAGTTAGTTTAGGGTCTGTGGCCAGAGCTCTAGTTCTCTCTCTCTCTCTCCAAAACAAAAACAAAAAGGAACAAAGGCAAACAACCATGAAGGTCCCCCAAACTTTGTGTGTGATATTATATATAATTAGTTCAGCATTTTCACAAAAATAGTATTTGAATAAAAACTAACATTCAAATGTCTTCATTGTTGTTATGAAAGTTGCTCAAAAAAGAAGCAAAAACCAGTTGTCAGAGGGTGGGGGCAAATAGAGAGTGGTGTTGAGAGGTGCATGCATGTCTAAGAGAGAAAGACTCAGATACCAGCTCAGACACATTTTTGACAAAAAAAATACAGAATAAATTATCCTTTCACCACATCAAAGGAAGCCTTAGTTCTGTCTACGATTAAGAGATAAGAGTTCAAATATAATCAGAATAATCTCTCGAGTTCTGGAGGTATGAATTTAATATCTAATTCTGCCGTTAATATATGTGAATCTGGACATATTTCAGATTCAGTTCAGTTCAGTTGCTCAGTCGTGTCTGACCCCAGTCATGTTTGACTCTTTGCAGCATGCCAGGCCTCCCTGTCCATCACCAACTCCCGGAGTTTACTCAAACTCATGTCCACTGAGTTGGTGATGCCATCCGACTATCTCATCCTCTGTTGTCCAATTCTCCTCCTGTCTTCAATCTTTCCCAGCATCAGGGTCTTTCAAATGAATCAGTTCTTTGCATCAGGTGGCCAAAGTATTGGAGCTTCAGCTTCAGCATCAGTCCTTCCAATGAATATTCAGGACTGATTTCCTTTAGGATGGATTGGTTGGCTCTCCTTGCAGTTCAAGGGACTCTCAAGAGTCTTCTCCAACACCACAGTTCAAAAGCATCAATTCCTCAGTGCTCAGCTTTCTTTACAGTCCAACTCTCACATCCATACATGACTACTGGAAAAACCATAGCTTTGACTAGATGGACCTTTGTTGACAAAGTAATGTCTCTGCTTTTTAATATGCCGTCTAGGTTGGTCATAACTTTTCTTCCAAGGAGCAAGCATCTTTTAATTTCATGGCTGCAGTCACCATCTGGAGTGATTCTGGAGCCCCCCCAAAAATAAAGTCTCTCACTGTTTCCCCATCTATTTCCCATGAAGTGATGGGACCAGATGCCATGATCTTAGTTTTCTGAATGTTGAGCTTTAAGCCAACTTTTTCCCTCTCCTCTTTCATTTTCATCAAGAGGCTCTTTAGCTCTTCTTCACTTTCTGCCATAAGGGTGGTGTCATCTGCATATCTGAGGTTATTGATATTTCTTCCGGCAATCTTGATTTCAGCTTGTGCTTCATCCCCAGCATTTCTCATGATGTACTCTGCATAGAAGTTAAATAAGCAGGGTGACAATATAGGCCTTGACGTACTCCTTTCCCTATTTGGAACCAGTCTGTTGTTCCATGTCCAGTTCTAACTGTTGCTTCCTGACCTGCTCAAATTCTACTGTTAATATATGTGAATCTGGACATATCCTAATGGCTTTATTTATAAAACATAATTGTCATTTTTTATTAAACTTTCCATAAGAAGAAGGAAGAATATCAAGTAGGTATTAGGGAGGAGACAGAAAGTTTGAAAGATAAAATGTCTTAGTATTAAGTAATATATAAACACAGCTTTAACAATTTTACTTTTGTGTTTTTTTAATCAAAATATAACCATGTGCAATATAGACAGTTAGCCAAAAGATAAAATAAAAACTCACGAATGGAAGAATCATGGCAAAAAGGAATGGTGTAGGACTTCCCTGGTAGTGTAGTGGATAGGAACGAATCTACCTGTCACTGTGGGGGACAGAGTTTGATCCAGGAAGACCTCACATGCCACGGAGTGACTGGGCCCATGCGCCACAACTACGAGCCTGTGCTCCAGAGACTGTGAGCCCCAACTACTGAGTCCATGAGCTACAACTACTGAAGCCAGTGTGCTCTAGAGCCTATGCTCCACGACAAGAGAAGCTACTGCAATGAGAAGCCCGAGAAAAACAACAAAGAGTAGCCCCAACTCACTGCAACCTGAGAAAGCCTGCAACACAGCAATGAAGACCCAGTGCAGCCATTAATAAAAATATATAATTTTTTTTAAGTACTTTAAAAGAAAAATAAAAGGAACAGTGTAAAGCTTATAATCCATTTAAATAAAGATTAAAGACTAAGGGAACTGTGGATATAGAAAAGAATATTTTGTTAACCTCAATGAAGTAAAATAACATAATTAATAAAAATATAGAGGGATAGAGAAGAGAGGCTGGAGCAAGCATGTATGGGTACATAAACTTCCTTATTGGCTGCACATCATAGATACTATAAAAACTGAAATGTAATTATAAATGATAATTCCAATCTATTATAGTTCTCCAGATTTTTTAAACTTCAGACAGATTTATTAATAGATAGTATAGTAAAGAACTATTTATTTGAAATTCAGAAATTCCTCAGTTTTACACAGGCTTCCTAAATGAGATTAAATACTGCATTTTTAAAGAAAGCATTTTTGATTCAATTTTTCTAAAATTATGTAAACCTAGGCAGATAAAAAAAATATCTACAGTGATATTCACCAAATGATAATGATGGTTATTTTTGAGTGATATGATAGATACAGGATACTTTTTTAAAAATGTCCTTCTGTATAACTTTTTGTATTGCTGGATTACAAAAATAATGGGTATGCATCATTTCACTCAAAGTTTTTTAATAAAAAACCCACATCCATTATGTAAATGAGTTTGTTATACACAATTTATATTCTAAAGGGTGTTCAAAATTTATAACCTTAAGTGTCCCCCTGTGCCTGGCAAAGTAATAAAGCCAGTCTTTCCTTCTCCTCCTAACAGAAAAACAAACAAACAAACAGAACCACACTGATGATGGGGGTCCAGCCCCAGAGACTTAAATTTAATTGATCGTGGGTACAGTCTGGGAGTTTTCAAAGGTCCCCAGGTGACTTATGTGCAGCCAAGGTTGAGAAGTACTGTATGGTAGCCTTTTTGACCTTTTTCAGCTTTCTCTGTATTCCTTGAGGCTTTTCTTCCAGTTCTTCATACTCACTTTATCTCCAGGGAACAAAAGAGATGATAAATGGATGACACATCCATAGTACCACTACACAGAATACACAAAATCTCTGTCCAAAGAGAACAAGGACATCTAGTATTCACACACCTAAGTTTTGCAGCACAGTCAAATCTAAGAATATAAAGCTTTTTGTGAGAACAAAGCAGACAGGCCCTTCCCATAATAACTTTAGGAGTCATACACTCCTGGGAACACTGAATGGTGATTAAAATCCCGTTGCATAGAATTCAGGTAGCTGAGAGAGCAGTGGAAATAGAATTAATTTCTAGTTTCAGACTAGAACAGACTTTTAAAAGGCTTTGTAGTCATTCTCCTACCTCTCTCTGTTGTTGGTTCAAATTATGTGAATTTCTCTGGCAGAGGGCAATCGTCTCTACCATGGTCTCTTCAACATCCTTCAATGAGGGATCCTCTTTGGTATCTAGAGTCAGAAAAATTGTTAACATCACTCAAGGGTATAATACTGATAATCTCAAAGCTTCTGTAAAAAATGAAACATTCTTTTCTCTGCATATTTTTAGGTTTCAATGATATAATCATATGTAAGACCTGATACTGAGGTTTAGTAGATTAAAAAGCAGATAATCATTTGCAACAGCTTTCTATGTAAATGTTTGACGTTCCTAGGACATAGAAAGCACATCATATTAATACTTAGCATTGTAATGTACTTTAGCTATGGAAAAATCCCCAATTATTTGTTTGTGGATTTGTTAGTAGAAATATCTTTTACAGGTCTCCCTCTATTTCTTTAATGTACGTATTTCTTCAAGATACTATTTCAGGCACTTTTCTCTTCATTTCTTTTTCAATAACTTCAGCCACTCTTCTGGTTTTACCTCTTATGTCCTTGCTGATAACCTTCATATATACACCGCCAGCCCTTGTTCCTTTCATAATCTGCAGGCTGAATTCTCACCAGGCTCCAGGCACCCATTTCTACATGGGCGTCCGGCAATCTCTTTGAACTTTCCTATGTGCAAAACCTAGCCCAGTTCTCTCACTTCAAATATGCTCCAACCCCTTGCATTTCCAAACTAACAGAACCATGACCTTTAAGTCAACCAGTTTATAAATCTTCATCATCTTTAATGCTTTCATCCATACATTCAAATAAATAGTTTATTTTGTTAATTCCATATCCATGCTCCCATATATCCACGGCTTTTACCTGATGGAGCCTTTCATCACCTCGTTTGCACTATAGCTTAATTTTTGACTTCCAAATCTCGGCTTCCTCATTCCCTTTTATATTGCCACTACAGTTCTCTTACGGTTTCCCTGGTGGCTCAGTGGTAAAGAATTCGCCTGCCAATGCAGGAGACATGGGTTTGACTGGAGGGCAGGAAAAGCCTCCAGAGAAGGAAATGGCAACCCACTCCAGTATTCTTGCCTGGGAAATCCCAGAGGAGCCTGGCAGACTACCGTCCCTGAGGTTGCTGAAGAATCAGACATGACTGAGTGGCTAAACAACAGTAGTTCTCTTAAACACAAGTCCAAACATGAGTCTCTTCCATGAAAAACTAACTTTTACCAATAGAGTGTCAATAAACCTCTGCTCCTAAGTAAGCACAATGAACGTCCTGGGGCATCGTCCCACCAGATTATTTCCCAAGGTCACTAGTCAGGCACTTTCATGTTCATGTTCTCTTCAACCCAGAAGCGCCTTTCCTTGCTTTTGTCTGTCAAATTCCTACTCATTATTCCAGTCATGATTACTTCCAAGGTTGCATCTTCCACAAAAGAAAAGCAGTTACAGACAGTTCCCCAATTGTGCACAAGCCTTTGTCACTCTCACTGCATCTCTACTACAGTATTTGACTCTACCTGCTTTGGAAGTTTTGTTTTTTTTTAACATATCTGTCTCCTTCAAGCGAGTTAGCTCTTTGGATGAGGACGATGTTTTAGCCATCTGTGTGTAACCCACAGGAACTAGCTCACTGTTGTGCAATTACCAAATCCTCCAAAATTCTTAAGCACACCGTCAAAACTGGAAGGCAGCTAGGCTTACTACTATACCACCAATGCACACTGTCAAAATGGAATCTGACAGTAGATGGTAGTTATGAGACTATTACTGAGAAATTTATCTTCATTGGAATTCAAAGCACTGGCTTCCCTAGACATATCACCTGCAAATCACTGTAGTGATTTAGGGAAACATTCTTATTTTTCCCATAATCTTTCATGTAGTGTCTGCAAAAATTATTTTCATAACAGAAAACTGAAAAAGAAAAATACTATAAATGCAACCAATCTAGCAGTCAAATTGAACCCTTACTGACAGCACAAAAACCGTAACTAAATGCTTAGTTGAACTACATAAAGACAAGTCATCTGTTTGTGGAAATTCTAAGAACAAATACTCTATGGGGAATTAGGGTAAAGATGTTTAGAGGACTGTGTGGGCCAAGGAATTCAAGAAATGTGTTAGTGAGTTAAAAAGGTAAAACAATCTAAAGATCACCTATCCAGTGATTCTCTGAACTCTGGGAGGACTATTTTGAAAATGTTAAGGAATAGGAAAATGAATAATCCAATTCAAAAGTGAGCAAAAGATCTGGACAGACATTTCGCCAGAGAAGATATAGAAAATGGGCAATTAAGTACAAGAAAAAAATGCTCAACATCACCAATCATTACACAAATGCAAATCAAAACCACAAGAGAGATGCTATCTCATACCCAATAGGGTGGCTACTACCAAGAAAACAGAAAATAACAAATGTTAGTTAATATGTGGAGAACTTGAAACTCTTGTGCATTGCTGGTTAGAGTGTAAAATGATATTGCCATTATGGAAAATGGCATGGTGTTTCCTCAAAAAATTAAAAACAGAACTACCATTTAGCTTAGCAATCCATATATCCAGCAATATATATCCAGAAGAAGGGAAAGCAAGGACTCAAAGAGATGTCTGTATACTCAGGTTCACAGCAGCACTGATCACAACAGTCAAAAGGGAGAGGCAATCCAAGCGCCCGTAGATAGATGAATGGGAAAACAAAAGCAGCATATACATAAAACAAGAGCATTATTCAGCCTTAGAAATGAGTGAAATTCTGTATGTGCTACAACATAGACAAATCTTGAAGACATTATGCTAAGTGTAATAAGCTAGACACAAAAGAACAATTACTACTTGATTCTACTTATATGAGATACCTAACCCAGAGTAATCAAATTCATCAAGTCAGAAAGCAGAATGGTGGTTACCAGGGGCTGAGTGGGGAGGAGGGAATAAGGACTAACTGATGAGCACGGAATTTCCATTTGGCAAGGTGAAAAGGTTCTAGAGATGGATGATGGTGATGATTGCAGAACAGTGTGAATGTGCTTATTGCCAATGAACTGTACACTTAAAAATGGTTAAAACAGTGAATTTTATGTGGCACTTATTTTACCACACTTTTACAAAACAAATAATTTTTTAGTATCAAGGAATATAATAAAAATTACATATCTATCTGTGACAAAGTCATTCAACATTCTAACTTCAAGTTTTACTGCTTTCTGCTAAAATCATGTAAGTTCAAAACAGAAACATTGGCTATTACTTACTAATTAGAAGCTCTGCTTTGTTGTTGTTCAGCACATTACAGTAATTTTTAAAATGTTAGTTATATGTCTCCTTTATAATAACCAATACATAAGAACAAAAGTATAGCCAAAAATTAATTAATACCAGTGAAGAATATATCTAATTTTCTGTATAATGAAATGACATCTAGTACTGACAATTAGCATCACAAAAGCACAATGGTTTATATTACTTCCTATTATGAGCCTTGAAAACAAGTCAAAATTTGGATCAGTGATAAACAGTAATATACAGATCAATGTAATTATTACTTAATAAATGTAGTTTTTCATTTAATACATTTTAAAACATGGGGTCCACAGAAAAAGAAATTGCAAATTACACTCAAGAACTTACTTTTATCTTGACGTATTATCTCTTGAAGTTTGCTTTGTAGTCTCTAGGAGGTAAAAGGAACATTTTATATTTCTAATCCACCAACACCTGAATTAACATATTTTAAAGGTAAAATCCAAGAAACAAGGTTTTTAAGAATGATCTCTGTCATTCAGAGGAGAACATCGGTGTATACAGAAAGCATAGCTAGTAGTACTGGAAATGACCCAAAATATCAAATATCACTTATTCTGCCCCACTTTTGCTTCTGTTATACCACCACACAGTCATCATTGACACTCTTTAGGCACAGTAATGGGGATTAGGGTTAATCCATGCTTTGGATAAGGGAATAAAATTCACACTCAATTATGAGAAAAAGGGATGGGTGCAAATAAAAAAGGACATGACAAGTCTATCACGACAGCATAGGGCACAGCCTTGGGTGTGACATCTTCTAGATACGCAGTTGTAGCATCCACTACTCCATTGAATTCTAGATCCTCAGACACTCTTAACTGATATTCCAAAGGCTTTTTAATATAGACTGAAATTGACTTTAATGCATCCCTTCTACCCCAAATTTGCTTTCCTTGAGGTCTTTTATAGGCTAATGGTAAGCTAAAAATCAGAATCATTGTTAACTGCTCCCTCTCATTCACCCCATACTATATTCAAATGATCAATAAGTTCTTAAATCCACCTTCTCTTTTCACTTCACCAGAACCGTCACACCCACTCAAGCCCTCCTGATTCACTGCTGCAATAGCCTTGCAAGTGCTCTCTGCTTCCTCCTTCTCTGCATCCCACAGATCCTCCTAGTCAACAGAGCAGTCTTTATGAAACAACATCACATCAGTTTCTTGTTCAAAAACCTTTAGTTCATTCTGGGTGAAAACACAATCAGCCCTAATTCTTTAGCATGTCCTACAAAATCTTTCCAAATCTGGAATCAAGTCTTTGTTTCCAGCCTGACCTGCCTATTTATACACTGATAGCTGAGCCCTAGTAAAGTGACTGGCTCATCTCCTAGCAGTTTGTATTCCTCTGTATTTTGCAAATGATCATCTTATTCCCTGAAAAGATCTCCCACTTCTCCATTTCCCATCCATGCCAAGAATACATTTACTTATCCTTTAAAATTGGGTTCATGGTATCATCAACAAATAAATTGCAAGGAAAAAAAGAGATGAAAGAGTAACCCAGAGATTAAAAGGGGTTAAGAGCCTATACAAATTCTCTGTGGAATACTGTTCCTTGCCTGTTTCATAATTATATGGCTAGAAAAAAACTAGAAGCTAATGTGAACTATTTTTTAAAATATAAATCAGATCAGATCAGATCAGTCACTCAGTCGTGTCCAACTCTTTGAGACCCCATGAACCGCAGCACGCCAGGCCTCCCTGTCCATCACCAACTCCCGGAGTTCATTGAGACTCACGTCCACAGAGTCAGTGATGCCATCCAACCATCTCATCCTCTGTCATCCCCTTCTTATCCCTAATCTATTCCTAGCTAGATGACAATGTTTAAAAAATGGATATATAATCATACACATCAGGATGGCTATCACCAAGAAAATAAAAAATAACAAGTGTTGGTGAAGAGAAATTGAAACTTTGGTGCACTTCTGGTGAGAATGTAAAATGGTAATAGTCGCTATAGAAAAACGGTATGGCAGTTCTTTAAAAATTAAAAATAGAACTGCCATTTGATTCAGCAATCCCAGTTCTGGTGTATACTCAGCAATCCCACTGAAAGCAAGGACTCAAGAAGATATTAGTACACCCACGTTTATAGCAGCATTATTCACAACAATCAAAATGTGGAAGCAACCCAAGTGTCCATTGTTGAATGAATGGAAAAACAAAATGTAGTATATATAATGCAATATTATTCAGCCTTAAAAGATGAATGAAATTCTGACATGTGCTACAATATGAATAAATCTTGAAGACATGCTAACTGTAATAAGCTAGACACAAAAGGACAAATACTATTTGATTCCTTTTATGTGAGGTACCTAGTGATCAAATTCCCAGAGTCTGAAGTAGAATGGTGGCTGCCAGGGGCTAGCAGGCAGGGAAGAATAACTGGTCTAATGAGTTTGGGAAGTTGAAAAAGAGATGGATGGTGGCGAGGTTACATACCAATGTGAATATACTTAATGCCACTGAAATGGTAAATTTTATAACAATTAAAAGAAATTTTTTACAGAAGTGATATAACACCAACTGCTGTCAGAATGTAGAGCAATCAGAACTCTCATACATTATTGGTGGAACATAAAATGCTACAGCCATTGTGGAAAGAGGTCTGCTAATTTCTTATAAAACTAAACCTCTACCTATCTTGTGAGGCACCAATTCCATTCCCCGGTATTGACCCCAAGGAAAGGAAAACATTTTTGCACAGAAGCAGTCATAGCAACTTTACTCATAATAGCAAAACACTAGAGATAGCTCAGGTGTCAATCAACAGGAGAATGGATAAACTGTGATATAGTCATACAATTAGATGCTATTCAACAATAAAAGGAACTGATACATGTAATAACAGAGATAAATCTTAAAAACATTATGCCAAATGGAAGAAGGATTATACAAGAGTATCTATGGGATGATTCCATTAGTATGAATGAACAAAAAAGGCAAAACTAATCCAAAGAGAAAAAAATTCAAATTGTTCTCTCTGAGGGGACAGAATTGGGAACTGACTGTGAAGGAACTTTCTGGGCTGAAGGTAATGTTCTCTTATCTTGTTAGGCACTGAAGTTAAACAAGTGCATGCATTGGTTATGATTCATTAAATGGTACATTCAAAACTGGAGGATTTTGTTGGATGTAAATTTTACCTTAAAAAAATACAAAGATAGATTGACTCAAGTTAAAGACATGCATAATAAAAATATCTAGGGATAAAATGTACTGCTGTCTGCAACTTACTCTGAAACATAAGAAACTGACTGATGAAAACTTACACAATGTTATATGTCAATTTTATCTCAAGAAAAAAAAATAAATTGATAAATGGATAGAGGGCTAGACAGAAATATGACAAAGCAAACAGAGTAACATGTTACCTTTAGCATTATTAAGAAGGCACCATGAATATCTCCTTTCTTTTCTAATAGATAAGCAGTGACTTCACAAAGTTGATACTTCTGGGTAATCTAGCAAAGAAAAAAAAAGAGAGTTTTTGTTGAAAAATCTTGTTTGTGGAGCCAAAATATCCTATTAAGGATGAAAAAGTTCCATGATAATAATGAATTCATATGCTAAACAGTATATTATTGATGCTCTACAGCATAACATGCAAATATTTGTCTTTCTAGTCTTAGAGTGGCCTATTTGGGACTACAAGTGAACCAAAGTCATTCATTCTCTTTTCACTTATTTAAAAAGTTGTTATGCACCTGAATTATGCATATCCACTGAACAAAAAGTAACATGTACACATAAATAGTAATAATATACACCAGAAATTGGTAAGTGTAATTATTCATAAAATATTTAGAACAAAATGACAATGAAAACACTATAAATTAGCTTGTGGGATCTTAATAAAAATTAATAAACCAGGTGTTTCTAATAAGTTAAAAAAGAAATATCAGTTAAGCCAAGAAAAAAGAAAATAAATACAGAAAAGAATGTCATAAAAAGAAACAACAGTGAGATTTAAAAAATCCTATGTTAGTCTTTGAAAAGACTAATAAATTAGAATTAAACTTTCTCAGGAGTCAGAAAAAAGAAAGACACAAACAACATATTAACAGGTGAACAGATCAAAGAGGGAAGATGTAATCATCTTAATAAATGCAGAGCAAGTAATATAACGCAGCACCCGTTTCTGACAAAAATAAAAACAATACAAAACACTGGAACCCAAACTGGTAACTGAACTTTCTTAGTTTAATAAAAATCATCTATTAGAATCCTAAAATAAACACCATATTTAATATATAATGTTAGACACATCCCCTTTTATTATTTATCTTTTTTAGTTCTACCAGTTTATTGCTACCAACCCATCTCCCTCCATCCTCATGCACACTTGCTCAGTCACGTAACCCCATGGACTGCAGCCCGCCAGGCTTCTCTGTCCATGGACTTTTCCAGGCAAGAATACTGGAGTGGGTTGCCATTTCCTTCTCCAACTTTTTAAATCAGAAATAAGGAGAGAATGCATATTTTCACTGCTTCTGCTCGGTAATATCCCAGAGTTCCCAGACATCTGATGAGGGAATGAAAAAAAATACAAGATTGGAAAACAATGCACAAAAATTAACAGCACATACCAGCACTAATCAATCTTTTAAAAGTCATTTCAAAAAATTTCCTTTTAGAAATTTCATTTCCAATGAGCCCAAGTGGCCATGGAGGGAGTGGAGCCACCTCATGCCATGGCCCTGCATCCAGCCAGAGCGGAGAGCCACTGCAGGGACTGGCGTGCATGCCTGTACCTGCGAGGGAGCAGCAGCTGCCTGGACTTTGACCCCTCCTCCGGCCGTGTCAGTGTCTGTCACTGCCTGCACACAATTAAGTGCAAGCATCAGGAAAGACCGGAACCAGCTCAGGCCCTCAGCCTGCCTCTAACTTGGGAGGAGACTGCCACTGCTGATGCAACTGCACAAAGGTAAAAATGGATCCAGCTTATTAGTGTGGCTTCAGCCACTCTGGCCCTGACCCTGCCTCTACCCAATGTGTGCGCACCAGGAAAAAAAGGGGGCACAAATTGGATTTCCCTAGTAGTCCACTGGTTAAGAATCCATCAGTCAATGCAGGGGACACAGATTCAATCCCTGGTCTGGAAAGACCCCACAATGCTGCAAATCAACTAAGCCAGTGTGCCACAGCTACTAATCCTGTGCTCCTCAGCCCACGAGCAGCAACTTCTGATCCTGTGCGCTACGCCTACTGAAACCTGGGGACCTAGAGCTCGTGCTCTGCAAGAAGAGAAGCCACTGCAATGAGAAGCTCATGTACCACAAGAACAGCCACAAGAGTAGCTCCTGCTCACTGCAACTCGAGAAAGCTCACGCAGAGCAATGAAGACTGAGCACAGCCGTAAGTAAATAACAATTGCTAATTTAAAAAAAAAACAAAGGTGGAACAATCTTAGAAGTGCAGTCCCAAGCCCTCAGGTCCTAGCTATACCCCGAACCATGGCGAATATCACCATCACACTGGGAAGAAACCCTGCTCCAGACCCTCAGGCCTTGGCATCACCCCTGACAGGGCAGTGACTCTAGCCCTGCAAGCCAGCAATACAGAGCCTGATAGCACAGAACAGGGAAGGACGCAGCCTACGCTCACTTTAAATTTAGCTCTTCCACCGATGCCACTGGGGACAAGCAGACTTCATAGGGATGCTCCCACATATGGACATGCCTTCAAGACCGGGAACTGTTTCACATAATCTCACAGAGAAAAACAGAAAATGTCAAACAAGATATAAAAAAGAGGAATGTGTTTCAGATGAAAGAGAAAAATTCATTAAGGGGATGGGAAACAAAAAGTGATAAATAATTTACCTGAAAAGAGTTCAAAGCATTACTAATAAAATGCTATCTGAACGTGGGAAAATAAGATGAACACAGGGATAACTGAAACAAAAAGAAAATAGAAAAGAGGATTATCAAAGCTGAAGAATACAAGAAGAATTTAAAATACAGAAGAAGGAGTTAACAGCAGAATGAAAAACAAGTTAAAACCGACACCAATAATATACAAAGAACCATAACAGACTACTACAAACAACTATATACAAATAAAATGGACAACCTAGAAGGAACGGACAAATTCTTAGAAAGATATAACCTTTTAAGACTGAAAAAGAAAGAGATAATATGAACAGACTAACCACAAGTACCGAAACCAAAATTACAATTTAAAAACGTCCAACAAACTGAAGTCCAGGTACCGACTGCTCCACAGGTGAATTCTATCAAGCATTTCAGTTCAGTTGCTTAGTCATGTCTGACTCTTTGAGACCCCATGGACTGCAGCACACCAGGCTTCCCTGTCCATCACTAGCATCAGGACCTTACTCAAACTCACGTCCATCGAGTCAGTGATGCCATCCAACCATCTCATCCTCTGTCATCCCCTTCTCCTCCCACCTTCAATCTTTCCCAGCATCAGGGTCTTTTCCAATGAGTCAGTTCTTCGCATCAGGTGGCCAAAGGATTGGAATTTCAGCTTCAGCATCAGTGCTTCCAATGAATATTCAGGACTACTTCCTTTAGGATGGACTGGCTGGATCTCCTCGCAGTCCAAGGAACTCTCAAAAGTTTTCTCCAACACCACAGTTCAAAAGCATCAATTCTTCAGCACTCAGCTTTCTTTATAGTCCAACTCTCACATCCATACATGACTACTGGAAAAACCATAGTTTTGACTAGATAGACCTTTGTTGGCAAAGTAATGTCTCTGTTTTAATATGCTGTCTAGGTTGGTCATTGCTTTTCTTCCAAGGAGAAAGCGTCTTTTAATTTTATGACTGCAATCACCAAATGCAGTGATTTTGGAGCCCAAGAAAATAAAGTCTCTCACTGTTTCCATTGTTTCCCTTCTATTTGCCATGAAGTGATGGGACCAGATGCCATGATCTTCGTTTTCTGAATGTTGAGTTTTAAGCCAACTTTTTCATGCTCCTCTTCCACTTTCATCAAGAGGCTTTTTAGTTCTTCTTCACTTTCTGCCATAAGGGTGGTGTCATCTGCATATCTGAGGTTATTGATATTTCTCCCAGCAATCTTGATTCCAGCTTGTGCTTTATCCAGTCCGACATTTCGCATGATGTACTCTGCATATAAGTTACATAAGCAGGGTGATAATATACAGCCTTGACGTACTGCTTTTCCTATTTGGAACCAGTCTGTTGTTCCATGTCCAGTTCTAACTGTTGCTTCTTGATCTGCATACAGATTTCTCAGGAGGCAGGTCAGGTGGTCTGGTATTCCCATCTCTTGAAGAATTTTCCACAGTTTGTTGTGATCCACACAGTCAAAGTCTTTGGCATAGGCAATAAATCAGAAGTAGATGTTTTTCTGGAACTCTCTTGCTCTCTTAGAGAAGAGTTAACACCTATCCTTCTGAAACTCTTCCAAAATATTGCGGAGGAAGGAACACTGCCAAGTTCATATTATTAGGCCACTATCACTCTGATACCAAAACCAGACAAAGGCACTACCAAAAAAAATTTACAAGCCAATATCACTGATGAATATAGCCACAAAAACACTCAAGAAAATACTAGTAAACTGAAACCAACAATGCATTAAAAGGATCATACCATGATTGAGTGGGATTTATTCCAGAGAGGCAAGGATTCTTTAGCATTCATAAATCAATCCACATGATACACTATGTTAACAAACTGAAGAATAAAAACTGTATGTTCATCTCAACAGACGCAGAAAAGCTTTTGACAAAATTCAAAACCCATTTGCGATAAAAAGAAAAAAAAAATCTCTCCATAAAGTGGGCATAGAGGGAACTTATCTCAATAAGATAAAGACCATATATGACAAGTCCATGAGCTTCCCTGGTGGCCCAGATGGTAAAGAATCTGCCTGCAATGTAGGAGACTGGGGTTTGATCCCTGGGTCAGGAAGATCCCCTGGAGAAGGGAATAGCTACCCATTCCAGTATTCTTACCTGAAGAATTTCATGGACAAAGGACACTGGAGGGCTATAGTCCATGGGGTTGCAAAGAGTCGGACACGGGGTTGCAAAGAGTTGGACATGACTGAGCAACCAACACTTTTTTCTTTTCATGACAAGCAAACAATATTCTCAATGGTGAAAAACTGAAACCATTTCCTCTAAGATCAGGAACAAGAAAAGGGTGTCTACTCTGGTCACTATTATTCAACATAGTCTTTGAAGTCTTAGCCATGGCAATCAGAGAAGAAAAGGAAATAAAAAGAAATTCAAATTGAAAAAGAAAAAGTAACACTGTCACTGCTTGCAGATGGTATGATACTATGCATAGAAAATCCTAAAGATGCCTTTAGCTGCCTTTAGTCTTTTAGGATCAGAAAACTACTAGAGCTAATCAATGAATCTGGTAAAGTTGCAGGATACAAAATAAATGCACAGAAATCTCTTGCATTCTTATACACTAACAATGAAAGATCACCAAGAGAAATTAAGGAAACAATCCCATTTACCTTTGCAACAAAAAGAATAAAATACCTAAGAATAAACCTACCTAAAGAGGCAGAAGACCTATACTCAGAAAACTATAAGATACTGATGAAGGAAATCAAAGATGACAATAACAGATGGAGTGATATACCATGTTCCTGGATTAGAAGAATATTGTGAAAATGACTATACTACCCAAAGCAATCTGTAGATTCAACACAATCCCTATCAAATTACCAACGACATTTTCCACAGAATTAGAAGCAAAAATTTTATGATTTATATGGAAACACAAAAGACCTCAAATAGCCAAACCAATCTTAAGAAAAAAGGAGCTGGAAGAATCAGATTCCCTGACTCAACACTATATTACAAAGCTACAGTTATTAAGACAGTATGGCCCTAGCACAAAAACAGAAATACAAATCAAAGGAACAGGACAGAAAACCCAGAGATAAACCCACACACATATGGTCACCCAATCTATGACAAAGAAGGCAAGAATACACAATGCAGAATAGACAGTCTCTTTAATAAGCGGAGCTGGGTGCTCGCTTTGGCAGCACATATACTAAAATTGGAACGATACAGAGAAGATTAGCATGGCCCCTGAGCAAGGATGACACGCAAATTTGTGAAGCGTTCCATATTTTTGTATTACTCAGCCATTAAAAAGAATTCATTTGAATCAGTTCTAATGAGATGGATGAAACTGGAGCCTATTATACAGAGTGAAGTAAGCCAGAAAGAAAAACACCAATACAGTATACTAATACATATATATGGAATTTAGAAAGATGGTAACAATAACCCTGTATATGAGACAGCAAAAGAGACACTGATGTATAGAACAGTCTTATGGACCTGTGGGAGAGGGAGAGGGTGGGAAGATTTGGGAGAATGGCATTGAAACATGTATACTATCATGTATGAAACGAGTTGCCAGTCCAGGTTCGATGCACGATACTGGATGCTTGGGGCTGGTGCACTGGGACGACCCAGAGGGATGGTATGGGGAGGGAGGAGGGAGGAGGGTTCAGGATGGGGAACACATGTATACCTGTGGCGGATTCATTTCGATATTTGGCAAAACCAATACAATATTGTAAAGTATAAAAATAAAATTAAATTAAAAAAAAAAATAAGCGGTGCTGGGAAAACTGGACAGCTACATGTAAAAGAACAAAATTAGAACATTCTCTAACACCATACACAAAAACAAACTCAAAATGGATTAAAGACCTAAGCTGCTGCGCCACAACTATTGAGCCTGTGCTCTACAGCCTAAGAGCCACAACTACTGAGCCCATGTATCACAACCACTGAAGCCTGTGTGCTCTGGAGTCCATGCTCCTCAACAGAAGCCTCCGCAATCAGAGGCCCATGCACCACTGGAGAGCAGACTCAGCTCACCGTAACTAAAGAAAAGCCTGTGCAGCAATGAAGACCTATCACAGCCAAAAAAAAACCACATGGACCATTAACCATGTACATGGAAAAAATATATATATAAATTCCTCTCTCGATCAGTTTACAAAAATAAATTCCGGATGTATTAAATGCCTAAATGAAAAAAGTCTCAAACTACAAAACTCATATAAGAGGATATCCTTTATGCCATTAAAGTAGGAAATAAAGGTCACACACACAAAATTTTGACACTAAAGGAAAAGACTGATAAATTAAAATAGAAGTCACTAAAAACACGTTAAAAGACATGCAGTAACAAACTGAAAGAGGGCATCTCCAACACACAGAATCAGTAAAGAACTAGAGATCCAGAAATTAGAAAGAACTTCTAGAAATCAGTAAGAAAGGGTAAAATCTTAATATGAAATTGGACAAATGATATGAATACACAATTCAGAGAAAAGAAAATCCAAAGTGTCACTAAACATATGGAAAGATATGCAACGTCATGAGTAAGCAATGTAATAATCATACTGGCAAAAATTAGGAAGTCTAAAATACTCGAAATCAGCAAGGACATAAAAAAATAGCACATTTCAAACACTAATGATGAGAATGGAAACAAGTAAGAAATTAACTTGGCAATATGAGTAGAATTAAGCTACTCTATTGTCTAAAGAATTCCACTTTCACACATATTACTTAAAAGAAATCTCAGATGGGTACGTAGAAGATATGTACAAAGATGTCCAGAGTGGCATTGTTTATAATGGTAAAAAACTGGCAACACTCTGATAGGAAATATATAAACTGTGGCATGGTCATTCAATGGACATTAAAATGAAAGAACTACTCTGACAATACAAAACTTTTACTGTTGAGTTTGAGGCTCTTTTTTTAAAAACAAAATTTCTGATCAACTGTTCACGACAACTCAAGTGTTATTTGTTAAAATATTTATTCCTTTGCGTGACATGCTAGATTCCCATGGGATATAGCTGATCCATTGTAAATTGTAAATATTACCTAATTTTACATAAATGGTGTCATAATAAACTATTTTTGCATCATAAAAAGAAAATGAAAGAACTGCAGCTACATGCATTAAAACTGATAGACAAAAAATTAACAAAAAGCAATTTGCAATAGGATTATTATGTATGATGCCGTTAATACAAAATTTAAAAGCATACAAAACTGTAACTTGTGTTTTATAGGTAAATTCAATTCATATATAAAATTTTTTAAAAAGGATGGGAAGAAGAAACTTCCCATCTTCAGGTTGGTGGAAACCTCAGGGGAGACATGATAGATAAAGGATGATTTTCTCCTATTTCTAAAACAAACAACAAAGATCTGAAGCCAGTATGGCAAAATATTAATATCTAAAGAGTTGGGTTCATGGGCATATATGTATTTGATATTTTGCACACTTCTGTATATTTTGAAATATTTCATAATTTAGAACAATTTAATCATGCTGTATCATCAAAAAAGAGAGAGAGTTCCAGAAAAACATCTATTTCTGTTTTATTGACTATGCCAAAGCCTTTGACTGTGTGGATCACAATAAACTGGAAAATTCTGAAAGAGATGGGAATACCAGACCACCTGACCTGCCTCTTGAGAAACCTGTATGCAGGTCAGGAAGCAACAGTTAGAACTGAACATGGAACAACAGACTGGTTCCAAATAGGAAAAGGAGTACATCAAGGCTGTATATCATCACCCTGCTTATTTAACTTATATGCAGAGTACATCATGAGAAACGCTGGGCTGGAAGAAGCACAAGCTGGAATTAATATTGCCGGGAGGAATATCAATAACCTCAGATATGCAGATGGCACCACCCTTATGGCAGAAAGTGAAGAAGAACTAAAGAGCCTCTTGATGAAAGTGAAAGAGGAGAGTGAAAAAGTTGGCTTAAAGCTCAACATTTAGAAAACAAAGATCATGGAATCCGGTCCCATCACTTCATGGGAAACAGATGGGGAAACAGTAGAAACCGGGGCTGACTTTATTTTTCTGGGCTCCAAAATCACTGCAGATGGTGACTGCAGCCATGAAATTAAAAGACATTTACTCCTTGGAAGGAAAGTTATGACCAACCTAGATAGCATATTGAAAAGCAGAGACATTACTTTGCCAACAAAGGTCTGTCTAGTCAAGGCTATGGTTTTTCCAGTGGTCATGTATGGATGTGAGAGTTGGACTATAAAGAAAGCTGAGCGCCGAAGAATTGATGCTTTTGAATTGTGGTGTTGGAGAAGACTCTTGAAAGTCCCTTGGACAAAAGGAGATCCAACCAGTCCATCCTAAAGGAGACCAGTCCTGGGTGTTCATTGGTAGGACTGTTTTTGAAGCTGAAATTCCAATACTTTGGCCACCTGATGCGAAGAGCTGACTCATTTAAAAAGACCCTGATGCTGGGAAAGATTGAGGGCAGGAGGAGAAGGGGACGACAGAGGATGAGATGGTTGGATGGCATCACTGACTCAATGGACATGGGTTTGGGTGGACTCTGGGAGTTGGTGATGGATAGGGAGGCCTGGCGTGCTGTGGTTCATGAGGTCACAAAGAGTCGGACACGACTGAGCAGCTGAACTGAACTGAACTGAATCATGGGGGGCGTTTAAACGGAGTGGATGCAGAAAATACAGGTTACTGTTTCATCAGTATTGATGGCAAAGACATAATGGCAGCTTAAAATCAACTTTAAACAGGGAACATACTAGCCTCTTAGGGTAGATTAGAACATGTGCGTATATATACATATGCACATATGTGCATACACACACACATTTCCATTTGGAAATGGAAGAAAACAAGGAAGGAGAATCAAGGCAATGACTGTGCTAACTGCCATTTAGCCTCATAAGTCTCACGACACTATCACAAGACTATCTAAACCATCAGTGTCTGCAAGTAAGAGTTTGGTTTTTCACTTTTAATATTTTTACTGTATTCCTTTTTCTGTGTTTGTCCTGTTGGCTAAAATGCCTGTGAAACTTGATTAGTAACAATTATTGGCATGTGCTGTTTCTGACTTCACCAGAGTGAACAGAGAGGCAATTTATCACAGCAAGGAAAAGCATGCACCATGGAGTCAAATGAAGTGGGTTCATTCTTCGATGCTAGCACATACTGGGCATAAACTCAGGCAACTGATTTAACATATGCATCTCCCTGTGCTCATCTGTAAAACAGTGAATGATAAACATTGACTCTTTCCTTCTCTACAGCATTGGTCTTACCTGAATAGTTTCTTCTAGGCGGTAGCACTCAAGGACTTGCAGCGTCTCAATAACGTGGTTTGGGCTGAACTGACACAAGAGCTCAATGAACTGCTCTATTATACAGGGAGATATCTGCAGCGATTCTTGATTTACATGAATACCTTCCCTGAAAACAGAAAAGGCAAGAGAGTAGCATTATTTAATCATATCTGTAATTAAGGCTACAGGTAAAAAGCATGCTAAGTTTCCCAGGTGGCTCAGTGGTGAAGAATCCACCTACCAATGTAGGATATGCAAGTTTGATCCCTGGGTGGGGAAGATTCCGTGGAGAAGGAAATGCAACCCACTCCAGTACTCTTGCCTGTGAAATACTATGGACAGAGGAGCCTGATGGTCTACAAAGAATTGGACACAACTCAGCGACTGAACAACAACACAAAATGTTACCTTAAAACCAAGACTACCTTTTGGTCAGGTAAAATTGTGAATTAAAAGTCTTAATGTTACTTAGGTTATTAAGGTGAATTATATATGATAGAGACATTCTAAATCACAATGCTTCTCAATTTACCTTGAATAATTATGGAAATGAGATTCAATGCAGGCTCCTCTAAATCACATACAAAGCTCTATTATTGCTCAAAAAAACTCAAAGATAACTCAGTTTAGTTTGAATAATTTGATCCGTGAATGACTATATACAATAAGCCATCTTCCAGTCTCAACAACTGTCCCTACTCTATTTCCCTTATAGTACCAATCACATCATGTTGTAATCACTTCTTTAATTACTCATCTTTCCTAAAAGACTATAAATTCTGTGAGGGCAGCCACCAGGTATCTTCTCACTAATGAATTCTCCAAGCCTGCAACAGCATCTTGCACAATGCAACAACAGCTAATTATTTGGCTGTTGTGAAAACAAGCAAGTGGATGAAGAGTAAGATATATTAAATTTATGGTTCATTTGCCTGGAATGTCAGCCATTCACAAAGTCTGCTATTTATAATGCCTACACAAAAGCTGTGGAGGTCGAGGATTAGTTTTATCATGGTGGAGACTACTGGAAATATTTAGAAAAATCAACTGCTGCTCATTGGAAATCTAAGAATCATTTTCTCTCTACCCTCAAAATAAGTCAGTTTTTCTGGGAGTCTATCTTCTCTTCAGAATTCCTCAACCAAAGCTCTGTATATAAAGAATTGGAACAGGGTTAAGAAGATACAAAAATGACTGCTTGGAAAACTAACCTTCTAAAGAAAGGTTAACGGTCTGAATAAACCAATCTCTAGAAACGAAATAGAATCTGTAATTTTTAAAAAAAAATCCCTACCAAAAAAAAGGTCCAGGACCAGATGGCTTCTTAGGAGAATTCTATTAAATAGACAAAGAACTTACGCAGATCCTTCTCAAACTCTTCCAAAAGAACCAAAGAGGAAGGAATACTCCCAGAGACGTTTTATGAAGCCACTGTCACCCTAATACCAAAACTAGACAAAGACACACTACCAAAAAAAGAAAATTACATGTCAATACCTTTGATGAATATAGATGCAAAAATTCTCAACAAAATATTAGCAAACTGAATCTAACAACACATAAAAAAGGTCATACACCACGACCAAGTTGGATTCAACCCAGTGTCATAAGGATGGCTCAACATATGCAGATTAATCAATGTGATACATTACATCAACAAGAGAAAGGGCAAAAACTATACGATGATCTCAACAGACGCAGAAAAAGCATTTGATAAAATTCAACATCCATGCATGATTTTTTAAAAAAACCCTTACAAAGATTGATATAGAGGGAACATAGCTCAACATAAAAGCTGTTTATGACAAACCCACAGCAATATAATATTCAACAGTGAAATGCTGAAAGCCTTCACACTAAAATCTGGAACCAGACGAAGATGTCCACTCTCACTACTTCTCTTCAAGATCATATTGGAATCCCTGCCACAGCAGTCAGACAAGAAATAAAAGGGTATTCAAATTGGCAGGGGAGAGGCAAAATTATCATTATACACAGATGATGTGATATTATATATAGAAAACCTTAAAGACTCCACACAAAAACTACTAGAACTGATAAATGAATGCAGCAATGTAGCAGGATACAAGATTAACAAACAGAAATTGGTGACATTTCTTTACACTAACAGTGAAATAGCAGAAAGGGAATATATTTTAAAAAACACCTTTTAAAATTGCATCAAAAAAAAATTTAAGAATAAACCTCTCCAAGGAGGTAAAAGACTTCCATGCTGAGAACTACAAAACATTAATTAAGAAAGCTAAAGATGATTCAAAGAAAAGGAAAGATATCCCATGCTCTTGGGTTGGAAGAATCCTGTTAAAATGGCAATACTACCCAAAGCAATCTACTGATTTAATGTGATTGCTATCAAATTACCCATATTTCACAGAACTAGAACAAATATCCTAAAATTCGTATGGAACCGTAAAAGACCCAGAATCGCCATAGTAGTCTTGAGGAAAAAGAAGAAAAACAGGAGACTAACCCTTCCAGACTTCAGACAAAGCTTTGATTACAAAGCTACAGTTATGATTAAACAGTGTGATACTGGCCCAAAAACAGATATATGGACCAATGAAACAGAACAGAGATCCCAGAAATAAACCCAAACACCTATGGTCAATTAATCTTTGACAAAGGAGGCAAGAATATAAAATGGAGAAAAGACAAATCTCTTCAGCAGGTGGTGCTGGAAAAGCTGAACAGCTGCATATAGATCAAAGAAGTTAGAGCACACCCTCACACTATGCATACACATGAGCTCAAAACTGCTCAAAGACTTATTTATAAAACAAGACACCATAGAACTCCTAGAAAAGATCATAGGCAAAAAATTCTCTGACATAAATTATAGCAATGTTTTCTTAGGTCAGTCTCCCAAGACGATAGAAATAAAAACAAACAAATGGGACGTAAGGCAATTACAAGCTTTTGCACAGCAAATGAAATATAAACAAAAAAAAAGATAACCTATGGAATGGGAGAAAGTATATGTGAATGACGGCACAGGGGCTTAATTTTCAAAATATACAAACAGCTTCTACAACTCAACAACAAAAAAACAACCCAATCAAAAAATGGACAGGAAAACCTTAACAGAAGCTTCTCAAAAGACATACAGATGTTCAAAAGGCACACGAAAAGATGCTCAACATCACTAATTATCAGAGAAATGCAAGTTAAAACGACAATGACGTATCACGTTACGCCAGTCAAAAAGGCTATCACTAAAAAGTCTACAAATAACAAATGCTAGAGAGGGTGTGAAAAAAAGGGAACCCTCTTACATTGTTGGTTAGAATGTAAACTGGTGCAGCCACTATGGAAAACAGTATGCAGGTTACTCAAAAAACTAAAAACAGAGTTCCCATATGCTCTAGCAACCCCACTCTAAGCATATACCCAGAGAAAACTCTAGTTCAAAAAGATACATGCACTATTCACAATACTCAAGACATGAAAACAACCTAAATGTCCATCAGATGAATGGATAAAAAACAAATGGTGTACACACACACACACACACGCACGCACGCACCCGTGTGTGTGGAATATTACTCAGCCATCAAAAAGAATTAAATAATGCTATTTGTACCAACATGGATTGACCTAGAGAACATACTAATTGAATTAAGTCAGAAGGAGAAAATCAATACTGCATGCTCTCACTTACATGAGGAATCTAAAATACAACACAAATCAACATATCTATGAAACAAAACCAGATTCACAGATACAGAGAACAGACTTGTGGTTGCCAAGGTGGAGGAAGGGACTACAGGTGGGATGGAACGGGAGTTTAGGATTAGCCGATGCAAACCCACATACAGAATGGATAAGCAACAAGATCCTACTGTGTAGCACAGGAAACTATATTCAATATCCTGTGCCAAACCATAATGGAAAAGAATATGAAAAAGAATATGTATATGTATAACTGACTCCCTTTGCCATACAGAAGATATTACCACCACACTGTAAATCAACTGTACTTCACTAAAATCAAATAAAAAATAGCTAAAAAGAAGAAAAAAAAAAAAAAAAGGAGAAACAAAGAGAGACAGCCAGAAAGGTTAATGGTCTAAATCAACACTTCTAGTTTTTTCTCATAATGGCACATAGAAAATGACTGTATTTATCTGGCCCATCAGAAATCAGACTGATTACAAGGTACTCTGTATACCCTAAGAGGTGCCCCTCAAGATTTAAGGAATCAGTCTTTAAACAACTGTAATCCAGGTGCAGCACACCAACAGCCATAGGTAGGAATATCTGGACTCGAGAATGATCTAGGAGTTATTAAGTATTCTTTATGGTGGTACATAGCACTCCTATTTTTATTAGCAAGACCCTTCAGTTACAGAATAGGAATTATATTTAGAATAGAAAATCCTTTCCAAATTAAGAGCTATATTATGACCCTCAGTCCTGACCAGAGGTTGGGCAAGGATCTCACTAAATTCTGCTGCTTGGGGATTTCAATACATGCTGAGGCTAATTCAGTATCTCCTCAAACTGTAAATCCCAAAGATCAAGTTTTCCTCTTTTTTCATTTCACAACTGCCTTTAAGGCAGGATTGTTGTTAAATGACTGGCTATTCCCTATGTAGACCACCACCTGAGTTCTGATCACATAACTTGAAAACTATCTAAGTGTCCCAACTACACAATAAATTCTGAAACCAAAGACGGTGCCGCATTCATCACTGTTTCCCCAGCATTGGCATAGTACTGTCACAAAATAACAGGTGCTTGGTAAACGCACACTGAGTTAAACTGAACTGATGAAATAAACAGTACATTGGACTGTCTTCAAACAGAGGAACCCAAAATGTAGAATAGAGGAGTGAAAATTACAAGGACTAGGGCTGTAAAGTCAGATGTAGCTAGGACCAAGTCCTGTCAGAAAGTTCTACATGGAGAAAATAGATGAAGGTGGCACACCCAGGGGAATGACAGTTCTCTTTGTGGAACCAAAGTTGTGTCTCAATAGAACACAATTAGGTAAAAGAGAAAGGGAAAGCAAACCAATTCTTGACATTAAGGTGAGTCCTTGTACTTTCCATATGTTTATACACAGTTCAGTTCAGTTCAGTCGCTCAGTTGTGCCCAGCTCTTTTCGACCCCATGAATCGCAGCATGCCATGCCTCTGTGTCCATTACCAACTCCCGGAGTTCACTCAAACTCATGTCCATCGAGTCGGTGATGCCATCCAGCCATCTCATCCTCTGTCATCCCCTTCTCCTCCTGCCCCCAAATCCCTCCCAGCATCAGGGTCTTTTCCAATGAGTCAGCTCAGTCAGCTAGTTGCATGAGGTGGCCAAAGTACTGGAGTTTCAGCTTCAGCATCTCCTTCCAATTAACACACCCAGGACTGATCTCCTTTAGAATGGACTGTTTGGATCTCCTTGCAGTTCAAGGGACTCTCAAGAGTCTTCTCCAACACCACAGTTCAAAAGCATCAATCCTTCGGAGCTCAGCTTTCTTTACAGTCCAACTCTCAAATCCATACATGACCACTGGAAAAACCATAGCCTTGACTAGACGGACCTTTGTTGGCAAAGTAATATCTCTGCTTTTCAATATGCTATCTAGGTTGGTCATAACTTTCCTTCCAAGAAGTAACTGTCTTTTAATTTCATGGCTGCAGTCACCATCTGCATTAGGTGGTGCTAATATTATACCTATGTCAGACTTTCAGTAACATGTCTTACACATGCAAGACTATGGGGCATTAAAATCAGACATAAGCACCTGCCGATAAACCACAGTACTTAATTCTTTCTAGAACATTTATTCACAAAACCCTTTACAAGTACTGAAGATGTGAATATGCATCAAACCAAGCAAATCACTCAAATGAATAGATTTTGATGCATTCGTTTTTGAGGGAAATAATGTGTCTGCTGGGAAATGATCAGGCAAATCAACATAATCAAAACTTTAATAAGTAAATTGTAGCATTAACAAATTTACATCCATTTCTAACTGCTGCTTATCAGTCTTACACATAAAAGCAATCTGTTATATCCATTTCTCAAGCATATTTCTATTATGTCTTTTATCAGCTACCTCCTTTGCCAAATACTCATTGCTAATTTTAATGGCTGTCAAAATTATGTATTTTAGACCTAGAATTTATCTACTCTTTAGGGAATTTCTATTTTAATGACAGAATTGACTCTCATGATGTAAACATTTAAATACATATAAAGGGAGAATTTTAGAAGACTCACACAAGGCTTTCTTTCGTTAGCTTTAAAATAGAGTATATGTATGTCATTTGAAGCATGCGCACACACACATCAACACTCTAAACACACTCCAAAATTCAGGTTGGAGAAAATATTCACTCAGTCTGTGAAAATCAATTAAAATTATAATCTAGTATAATTGGCTATTTCTGGGGAAGGATAAACTATATGTCAGTTTCGAAAAGATTAACTTAAAAATGATTCTAATATTAAAATTTCTGATTTCAAAATATTTGACAAAGAAAATGAATATTTTTCAAGAATAAAAAAGTCTGGTCTAGTCCTTCCCCTTCATTCTAAAAGCTGCACAAAAATAGACCGACCAGTCTAGACTGCTTTTCTAGATCTCTGAGATAGACGACTTCACAGTCTCCTTTAGTGAGTTGCTTTGACAACTGTGGGCCACCTCAGTTTAGTCTAAATCCTCAGTGCCTGAACTCTCTGCTCATTTCCACATATCCAGCCCTTGGAGGTGGTGGCATACTGATGACGACCCAGTACCTTTGGAATGTGAAGTGAAGTTGCTCAGTCGTGTCCGACTCTTTGAGACCCCATAGACGGCAGCCCCCCAGGCTCCCCAGTCCCTGGGATTCTCCAGGCAAGAACACTGGAGTGGGTTGACTAATGACTCACAACCCGTAAGAGCAAAGAAAATTATTTTCCATATAATTTTTATTCAAATCAAGTCACTTCACAAAGCCATGAAGCTGAAGTTTCAGCTTTCCACATATATCCCATGTTAAAAATTCCATAATGGACTCCTGTGCAAATTAAACAAGAACCTGAGTTTGCCAATTTACGTGAAAAAATGCTTTAAATGGGTTAATTATAGGTAGCAAAGACAATAGCTACAATTTGCACGGAACTGTAACATAATCAACAATAATGTTCCACAAAACTGGATAGGTGACTGGCCTAGATGGAAACTTCTCCTCTGGCAAGAAGGAAGCCAGTACTCAGTCTCTTCACTCTCCATGCTGACTCTGCATGCTGTGCAGAGCTGCCGGTATTCCTCAGAGAGGAACAGCTGCAATCCTATATACACTTTTATGAAGCACAGTCCAAAGGAGACAGGCTAACAGCAAAGATGCTGCACATCAAATCAATGTAATAACAGATTGAAGACAGACCTTTAGCGGATAGATTGCTTTCCATTTCCTTACTCTAACAATCAAGTGTCAAAATGTCCTCTTCCAAACCTCAATAGAATTTTTGTTACTTATCTGATACTCATAGGAAAAAGGTGTATTGTTTTGAGTGATCTCCTGCATAAGCAGGAAGAATAGATTTTTAAGCCTAATGATATTATGGATAGAAAAAAAAAAAAAACTTATCTGTATAACCTGATCAAGCACAATATCTGAATCAATTTAATGCTGTACAGACTTCAAATAAAAACTTACAGGTGAGCTAAAACAATTTTTTCTACCACTATAATAGTAATAGTAATAATAATAATAATAATAATCATGCAGGTAACTGCAAGTGTATTTTTCTAACGCAAAGCTCTCCGTATCACTAATATCTGCTACTGACCCTACTAGAAAAGACTGCCTTAATGTGGCCCAAGTAGATTAAAGAGTGAAAAGCTGCAGGTCCCGGCATCTCAGTATAATATAATCTGATACACTTTCAGTTTTGCCTGGGAAACTTGATACCATCTCTCTCCCAAAGGATAGATGGAATTAGAAGAGATAGAAAAAAGGCAGTTCTATGACACCACCACAGAGACAATCTTTAAGTGGGTCAGACTACTATAAATCTATTATGACATCCATACATAATTCTGACCATAAAAAGAACAAAGATTTCTGGTCTCTAGTCTAGCATGCAAAGAGTTTCAGTTCAGTTCAGTCACTCAGTCATGTCCAACTCTTTGCGACCCTATGAATGCCATCCAGCCATCTCATCCTCTGTCATCCCCTTCTCCTCCTGCCCCCAATTCCTCCCAGCATCAGAGTCTTTTCCAATGAGTCAACTCTTCACATGAGGTGGCCAAAGTACTGGAGTTTCAGCTTTAGCATCAGTCCTTCCAAAGAACACACAGGACTGATCTTCAGAATGGACTGGTTGGATCTCCTTGCAGTCCAAGGGACTCTCAGGAGTCTTCAACACCACAGTTCAAAAGCATCAATTCTTCAGCACTCAGCTTTCCTCACAGTCCAACTCTCACATCCATACATGACCACTGGAAAAACCACAGCCTTGACTAGACGGACCTTTGTTGGCAAAGTAATGTCTCTGCTTTTGAATATGCTATCTAAGTTGGTCATAACTTTCCTTCCAAGGAGTAAGGGTCATTAAATTTCATGGCTGCAATCACCATCTGCAATGATTTTGGAGCCCCCCAAAATAAAGTCTGATACTGTTTCCACTGTTTCCCCATCTATTTCACATGAAGTGAGCTTACAAGTTACCAATTCCATCCTCACAGGAAAAAAAGTTGAACAAACTGAAAATCAACAGTTCTTTTTGGATCCATCTGAGAAAGGAGGTCACAGAGCAAACTGCCACCCCTCAAATTTGAGAGTGGTGGATACAAAGTATCACAGCTAGCTGGAGCAGAAGCCCAGAAGCAGAGACCACTGCTGCTGGAACCAGGACTGGGGCAAGAAAACCTACACTCTGACAAACACATCGGAGGTTCAGTGAGGACCAACTTCAGAGTTAAAAATTCCAGAGGGGCTATGTCTTGTCAGGGAGTTCTCATACTTTTGTTAGTTTAACCTCCAGTGGGCTCGCCAGGTTCACTGTGAGGAGTGGAGAAAAATCCCATCATGCTTCAGCAAAGGGAGGGGAAATGTGGCCACTCTGAAATACAATCAGAGTACTTTGTCCTTCTTAACAAGGCCTGCCCTAGGGACTGAAATAGGTACCCCCAAATTCACGTGCTTTAGTCCTAATTCCCAGTTCCTCACAAGGTGAACTTACCTGAAAATAAGATCTTTGCAAATGTATTTAGTTAAGTGAGGATGAGGTTATACTGGAGTAGGGTGGGCCTCTGGTCCAATACAATCAGTGTCCTTCAAAGAAGAAGAAATCTAGACACAAACATACACCCAGGGAGAATGCCAGGTGAAAGCTAAAAACTGGGTGATGCTTCTGCTAGTTCAATTCAGTTCAGTTCAGTCACTCAGTCGTGTCCGACTCTTTGCGACCCCATGAATCGCAGCACGCCAGGCCTCCCTGTCCATCACCAACTCCCGGAGTTCACTCAGACTCACATCCATCAAGTCAGTGATGCCATCCAGCCATCTCATCCTTTGTCATCCCCTTCTCCTCCTGCCCCCAATCCCTCCCAGCATCAGGGTCTTTTACGATGAGTCAACTCTTCGCATCTGGTGGCCAAAGTATTGGAATTTCAGCTTTAGCATCATTCCTTCCAAAGAACACCCAGGGCTGATCTCCTTTAGAAAGGACTGGTTGGATCTCCTTGCAGTCCAAGGGACTCTCAAGAGTCTTTTCCAACACCACAGTTCAAAAGCATCAATTCTTTGGTGCTCAGCTTTCTTCACAGTCCAACTCTCACATCTATACATGACCACTGGAAATGCCAAAGGCTGCGAGCAAATCACCAGAAGCTAGAGACAGGGCACTGAACAGATTCTTTCTCATAGCCCTCAGAAGGCACCAAACCTGCCAACACTAATCATGGGCTTCAAGCCTCCAGAACTGGGATGATAAATTGTTGTTTAAGCCATACACTTTGTGGTGCTTTATTAAGAAAGCCCTGGCCGATCTAATATACCTGCCCTACTACTGGAGAAGGCAATGGCACCCCACTCCAGTACTCTTGCCTGGAAAATCCCATGGATGGAGGAGCCTGGTAGGCTGCAGTCCATGGGGTCGCTAAGTGTCGGACACCACTGAGCGACTTCACTTTCACTTTTCACTTTCATGCATTGGAGAAGGAAATGGCAACCCACTCCAGTATTCTTGCCTGGAGAATCCCAGGGACAGGGGAGCCTGGGGGGCTGCTGTCTATGGGGTCGCACAGAATCAGACACGACTGAAGCGACTTAGCAGCAGCAGCCTTACTATTACATTAGAGCCAAACCAACTGGCTTTTCCTAGAGCATAACTAAGTTGCTGTTGTTCAGTTACTAAGTTGTCTCCAACTCTCTGCAACCTATGGACTGCAGCACACCATGCTTCCTTGTCCATCACTATCTTCTAGAGTTTGCTCAAATTCACATCTATTGAGTCAGTGATACTACCTAATCATCTAATTCTCTGTGGCCCTCTTCTCCTTTTGCCTTCAATTCTTTCCAGCATCAGGGTCTTTTACAATGAGCTGGCTCTTCACATCAGGTAGCCAAAGTAACTAAGCTGAGAAACGCCCAATTCCAGCCTGTCTAGCCTTTCATGTGGGGAAAGGGAAATGCCCAACTCCAGCACCCTCTAGCCTTCTTGTCTCACTTAAAGCGGGGTTGGGGACCGAGAGGTACTTAGGAAGGTCACAGGGGCACTGCCTCAGGAAAAGACTAAAAGCTTATCACAGGACGGTAGACTGCTTCCTTTCACCATTGTCATACCTCACTGTCACATCAGCAGCGCTTCTAAATAACAGGGATATGCAAAGAAAGACCCACACATCTCAGACCCTACTTTAGTAGAAGTCCTGTGTGCTGTGTGCATGTGTGTGCTCAGTTGTGTCCGACTCCCTGTGACCCCATGGACTGCAGCCCACCAGACTCCTCTGTCCAGGGCATTTTCCAGGCAAGAATACTGGAGTGGGTTGCCACTTCCTACTCCAGGGGATCTTCCTCCCAGATAAACATAAAAACTCATACCAAAGGCCTACTTACTTCAAATCCTTTTACACTCTACATTATGTCTAGCTTTCAACAACAACAAAAGTACAGGACATATTAAAACACACAAAGAGATGGCCTGAAGCAACTTTGCAAGCATCAGAATCAGACTCAAATATGGCAGAGATGCTGGAATTACCAGACAGGAATCTAACACAACCATGATTAATATGCTAAGGGATCTAATGGAAAAACTGACAACATATAAGAACATTTGGGTAAAGTAAGCAGAGAAATGATAACACTAAGGAACAATCAAAAGAAAATACCAAAAAGAAAAAACACTAAAAGAAATGAAGAATGTCTTTGATGGGTACATCAATAGTCGGCACACAGCTGAGGAAAGAATCACTGAACTTCACGATATGTCAACAGAAACTTCCAAAACTGCAACACAAAGAGCAAAAAGACTGGGGGTGGGGCTGGGAAATCAAACAGAATATCCAAGAACTATGGGACAAATACAGTTGGTATAATATATACAAGGTGGCAATATGATAAGGATTAAAAAAGAAGGACAAGTTCAGAAGAAATATTTGAAGCAACAATGACTGAGAATGTCATCAAATTAATGAAAGACACCAAACCACAGATCTAGGAAGCTCAGACAGAACCAAGCAGGATAAATAGCAAAAATCTACTGGAGTGGTTAGCCTTTCCCTTCTCCAGGGATCTTCCCAACCCAGGGATCGAACCCAGGTCTCCCACATTGCAGGCAGATTCTTTACCAGCTGAGCCACAAGGGAAAACCAAGAATACTGAAGTGGATAGTCTATCCCTTCTCCAGCAGATCTTCCTGACCCAGGAACTGAACCTGGGTCTCGCAGGTGGATTCTTTACCAACTGAGCTATCAGGGAAGCTCCAAAAAATCTACACTTAGGCATATTATCTCAAAACTGCAGAACATCAAAGACAAAAGAAAAAAACCCAGAAAGAAGCCAGCGGAGTGGGAGGGGGGGTGATGAAGACAACTTCACCTATAGAGAAGCTAGGATAAGAATTATATCAGACTTCTCTTCATAAACCATGAAAGCAAGAAGAGAGTAGAGTGAAATATTTCCAGTGTTGAAAGAAAAATACTAACCTAGAATTCCATATTCAGTAAAATTATCTCTCAAAAGTGAAGAAGTATTAATACTTTCTCAGACAAAAGTTCAGGGAATACATTGTCAGTAAACTTTCCTTTCAAATAATGTTAGTTCTTCGGAAAGAGCAAAAATGATGCAGGTCAGAAATTTGGATCCACATAAAAAAAGGAAGAGCACTGGGAAAGGAATAAATGAAGGTAAAGTAGAAATTTTATTTTCTTATTCTTAATTATCATAACAGATAATAGTGTCAAAAGAATAATAGTAACAATGTGTTCAATGATTATAGTTTATAAATAAGTGAAATGAATGACATCAATATTATAAGACACAGGAGTAAGAAATTATGAATGTTATCTACCGATGAAGTACTACAGTGTTACAGCTGAACTTGGAATTAGTTATAAATGTATAAATCAAAAATCAAAAGGTAACTACTAGAAAAGTATGCTGCTGCTGCTAAGTCACTTCAGTCGTGTCCAACTCTGTGCGACCCCATAGACGGCAGCCCACCAGGCTCCCCCGTCCCTGGGATTCTCCAGGCAAGAACACTGGAGTGGGTTGCCATTTCCTTCTCCAATGCATTAAAGTGAAAAGTGAAAGTGAAGTCGCTCAGTCGTGTCCGACTCTTAGCGACCCCATGGACCGCAGCCTACCAGGCTCCTCCATCCATGGGATTTTCCAGGCAAGAAAGAGTACTGGAGTGGGGTGCCACTGCCTTCTCCGTTGAAGAAGTATAATTAATATATTAAGAGAAGAAAAATGGAATCATATATAAAATGCTCAATTAAAGTCAGAGGAGGCATAAAGGAATAGAAAACAAACAAAAAAGAAACAAAAAACAAAGGTGATGAAAAAAATAGTAGTATAAATAAAACAGAAGAAAGGGTAGGATTTTTTAAAAACCAAAAAGTACCTTAATATGTGTCCTTTTCATTGTAAACAGAAAAATATGAGTTATCTGGGAAGTTTTCTTTAAATATAAAACAAGCAAAGTTTTTGAAACTTTAGTATGTAGCAATCACGTAAAACTTTTCATTGTGTCACGAATTCTAAAAGCAAAGAGCAGACCATTCATTCCAAACTCCTAACAATTGCTCTCATTTTTATTATTAACTTACCAATCTAAACTTTTATCATGGAAATGGCAACCCACTCCAGTATTCTTGCCTGAGAAGTCTTATGGACAGAGGAGTCTGGTGGGCTACAGTCCATGGGGTCACAAAAGAGCTGGATATGACTCAGTGACTAAACAACAACAATAAGCCATCTATGAGGGCAATGAATATGGTAAGCATGAAGCTATCTACATCTCACCACATCATCTAATTATCATTTATTCATACACACAGACAATATGAGTGCATAAAATTTACTGTTATATATTTTTCAGTTTAACATTATTTAAACATTCACACTGCCATGTTTGCCAATTTGGTATTCAATTATGTTTATATATCTTACCATTGCAACACCTACCGTCTTACTTGGGTTTCTCTTACCTTGGAGGTTGGGAATCTCTTCACGGCTGCTCCAGCAAAGCACAGCTGCTGCTCCTTACCTTGGACAAGGGGTATCTCCTCACCGCCGCCCACGCCCAAGGTAAGAGAAACCCAAGTAAGACAGTAGGTATTGCAAGAGGGCATCAGAGGGCAAACAAACTGAAACCATACCTACAGAAAACTAGTCAATCTAATCACACTAGGACCACAGCCTTGTCTAACTCAATGAAACTAAGCCATGCCCCTGGGGCCACCCAAGACGGGCGGGTCATGGTGGACAGGTCTGACAGAATGTGGTCCACTGGAGAAGGGAATGGCAAACCACTTCAGTATTCTTGCCTTGAGAACCCCATGAACAGTATGAAAAAGCAAAATGATAGGATACTGAAAGAGGAACTCCCCAGGTCAGTAGGTGCCCAATATGCTACTGGAGATCAGTGGAGAAATAACTCCAGAAAGAATGAAGGGATGGAGCCAAAGCAAAAACAATACCCAGTTGTGGATGTGACCGGTGATAGAAGCAAGGTCCGATGCTGTAAAGAGCAATATTGCATAGGAACCTGGAATGTCAGGCCCATGAATCAAGGCAAATTGGAAGTGGTCAAACAAGAGATGGCAAGAGTGAATGTCGACATTCTAGGAATCAGCAAACTGAAATGGACTGGAATGGGTGAATTTAACTCAGATGACCATTATATCTACTACTGCGGGCAGGAATCCCTCAGAAGAAATGGAGTAGCCATCATGGTCAACAAGAGTTCAAAATGCAGTACTTGGATGCAATCTCAAAAACGACAGAATGATCTCTGTTCGTTTCCAAGACAAACCATTCAATATCACAGTAATCCAAGTCTATGCCCCAACCAGTAATGCTGAAGAAGCTGAAGTTGAACAGTTCTATGAAGACCTACAAGACCTTTTAGAACTAACACCCAAAAAAGATGTGCTTTTCATTATAGGGGACTGGAATGCAAAAGTAGGAAGTCAACAAATACCAGGGCAAATTTGGCCTTGGAATACAGAATGAAGCAGGGCAAAGGCTAATAGAGTTTTGCCAAGAAAATGCACTGGTCATAGCAAACACCCTCTTCCAACAACACAAGAGAAGACTCTACACGTGGACATCACCCGATGGTCAACACCAAAATCAGACTGATTATATTCTTTGCAGTCAAAGATGGAGAAGCTCTATACAGTCAGCAAAAACAAGACCAGGAGCTGACTGTGGCTCAGACCATGAACTCCTTATTGCCAAATTCAGACTTAAATTGAAGAAAGTAGGGAAAACCACTAGACCATTCAGGTATGACCTAAATCAAATCCCTTATGATTATGCAGTGGAAGTGAGAAATAGATTTAAGGGCCTAGATCTGATAGAGTGCCTGATGAACTATGGAATGAGGTTCGTGACATTGTACAGGAGACAGGGATCAAGACCATTTCCATAGAAAAGAAATGCAAAAAAGCAAAATGGCTGTCTGGGGAGGCCTTACAAATAGCTGTGAAAAGAAGAGAAGCAAAAAGCAAAGGAGAAAAGGAAAGATATAAGCATCTGAATGCAGAGTTCCAAAGAACAGCAAGAAGAGATATGAAAGCCTTCTTTAGCGATCAATGCAAAGAAATAGAGGAAAACAACAGAATGGGAAAGACTAGGGATCTCTTCAAGAAAATTAGAGATACCAAAGGAACATTTCATGCCAAGATGAGCTCGATAAAGGACAGAAATGGTATGGACCTAACAGAAGCAGAAGATATTAAGAAGAGATGGCAAGAATACACAGAAGAACTGTACAAAAAAGATCTTCACGACCCAGATAATCACGACGGTGTGATCACTGACCTAGAGCCAGACATCCTGGAATGTGAAGTCAAGTGGGCCTTAGAAAGTATCACTACGAACAAAGCTAGTGGAGGTGATGGCATTCCAGGTGAGCTATTTCAAATCCTGAAAGATGATGCTGTGAAAGTGCTGCACTCAATATGCCAGCAAATTTGGAAAACTCAGCAGTGGCCACAGGACTGGAAAAGGTCAGTTTTTATTCCAATCCCAAAGAAAGGCAATGCCAAAGAATGCTCAAACTACCGCACAACTGCACTCATCTCACACACTAGTAAAGTAATGCTCAAAATTCTCCAAGCCAGGCTTCAGCAATACACGAACTGTGAACTTCCAGTTGCTCAAGCTGGCTTTAGAAAAGGCAGAGGAACCAGAGACCAAACTGCCAACATCCGCTGGATCATCGAAAAAGCAAGAAAGTACCAGAAAAACATCTATTTCTGCTTGATTGACTATGCCAAAGCCTTTGACTGTGTGAATCACAATAAACTCTGGAAAATTCTGAAAGAGATGGGAATACCAGACCACCTGACCTGCCTCTTGAGAAATCTGTATGCAGGTCAGGAAGCAATGGTTAGAACTGGACATGGAACAACAGACTGGTTCCAAATAGGAAAAGGAGTACATCAAGGCTATATATTGTCACCTTGCTTATTTAACTTATATGCAGAGTACATCATGAGAAATGCTGGGCTGGAAGAAACACAAGCTGGAATCAAGATTGCCGGAAGAAATATCAATAAGCTCAGATATGCAGATGACACCACTCTTATGGCAGAAAGTGAAGAGGAACTCAAAAGCCTCTTGATGAAAGTGAAAGTGGAGAGTGAAAAAGTTGGCTTAAAATTCAACATTCAGAAAACGAAGATCATGGCATCTGGTCCCATCACTTCATGGGAAATAGATGGGGAAACAGTGTCAGACTTTATTTTTTTGGGCTCCAAAATCACTGCAGATGGTGACTGCAGCCATGAAATTAAAAGACATTTACTCCTTGGAAGGAAAGTTATGACCAACCTAGACAGCACATTGAAAAGCAGAGACATTACTTTGCCTATAAAGGTCCATCTAGTCAAGGCTATGGTTTTTCCAGTGGTCATGTATGGATGTGAGAGTTGGACTGTGAAGAAAGCTGAGAGCTGAAGAATTGATGCTTTTGAACTGTGGTGTTGGAGAAGACTCTTGAGAGTCCCTTGGACTGCAAGGAGATCCAACCAGTCTGTTCTGAAGGAGATCAGCCCTGGGATTTCTTTGGAAGGAATGATGCTAAAGCTGAAACTCCAGTACTTTGGCCACCTCATGTGAAAAGTTGACTCATTGGAAAAGACTCTGATGCTGGGAGGGACTGGGGGCAGGAGGAGAAGGGGACAACAGAGGATGAGATGGCTGGATGGCATCACTGACTTGATGGACGTGAGTCTGAGTGAACTCTGGGAGTGGGTGATGGACAGGGAGGCCTGGCATGCTGCGATTCATGGGGTCGCAAAGAGTCGGACAAGACTGAGCGACTGAACTGAACTGATCTTACCATTTAGATAGCTGCTTCCCTCATCTACTTTCTTAGACAGTTTTTTCACTATAAGTATGCTGACAGGGATAATTTAATATTAACTACTTTTTTCTTATGGTATTTTCTTAGAATATATTTTCCAAAATGGACTCACTGGAGCAAAGCAGATGTATAACCTTAGAGTGCTTAATACATATAGGTTGAACTATGAAAAGAAAGAAAGTGGACTAAAAGGAAGGAACACATATTGAAAGGGCAGGGAGAACAACCCTGTATCCCATGAACAAATAGTTTAATACTACTGAGGAACAAAGGGGAAAAGAGAAATGGCAAAATGGAAGAAAATTCAGTTGAACCAATACTCCTGAATAAAATTAAGAAGGGTCTTTTATATCATAAATCCAGGATTTTACCCTGGCTAACAGAAGCTAAAAGAACTTTGAGAAAGGGAAACAGAACATTATCATTATTTGGCTGTTTGAAAATAGAAGTAGAAAAATTAAGAGGGCTGATTACGAGAACAGCAACAGAGACCAGGAGAGTGATATTGAAGGCATGAACGAGGGGAGTGGAGGGGGCCAAGAGGAGGACTCACATATAAGAGATAGCCAAGAGGTACATTTTGATGATTAACTTATTCTGTGTAGTAGGGCTGAAAAGGTGCAGAGGAGCGGTGAAGAAAAGTTAAACTCATCATCGCACCTAGTATTTTATTTAAAACGCTTACACTACAATTGTCTCTGAAGCCAGGGTCCCATCCTATTCACCAT